>NC_052536.1:44873116-45488585 GCF_016699485.2 Gallus gallus
TGAATGATCAGAAGGCAGTTGCTAAGTACATTCAAAATCATAGAATGTGGATGCATTAGACATTTCAAAAGGTTTGCAAAGAATAACAACTGTCTCTCTACCAATATTTACTATTCTCTCACTCCTGAGATTGCCATCAAAAATATTAACTGTGCAAGCTTGGATTGATTCAGACTTTTCCTGGCTGTTCTACTGTTTGGTTATTTAATTTTGCTATTCAGGACAGCTGATAACCCTTTAGAATCTAATTGTTTAATTCATACTTTGTTGGAAAGATGGAAACATAACAATCAAGAGCTGCTGTTAACTACAACAGTGCAAATTTAAACTGTTAAAACTACAGTAGCTTTCATAAATAATGGGAAGGCAGAGGTAAATGAAAATCTTTCATATAAAATAAAATAAAAACCAAAATAGTGCACACAAACATAAAGTGAATTGCACATGTTGCAGTAGGATAAAGTACAGTAACCTGGTCATGAAATATTCCTATAGATATTCCTATATCACAGAAAGTTATAATCTCTGAGGGAGCTGGAACTACTGATCTGCTTACAAAGCCTGGTTTGGGATGTTGGGTATTTATCTTATCACAGTTTTAGACAGATGCAGTAAATGCTCATCACATTTGTACGGATTCAGCATCACACATTAAACATTGTGCCAGTGACTGGAGTGTAGGAGAGGTAGCTGGCTCCATTTCAGTGCAAATAAATGTAAACTGACTGTGTGAAGGTTTGCAGTAAAGATCAGGCAGAAAGGGCATAATAATGTAATTACTAGGCTCTCCCTCTGACATACATCTCTCCTCACTTGCTGTGCACGCTGTGCCCTTACCCAGCTCACAATTGCGGTATGCTCACATCAGGTCAGTGACTGCTGCTCAGAACAGACAGCTGAGAGCAACCAGGATGTGAGTCTCCCAGCGGAGATGAAGGTCTCTTGGAAGAAAGAAGCAATGGACTTTCCGTATTTGCTCCACCCAAAACCAGTTTCAACTTGTCCAAGGACATAAAAAGAAGCTGTTATTCATGAGACTTTTGTGTACGTAACAATGTTGGTTCAGAGAAAATTTCCCATTTGTGATGGTTTATGAAATCCCATCCCTGCAGTTGGTGATTTCAAATCCTTCTGTCAGCTAGCAGTCTCTAGAGCTGACACAGCACACCAAACAAATGCTTACATAAATGGTCTCCACCAGGTCATGTTCAGTATCCATCACCTGCAACTCTGTTCTATTACTCTTATTCAATTTCAACAATTTTTCTTCTGATTTATATCGATGTGAGTAAGACCTGGACCTTCACTTCTCAGTCCCATAAGCTGAGGGATGCAATAATTCCGCAAATGACTTTCCATTTCTCAAACTATTGCTTACAATTGTATAGTCTAATTTTTGGGCGGTTCTTTGTGGAGCTAGGAGTTGGACTCAGTGATCCATATGAGTCATGTCTGACTCAGGATATTCAGTGATTCTATGATTATAATTACAGGTCCTTCACTGGCAATACAGACTCCCGAAGGCTGGAGGAGTGTTTCAGCAGACTGCTTAGCCAGCTCTTCTCTGTATGGCCAGCAGTGGCGGCCAGCTCCTAACTGGTATCATGGAGAGGCTCCATCTTCTGAATGGCCCTACTGGGCAGGTGGCACTGTATCTCCAGGGACCTCATTCCTCCTGTAAGAATGGTGGAGTTCACACTGCAGGACAAGTAGGCAGACCCTGACAGTGATGGAATTTCAACAGTGGAGAAATTTCATCTTATTTTATAAAGCTTTGCAAGATCACAGTTCAGTGAGAATTGAAACCGTTGTTTTCTTCAACTGCTTTTGCATTCGGGAAGAGGACAGCTATGGACAGAGTGCCCTTAGCTGTGACCATTTCTGCTTCCACTCACATCCTATCCCATGAGTGCTGAACACATTTCACACAAAACCATCACAGAATCTGGACTTCTGTGCCCAGATAAGCTTGTCTGTGTGCAACACACTTCTAGTGCTGTGCTAAGTTGTGAAACCACATACAAAAGTCAGTCCAGTGCATTTTCCCTACTTATATTTCTAACTCATTCCATAGTATGCAGGCCAACAAACAAAAACAGATCTGTCAGGTCTCTGGTGGGGAATCAAAACAATCCCTACTTCACAGCTCTTTTGTCACCTAAGGTAAGAATGGGAACGCTTCTAGAATAAGGTCTGCCAAGACATGATTCCAAAATTAGGCTCTTCCATCCTTACTTAGGCGCCTGATCAGGACCGAGGCATTCATTAAATTTCAGTCGTTCAGCAAGTCACACCTGTCAAGTGAGCTGTAGTCACTGCCAGTAACCATTCGTGGGCTCCTCAGCCTCCCCAGCTGTGAGGGAATGTGACTTGTTAAAAACTTCAATAAAAGAATTTCACGGACAATTATAGCGGTTCAGCTGATAGATGGCAACTCGTTAAGCTGCCATAAATCAGTTGTGTATCTGAGCTGTAAATAGGTGACCTAATTTTCAAAGAAGCTGAGATAATAACTTTTGTCAATGTCAAAAGAGCTAATAGATACTTCTAACTTCCAAAGTCAAGAAATTCAAGGCTAAATCCTAGGACTTATTCTGCCTCAGTAATATCTGACATCAGAGTTGTCCCATTGGCTTCAATGTAACTACACCTGGCACAAGAATCTTGGCATAGTTTGGGCACCTGAATAAAGGTTTAGAGGCTAAATTTTGGGCATTTGTTTTCATAAATCTCCAAGTCTCATCATTTTGAAATAACCTCTTTTTTTTTTCTTCCAGTCATGGTACTGTTATAGTTGCAGAAGTCAAGGAAGTAAGAGAGGCTGAGTTTCACAGGGACAAGATGCTCTAGTGGAACAATAGGTAAAGTTAGTGTAGCAGTGTTGCTGTTCCCTATGTATCTTGCCTTTCTTCCTCATCAATGCCCATGCTCCTCTAGGGCTTTGTTCTGTTCAGACACCAGCTTCATGACATGCCATAGCTACTGTTTACAGTGCAACTACTTCTAATTTACAGAAAAGAAATATATATATATATATATATGTGAGTTGCTTTCAAATCCCCAGTATAGAAAATCAGAAAATATAGAAAATTATCTCAAGCAGAATTTCACTTCCTTCTTATGTAATACAACTTGAACTGTATTTGCTAGGTGTATATACAGTTCTTACATCCTCCTTCAACAAAGCTTTCCTTGGCTTTTGAAGGAATCTTCACATCTGAGTATAGTTAAAAGTTCTGAGCTTTGAATGTTCAAAAATCAAGTACTCAACTGAGAAAGGTCCAAAAAATCGTTAGCAAGACAGTGTCAAAGTGTCAGAGAATTAGCAACCAGCACACTGAACAGAAATCCAAAACACAGAGTAGAAACTAAAATAAAAATCTCAGTCAGTGAATGAAATGTGGTTGTTTTCCCAAATATGTTGACTCTAACAGCTTCTGAATTGTGATCACAGCACGGATGCCAAGCCCCACCAGACCCCAGGACACATCAAAATCCTTCACTGGTACTTGCTTCAGCACTACTCATTTTTCAGCCTTGGCTTTTACTTCTTTTTCTTTGCTGACCAAGCTCTGAGGAGGATCACATGTGCTTCCTCCTGTAAAACCTAATGTTTAGATGTCCACTCCTTTTTCTTCTCACCCTCGCTCCAGAAGCATATTTCTTGTAGATTAGTCATTGGAGGGCACTTGACCAAGCCAGCAGCAATTCCTCGTGGTGTGCCACTGTCATGCTGATGACTCAGTGCCATGCCGGGAAGCTGCTGAAAGTCTACCATGCTTGAGGTCACTGTGTGTAATCATGCTGTAAGTATCGAATCAGTCTGTATGGAAGAGGCAATGTGTCAATAAGTTTAATGCGGTTTCTTCCAATCAAGCTTCGTACCTTGACACGGCAAAGATGAGCAAGAGGTCGAGGAGGCTCTGAAAGAGAGGCAGGACAAAAACGTGAGCTGAACAGGTTTAAACTCAGGAGGAACATCCATGTCTGTGGCAAGAGGAGAATGGGAGGAGGAGGAGCAAAAACAGAGGCTTTGTCTGCAATGGTGAGGTGATGTGTCTGCTCATTCATTCTGAGGCATGACATAGGGAAGGAAGTGGAGCTGGAGGATGGGGTGCTGTATCCCATGACAGCCTAGCAGTGGGCTTTCTAGGAGGATTTAAGCAAGATGCTTCACAGTACTCAGCCTCACCACTGAAAATAAATGCAATACATTCCCAGTTCATCTTCATGCTGGACAACTAATTCTGATAATATCTGTGAAAGTCTCTGGATCTTTTGGATATTCTGGGAGAGCCATTGGTGCCTGCTGGCCTGCTGTGGGGGTGGTCACCTTATCCACTTGCCCTGATCTGCCTGCATCACAGGTGCAGACAAATGAGCCTTCCTGCTCTGGCAAGACTTATTTCCAGTGGGCCTGATCTGCATCTGGGGTAAATTCAACATCACAAAGTCAATGTACTCCAGCAATTTCTAGTGCCTAATACTTGGCTGAAAAATGTAATTCAATCTCAGTAGGGAAATCCAACTGAGTTTAGGGGATAGATACTGACTATATGATTCTGCAGAGGTCGGGTTAAAAACCTACAGGGCTTTTCAGTAGAAAGAATGGAAACTGTAAGAGGAAATGGTGACTGACATTTTGAATCCAACAGTGGGAATGTTTGTGCCAGATTCTTTTCTGAGTAACCATACCTGCTTTTTCTTTAATGACAGCCCAGTCCTCGTAGCTGTCTATATGCTCCTTCAGCCGGGAACAGAGCTGGACGTTACCCACATAATCCAGGAGAACATCAATAATTGGCCCAGCCCAGCGACTTATCTCTGGAGCAGACACCATATCACAGAACTTCAAGAAAAAAACAAATTTGCAACAGTCAGTGAAAGATGAAAGCTGAAGAGCGCTCTGAGCTTTAGCATGGAGAGCTACGGAGATTTTCAAGCAGTGATCTGACTTTACGTAGCTTCATTTCAAAAAATTTGCCTTCCCACTTTAATCTAAATGTGTGTTATATCAGACAGCTTCATCTATCTCTATTAGGATGATACATACGATGAAGATATCTGTGGATTTATCTACATGTGAGCAGTTAGATAAGTTAAGGTGAACTAAATCATGCTGTGCAGATAGAAGCACAGACAAATGGCCAAACACAATTGAATGATGGTCACTTATGCACTATACATCATCTTAGTCACTGGGACTGTCTGCAGGCACCCTCCAAGCCCACCCCGAACAGGAGAGATAATGCACCAGCTTGAATTTCTTTCAGTTTAAGCTCATATAATTAGATCACATATGATCATACATGTATGAGCCCTAACTCATAATGAATTAAGGTCCTGTGTGGATACTTTTATCCAGAAATAAAATGTTATCCCATCTAGGAAGAATAAAACTACAAAAAATTGTAAGGTCTTTTCATTCAAGGTCAAAGCATTCACATAAGCATACTACTGTTCTGACTTTGCTTTTCTGAGCATTCCCAGAAAAATGAAATATAATGATTTTGGGAAGACCCCAAAATCCAGTGGGCAATCCAGAATTTCCTACCTGAATTGCTCATAAGAAATGTTGTTTGGGATATCTGACATTCTCCAATGCCTACACCAATGCCATTGCCGTGCAGTTGCATATACAATATGCAAACTGGGGATCTGCACTACACCTCCAAATAGTAAATCCACTTTGTCCAAGTTTAAATGAGGATAGAGTTTCAGAGTAATAAAGCACTTGTATCTTACTGTTCTCTTTTTGACTCCAACCAGAGACGTTGCCTTTTTTTTCCCCCTCATCCTCATTCAAAAGCTCAATCTAAAAATATATTTTCCGGACTAAAAATGTTCCCGAACATGTTACAGGAAAAGATACAGAACAAAATGAAGCAAAAGAAGGCAAACCTGCAACGACAGGCCTTGGGTTAATCTCAGGAGCGAAGTGGCTCTGGTTTTGGGATGCGCTGCCTGAAGTCTCGGCAGGCCCCTGAATGCCCTCTCGTGGCAGAAGGATGCTTCATTTCCCCCGCTCACAGTTTTGGCACCGCAATTAGGGAGCGTGGTGCTGAGACAGCAAGCATTTTTCTGCATTCACTTTCATAGGAAACACTAATTCAGTAGAATCAGTAATTATTTGTAGTTATGTATTTTTCAAACCAACTTCCAGTAGCTCACAGTGTTACTGTATAAAGACTAATTCAGATTTATTTTCCTTAAGTAATTTAGTACAGGAAAATAAGAAATGTGCATCTTATGTGTAGAAAAAGCTAAAGATTCCAATGACTCTGTATTTTGAAATACAAACCATTTCACAGCTATATCGTGAAGCTACATCAGACAAGCCTTATTTTTGTTAGTCAGAAACCTAGCACTAAGAAGCAAATTTAAAATACTACTGGAGGGAAGACATCACTTTTTCTACTCTGTGTGCAAAACCAGTCTCTCTATGAGAGACTCATAGAGACTCATCAGTTTCTCTATGCACAGATGTAATCTTACACAGCTTCTGCTGCTTATGCCTCTGACCTTTCAGGTGATTCTGTTTTGTGTGTGATCCATTATTTTTTTAGGAAAAATATGGTTAGCTGAGATTCGGAAGGAAATACTGCATTTAGCTAAGTAAGAATACCTGTTTTTGTGTGGGTGAATTATCACACAGGGTACACACAAATACTCTCCTTTTTCCTTGGATTTTCAGCCCTCTTTTACTCCACATCCAACAGCATCATGTTTCAAGAATTAGAGGTAATTCAATTTAATGCTGATTGTTAATTTGGCCTAAGTGACACTTTCTTCTGAATCAAACAGAAGTACACATCAGCTCAATAGCAGTTGACTTATTGCTTCCTTAATGCTTTCCAAAAGAGAAAGAGGGCTGCCATGTTGAGGTCTTTGTTTTGCTGCAAGTTGAAGGATAGCAAATTTTGATTGGAAGGTCAGATTTACTTTAAGATATTTTGGAAGGAGTCAACAAGCAGAGATTACACACACACAGAACAACAACAACAACAGAAAAAAAACAACAAGAAAACATGCACTCTGCAGTTCTGCAGAGTCATTTTGGGAATTGAGAATCCAATTGCAGCCCAGTGGAAGCAGTAGCTGAGCTTTGGAGTGGACTGCAGATATACATGCACAAGACACGATCATCTAAAATGTGTAATTGGCTTTGAAAATATGAAACCATGGATCTAAATCTCTTGGTCTCTTCTGAAAGCCTCGAATATTATGAAGTCATATAGATAATGTAATAATTTATGCACTCCTTCCAGGGCTGCTTATCCAGATTTGGAAACAGATGTTTACATTCACTAGTTTACCCTTATAAGGTGAAGGACTGTACAATTTTAATTTAACCAAGAGCTTAAATTTGTGGATAAATTATCAGATAAAACAATCATTACAGGGTAAATAACACAAACAGATCTCTACTGCCCATTTGACACTGCCTGACAAGAAAACATGTTTCAGTTCTGGCACCTCAGGTCCAGAGGAAAAGAGTATTGTGGATCTGACAACAAAAGCTGTCAAGATGGCTATTATTCATCTGAAATTCAGGGTTGGACATCAGCAGCTTTTGCCTATGCCCACGTTGTCACTGAATGTGCAGTTGGAACACTCACTAAATCTTACAAAGCCTTATTTTTATGTAAATAAATTTGGTAAAAAAAAAAAAACAAAAAAACACGCATCTTCTCTTGCAGGAAAGGTGGGAGAAGAAATATGTGAAGTTATCAAGATACGTGTGTGAGAGATGTTCCCAAAATCACTGAAGATAGTTTAAGGAGTGCTCACCTGTGTTATGGTTGGTTCTTTGGACAGCTGAGGATCATTAAATCTGTCCCGCCTGTAATTTAAAGCAGGGTGTGGGCAGTTTCCATACTGGCACTGAAAACAGGAAACAGCATCACAGCCCAGATCCAGGAGATACTTCAGCACAGAAAGGTACTTCATTGAAAACATGATGGTAGCTGGAAATGTGGTGGGATGGCTTGAAATATAGGCATCAATGTTTGCTCCATGGTCAAGAAGCAGTTTCATTGTTGTCAGGCAACCGTGGCGTATGGAGATAAGCAGTGGGTTGATGAGGTCAATGTTGGGGTTGGCTCCAGCTTGCAAAAGGAGCTCTGTGGCATAGATATTGTTGTTAAAAACAGCAAAATAGAGAGGTGTGGTGCGTCTGTCCTCGTAAAGGCAGGACCGTTCATTGGAGAGGGTGGTGTTCACCTCATAGCCAGCATCAATTAGCTCTTCCAAGATGTCATCATTGTTGCGTTCAGCTGCTAAATGCAGGGGACTGATGCCACTGCGCTTGACGCGGATGCGACTAGTCACAGGAATCAGCATGGAGACAATCCTGTTGAGTGGAGAGTCAGTGAGCAGTGGTGAGTTCTAGGGCATCTACTGCAAATCCTAGCTGCATAGTAGTAACTATAAAAGCCTACTAACTTGAGCATAGGAATGATTTGCTCTGAGAAAAATCAGTGTGAACTTGAAAACTATCTTCAACTCCCTACGCTTTTACATTGCCAAAAATGTGAGATGTATTGCCCCTCTTTTATGGAGGTGTAAGTTTTTTTTTTTTTTTTTAAATCATCACCCAGTTTTTTGAGGTAATGCCAACCACAGGGGTAATTACAATGGAAGAAATAATATGCTTACTCCTTGCCTATCCTGATCTAGCTCACGAATAGCACAAATGGCAGACAGCTAGTCAAGCTTTTCCAGGTGTTCTGCACCTCTGCCATCAGTCTGTGGACAGCGCTGGAGGAACTGGTGCAGTTTAGAAGAATTGAATTAGGAAGCAGGGGATCCATCATGATTGCTCTGTGGTGAAGGGCCTCATAGGTCACAGCCACAGCAAGAAGCTTGAGACCAGAAAGGGGATGAAACCTTCACTCCTCTGGGATTGAGCTGGGGTAAATTGTATATATCGTATCCAGACCTCCATGTCAGATTTTACAGTTCACTTTCTACTGTGGATTGAGCCCCATACTAGAGGACCTCTGCACAGCTTTTGGCTGTTTGTGGGGCTATCAACATTGATCCCAAATGTTGGGGGCCAGAATCCCAATTAGGAAAGGGAAGAAAAAGAAATAAAAATATTTTCCAGGCTGTTTGCCATGCTATAGCCCAGGGAGGGAAAAAAAAAAAAAAAAGTACAGCCAAGTCCTAAGCTCCAGTAATGAGGGATTGCTATTGGAAAGTGTGATGCAGCCTTAAGCACAGCAACATAAAATGAGCTGCTCATTACGTAATTGGAAGTTCAAACGTATGATGTACAAGGCCCCAGCTATCATAAATCCATGAGCATTTTTATGTCTCCATAGGCATCACTGGAGCTGCATAATCAAACCCATAGGTTAAACTCTCATTTCCTGCTAATGAAGTTAGATGTTTTAGTTAAGGCACTAGCTTGATTCTATATATATATAGATAAGGCACCTTAAGAAATAGACTCTGGTTTGACAATTTCTAGTGTCATTATATCTCCTGCCTATCTGTAAAAGCAATTGTTTAGCAGTGAGTTAAGCACATGACTTCCTCCTCCTCCTATGCAGAAGACTCTACCTAGCAGTCAAGAGCTCTTCTAACATATAAACATGCAAAGCACATAGTGCATTTCTTTTAAGATGCTGCACATTTTCAATTTGACTGCAGTGTCCCTAAAACTTACATTTACGTAAGGAACTAAGCACAACATAAGCTAGCCTCAGAAAAACCTTTGCTGGTGATGTGCTGAAAGATCCTGTGAAAGACTGAGTCTCCACACTCCGAGGAGATGAAAAAAGGGTTGAAGACACGTGGCATTTTACAGGGTTATGGTCCCATTTGCATGGTAGACAGTTGATGTTTTCAAGGTACTTTTACTTCTCGTTTTTGAAACCTTTTTTTTTTTACGTTAAGTAATTGTATAAATGTCTTAGGAAAATAAGTGCTTTTCTTTTACTTTTTTTTTTTTTTCTTTAAGCAGCGTCACTACTCTTATAGCACCTTAAGGCTCACAAGGGAGCAGGAGTTGGGTGCTGGTGAGCTGGCAACTTTCCATTATTATCAAATGTTCTATAAGAGCTGAAATAGCAAGAAGGAAGGAGGGCACCATGCCAAGTGCCAACATTAGTCATCCCATGATCAACTGTTTGAAGATTTAAGAGTCTGTTTTGTTCTTTCCCTCCCGGATATGTGCCTTGGTCAGCTCTTCATGTTTGAGTTAAAGATGTTCTGCCTCATTTCTGTCTGTGAGGTCCTGAACCTCTCTGCAATGATGGCACACTGAGGCTTTGTATCCAAATCTTGCAGTGTCCCAGACCTCAGTACAACCCCTCAGATTTTTCTGGGAGGAAAGGCTGGAAATTCTATCAGAGTCTAACCCATCTGTTTTCTTCATCCTTCAAAGCAACTTGGTTCAGTAATGTGGTGTCTCCATCACCACAGACTTTCCTATCTGGAGGGAGGAAGAATGTAGAAAGTGAAGGTAGTCATGACTGGACAGACAAGGCCACTGATATTGTCTGTCACAGGGCTGAGACTCATGCAATTTTGTAATATTGCTGAGTTTCTCCTTGAGCCTGAAACCTGCTTTTGTGATTCCTATCTGTTGTTATAGGAAGGAGGCAGAGTATCCTTAATATGAATGTGCCAAGAGATGATTGACTTACATTTACATAATAAATCTGCCTACACTTCACAAAGTTGTCTTAGCTCCCCAGTTCCAAGGGTGAAGGAATTAAATGACAGCTTACACTTGTCTTAGAGCTGATGAGAGGACCTTTATGAACTTCATGTCAGTACTGACAAGGTCTTGTTTAAAATAAACAAACTCCAAGCAACAAGAATTGACAGTTGAGCCTTGGGATCACATTCTTGGCTTTTTGATGGTAGGGAGAATTCGTGCACTGGCAAAAAGTTGAAGTGTGGAATTCCAGCAGAATTACATATTAAATCTTCAGGAATACAAAGAGAGATCATCATGAAGGGTGTTATTTTACTGAATACCAGTGGAATTAACAATAATCAGCCAATTGGGCTATAGCTTCGTCATTTAGATAAATATTTATAAGAGAAAATCCTCTTTTTTCTTCCTTTTGTGCTTTAGTTCACAGCAGTTGGGCACGAAAAATTGTGCTCAGTCTTTTACAAGTAAACAAACTCAGAGTTTGGGCTGACTTCTTATCTCATCTATGCTGCTGAGCATTGTCAGTAATAGACATGACCTCCAAATCAGGTTGGCTGTTTCTGTCATAATATAGGTATGCACTTAAATTGCTGAATTTCCATGTAGATTTGTTTTCAGATCAGGCTATCTATCTACTGAGGGAAAGAACAGAATCAGAACTGGTCCAGATTCTATTTACAGATTGGATTCAGATCAATTTACTATACTGTCAGATTAGCTTTTTTGGAAGCGAGCAATTGGAGCTGGCTTTTGTCTCTGGCAGAATTCTCATCTAAAATGTTTTTTTCAAAACAGTCTTTCTAAGTCAAACCTATGAGAAAATTTTGAATCATGCCATGCAAGATATTTATATATGTGCTAGAAGTATATAGACCTTTCCCATAAATTCACCCTGAGCCACTCCATGAACATGCAGCTTCCACAAAGCAGACCTACTCCAATTACAGAAAATAAATATCCTTATCTATCAAAACGATTTGAGAAGCATAATTGGGCTTCCCAAACGGACTCAAATGCTAGGATAAAAGATGCTATAGGAAGGTGTAGTGCTGTCAAAAGTTTTAATTCCTCAGACACTGTGGAAATATACGAGAATCTTTTGTAGCAGTTTGCAAAAACAGCTTTACTATCTAGGAACATCCTTTGCATTTGGATAACTATTTCTTGACGGGTTTTGATAGAAATTGTGTTAGTGGAGTCCTCTACAGTCACCAAAAGGTTCAGTGACTGCAATTAGAGATATGATTATATTTTGGAAAAAATAGCTGTGGGCTGTGGCAAGGGGTTTAAAGTGAGTGCTAACTTCACATACAGATGGTTTTTTTTCATTCCATCTCAAGTATATTTTGTGGAGTTCTGTTTAGCCCGCTTTCAAGATGTGTGGTTGTTTGGCTGTAGTAGGTGATATCTTGGCAAAGCTAATGGGATCTTTCCCCCCGTATTTCTGCTCACACATCCTGTTCATCCTATCCTGCAAACCCATTCTGTTCAGTTTATTGCAATCATCTCCCTCATTTGCAGTGCTCATAACTAGATCTAGGACATTAAGTTCTCCTTTTCATAAGGACTTTGGATTTTTACCTAAAAGGTGAAATTATAAAATAAACTAAAACTTACTCGCAAATTCCCTTTTTGGCTGCTATGTGAAGAGGTAGGAGGCCATCCTTATTGGCTTTGTTAGCGTCAGCTCCTTGGGACAAAAGAAACTCTACAATATGTACATGTCCATTTTTACAGGCTTCATAAAGAGCAGAAGCACTATCACTGGCTTGAGTATTTATATCAGCACCTAGGAAGGAAGAAAAACATTTTGTAGGACCAAAGTGTTGAATCAGATGGGGGCAACTTGCACTGAATGAACATGCAAGTCTCCATGACACTAGAGCTACACCATATGGAGAAAGGTGGCGTGAACAAAATCTGATCATAGAAAAATGAAAATGTTATACAGTTATTTTATAGATCTCCAATGGGTTTTACCATGATGTTAATTTTATGAGGGGGAGTTTATATGGGCAATCATTTTCTCATGGAGAGATTACTGGGAAAAGTAAAATGACAAAGTGATAATGCACTCAAGAAAAGGAGAAATACCCTCAGGATAAAACAGTGGGTATCAACCATCCGCTCCCAGTCATGAATCCAGGCTCCATTCATTTGTATCTCATAGACAAACATTTTAAAATGGGCTTGTTCTTTATTCAACCTGTATTTTTCTTTAGACAAAATAATTCCAAAAGTACTTACATGTTTACACTCTCTCTCTATATGTGTGTATATATATGTATATATATAAAATATTCCTAAACAAGACTGGAGACTAGATGACTTTAATAGGTGCTCTCTAAAGTAAATTTATTATTGATTTAGGTTTACTTATATTGTTGATAATCTCTATATTCAAACTATAAGTGAACTTACACTCTTTATACTGTATTTTAATTTTAGTGCATATCTAGGTTAAAATTGGATTTTATAACAAGAAATCTACATAGTAACCAGAAAGAATTCTACTAATCTTTCATTTGGGCATGGCTTAGTCAATGAGTATTTCATTTCAAAACTCAGCACGTAAGGACCTAGCTTTTTATTTCGTAAGGCTTCAATTTAGGGTCCAAGTGGTAAATGTTAGCTAAGAAAGGATGAATATTTTTAATGAGGTTGTGGTATATTTTTTTTTCTTGTACTCTAGTGGATGCTTGTCTTAATAAACAACAAGCAAAAATAAAGCAAGCCCTAATACTCTTTGATCACAAACAATCTGGAATTTTGATTTTAATTTTTTTTTCCTGTGCCAGATATTTAAGGTCTGAAATACTAGGCTTATTTAAGGTCTGAAATACTGGGCTTTGACTGCAATGTACTGCAATATGAAATGTATTATGCTGTCCTGAGAAAGGTTGCTTTATATGTATCCTAAATGGGTATGACAGTTCACTGGAGTTTGGTTCCTTTATTGGAGTTTAGAAGCAAATCAGTCTTCCATCAGATCATGAAAACTCCCAGCCAAAGAGAATATTTCCTTTTGCTCTCACCCCAAAATGAAACATCTGTGTTGTGTTTGGCCCTTTGAAAATGTTGTAGCTGGAAGCATCAAGAGAATTGCAGTGACAAAACATAACATAGGACTGTGTTCTTAATGAAAAAGAAACCCTTCTTATGATGAACATTGCTCATCGTAAACAATGCAGTGATATAATTTCTGGTATTCTCAGAGGAGTTTTAGAAGGCTTGAAACAATTGAACAGTTTTATTGGATTTTATCTTGTGTATTTTTCTCAAAATTGAACTGTAAGGAAATAATTTCTAAAATTGTAGGCAGTTTGATGGACTAAATGGTCATACAGAACTGAGTTTATAATGTTAGCTGAACAGCAGATTACATTTTTTTTCTTCCCTGTCTTTCCTATCTTTCTTAGCCATAATAACTGCTTTATAAGTTTTTCATATATTTACTGCCATTTAGCTCTCCTTTCACAAGTGCAGGATCCAATTCTTACCTACACTGAAGTATTAGTCCACTGCAAGGATAAAATATGCTTCAGAATGGTAGTAAAATCTGTGCCTTTATTTGCACGACTGGAGCAGTAAAATGTAGGTTTAGTGTGAATAAGAATCAAATTCACTCTGCCTATATGTTTGAATACGTACACATGAGAGAAACTGAAATTTCTTCTCCTTGGTGTAAATCCATTAACCATACAATAGGACTTTGTTTTCAGCAGTATTCATTAGTGGAGGAGAGCTAACATTGTCCATTAGTGGCTCATGTTTGTGAGCAGATGGGATTGGCTAATGTTCAATTTCTGCCATCTCTTACCACCTACAGTTTTCTTTTATGACTGGATTTAGACTACACGTGCACAGCAATATAGGTTTTGAAAGCTGTAAGGCAATTCAATTAGAGAGCACCATATTATTTCCCAAAGTAGGTGGCCTCAAATGAATGCTAAAGAAGTGCATGTGTGTAGACCATACTCTCTGAAAGACCCTACACAAACTGCCATCTGGAGCAAAAGGGTTTCAGCAGCTCTACAGGCTAGTAGTTATCTACAAAGATAGAAAAGCTGAGCCAGGGAAAATTAATGAGACCCTTGTAAAATTTCGAGCAATGGTGTATCAATGGCACAACTCTACTCACCACATTTTGCCAGGTATCTCAGAGCTTCCAACTGCCCACTCTCAGCTGCCACAAATAAAGAAGTGATCCCATAGGAGTTTGTAGACTCAATCTTGGCACCCCCTTTCACCAGGATATCCATAATCTCCAGGTCATTTCTGGAGACAGCCTCATGGAGAGCAGTCCATCCTCGATTGCAGCGGTGGTTGGTATCAGCATTGTACTGTACCAGGAGTCTTGCAGCCTCTGCATTCTTGCGCTCACAGGCTGTTTTGAAGAAAAGGGAAGTGAATAGTACAAGCTTATGGAAAGATTCTGGGTGTTCTGGGTATTCCTTTCACATAGCACAAGCAATAGAACACAGGTTGGCGACATTGAATAAACCGGTGGATCCATCTTGTTCAATACAAGAGGCAATGCTGCTGTCAAAGGAGAATGTCTGGGACTTGACAGGAACAGGAAAAGATCTTTAGTAAATATTAAAAAAGTGAGTATATAGAACTCTTTCAGCCTGCAATTCAGAGCTCAGGACCATTCTCAGATAATGGTATTTTCTTGATAACTTTTATTCTGTTAATTTGCTCACTGCTCCTTGAACCCCAATCTGTCAGACTTCCTATACACTTTTACTGTGGCATCCCAAACCAAAGGCACTTGAAATAAGCAGCTACATTTACAATTAGCTTTTGCTGTATAATGTGCAGAGAGGTAGGACAGCACATTCCATAGCAGTTGTTGCCCAGGAAGGCAGCAGGGCAAACTTCCCTCAAGGTGTTCATGAAATGTGTGGATGTGGCACTGAGGGACATGGTTTAGTGGTATGTTGGTGATGGGTTGATGGTTGGACTGTGGTCTTCTCCAAACATGATTCTATGCCTGTGGTGAGCAAGGTGGGGCCAGTACTGTGAGCTCTGTCCTGGTGGAGCTCATTATCCTGGAAGCTCTGGATCTCACCTTTGTAGAGGGGAGTTTCTCTGGCCTTGTTGGAGATGTCAGGCTCAGCCCCAGCCTGCAGCAGGGCAAGCAAGCAGTCCAGGTTGCCCCGGCTGGTGGCCAGGAAGAGAGCTGTCTCCTCATTGAGGGTGCGCTGGTCGATTGTGCCAGGGTATGCTGTGAAGAAATCATAAGCCCAAAGACATTATGGTGTAGTGCTGTACAAATATCTGTAGCGCCTTCTATCCTTATGGTTTTAGATGAGCTTTTGTTCATTCTTTTCAGTGAACAAAGTAAAGAATATACAATGAATTATTATCAATCAGAGTTATCACTGACTCAGATTAAAATGTTCATCTATGCTCAGTAGTAATGCAGAAAGCTGTTGAGTAACTGCACTTCAGCAGCAGCTTGAAAACAATTTGCATTAGTTAAAAACCTTCAGTCACTGGCAAGGAAGTGCTAGTTTTGATCTTCAGCTAGTGGGACGCTGATGCCAGCTGTGGATTCCAAGTAGCCCATAACAGCCAAGATTCAAGCTAGGCTTTTCTGTGAGAAGTCTGGGGCTTGACAAAATCTATCCAACCATCACTTTCTCCTGAAGATCCTAACTTTTAAGGCTTCCTTCTAGAAGCCTATCCTCAAAGACAAAGTGAAATTAATATGCAGTCACAGAAGCTGAATAATGCTTCACACATAGTATCAGACAAGGACTGCTGTGGTACTAATTCTGCTATGTGGCTTATTCATATTCTTCTTCCTTCTTTTGTAATTAGTTTTAATTTCACTGACCTTTTTGCAACAGGCGCAGGCAACCCACTTGGCCATAGTACGCAGCTTCATGGAGGGGTAACCAGCCATCCTTATTAGGTTCAGAGAGGTCTTTTCCTGATTTCATCATGTTGCATATCTCTTTTTCATCTCCATCCCTGATTGCTGCTACCACAGGGTCAAGTTCTCTTTAAAACAACATTAAAACCTGATTACTGCTTCCGTCATTACTTTTGCAGCAACATCATTTTATCATTTGTACAAAACAGTGAACTCCTACAGCCTATGTGCTAAGAATTTATACCTAGCTACAGGGCCTCTGGAGGTGAAATTTATCTATCTGCTTTAATTAGGTTATTCACAATAGATCAAAATAATATCTGTCTGGAGGTGCTGATCTCTTTCCATATAATATAAGGAAGATGTGTCTAATCTCTGACATAAATATTAATATTTCAGATATCTGTAGTAGAGTAAGTTGGCTCTACTGTGTCCATGGTTGTGATAATTACATCACCTTGCCATCTGCTGTCCCAAATGGCAAGAATTTCAAGACGAATTACCCCTTTCCATCACTGAAGATAATTTTAGTTTTGATTTGCAGGTGGCTTAACCTTAAAGAAGTTCTTAGTTAATCTTGTTCTTGTGTTGCAGAGGTACTTCTCATTTCTCCTGAGAAAGTCTGTTTTCAGAAGTTGGCTGAGCCAGACATCTTTTTTGATGTTACCTAATTCTGAACCTTTTGAGAACTTAGCAAGTGGTTCACTAATAACCTAGAAAAAGCATGGAGTACTGCATGCCACGAAGAAGTGAAGTATGATGAGCACTCTGCAGGTGGGTTTCTCTCTGATGAGCCTTTGCTTTGCCAACCTGCATCCTGCACAGACCCAGAGGTGATCTGTGCCTTGCAGTACCAACAGGCTGCCTGGCTGTGCCAAGAGAATGCGGCCACTGCTTCCTTATTCTAAGGCAGCAAATTGCCAATCTCCTGGGCAGTAAATAACCCAAGGGAAGAAGCATTCTTCCACTTCTAATGGGCACTTGCGAAAACAATGTACATGGGTTATACTTTCAGAGAGAGAGAATGTAAGGATGCTGAAAACCTAAGCAAGATTGTGGTCTGGGGAGGGAGGTGTGCGTCTCAGAAAGAGCATTAGCACTGACAATGGTAGGAACATAATACACAGTGAAGGTTATGCAGGACAGCAATAGTGGGAACAGTCAGATACTTTGTTTGTGACAGGAGACCTAGAACACCATTGCAGGGTGAGACCAGAGACATAAAAATATGGGCAGCTCAGTATTCATGTGAGTTCTCAAAAAACACACCATTTGTACAATCTCTGCATTTAGTGCAGGTTGCAGGAGCAGCATGCCAAGAAATAGAGAAAGATACCATTCCCTGGGTGAAAATGCCCTTGGTGCTACCTGTTCTCTCTCTATAGCTGGAAGCAGCAATCTCAGGACAGCAGAGTCACAAAAATAGCTACACTTGAATAGGGGGAAGATACTGAACAAAGCCAAGCATGGTACCTGGTGAGATAACAGCTATAGCTCGTAGCTGCTGTCCTGGACACAGCTGGCCAGAAGGAATCCACTTATCTCTTGATAGCTGAAGTGCTGATGTCCTGGGGAGTCTGCTGCATCTTCATACTATCAAAAGTACCCTGAGGACTACACCTAAAATTGCTAGCTTCTAAGGGATAAGATAATATTTTTATACAGGTGCTTGAAATCCAGCATTTTGCTGCAGTCAGGCAACATCAGCAATTGGTGTGTTTGACTGGAAGAAAAGGAGGTGGGGATCTTTAGCAATCTGTGGCACAAGGAGGCTGAAGCCATCTGTTGTTCTGTGCAAAGGCTCATGTTACATATGCTGGGCTGCTCACTGTGACCTTGTGACTGGGCACATGATGGAGTTACCAGCGCTGAATGAGTTACTGCATGCCAGGTGGGTATGGCAGAAGCCCCTGGGTGGTGCTGGCACACAGCAAATACAAGGTGAGTCACATTAACTGAGACCTCAGTGAAAGCACCTCTTACTGGTGATGGGGTTAAAAATGTGTGAAGAATCAGTTATTATTCTGCTTGAGCCCTCAGATGTTGAATGATGTAAACTTCTGTTCTGATCGTTGACCTTAAATGATTTCTAAGAGGGGTTTATTTGACCAGGCTGTGGATGCTGTAGCCAAGCAAATTCCAGATCAGTACAGAAAGTTTAATGAATCTCCATGTGAAATTCTTGTTTTCTGCCTGGCTCCTATTTGGCAGTTATAACAAATAACCAACACATCTGCTGCTTGGATTTCATCAGAAATAGGAAAAAAAAATAGTATTAGGATGATGGAATGACTCTGAAGTTCTGATGAAATCTTAACCTTAAGGGCTAATCAAAAGAATTACTGCATTTCAAAGGCCAGTATCCAAGCTCATAAATACTCATTGCAGAAGAGATGTATGGCAGGGCCAGCTCTGAGTGCTGAAGAGGTTCAGGGGAGCACAGAAGGGTTCAGAAGCTCCTCCTTTTACCGGCAGCCCGATGAGATGCAGGCAGCAGGAAGGAACACCATCTCTCCAAGTGAAACCAGCTATGAGCTCTGCCTGCCTCTGAGACTAGGGCCCTAAAATTGCCTTGCCAGAATGCTCCCCTGTGCCTTCCCAGCTACACTTCTGTTCTCAGAGAGGAAGACTGGTTTATCAGTGTAGTCCTAGCCTTCGCTGTGGTCCAAGATCTGTTGAACCATGTGATGGAGGAGAAGCCATCAACCTTCCAATCGTCACACCCAGAAGAGTATGATAAGGTATGCCAGGAGTGCAGAGCACTTCACTTCATGAGAGGGTGCAGTTTCAGTAGGACCAAGGGGAGGTGGCAGGTGATAGGGATAAGGGGAGACCCTGTGTCCCAGCAGAAAGGTTTTCACAAGTGTCAGGGAGGGCAATGTCAGCAGAGAGAGGAGACAGAGCCTGGATCAGCCCAGGTACAAGGAAAGATGGGGAGAATATAGAGAGGGGAGACGGAAGGAAGAGGACTGGTAGAGCAGTAGTCACTGCGACAATGCATCCATGGAGGGTCTTGAAAGATAGAATAAATGGTTTCAAGCTGAGAGATAGAAAAGTTAAGACGGAGTTTTTGCAGGGCACAGAGAAATGCTGCTGCAACTCTGGTGCAGCAGGTGTCTGTATCTACCCTGTCATGAAAAGGGCTGTAATAATCCTGTCGTGATCTGGACACTTCCACTATAACCAGACACTGGATAGGGCCACCCCCATGCAAATGGGTATAGCATTCAGCAGCATTTATAAAACATCGCTTTGAGAGCCTGGACTTTCCCACCTTGTTTATATGCTGAGGTAGATGTTTGTTTTTCACTCTTTTCCCCAGAGCTGCCAAATGACCCAGAGTCCCCAGGATGTGTGCACTGGAGGGATGAAGAGGTATGAAGGGAGAAAAGAGAGCAAGGGAGATGTGGGACAGGAGAGGGAGGGGAGGCACTTACATGGGCTGGGCTGTGCTGAAGAGGCTGCCGTCGTACCTTCGCCTGACCGCCCAGGCTGCCCCTGCGTTGGGCGGCTGAATGCGGCCTCTGGCTGCCAATCTGGAGTGGTGATGACATGAATGAAATGAAGAGAAATACTCTGAATAGGAGAAACAGGTCATGTTGAAGCAGAAACAGAGACACACATCCGCAGAGACAGAGAGAGAAAGCGTGCCGGTCAGGGCTTTGAATAAAAGCAGATGGCCACAGCTTGCTCTGTGCTGGATTCAGCTGCTCTCTCAGCTCGAGATTATTTTTGGCCCTCTGAGGAAGCGTCAGGGGATTCAAATGACCATATAAGACTACAGTGAGGTTAACCCTGCTGCCACCACACAGGAAGCAGACATGCGACAAGGCAACATTCATCATCTCCCCAAGTGTCATGCAAATAGGTGCTGGAGGAGGACATGGCTCTCCCAGGTGGTTGAAGGGCTCAGCAGCACTCCAGATCTGGAGCTACAGTGCTGCAAAGGTTCTGCTGGGAGGTCGAATGCTGCTGGCCTGAGGCAAAGGCAGGCGATGCAGAGAGCAGTAGATGCAGTTTTGTGCTAAAAGCAAGGACTCCTGAGGAGGACAGGACTAAATGGCCAGGGAAGTCCTTATTATGCACAGTACCAGGTCCTCGCAGCAGAGCTGACATTGCAAATGCACTGCAATGACCCTGAGAAGCCACAAACTTCAGCTGGAGCAGGAGTGCACTCTGTAAAACATCCCTGTTCTGCAGCTAAGTACACTTTCAGCTCCTCATATTGTCCCACGCTTTCCAGATTTGGGAGCCAAGCAAGAACAGCAGAGTTGAGAGAAGAGAGGAGAAACAAATCTGCATTTTCTTCAGGCTTATTACAAAAATATTTTACAAGGATATTTTTGCACGTGCTTTGATTTTTGGGGAGACTTTCTACCCTCTTTCACCCTCTTCTAGCCCTCCTTCCCTTCTCTAACCTCCTTCCCCTTGAGAAATTGGCCTTTCAAGAACAAAAGGAGAAGGGTGCCTGCTTTGGCAGCAGGTTTCCACAGTCGCCACGTGGCTATGTGGTGCCTGCATGGCTGGATGCCTGGAGCTGTGCTTGGCAGGGGCAGTGTGCCTGCAACCAGACCTGGACCTGAAAAAACCACATCCTCCACAGCATCTAAAAGGTAGCCAGATCACACTGTTTTATATGCCGGTTTTTGGCCTCTCTCCTATGTTTTCCCACAACAAACACTGTGCTTCCTCTCTGGCAAAGCTGCAGCCTGGAGTGCAGCATGGCAGAGGAGAGCTGCTGGTTTCCGCAAGGGCTTCTTTACTTCAGGAAAACACACAGCAGTGCCTCTTTCTGGTTTAATTTATTGCTTAAACCAGACAGCTTCAGGCTGATTTTCATTTCACTGTGAGGGCGTAAATTGTTGACCTCACTGGATTTATAGCAGGCTCTGACTTTTAAACTAATGACAGACTCTCAGACCAAGCGCATGAAGCTGTTTGGCAAAGCTAATTAGAAGGGCACGTGTTTTGACGGAGGAAGCTGGCAGGCAGCGCATTTGTTGCTCACTCACCTTTGCCAAGGGTAGAGGTGGTAGGGAGGGTTGTGGCTGTTGGCACGGCTGGGGGCAGCCGCCTCGCTGGGTCCCCCTCCCAGAGGCTTTGGGTGGCCTTGGGCCGCTGCATGGCCCACCGGGTCCTCCCCCAGGCTCTGCTGGATGGCCATGTTGATCAGCTCGTCCTCACTCAGGCTGCTGTACAGACTGTATTCCTCGCTGCCTATTGTTTGTCGTTGGGTGTTTGCCGCCGTTGTAGCCATTTTGGGTCTTTTATTTTTTTTTGCTGTCCTGCAAAAGGAAATTGCGGTGATCGAAACATGGAAAATGAAAGAAATTCAAACGTCTCGTTCCTTGTTCATCTCTGCCTCCTGAGCGGACTGACCAATAAATCTTTCAGAGATCCTTCACCAGGGAGAGGACATTATCAGTCAAACCTGCACCTGAACTGAGTGAACAAACTCCTTTCTGTCACGTACAAACACCTGATGCACTTGTTGGTTAAAAAAGGAAGGGAGCTGCTGCAAGCACAGCAGGTTCTTATCTACTCCTTCTGGTTACCGCAGTTCAAGAGAAAAAATAGGTAAAGGAAATCCTCATCAGATTAAAGAGGAACATTTCTGAAGTGAATTTATTCTGGACAACACCAATGAATGTCTTTTTTTGTGTATGTTTTGTTGTTGTTTTATTTCTTGCTCTAATAGCAGAAAATTATGGGACAAAGTTTGTCTGTCTGCAGGTTTTCTGCAAGGACAGGTTCACTGCCACTGTAAAGCAACTTTCTTCTACCTTATCTGGGGATCACTTTAGCAGCATGCAAAGCTATTCTTTGAAGTGACTTTCTTTGTTTCACTTATCTAGCAGAGCAATGTGACAGTGCTCAGTTTCACTTCTGATTTTTTGCTGCTCACAGAGTTCAAGGTTGCTGTTCAAGGTCATCACTCTTAAAACTGAAGGTAAGACCCTCTAAAAACTGGTGTTCAGAGCTGGAAAGGAGAGAAGGGGAAAACACCAGGGAACACTCAGAAATCACAGAATGAATGTATATTCTCACCATTGAATGGACTCAAAAAAGGCAAATTACCACTGAATTTCCAGCGGTGATAGGGATGCATTAGTGCCATGTAGTGTGCACAGTTAATGCATACATTATGATGTTCTTGCAGGATCTCCTTCAGATGCCTGAGGGCATTCTGGCTATCAGTGTCCATGAGACCAAGGCTTATATCATAGGAGGTGGTGGAAAATCTTGGCTCTTTAAGATGACAGTTCCTACTTGGGGGAAATGGTAACTCCCCATATGGAGCAGATGCAGCTACGTACATCAGGACACTCACACTCATTTCTTTAACCAAAATTAAAACAAAAACAAAAACAAAAAACCAAAAAAAAACCACCCAAAAAACAAAAAGGAAACAGAAACAGATAAAGAAAAAAAATACAGAGTTGAAAGTATTACAAGAACTTGAATCAAGACAGAAGAAACTCCAACCCTTAGGTTTAAGCATTGCACCTCAGAAACAGTGATGTTTGCCACATTCACAGTTCTCTCAGGTTCCAAGCATACACCAGAGGAAGTGGGAAAGGGAAGCCCAGCAGATTTTGGATTAGCGTTATGACTCTTAGCAGGGAAGAATCTATTTTGCAGTCATGAAAACTGCCAGAATAGAACCTTCAGTTCAGATAAATAATGCAACTCATTTCTGTAGGCTTTTGGGTTTTTTTTTTCCAGACCTCCCAAGGCTACTCTGGCACAACTAGATCTCAGCTCTATTCTGACCCCTTGTTGTCCCAAGGAACAGAGCCCAGGCATCAAACCACTGGTAAGTCTCATACAGGAGCTGCTGCCGCCCCATGCCCCAGCTGCTTAGGTACCTGTCCTTGGCTGCACTCCAACCCACAGCTGGCTAAAACCCATTACACAGCCTGTTTTCCAGCAGCTGCTGCTGCTGCATGGTTTGCTCAGCTCCTGCCATGCTGGGCAGCATGCTTACAGTCCCACAGCCTAGATACTTACCTACTAAGTTGTGCTCTGTGGCTGGGTGAAACCCACGGGCTGGAATCGGTGAGTTTGCTTGCAACATTTCAGTGCTGCAGTGCCCAGATGTAGGGGCCTGGCCCAGATGGTGACTCAGAGACTTCAACTAAGCTGTCACTTAAGAGGGCAGGACCTTATCCAAAGCTCCCAATGCAGGTGGTGCACAGTGACTCTTAGGAGGAGGCGAGAGGTAAAGTGTTGTTCTCTGAGGGGACCCTGCACTGGAGGAGTGTAGGGCAGATCTCTCTTTTGTGTCCTCTCCAGCCCCACACCAGCATCCTGACTGTACAGCAGCGGCAAACTGGATTCAGTAACCCTCTAGAACCCCATCAGATCTAGGTATAGAAGACGTTTCTGGACATCTTGCTCCCTCTCTTTTTCTTTCCTGCCTTGCTGAGGCACAGTGAAACTAAAGGAACATTTTTGAATTTGGAGGTTGTTCCTTTTTCATTCTCTTACTTTTGTACAGGTTAATGGGACCCATTCACTCACAGAGGAAAGGGAGAAACTCCCCTATGTGTTGGTGATCCTCACTAGTCTAAATATTTTGACAGGAGCCCCATGGAGTGCAGAAACAACAGTGCTGGCAGCAGCTCCCACTACTGACTCATCCCGTAGGCAGAATGTTGTGGGGCCCAAAATAGAGAAAACTTTCAGTGTTGCTCATCTAACTGACATAACCCTGGTGTCAGGGTCACATGTAAGGGCCACAGGAACTTTCAGGCCCATCCAGACAGACAAGAACGGCCTCAGCCACCCTGATCCATACCAGTTCAAGTTGGATTTGAAGCCATTCTTTGTTGAGTTGCTTTAGTGGGTGGCTGTGAAACCTCAGAGCTCTGATGTGAATACATTTCTGTTAGAAGCTGCTGAGAGCCAGGATAGCTGTGGCAGCCATCCATGTATGTACTGTCTTTTCCCTCTGGGCTGGGCACAGTCACCTGGTGCAGCCCTGCCCACTTGGGTGACAGTGAACCACCAAACACCACCTTACGAAAGCCCATGAGAATAATGAGCTACAGTTGTTTACCACCTGTAGTACCAAAGGTGCAAAAAAAAAAAAAAAAAAAGATCAATCTTTCTTGCAATAAATGGCTGAACCAATTCAACTAAGCAAGGTATGGTCAAAGCAGTCTCCCTGAATTCATCCTGGATCTATTTGCTTGCTTCCATACTGCCTATTGTTGACTTATTGAAATAATGAAATATTGGAACAGGATCTAGAAATTAAATGCTGGATTAATTGTTTCTCTAGCCCAGCTTTTTGTAGGAGGATTTCATGTCAGGCTGTCCCCTGCATTTCTCTGGCAGCCTAGAGCCTGTCCTCACACGTGAGTAGCACATTGCATCACTCGTACTTCAAGAGCAGAACCTGATTATTAAAGCTGTGGTTGTAGTGCCTGTGTTAGTAATTAACACTTTGCCTTCAGGTCTGAATTGCCTCATTAGTGATCTTCCTTGTTAGAGACACATCACAGGATATTACTGCCTGTGCAACCATTTAATAGCTCAGTCTGACAAGACCTTCTGGATCTAAATTCATCATTATTTTCACCTCGGGTCTGACCCTACTCTCCTAATACAAACAACAGCCCCACCTGATTTGTAACTTTGCTCTCCTGGCTTCAGTGAGTTTAATTAAGTGTAGCACTCAGGTCTGTTTCATACAGAGGAACTGTGGGTGCAGTAAAGGCCTAGCAGTGGGCTCAGCAGGGAGGTGCTGGGCAGCTGTTCTCTGCCCGGCACCATGAGCAGCTGTACCTGGCTCTGAAACCAGAGGTGCTGCTCAAGGGGTGACCACTGAAGCCACTCACCTTGTGGTAAAAGCCACAGACAAACACAATTAGGATGCTGTTATATTTGTACCACAGGCTCTGTCAACATCCAGTGTTTGGGAGAATGGGCCTCTGGTCCCTGATGCAACATAAATAAACAATGAGGCTTACAGCTGGCTTTGAACATGCAGGACCACACTGTTTGACACTATTAGCATTTGTAACAACTGGTCCCTATAGACAGCATTTCCTTAGAGAAAAGCTTAGCAAGGCTGCCTGTTCTCCTTCATAGGATCATAGAATAGCTTGGGTTGGAATGGACCCCGAGGATCATCAAGTTCCAACTCCCTGCCACAGGCAGGGCCACCAACCTGCAGATCTGATACTAGACCAGGCTGCCCAGGGCCCCATCCAACCTGGTCTTGAACACCTCCAGGGATGAAGCATCTGCAGCCTCTCTTGGGCAGCCTGTTCCAGCACCTCACCACTCTCTCTGCGCAGAACTTCCCCGATGTCCGACCTAAATGTTCCCTCCCTGAGCTGAAAACCTTCAGTAGACCCCAGGCAGTAGAATTATCAGAATTGCTTCTTGCCATCGCAGAAGGGTGGCAGGTGAGTGACGAGTTCATCAGAGAGCAGAGCCAGGGACTCTGCCTACCATCGCTCTTCATTTACCCCAGTCAACTTGTAACTCTATGCAGAACCTCAGCATTTATGGCACAGGGCATGGCAAACTACATCTCTGAAAACAAAATCAAGACTTTGAGAGGCTGTGAAAGGGAGAGAAGAGGAGTGGTTTGCTTGTTTTGCCTTTTGCAAGGTGTGATTGAGAACCAGGTTCTGTGGATACGACTCCCTATGTTTGCCTGTACTTCTGGAAGCAGCAGGAGTACACAAAGGGAAGGTAAACACAGTTGGAAGTCTTTCCAGAAAACCAAGCCTACGCTTCAGCCCTTACTGCCCTATCTTTGAGGCCAGATCCTCTGCTGACAATGGAAACAAGACCAATTTACAGCATTTAAAGTGTTCATGTTTTTGCTTCATTTTAGGACAGTTTCCAGCCAAATCTCTGGTATTTTTGAAGTGTATTTGTTAACTACTGCTAGAAGACAAATGATGTTTCAAAAACAGACACATTTTCAGTGCCCATCATATCTGTCAGAGCTGGGGCACTAGAAGAACAACACCTCATGCTGTCCAGCTGTGGTAACAGGCAAAAACATTTTGTAACGACAGCTTGTGCAGACTGGTCAAGTTACAGCTCTGTGCTGGAGAGCAAAGCCAGGCATCCCAAAGGAATCCTCTGAGCAAACAAGTCCCTCATTCGGCCCCAGCTGTCAAAACAGGTCACCTATCAGTCTGGCATGTGTTACGATGCCATGAAGTTGTGATTCTGTGCAAAGTCTTTACTGGAAATGAATACACCTGCATGCTTTTATTTCTTCTCAGAAAGTGTTAATTCACACAGTAATCACTGCAATATTAACTTTGTGTTCTGCCAACAAGAAACTTATAACTAAAAGAAATAATTCGCTGATGTCATCTTCCTTCTTCCACTGTGCCTTGCATGCTATCATAACTTGCAATACAATTACGACAACAACAATTATTTCTGAGTAAGTTTTCTAAGCAACAAAGATAAAAGCACCACTGATAAGTAGAAGAAAAATGAGGAAACGGCAGAGCCACAGTTCTGCTTAACTCCAGTGAGAGTTTTACAGCTTGTGCGGAAAGAACGACAAGAAAAAAATCCAGATCAAGACAACAACAACAACAACAAAACACCCACAAAAGGAAATGACAAACAGAGAAGACTTTGTTAGGGTGTTCGGTTACGAACAGTACAAACTGCTATAGGAAGAAGTATTTGCATAGACATAGCAAACTGACATTGAAAATGCTGTGTAAATTCAAAACATGCATATCTGTGTTACCTTTTAGTTCTGAAATAAAAGAGTTACGATATTGTTGAAATGAGTTATCTTCTTGATATAGTCTTAATTCAGAAAATCCTTGTTGGTATTCATCTCCCTGCTTTGCCTGGATGTTTCGATCAACTGCAGGACAGCTTTGAAACACTCTCGCTTTGAAGCCTGGAGTTTATTTCTGGATCACCCCATGATCAGCGAATACAAGCCAAAATATAAGTTGTTCTGAATCTCAGATTTCCTGCTCGAAGATGCACTGCAGAAACTTTTACCCATTATAAAGTTCTTCTTTGTTGCATTAATGCGAGGAACTTCATCAAGCATCCTGTAGCTAAATGACACAAAGTTGACCTTTCTATTACATCATTATTTATTGTCCCTGAGAAGTAGACCATATAAGGACATGTTTCTGGAACCTAAAGAAAAAAAAGAAATTTCCATATAATTTTGAAGTAAAATATGTTGTCCTGTAGAATTTTATCTACCTGGGGGAAGGGAAGTTCAATTTACTTTCACTTTAGCTGCTACTTGTTAAATGAATGAGGCAAACAGTACTGTGGGTATTGTGCTTTACAGTGGTTCTTGTATTTTTAAGGTTATAAGTTCAACACTTCAGAATTCCAGAGATGGCAAAAGCATCTGTGAATGTGTTTCTAGAAATATTTATTACTGGCATAGAACTGCTCTCAAAACACTTAAAGGTGGAAGATGTCCCTCTGTCAGACTGCTTGTAATTGTTTGTAATTGTGAAATGGTAGCCACTGTCCCTAGGTCTGTATAAAGCAAACTCTCCTGGGAAGAGTTAACATTTGCCTGAGGAAACTGTCAGGCACATACACGAGAGCTGACACTGTTGCATTAGCTAAAACATGAGGATAATCCTCAATTTGGGACAGCTACTTTGTATCTGTCCAGCTAATACTGTGAACAAAGCATAACACACTATAATACAGAATCAAAACAATATCTATTGTTTTTAGTTGAGCTCCTAGTACACTAATTCCTGTAGCAAAACATTGCGTATAAAGACAACAAAACCTAGATCACAACAGGTCTTATTTCCTTTCAGAATACCTTGCTGAGCCTGAGCTGTACTCACCCCATCACTGTGTAAATAACCCCATCCGTGGCTTAGCAAGAGCAATGTGGAAGGGAACCAATTTAGCAAGACCACATCATTTGCTCATATGAGATCTCTTCCCAGTCACTATTTTTGCATTTAAGGCCTTTCAGGACCAGCACCATTTCTTCTCCATGCTGCTCCTTAATCTGACACACTCCAGCACAAGATGATGGCCATTACATGACACATTCCCTTTCTCTGCTGCCCACTAAATGGTCTGCCCCTCATCTCCAGAGCTAGGCAATTGCTTTATCCAAAGTTAAGAACACTCAGCTGTTACTGTGGCAAGTAGTCCTGGATGACGATAGCAAGAGTGTGAAACTCCTACACCCTGACAGCATGCCAGCCAACCCTCTATGATTTTTAAACAAAATCCAGCACTTTTTTTCCTGATATTACCTTAAGATTGTCTTGACTTAAAACCAAGATTGAGTATCTACTAGATTTAACCCTTCTGCTTGCCTTTGGGCAGGCTCTCATCAGATCCACACCCTTGGCATTCGTATGGCCTGCATGATGACTCCCTGAACTCAAGGAAAAACGCTGATACTTCACTGTAGATTCACACTTGGCAAAGGCATGGATGCCTGAATCTTCCAGTATTGGGCTCAGGGTCTCAGCAGCTATGAACACTGCAGGTGGTTCCCCATTCACACCTGGCACTCTGCAATTATCTCTCTCTCACGTTCCTGGGTTTTCTTGTTATGTCCAGCGCATGCTTCTCTCACAGAATCTGTGTGAAACATACCCTGAGTCCTGGAACAAATAAGAAATGATGACTATGTCACCATAAAGTGTGGTCCATGCCTTGTTTTGTTTTTTTTTTTTTAGCTTTAACCAGATCAGACCCTTCAAGTTGTGGGGCACATCAGATATTTGTGTATGTGCAGAGAGACATGCAGGACATACAGTATGAAGTGGCAAGTGCCGCAGCTGGGTGTCTCTTGTACCTACCCAGTAAGGAACAGAGCTGTAGCCTCTTCCCCACTCCATGTTTCAGCAAGCCAAATGCTAAAGGCTGGTTGGTCATGGATCAGGACTGCCAGATCTAGCTGACAAGTGAGACAGAAGCTCCAGCATGGAGGAACAACCATGCAGGAACTGCTTGCATGCGTATCTCACTCAGTGCATGAGTCTGGACAGACCAAGCAGCATTAAAGTGCCTATTGCTGGAGGAATGCAGCACTGTGGGCAATGGGGATTTGATGTATTTGATGTATTTGGAGCACCTACAAATGCTGCTGCACCCTTTCCCAATAAAATCACAGGACTCTGCTTCAGAATTTCTATTTCCAGATACCATTAACTCTCCGTTTTGTCTTTAGTAAATCATTTAAGTCCTCTGTATCTCATCTGCATTAGTGGAGTGGAAATAGTCGAACATATTAACTTCAGAGACGAGTCCAGAAATCCTCACAAAGAGGAAGCCAGTGAGACTACTTATATGGATAGAGACTGACAAATAGGACTTTATTTAATCACTACCAGTGAAACACTTCGGTATCCTTAGAGGAAGACCTCATAGAAGTTTGAAATATTGCTACAGAAATATTACTATACAGTCATGAAATCATACGTTTGGAAGTTGATATTTTTTTCCAATAAAACAATGTTGTGTCTTTATTACAACACATCCGAAGCATAATAATAACTATCATTATGATTTATTAGCATTGCATCAGATTTGTTAATATTTTCACTGGGACTCACTTGGTTATGAATCTGCATTTTCAGCTTAACCCCAAGACATTCCAAGAGATTACAAAACATCACCTGCAAAAATAAATACATAAAAGCATGCCATTTTCTGGGACAGACTTCAAACTCAGGCATTGCATATTAGTTCTGTTTGCTTTCTCTTTAAATAGAAAATGGTGGAAATAGCCAACTCATGCTGACGAGGGAGTCAACTGGGGTCTCACAAACAGGGAGCAATAAAAAAGAGTTCAATCTGAGAGAAGACAAAGAACAACCAAGTAAAAATAGAAAATGGCTCAACGAACAACAAGGCTCTCTTTATTCTTCATGTTTACTAAAAATAGACAGCAGAAATCAGGTTAGGAAAGTACATTTAATATGTTTTATTTTTGGATTTCTTCACAGCCCCTACCTCCATTAGTCGACCTAGGTAATCCTTCAGTTCTTCTAAGAGCTGCTTTGTATTAAAACACAGATGAATCAAGCACCTAAAGTTGGTGAAAAAGCAAAGCTCATGTGTCCATCTGAGGAGACCAACAATCTTGTTACAGACTCATTTCTGTGTGCAAAGCTGGCAGTGCATTCGGCATCGCCTGAAGAAATGCAGGTAAGAATGGACATGAGCACTAATTATTCTCATCCTTAGACTGTAACTTCCAACAATCACCAACTCTGCTGCACCCAAACGCTGGACTCATGGATGTCTGCTCTGACATCAAGAAAATATTGACTAATTGTGACAATAAGAATCCCCGGGCAGAGAGCCTGGTTCCAGTAGATAACCATTTTGTTTCTGTCTGTCCTTCATACATAAAGTTTTGAGCATGTGGAGTTAGCAACTGTGGAATACACACAGATATGAGGTGCAACGTGATCCAGCCAAGGAGACCTCTTGCATTATGCAGTTGTATAGCAGCTACCTGGTTAGGTTCCTGTTGTTATTATTTTCTTGTGTTTAAAGCAAAGTAATCCTCACAATACTTTGCCAAAGAACAGCATAAAGAACAGCATACTGATATGTGTGCTAGGTGCTCTGAGACCTTTCCTTGTCCCTGACAACTTGTGTGAGCTTTTTCCCTGTAGAAAGGCAGTGAGGTATTTTGGGTGGTATATGTAATTGTGATTACAGACCTAGGATACACATTTCTATACCTTTCACAACCATATTCCAGAAAGCAGAGCTTTGCTTTTCTTTCAGTGTTGCCATGCTGTGCTTCCAGCTGACACTCCCAAAGATTAAGTGCAAATGCCAGAAGCAAAAGCAGCTCCTCCATACCTCCTGCTATACAACCCATGTTCAAATAACAAGGAGACAGAAATTCCCACAGGGGAAGACAGTTTCAATTTCAATTTCCTTTGCAAGAACTAATGATTGCTTTGGCCACAGTACCTTGAGAGAGACAAGGAGCCAGAGACACTTGTATGGGAAAAGGTGCAGAGTGCCACACATGCCCAGGGATAGGGAATACAATATATAGTATCCCTTGCTGACTCTGCTGCCTCAATACTTCACTGCTGCAAATATTTAGGTGTATTGAGTTCACCCTACTAAGAATACAACTGCCTTTTCAGGAGGGATTTAACCCACTCCAGTGGCTCCTGAATCTCATCTGTAAATCAGGGTGCAATTTTGTGCAGTGTACAACTGCTTCTTCACAGAAAGCTTTAATGTCTCAGAAAATAAAAACAGAGCCATCAGTTCTCTAGAAACATGATATGATCACCAAGGGGAACATGCCATACTAGGGCCCCAAGCCCCATTTGAGATATCTGATGGCTCAGCCCAGAAACTGCCCTGCCAGAGAGCTTTAGAAGAACTCTCAGCCATCGCAGTCACTGCCTCTCTGCAAATGTCATCCTAAGGTCACATCCGCTGACTCAAACTGAAAGAGCAATCAGTCAGAAGAGAACATGAAATCCTAATACAGCATGAATGCAACCTGAAGACTACATAAACAAATACATGTTCCTTGGAGAAAGGGGAAAAGCATAAACATTATCTTTTAGTTAACCTTTGCTGTGCAAATATCATTTATTTTATGTTATAATGCACGTTAGTAAGAATTCTAATGAAAGTCTTCTCTTTTTCTTGACCTTTATAAAATCCATAAAATTCAGATTTGTTGCTGCAACCCCTTTGCTCTGTGACTTTTGCAGAGCAACAAGAGGACAAGAATGGCAACATGAAGCACAAGCAAGGTCCTGCAGTAACAATGACTCTGAAACAGCAGTGGTGGTGAAGTCAAAAGGATTTTGATGGGAAACTAGCTTTCTACATTTTTTTAAAGTAATATGTGGAAATATAGAATGGGAGCTTACCTCTCCGTTTTATCCCATAGACTAATTTCAGAACAAAGTCTCCCTCTGCTCATTTATGGTTTTTGATCTATTTTTTTCTGGTAGTATCTAATTCCTTGAAGACTGATGGTTTCCAACTGCTGTGACTGCTGTATGAAAGAAGATCTGCTGTAGTCATCTCCTCCACTGCTCCTAATGGCCTGAGAACAGGCTAGATACAGATCTGCCTTTATTTTACTGCTCTTACATGTAAAAAGCCCTTGAAAACCAGAAGATGGCCCCATTTAAACTCAACAGCTTGCAAAACATACGTACCTTTCAGCATGGTGAGGTTCAAGGAATTCATTTATGAATTTTCATGTGCCAGGCTACCGGAGTGGAGGCAGAGTGAGACCCTGCTGTGCACAGCTGCAGAAGTGGGTAGCTTTAGTTCTTTAGGATGAGCTCCAGCTTGGATTAGGACAAAAGATGTCAGTGTGTCCACCACCATCAGGCTCAGCAACTCAAAGCAAGGGACAAGCCGTCATCCCTATTGACCCCTGCCATGTAACACTGGCCTGCTCCCCTACATAAGCTGACCTAGCAAGGGAGTCATTTCTTGCTTTGCAGATGAGCGCAGCCAAAGAACCAGAATAGACTGTGCTAAAGGACACTGCACCATGATCTTTATTTACCTCGTGCTGTTTTTGCAGTGTGGTCAAATTCAAATGTAATAACTACAGTATTTAAAGCTCTGATAAAATTATCTCTCCTTTATACTGTCATTGAAATAGTTTATCTGTCTTGCACCGACTGCTTTGAGCACACGTGAGAGATTTCTGCTTCCTTTAAGTTCGAATCACAACGCAACAGGTTTGTTTTGCAGGGTTGACATTTAATTATTTGCCCTACTTCTTTCAGGTTAAATTTAGAGCTAAATTTAGGACAAGTGTCTGGACAGAATGTCATATGACACCAGCGTATATCTCTTGCACAACATGCCATCCAAACATGTAGCATTCAATTCAGTTAAAAATAACTGTACACTTACCTAATTCAGCAGGCTGCTGGGCTCTGCTGAGGTGGTAAGCAGACAGGGCAATAATAAGTCACCAGTATTTTGAGGGAAGAGACATCACTACAGGCAAGAAGACAGAATAAATCCTTGCCTGTGTTAACTCTCTTTTCAAGCAGTATTCGCTGTCCTGTAGTCACTTAGATATTTTATCTTAAGAAGGGTGAGAGCAAATAAATTACAGTGGAATTGTGGAGTTCTTTTCCCACTAAAGTGAGAGATCTTTGATTCCTCAAGAGCAGTGTTAACTGTCAGTTCAAACTCCCACCCTAAGCATAGAAGAGGGCAGATCCCTTCACCATTAAGAAATGTCTTCCTAGTGCACAGTCTCCCACAACACAATAGGGCTTGATAATGCCACTCAGAGCAGCTGAGGCAGGGAGACCCAGATCTCCAAATTAAGCATGATCAGTTCTTGAGCTGTGTTTGGAGATCAGAGCTCCAGGGAAAACCTGAGCATGTGATAAAAATAAACTGTGGAAAATCTGTTTAATACCTTTTCAGATAAGATGAGAGCAAGCATGACAGCAGAGATGAAGGCTGGAGTAAGGAGCTGAATTTCAGCCAAGTTGCCTTGTTGTTGATAAGAGCTGTAAAGACATGTAGGATGCATTTTCTCCACTTAAGCTACTGTTGTGCTTCGGTCCTTGGGCATTTATTTAGTCCCACCCTACCAGTAATGGCAGGTTAAGGTATTTTTTTCTGAGTGTCGGGTTTGCAGGCATTGCTGTCCATGGGTGATGGCCACAAATGGCCTTTACCGATGTGCACTGGGAGTGCCAAGGGCAGCTTGCACTGCTGCCCAGCAAACAGGGAACTGGTGTGTGCTCCTGTGGGAGCTGAACATGGAGAGGATTTAGTTTCAGGGGATTGGAAATGGGATACAAGCAGCTCCCCGGGTCACTAGGCCAAAGCTGGTCCAGCCCAGACAGAGGAGATTTATGCCCAGCAGTTGCCCAGTAGTTGATGTGCATGTGTGGACTTCCTGGGCTGTGTGGATGCAGTCCTGGGCAGCCTGCTCTGGGTGGCCCTACTTGAGCTGGGGGTTGGACTGAGTGGACCCAGAGGTCCCATGTGAACTCAATCACTCTTTGATTCTGAGATGGGCTACAGTGGGTGTTGTCCGCTCTCCTCAGCCAAAAGCTCTCATCCCCAGGTGGAAAAGCCTCTTGGGACCAGAGTGAGGCACATTACCGTGCCGGGGTAGGAACGTCTGTCCATCCACTTTGTGCTTACTCTCCAGCACTTTGCTATTCAGGGCATGCCAGCACAGCACCTTTCAGAAGTGCCTAAACCATGTTTATTATTTTTTCCCTTAACTAGTGATTTTCTTTTGACCTGAGATCATGAGACAAGTTCAGACATCTTATCCTCATGCTCTGTCTGTGTATATAGCTACAGCATAGTGTTAAAGACAATTTCATTGAAATCCTGCAAGGACTGAGTCATTTCTTCCTTGGCACATCCTGTTTTTCATGACAATGGTTTTGTTTTCTCTGCTGTAACTGTACATCAAGTTTGTCACTTTTGTTATTTTCACAGTTATATACCATAGATAAATATCTGACTTAATAATATTTTCTGGTGCTCAGTACCTAAAAATCAGTCTGGCCAGTGGTCTGTTTAACTAGACCCAATGGCCTGACTGACAGTGCTGGTTTAGGAATATTTGCAAAATACATCTGGCAGAATGTTTCTCTCAGAGAAGTTACGATAGCTCATAGAGACTGGTTTAAATCTTCAAAACTTGGCACTCTGCAGCCTTTCCAAATGTTTTTTTGATTACTTACTTCTGAGAAATTCTGTTTTCATGTAGCACTGAGCCCAAAACTGAATTTGGCTTAATTCTTTATCTCCATGACATTGTGAAGTGATGACCCAGAGACCCAAATAACACTGGGGATATACAACTTGTGACAACCTCTTGCAGTGTACCAATAGAGACCCACCCATGGCTTTGAACACCAGAAGCAGTGACCTCCATATCCAATGGATGCTGATACCATAAGCCAGACATTAGAGGAAGCAGGGCTGCATGCGCTATGTCACCTTTCAGCACACTGGGGAACAGAAATGACACTGAGGCATGTTTTGAACCTCAAGCTCAAGCCGCACAGCAAACTTTGCGGAAAGCTTTAAAAAATAGTCAGAGGAAAAAAAAAGAAACCAGCCTCATACATGAGGCACACTCATCAGGGTATGCAGCACAGAACACCACAGGATATCCGTGTCTGCCTAGAGTCAAAACGCTTGTGTCATAAAAAGGTGATAAAAAGTCAGTGTAAATTTTCACCAGTGTTAAGAAATGTCTCTGGCTATTCATTTGCTGCTCGTAATCATTTTTTTTTTCTTTTAACCTACTAAAAGAAAAGGAGAAAAAGATTATCTAGAAATTGCTGGAGCGATAGAAATTGGATGGTACTGTCCTCATTACTGATCTTTGCAGCCACAGTCCATAGCACATATTTGGCCTCCCGTTCACATTTCTCCTGCTCTGCATCTCATCTCTATAAAAAAGCATGAGAGCCAATGCTTATCTAGTGGTATGCTCAGGTAAGCTGGTCCAGGACCAGAGAAACAGATGGTGTTATGCTACAGTAAGTGAAGGCACAGCAAACAGTCAAATCTCACTGAGGTCTCACAGAAAGAAAGAATGGATCAATCAGGCATCACCAGTCTTTTCTTAGTGTAGTTATACTTTATTTTTTATAACAAATTATTATAATCTTGTCTGACTCTCCTATCACTCATTCTCTTCACATATGTATGTGCACATTAAAAGATTTTACTCGAAATCTGCTATGCTTGGGTGAAATCCTTTGCTTGAGATATTAATCACAGGTAATGATTAGTGTAGCAAGAGAGTAGTTGGATTAAATATTGCAGAAGGTGTGAACTTTCACCCAGCTTTTTTTTCTGATTAAAAATTCCTTCATCTACTTTCAGATACTTTCCATCCATCTTTTAAGTTCCTCACTTTATGCTGCAAAATGGAAAGACCTGCCCAGGAATGTTAGTCTTTTGCATTTATTTATGTTAAAAAATGAGCAGATCTTTGCCTAGTAGTGATCAGTATAACCTTGCTGATCTTATTGGAACTGTGCTTGTTTGTTTCTAAGCAAGGCACACCTTAGATCAAGGAGCACAAGCAGCACTTCAAGGATAGTTGTGTTGCTTCCATCCAGGGATTTGTACCAGAGTGCCTCAAGTCTCCGAAATAATATGACATGCAAATGGCATACACTGATTTGCCATGTGAAGTTCTCACATTTTAGTCCCGCTTCTTTCAAGCTTCAGAGTGATATCTACATCTGTTAAGAAGAAGTCAATGAGATTTCAGGGTCTTTGGAGATGAGTGAAAGGCTCTCTGACATTTCATATGGTTTAGGGTAAGTTGCTGAAACAGAATGACAACCACAGTTGCAAATAGACCTGGGAAAGACCTGATGATATGCTTATGCATAGAGCTTACAGCTTCTGTTAGGAGAGCATCAGTGAAATACAGAAGATAGGTGTGCATTATGCAGACAGTTAGACTGAACCGGAGATCTGCTTCCATCTTGAATTTCTCTTGCACCAAATTGTATTTTGCTGTAATTAAAACAAAGTGGATTGGCTTGTGTTGATGCAGGCAGAAGACATTACAAACTCTTCTCATCAAGAGAAAAGTCAGAAGTTATCCAAATACACATGGCTTGATGCATAAGGGACTGTGAGTCAGGAAAGGCTCCCGCTGCACTCCCACTGCATTGTGCACAACTGGGAGCCACCATCAGTCTGTCATGAAGCATTTGCTGCAGCTGCAGAATATCAAAAGAAATGTTCTGCTGATGCAGTTGGGTAAATACGGGCAGGTGTCTTCATTTCAAACCCTGACATATCCCTGAAATTGGAAGGAATCTTTATGGGGAATATACTAGCTGGGGATTCTCAGAATCAGAAGTGTTTCTGAAGAGTTTAGGACAAAGAGGAATGACTGAGAAGTAGTTTTCCTGAATATATACATGTGGAAGAACTCCCTATGTAAACTTAGTGCTGTGCATTTCAGAGTGGCATTCAGAAAATAAAACCAAACTGGGATGATGTCAGTAGGCATCCACTGTTTATTAAGAGTTTGTTACATTTCTATGCGTATCTCATGCTGACTGAATTTACATCTGTCTTGCAACATGAGAAAGGACATTGCAGAAGGCAGTGAGATAATGAATCATTTCAAACTCAGACTTTATAGTGGGTAATATGGAGTCAATATAAATAAAAGGACAGAACAACACCATGCATAATATGATGCATGTGCATGACTGGTTGATTCAGCCTCAGAAAAGCTTAGGGGAGCTCTGGGTAACTCTGTGTGTGCAGCTGCTACTCATGTGTGGATCCTAATCCACTCCTTAGCTGTAACATGCCCACCACTGTGCTATCTGTTTACATACCTCAGGCTCCAACACATACATGCATTGACCTGCTTGATCTGAATTACAATCTGAACCTACTTGCCCAACTGGCATAACATCTAGGTGACTTGCTTGTGGAACTTCTTAAAATGGCAAAAAAAAATATATATATATATATATCCATGAGGTACTGTCCTCCCAGTGTGTTTTGGCTACATTTCTTTACAACAGAATCTCTCTTTAAAGGAATTAGGAACATATCAGATATGCACATTAGTTTTACACATTCCAAAACCATTCTCTTGCAGTTTGCCATCAGAGACCTCCATCCCCAATAGCAAAAGACTCCAGATTTCCAAGATTTGTAATCATAAACAAATCAAAAGAGTACTTAAGGCCTTTTGAATGACACTAGACCTGTAACAGAAGCCTCATTTTTTCATCTCATATATGCCAGGCTTACTCTGTGGCCAGCAGAAAATTAGTAACTGGGACCATGTCTCATTTTCCCATTTGTAGAACCCACAGAACCATCCAGGTACTTTCTCCAAGACTCCAGCAGTTGTGACCAGTGTATTAATCTCTGCAGAGGTGGTGTATGGGAACTATTGACTCACGGCCTGAACCACTGATTGAGCACCTGAGAAAAGGACCCTGTCAGCTCTGGGAGCACAGGTGAAGGCAATTCAGCTGTGTGACTGGAAGGGGTGGAGCCTGGCTGCACCTCTCTTAGACCTCATTTAAGGACTGACTGCTACTGGGAAAGGGTCTCTGGTTGGCGATCCATCCTTTGTGGAGTCATTTCTCTGAGCCTTGATTTTTAGAGATGGGTGAACACCTTTACTTTTCCTGTTAAATACCATCCCATCTGCACTGGTCCCTTTGGTGTTACATTCCTGTATCACCCTTCCACAGTGTTAATCTTTCAAATTCTAACAGGTGACAAGACAAACATTTCATCTGAAGAAAATCCTCAGGTGCTGTTTAGCACCGCTAATAGAGAAGGATTCAAGACAGTGTCAGACACTGAATTATACTGGTAAATATACATGATTCTTGGCTGTCGTTTTTTAGGCTTCTGGATTGATAACAATTTAAGTCATCAGAATTAAAAAATGATTTTAAACTTAGAAGTATTACATAAAGGTTGCCCTGCTGGTAGTTTATGGGTTGAACCTTCCTACTGGAAAACCTGACTAACTCCTGAATGCCTTTCTTCATTGTGCAATATTATACAATTTGTTTGGTTCCTGAACCCTCTGTGCAGTACTGACATATGATCTTGGCACCAAATTGTCAAGAAGTTGCACAGATCTGTTTTACATTCAAAGTACAGTAGTCTCTGTGTATATCATGGCTAAAATCCCTTTGTCGTTGATAGAATCACAGAATTGTTAGAGTTGGAGAGGACTTCTGAAGGCCATCTGCACCAACTCCCCTGCAATGAGTAGGGACACCACAGCTAGATCAGGTTTCCTGGGGCCTGATCCAGCCTCACCTTGAAAGTCTCCAGGCATTCTCTTTTCTTTACCTCTTTACAGTCTTTCCCCATTTTTGACTATCATGCACAATGAAGAATGAACATGTGCCATGGCATGTAATTACTGTTATCAGGGTTAAGCCAACTATTATGAAACTCATCTCTACAAGCTGATACTTCTCATACAAAGTCTGATTCCAGGAGCAAATTCCTGATGTGTTTGTAAACATGCAGCATAAACTTTCTTAAAAAAAGCAACAATAAAATCCAATAACATACACCAGATTTCTTGTTAAATTTCCACTGAACTTAATCTTACGTCTAAAAGAAAAGCTGGAATAAAAAAACCCACTGAAATGACCTTGCATCATGAAGTGAAATCTCTCAAGTAGTGCAATTGCTTTTTGAAACTTAACCAAGCATTATAAATATCACAATATTAAACTTCACTTGTCAGCAATTCGTATTTTTTTTAATGAGCCGTTTATAAACCACCACTGAATTCAGTCTTTCAATGTCAAATCTATTAGAGACAATGAGATGCATCCTATTCTCAGCTCTTCTAACTTACATGAAGAGCAGTGAATACAATGGGTTCTCTTTTAATTTACATCATCATCGTTGAGCTTTGACTTGGACAAAGAGGTAAATAATTGTATTCTAACAGAAATTCAGTTACTGGAGATATTATCCGACAGAAGTTGATGTGATCTGTTGCCTGATCAGTCTCTGGCAAATAAGTGACTGTAGTTTTTTTTTTTTTAAAAAAAAAACCTAAGTTCAGTAATTTCTCCTGGTTGGTGCAAACATCTTGTCCCATATGGGTGGTGTTACCTGCCAGTAAAGAGTGTCCAAGTCTGGAATGATGATAAAACCAAGGCTACCTACAGTTGTGTCCTGCCTGGCTGGGAGATAACATTAAGAGTATTAACATCTGCTCAGTCCCTTGCTCTGGTCCTCAGGAAAAGGAAAGAGAAATGGTCACTCTCAGCCTGTTTTCCAAGGAAAGAAGAATAGGGCCTCCTTTTCTCACTCACATGTTGGGGTATGAGGACAGAAAGGCTGGCAGCCCTGTGTGATGTTTTAGATTTTTCTGCGTGCTCTTGGGTGATGCTATGCTTTATCAGCTTTATAGAGAGGGTCTGTTATGAAGTCCTTCCTAAGGGCAAAATGCCTGTTGAAGCAGAGGCCACTTCACCACATACAGGTGAGTAAACAGTCAGTAAGAAATTAATGATCTGGATAAAGCTACGGTTGATTTGATTGACTGTTGTGTATTTTCCTAGGGAAGAAGAGGCCAAATGTGTCACTCACATCCCCATTGTCCATGAAGTTAGATAAATCTTTCATCCCATTCATATGTCAGAACCTCAGAAAACTGCATTATCTCCTTAAATCAATGCAACTCTTAACTCTTAAATCAAATGCTGCCTTCTCAGTGTATGGTACATGTGTTGGCCAAGGTCACCCAGATGTTCCCAGCTATTTGTCTTTTATTTGGCTCCACGTTCGGGCCCCTAGAGAGGTGAATGTGTGTCATTCTGTTCATCGGGAAAATTACCTCAACATGGTGTATTGACATCAGAGGTATGGCAGGAATCCAAGGATGCAGTAGATTAAAAGTGCCTGATCAAATTCAGGACAAGTCTCATGTCTATCTGGGGACTTCCTTCTGAGAAAATTGTATGTCAATATATTTTGTTTTTATAAATTGTTTTTATACGCAGAGTGACTCAAAAGCAGTTACTGATGATGAGAATAAGGTAGCAAACTAGTAATAAAAAAAAGAAGAAAAATACACTGTGTTGAGGAACTAAAGCATAGTTCCAATTTCCAGTAGTAACATTACTAGTTATGGACTGCACCTGTTTGTTCTGTGGCACGTTTCTGGTCCTACCTCAGTTACTCCCTCCTTTGTGTAGAAAATGGGGTGCACCTTGGCACCTTCCTCACTCCCCCTCACATGTAAAGGCACTGACCAATACTTCATGATCTTACTACCTTACACTCCCTGAATCATGAGAGAGAAGTGATAACGCTGTAGGCAGTGCAGAGCTTGAGTAGACCTCACTGACATCTCATCGTTTAATTTGACTATATGGGAACTTCTTAAAACTACTACACTTCTGTTCTTGTTTGGGGTCACCACATAAATGATTGCCTGTACTGTGAGGGTGAGGGAATAGAACTTGAGATTTTGGTCAGCTTTAAGACAAAAGGTTATTTACACTAAATTGGCTCCTTGCAATTCCAAGGGTATTTGCTGTGTGCCTTTTCTGACTTGCAAGCCAGCTTTCTTGGTAGGCTCCCAGTGAGATGCTGAAAAGCAGTACAAACATGTTCCAGAAAGCTGTTTCTAAAGAGTGAGGTCAAAGCCAATCATGTCACAGCAGAGCTCATTGCCAAGAAGCAAGAAATTAAAGAGAGGGTGCTGTGTCCCAGCAGAGAACAGAGCTGGCTGCCAAGCACTAAGAGGTGAACATCTTTTCCCACTCTGTGCTAGGAGAGGAGCTCCAGTATCAGGGCTTGGTCCTGGTTTGGCCCTGGGTGTTCTCTCTTTTCCTTCCTTTCTCACAAGTACACACTCTGAATACAGCAGTATGAGTGACTTTTATATTTTACCATGACCAGTCACTGCTGCAACCTCCACAGACTGAAGCTTACCTCTTTGCCTGTGCTACAAAGTGCTTTGTGTTGGGTTCAGCAGTCACCCAGGGGACAGTAATCACATGAGCCTCTTCCCCTTTGCTCCTTTCCTAGTGTAGGCATGTCAGTTGTTTGGGACTTGGTGATCTGCTGGAAGCTAATAAGACTATCCAGGATATTAGATAACCTGGCAACACTTCACCTAAGTCCCTGAACACAGTGCCTTATCCACCTTTTAAATCCATGATTTCATTCTCTTGTGCCAGATCAGAAACTGAGCTCTTAAGTTTGAGAAGCTTTTCAAGAATGGTGATGTGAAGAGAAGACAAGTAATCCCAAGTACCAGGCAGAAGCAGAATTGAATGAAATGATAGAGGGAGAGAGAAATAAACTATAGCACAGCTTGAAAAATTGCTCAGCCTGAGCAGTGCTGGACATATGGGGTTGCAGAGCTTGCAGTGCCCAGAAGACCTTCAGTGCTTGCAGGCTGTGATGTAGGCACCTCCAGCCTACATTAGGCAGGGTGTAGCCTGCAATGATGGTGCACAAAGGTGCACTGTTTGTGGCACACGTGTCCCTAGCCCCAGCTGCCATTATACTCAGTGAAGTATTTATTATCCAAGGCCTCCCTCCTCTTACTAGAAACTTTCTTCTAATTGATTCCTGGCCCTTTATTTCTTTTGCTGCCTACTCTGCTGTTTAGCTTAACTGGCTCCTCTTTCTCTCTGGTGCTATGCCCTTGCTTTATTTATAGAAAGCAGTGGTATCCACCATGGGACATGTTCTCACTAGCACTAAGCCAGACAAATTCCCCTTGTCCCAGAGTAGCTCTTAGTTTCCCCACTCTGCTCAGCTCTCCCTGCCTGCACCTGTCTGGTCCAAGTTGGCCTTTCCTGAGCACTGCACACAATGTCTGGGAGCATATCTCATTTATGTCTAGCACCACAGGACATTAGTACTTACCATTATTAAGTATTATGATTATTATCATTGCAGTTATTTCAGGAGGCCATTGGGAAGCTGAATTGTGTAGCTTCATGGTGTGAGCTAGGAGCACTTGCTTCTATGGTCAACACCAGTGCAAGAGACAAGGATACTTGTAGCATTACAGCTATGCTTGGAAGCAGTAAGTCAGGACTGCATCATATAGCTGTCAGGCATTGCAGCAGTGTTTTTGTGATGTCTTTTCAGGAATTGATTTAGGCCAAGATATCGTTAAGTTGCTGAAGGGATTCACAAAATAGTTGTTTAATTTGTACCTTGCTGATCTTGTCACTATTGAAAGCTCTTGCACAGAGATCTTCGATCTGCAATCTCCAACCATGTGAATTGGTCAGAAGAGATGCTGTGCGTGAGGAGGATGCAGTGAGCTTGGATGGCTTCACCGCACCACCACTGCAAGCAAAGGCCATGAGTGGTTATGAGCACCCTGGGCATCCTGATCCCGTTGCTTCCCATTTCTGTCATTGCTTGGTACTCCTGGCTCTACACAGCCCTGCAACATTTGGATATAGCCAACCCTGAGAGGCTACCTAGACCAGCTGCAGCCCACTGACCTTACTTAGGACTTTTCTCAGAGCATACAGAAATATCCTTGGCTTCCAGGTTTTGGATGTTTGTGTTCTCTCTCTCCAGACAACTGTGGAACTTGCCCTAAAGTGGCTCAGGGGCACATGCTTGCATCAGAGCAGTGTGGATGGAAGACATCTCCAAATTTGTGCATCCACCATTTTGTGAGTGACTTCTTTATTGGAGAATTAGAGTTGCAGTAGAGGAGGCCCCTGACTGTTTTATAGCTCAGTATTTTTCAACAAATTTGTTGTGACCCCTATAGCACCACGCAAGGCAACCAAGAGGGCTGTGATATGTTGAAACATTTATTACACCATAAAATGAATTAAGTTCTGCTCCTTGACCCTCCCCAACATGTCTAAGGTCAGCTATGCTCTGTCAGCTTCTCCAAACAAGCAAGTCCACCCAACAAGCTTTGATACTTTCTTCTCTTGCTTTTATAACAAATATACCAGGGTCAAGAGAATATTTGTGTTAGCAAGAGGGGGTCCACCATGCAGTGAATGCTGTAAAATATTTGATGCGTTTGTTGTAGCTTGACCCGTCTGCTTTCTAGTACTGTATTTTAACATTTAGGTGAAAATTCATCGATAGGTTATTTGCATACATGTAAAAAATGACCTTTCATTTCCAAAGTCTCTAATCCTGCTGGGTTGCATACAGCTTACGGAAGATTCATTAAATGCACCTTCTTAAATATATCTTAAATCCTATGTGAATCCTTTTATTCATTCCAGGTTTTGCATTTTTTATTCTGGTTTCAGTCTGAAGTGATAATTCTGCACCACAATGTTTGCCACTAACAGTTATTTAACACCTAGTCAGGTGTTAAGCCTATAAATAATTTAGCTCTTGGCAGCATTTAGACCCTGAGCCATGAAAAGTCAATGGCTTTCTTTCATAATGAGGTCAAGTCTATTTGAAGGAATAGCCTGTTCCAAGGACATAGAAGTCCCCATACCATACTGGTGTTGTTGTTTTTTGCTTGTTTGTTTGTTTGGTTTGTTTTTTAAACAGATTCTCTTTACAATCCATTGACATAATTGGTGTGAAATATCACACTAGATTAATTTCCTTGTTGGATCACTGCGGACTGTCTCTATTCATTCTCCATTCATTACTTTAAAGTAACAACCAATACCTTACTTGGTGAAGAGTTTTCCTCTTTTCCTCTTTTTTTTTGTCACTGTGTTAGCCAGAAATTAGATTCCCTGCGATCAGAAGCTTAAAGCCCTCAACAGCAGAGGTATGAAGTCCAGTGTATTTCCCTAACTAAACCCTGAAATGCAGTCACTTCAGCCACCTTATTTTCTTACCTCTCTTTGAGAAGAATGAGGTTGTTTCCTATTGTGAGAGCTCCTCCAGCAGAGGCACTTGGCATAACCTCAGACTAGCTGATGGTTTGGACTCAGCAGACTGGGCACCAATCTCCACTGTTCAGGCAGGGGCTGGAGGGAAAAGAACAGTGGGTATTTTTTATACTTTTTTTTTTTCTGAGCAACCTGTTTTAAGCCTCTTCAAAGCTGCAGTGAAAGATCTTGAAAATGTAAGTTCCCACATTTAAAAACAGGCAATTGCAAAGCGGTACCAATTGCTATTTTCAGAATTTGTGATTGACCTCAAGATATGGTAGAGGGGAGAGCTGAGTGCTGACTTCTGAGTGCTCCTAGCTGGCTATCTTGAAGCAGTTCCCACTGCTAGACAGTGCCCAGCACTGAGATTAGGTTGTTATGCAGATATCCTGGTCCTTCATGGGTATTGCAAGGTGCAGGCTCTTCTGAAGGGGTCTGTAAGCAGTTAGAATAACAGAGACTGTAGGAAGAAATCTGTATATCACCAGGACTTGGCACATATCATGCAGAGAAAGCACAGTAAAGTATAGGTGACAGGTGGTAGGTTGTACCCATACCCACTTTGTTGTCCATTTCCCTTGTGTCTTTCTACTGATTACCTGGAATATGGTGAGGCTTCATGGCAAGAACTGTCATCAGGAAGCACAATGCTTTCTCAGCTACAAACCAGAATCTGATAAAGGATGTAGCCATCCTGTCAGATGATTACGACAGAAGGCAGATGACCTTGAAGCCTTGCTGTGGGAATACAAAGCCAGAAAAATTGCAGTGTTATTAAGCATATTGCTTATGGTTTATTGAGCCAGCAGAGTCACACTATCTAAAAAACTAGTTTTGTGGTGCTGAACGTCCTGCTTTTGCAAGAAAGCCTTAGAGCTCAGAATAGTATCTAACAGCTGAAGAGGAGAACGTTTCTCCAATTTTTGCTGATTGCAAGTGTAAAATATATTCCCCTTATGTGAACATGCTAGAAAAAATTCTTCTTGTCAGATGAGTGGTGTCAGTGGCCACTGCTCAGCCTGGACTCCCTCCCAGACCGAAATCTCTCATGGGTATCAAATGAGTTACTGGAGAGGGGCCAAATGCAATCCAGGCCATGGCGATACACAGGGTGTCTGAAGCCTAATTTTAAGCCATGTTTATAAAATGCTGCTACTTGCTGATTTCTATAGTTAAAAGATTTCTCCCAATATTTTGGTTAAATTAATCCTTGTTGTTCATTATTTTAATTTGGATAAAAGGAGAAAACTTGTCCCAGCTGAGAAGAGAAAGCCGTCCCACAAAAGTCCATGTCTTCAGCTCTTCCTGGATCTGATGTTCCAGGACAGCAGGGTGGCTCAGGTGGCACCTGCCAGGCCTGCTGGCCCTGCTCTGGAGCTTTCCCTCCTGCTTGCCAGTGGCTGAGTGCTCACGTTGTGCTGCCTGAGGTTCACCTTGGCATTGATGGAAAAAGAAGGTGGTCCTACGGACACAGAAATGCAACAGCCCTTTGCAGAGCCTTAAGGCTGTGGAGACCCAGCCTACACTTGTGCTAGCCCAGCCTCAGAGGAAGGCTTGGTAAATATGCGGAGACTCTTGGCATCACATGGAAACTATTTTGTAACTGGAAGCCATCATAGGTGGCCTTTTGTCTGTGAGAAAGAAAAGCAGCTTCAGGCAAGCTTTCTCATTCCTTCCTCCAGACACAGTGAGTGAGCTTTCTCAGCTTTATATAGACGGCAACTTATTCAGAAGAACAAACTGGAGCTAAACATCACCCTTGAAAAAGTTCACTTCATGTGTCAAGTGAGCAGGCTGCCCAGAGGCCAGCCAGATCATGGGGAGGGAACAGGGACAGGGACAGGAGCAAAAGACTAATTAGGAAGTTCCCAAAAGAAAAACGGGATCCCCCAATGGGATCTGTACTCCTTGTGTCAGATAGGATAGAGTTAACTTTTTTCCTAATACCTGGTACGGTGCTGTATTTAGGATTTAGAATGAGAACAGTGTTGATATGTTTTTGTTGTTGCAGAGCAGCACCCAGCACACCAAGGACATTTCAGCTTCTTTTACTGTCCTGCCAGCAAGGGGAGGCTGGTGGAGCACAAGGAGCTGGGAGGGGACAGAATCAGGACAGCTGACCCTAACTGTACAGAGGGATATCTCATACCATATGGCATCAGGACGAGCTACAAAACTGAGTGAAGTTGGCTGGCAGGATGTGGTGCAGATGCTGCTCAGGAGCTGCCTAAGCAGTAGTCAGCAGTTTGCGAGCAATTGGGTTGTACATCACTCATTCTGTACATTTTATCATTATGATTATTATTTTTCCTTACTTTTCTTTCTATTAGAGTATATTTATCTCAGCTCATGCATTGTATTTTTTTTTCTTGTTCTCACCCCCATCCTACCACGGGGGGAATAAACAATCACCATATGTACATCTACATGTGCAGCATGCACACTGCACAGAGCATTGCTGGTCTCATCCTGCCGCAAGTCTGTAACATGAACAGCAGAAGATTAGGCTCCTTTTAGTCAATCTGGCACTAGATAGGGTGTAAAAACTGTTCTTGGCTGAGATATGTCACAACATGTTTTTCAAAACTGATCTTTTCAGGACTCAGCCCTGGGAATGTAAACCTGTGGAGTGGAGTATCGCTGCTGAAAGCCACAGAGCACACAGGCTGCTGGAATGAATAACTACACTCAGAGACTGCTATATATGGACATTTCTAGAAAGTGAGAATTGCTATGGTTTTTCCATTAGTATTTCAAGGGCTCTTTTCAGCCTGTCCCAAAGCAGTTTGGCAGAGTAAACCTCTTACCAAGGAGATAGCAGACACAGAGAGATAGTTGGTCAGAGGCGGTCAGGGGAAGGGCCACAAAGAGTTCAAAGATGTTTTTCCCAGGCTGCTACAGCCTTGGGCCCAGCTCTGCACCTTGACTCAACTCCTTCAGTCATGAAGCAAAATCCTGAAATACTGAAACAGGGCAAAATAATTTACCTTACAGAAGTGAAAGGGAAAGAGGAAATCAGTTCAGCTTACGATCTCAAAGCCCCGATCATGGAGATCTAGTCTGCATATCTATGAGTTTCATAGTGAGGTCAGGAAACCCTAAAGGTAGTATAACAATAATGATAACAAAAAACCTCAATACTGTATAGTTAATGGGATACAGAGTCAGACTCTTTTTGCACTTTCTCTGACCCACTCCCCCTGCATTCCTGGCTACAGTGTGCCAGCAGGGATAACCTCACACTCACTGAATGGAGTAGGCTACAGGGAGGGGACTCAAATCTTATCGCTTCTGAGGGAACTGGAGGCAAGTGGTGGTTTCCTGTAGAAGAATCCACTTCTTTTCATTTCCAGAATAGAATTGTACAGAACCTGAGGAACTACAGTCTGGTTTTGGAGACCAAATTCAAAGCAACAAGCTACCAAGAAGTTACAAAAACAGCCATTTGTGAGCAGCTCTGCAGAGATCTCCTCATGCTGCAGGATCCCTGCACTGAGTTATCTCAGCATCCATAACCCTGCATGGAAGTGACTTCTTACCTACAAAACATGGTGGTTGGACTACAGGATTTTAGCGGCCTCTTCCAACCTTAATGATTATATGAATCACAGGGGATCTGCTGATAGCTGGCTGGTGAACACCTTGCCCAAGATTTAGTGTCATAACAGCACATTCATTTCACAGTCCTGCCTGTTGCCAAGTCCCTGTACAAGAGCAAGGTTACTGGAAAACACAACCAAATGGGATAGGAATCCTCTCACAGTACTTTGCACTGGAGGGTAATGAACCAAACCCTTGATTTCTTCCTCATACCAATCTAAACAGAAGAGCTGTTTATACTAAAGTTTTGTTTATGAAGAGTCACTGAATTAGACACTCCTAAGTGAGTCACTGGTTGATGAAACAAGAGGCACTCATTGCAGGCAGCATCAAGTTCATTCAGATCTAGCTTACAACTTTTCCTTTTTTCCCAGTCCAAGGGTAGCATCAGTTTTAATAGCTCCAGCCACTCCTCAAGATCAGCCCTCCTTGACTCACCAATTACCCAGCTAGTAAAAAAAAGAAAAACATAGGACAGCAGATGAATACTGCTCATGCTCTTAGCCAAAGCACAGGACAGTGGGCTGGGCAGGGCCAGACTGCCCAAGATGACACTTAGTATGACAGTTGCCTTCCAACTACACAGAGCATGAAAGAATTTCCTTTCCTGCCGCTGGTAACACAGCTGGGAGACCATCAGAAATGGCTTCTCCTTCTTCCAGAAAAATACGATGGTGCAGTTCAGTGGCTCAGTCATCCTGGTGCTTCTAAGTTCCACATTTCAGATTTTTTAATGATTTTCTGGTACCATAGTTACCTCTTATATTGCTGCTGTATAGTTAAAGACCCAGAATGAACCAGTATTGTAGAATCGTAGAATCATTAAGGTTGAAAAGATCAATAAGATCATCTAGACCAACCATGAACCCTTGTCTGTGATCACTCTAGTTCATGTCACTCAGTGCCTCATCTACTCTTTTTGAGCACCTTCAGGGACAGTGATTTCACCACCTCCCTGGGCAGCCTCTGCCAATGCCTCACCACTCTTTCTGAGAATAAGTTTTTCCCAACACCCAACCTGAACCTTCCCTTGCACAGCTTAAGGCAATTACCTCTCATCTTATTGTTGTTACCTGGGAGAAGAAGCCAACCTCCACCTTGCTACAACTTCCTATCCCTGTGGGCTATACAGACATAAAACAACATCAGGAATAATAATAATAATAAAACAGCTGTGCTCACACTTCTTTGGAGAAGGACTAGGATTTTCCTTCTAATTTCACAGGGCACTCTCATCTTATTCTCAGTCCTTATCTCAACCTGGATAGACATACCTGAGTTTGTCAACTTTCTCTCAAAAATAAGCAGCAATTAGTCTCATGGTGAAGGCACAAGAATAAGAAAGACACCTGGGCTCTTTGTTCTTCTTGAAGAGCATGAGTTAAATCAGCCCATCCTACATTTCTGCACTTATAAACTGATGTGATATTTCTCTTCTGTCCTTAAGTGTTGCGTGGGCTCAAGACAACAGCATTTGTAAGCCGGGTGAAAAATGAAATTTGCAGGGCCTTTAGAGCTGCAGTTTTCTCTCTGTCTCCATCAGCTTTCCTAGAGAGCAGGGCACTGCACTGCCCACTCCACATGGAGTGAGGCCAGGGCCTCCCAGGGTGAGGAGTCTGAGGGGTTACTTGGGGATCCCAGACCCAGGGACATGGGAGAATGACAGCTGCAAATGAGAAGCATGACTGTTAAGAGGCAATGCAGTTCTGGCTTTGACTGTGGTCTTTCATGTTTTTGGAGAATAAGTCAGAATTTTTCGCTGAATGAAACAGTTCAATTTCAGCAATAATTTCCCTTGCTTCCCTCCCTCTAATGAAATGCTTCAAAGGACTTCAACCAAAACTGCAAGCTTCTGCCTATCATTTTTCTTTCATTATTCTTTTCTTTAGGCCACTCAAAATCCCTTTTTCCATGAGAAAAGCAAACGCTTGGCTTCACTCTGGGCTTTGTTTCTGTGGCAGTGCTACTAGAGCAGAGCAGTGCCAGTGCTACACTTAGTTCCACTAGCATAAATCAAAAGGCCAGACAGTGTTATGGCCAAAACTCAGAAGCCTTTCATTTGTCCTCATTGCATCCCTGTGTTGTAGCCTGTGCAGTGTATAAAGTACAACCAAACCAAACAGGACTCAAATCCTTTAACAGATGATTGGCAGAAGTTAGTAAGCCTGGCATTTCCAGACTGCTTTATGATGTGAAAAGATACAAGTTAAATGAAAAATCAGACTTCTCCAGGCTCTGGCAAAGCTGTTTGTTTATACTCTGGGTCTCAAGAGGATGGCAGGGCTATTTGTAGACAGCTTGTGATCATGTTGTGTAGGTTCCCTTCCACCCCTCTGCGACAGAGCCTGCTTCCAGAATTAACCACATTTTACAATGAGTGGTAGCTATGAATCAAGTTGATACACAGGAATCAATATGCTTCTGAATCAAAGACGTGTTTAATGATGCTATTAAGAAATGACCGTTTTGAGTGCTGGCTTTAGCAGCTGAATGAAATGGAGGTGTAATCAGGTCCCAGAACCATTACAACTGGGTTACATTGGGATGGATGCTTTGAACTGTCTCTTTCTTCCAGAAGTCAAGAGGGCTGTCATGACCTAAGACGTGGTTTTCTCCTCCATAAGAACAATGGGTTGCATGGTTCAGCTTATGATATGTTGGTGACTTGGAAAACAATGAGATAAAAATGCATAATGCAGAAAAACAGGGAGGATGTCACCTGCAGAAGTTTCACATCAGCCAGAAGAAGTTAGGCCAAAATAATGCACTTACTGGCAATGTGGGGGAAGAGGCCAACCCTCACCGTGCCACAACATCCTTTCAGGTAATTGTAGAGAGTGATAAAGTTAACCCTGAACCTTTCCTTCTCCATTCTAAACCATCCCAGATCCCTCAGCCACTCCTCCTAAGACTCATGCTCCAGACCCCTCACCAGTTCGGCTGCCCTTCTCTGGGCACACACCAGGGCCTCTATTTGTTACACTTCCTTTTGCCGGGCTTATGGGCTGGGTTTCTCCTACCATCAGTATTAAGAGCAAGAAACAAAAGACAAGAAAGTGGAACCGCTGAGGAGAGCATCCCCTGCTGCCTTTTATGGCTGTGCTAGAGCACCCAAGGGATGCAGGGACTTGGCTGGAGAGCCCATCCCTACTGCTTTTCCTTTGCTTTGTTCCTACTTTCACCTGGTAGGAACCCTTAAAGGTACACACACTGTCAGGGCTCTTGAAGCAGAGTCCATGGCTCCGGCAGCCGCGTTTATCGGGGCGTCCCTGCCACCCAGCGTCTGCTCCGCGCTATTGCCGGGCGTCCCCGGTCTGATCCATCCTGCAAAGGGATTAGCCGGCGAATTGCTGGGTAACTTTGGCTGGGTAGAAAGATACTCGAGAGGGAGAGAGACAGCCTCTGTGGCTTCCTCAGGCACGCCATCATCGAGTCATTAGGCACAAGGGAGAGACAAACACACCTATGTTATTCCTTCTGCCCATCTTTATTCTTGTTCCTATATAATCACAGCTTTTGTGAGCCTCTATTCAGACACGTTTGCACAAAGCAGGATGGTCTCTGCTTATCAGAGGCCACAAAAGCCTTACTCATGCTTTTACAGCAAACTTGAGACCCTCAGTACAAGATGCCAAAACTGTATTTGACCAGAGGAGAGCAAATCAAAACAGGTATTTCCCACGTTGGGTCCTGCTGTAGCAGACAATTCTGTGCAGATCATTTGGATGTTTTCATCTAAAAAGTTACTGTGGTCCACAAAACAGGAAAAATGGGAAAACACATTCACCTCAGACCCAATTCCAGTTAGCCTGAATTTTAGTGTAAGTGTAAGACACTGAGTCCTGAACTCTGTGTAATAGATGCAGAGCACAAGAGCACAGGAATCACTCACTGAGAAAAAAAAGACACCCTGGAAATGGCTCAAATATTTTGATGGTAAATTAACAAGCCTATCACAGCTCCTAGCTGCAATAGCCTGAAATAGCTTTAATCCAGTGTGTCGCCTTTGTATGGCTGAAAGCTACTGGGCAGCACAGCCAGGCTGCTGGGCTGGGGAGAGAAGACGAATGCCCCTTGGATGTGATGAGCAGACATGCAGCTGGGCGCTGAACGCTCCTGCTTTATTTTATCTGCAGGTGGTGCCACAGAGCACCTGGTGGCTGCCACTCTCTCACCAAAAACCCTCATCTCAGCCCAGCTTCATCGTGAGAGAAACAACCCCGTGGGTAACACCCTTGTACAGAAAATGGGACAAAATATCAGCAATGGTAATGTTCAGAGAAAGCAGTAATAACCCAAGGAGCTTTCCTGCTTGTACTACAAATGTGGCCAGCCAAGCAATATGTTAAGCTGAGAGAAAATAAGAGTTGGGGCTTTTCTAGAACAGTTTATTTTCATAGAACCATAGAATCCTCAGGGTTGGAAGGGACTCCTGAAGGTCACCTAGTCTCATTTCCCTGCAATGAACAGGAACACCACAGCTAGATCACATTGCACAGGTCCTGATCCAGCCTGGCCTTGAAGGTCTTCAGGGATGGGGCACCCATCACATCTCTGGGCAACCTGTTCCAGTGCCTCGCCATTCTCCCTGTAAAAGACTGCTTCCTAAATCTACCCTCTTTAAGCTTGAAACCATTTCCCATTGTTCTATCACCACAGACCCTGCTAAAGAATGTTTCCTTATTTTCTGTAGCTCCCCTTTAGATGCTGGAAGGCCAGTATCAGGTCACTTCACAGTCTTGTCTTCTCCAGGCTGAACAGCCACCCAGCAGTACCACCAGGTCTTTTTTGTCAGGTACAGCAGAAATGCTGAGTCAGGGCTTGAACCACTGATTGAACACTTGGTGGGAAGGCAGGGCCAACCCAGGGGAGCTCAGGTGCATGCAATGCAGCTGAGTGACTGGAAGGGGTGGAGCCAGGATCCATCCCTTTCCAGACCTCATTTAAGGGTTGGCAGTGGAGGTGAGGGTATTCTATTTAGACATCCCTCCTTGCCTGAGGACCTTTTGGGCTTTCTGAAGGTAAGCAGCTTCTTTTTCTTATTTTTGTGCCCACTGCTGTTGTATTTGAGTGGATTTTTCACTTGTTGCAGCCTAGGATCTTGTTGCCCTGTTGTTTTGTCCTTTTATTAAATTACAGCAGGACTGTGGGTCTTTTCCAACAGGTTGCTTTTTTTGTTTGTTTTCCTAAGCCTTTCCCCATTCTAGTCCTGCTGCAAGGCCAAGCTTAGAGCCTCTGTTAGCCTACCTTTGTGTACTTTGATGCCTGGGAAAAGGGCTGCTGAGGGGCCTAGAACAGCATCCCTTGTGTGGAAGGTACCTAAACAGACTATCCTGCCTAACTGTTTCTGGGCTATTGGTTAAAGCATGTTACTGTGGGCACTGTCCAACTTCTGAGAAGTGTTGATGTGTTTTCTCCATGGTGGAGCTGGCACCTAGATGCTGATGATCTTGTTTGGTGGAGAACACTGAAGGGAAACACAGCACCCTAACGAGAATGTCTTAGGGGCTTAATTAAAACAGTACTGTCCTATTTTAAGTTAAAAAGAAAACAGAACTGGACCTCCTTTAAGGCATCTATGAAACAAACACTGAGCCCATTGGTGTGATCTCCCACTTTGTTGGCTGCTGCATTGCATGGTGCGCTTTGTAAATCTGACAGCAAAGTGAATTTGTTTACTTAAAATTCAGTGCTGGTGGGGAAAAATGTACTGTCAGATTTGCCAGGACACATACAGTCAATGAACAAAGCAGAGAGGAGACCTGTTTACTTATTTGACACCCCAATGGGCACAGCCCTGCAGGGTCCAGCCCACCTTCTGCTCAGTGCCTGTAGTGCAGGGAGCAGGCAGGAGCTGCAGCCCTGGGCATGTGTGTGCCACAGCATAATGAGAGTTGGCACAGACAGGCAGCCACCACTCATCAAGCTGTCACTGCAATCTGGTTTCTCCACAGCACCCAAAAGTATTTCATTAATTTTTTCGAGTGCTTACTTTTCACGTAGAGTCCCTTGAAGAGTTACGTGGAATGGGAGAACACATGGTTCTGGATACTACATGTCAGAGAAAGATTTGTCTTCCTTCAGCTCCCTGCATCCCACCTCCTCTACTTTAGACATCTGTGGAAGGGCACATTCACCATCCCTGTGTGTATCTGTGCACCGGGAAATGGTGCCGTGTATTCAGGAATCTGACTTACTTTTCAGGGCATACAGCACAGATATAAATACAAGTAAGCTAAAGAGCAGGAATATTTATTTACAGCACTGCCTGCCCCAGAAGGGAACCAGTTGTCTGTTCTTGCAGCTTCACCCCAGTGTGGCAGCTGGAATTCATTGCAAACTGAATTCTGGTCTCAGCCCCTGCGTGTGAGGAATGGTTTAGTTAAAATGCAGCAACAAGGATAGTTGCCACTGCCATGTGCTACACAAACCTCTCTCAGTCAGATCAGTGCCCTACAAGAGTCAGTTGTCTCAGGATTTGTTTTTGTTTCCTTTTAAAATAAGGCATCACAAGAAAATGAAAAATGCAAACATCTTCTTAAAGGCAAGCAGAGAACTGCCCTGGCTACTTGTGACAATCAGGATCTTGTGTACAGAAAAGCACAGGGAAAATGATGGTACCATTTTCTAATTAAACAGGTCCTGATAAACATTTCTCAATGTTTATTTGGTTCTCTTGATCATATTTTAAGCAAGACAACAAGATGAAATTTCATCAAGTTAAAGCTTTTTATACTCCAATTTTGGGTCTTGATTCCTTTCTTAGTCTCTATTTTGGCTGACAAATCGGTGTCGTTTTTCTTGCCCTCATGTGGGAAATTGGGAAGAAGGAAAGTTGGTATCAGGCATCTTCTGCCTCAAAGGCTTGAAGACAGTGCTTTTTTTTTTTCTTCATGATTTAGCTGGGACTGAATATTGGAACACATTGACATTTTCCAGTTAGCTTTTTTTCCATTTGGGAAGCACATACTTGGAGTGAGGAAAAAGCTAAACTCCCTGATTTCTTCTCTGTTAGCTAAAAGCTAGGTTACGTTGCATGTATGTGTACACAGCTATGATTGATCTGCTAGAAAATAGACTTTTGAAAACTTTTAAGAAGGGACACATTACCCATCATAAACATGATTGGGAATGCATACAAGGATAAGCTTTGTTCCCAGCTGGAATTAAGAAGATCTTAAGAACCTGGGAAAACAAGTTAAAGAAAAAAAAAAAAAAACTATGAAATGCTTCAGCAAACTTAATTCTCACAGATTTTTAAACTTGCCAAGAAAATCATGCTGCGAGGTCATCTGAGAGCTGTGAGGATGGAAATGACTTCACTTGAGCTGGCTTAGAAACAACACTGCAGTAAACAAGCACAAAATAGATGGAAAATGGATCGGCAGCTGCAGCCTCCTTACACCTTGCCCCTCACAGCACTGTCATTGCCAATACAGGTGCAGAAATCTAATCTATTCCTGTCAGTGCTAAAATTGCTTATACTGGGGAAGGTATTCCTATGAGGAAAGGAAAATAAACTCTGCTCGTACAGGAGTATCCGCAGTACCAATTAGACTCTTATAATTACATGAGTAATAAAAGGACATCATACCTCTAATTAAACCAGGTGTACTAAAGACCATGTGTACTTTGCAGTGCTCTCTCATTTTTGAACCTAGGATTTGGAGTAATGTTCTGAGACTGTAGCCATTCCCTACAGAAATTTGGCAGTTTGTGCCATCAGGTTGGTTGCTCTGGAAACAGGCCTCCATTTCTTCCAGCTTAACACGAGCTGTTGAACTCCAAGACAAACAAGTGTAACAGCCCTGTTCCCTCACTTTCAGAGGCCAATGAATTTGCCTCAGGAGTAATGGATTACTGGTTTTCCTCTTATCCTTTCTGTGAGGCTGGCCCCATGAGGAGCTTTTGACTGAATTGATGAAACACTGGTGCCCTTAAATACCTTTCACAAAAGTAATCTGGAACAAGTAATCTCATGTGGGCAAGAAAAATATCAAACAATTGCCTTAGTATCAGAAGGGGAAGTATCTACAGAGGGTTACAAAACCAGCATCATTTCCTGCAGCAGAAAGGCCTTTTCTCCACTGTCCCCTTCTTCTGCTCCAATCTACAACATCCTATTTTTCTGCAAAGATGACTGGATGTCACTTCAACAGTGCTTGCTGAATCACCAGTCCTTTGCTAACCACTTGACTTTGTGGTCTTCTGAGCTCCTTCCTTCATCAAGCCATTTACTAAACAGCCTAGAATTAGGCATGCCAAAGGGACCCTGCTAGTACAGGACATATCGTACTTTCTTGTGTGTTAAAATACTATTTCTAACCAGCTTTTTCTCCTGGCATCAGAGAGCACAAGCTGAAAACCATTGGGAGTGTGCTTTGCTTCCTTCTTCCCTCCTGAGGGATGTGAATTTGCAAGCTGGTTTAGGAGAGCTGAGCAAGGGCAGGCACTTGCTCTGATCAGCTGCTTAATTGCTATTTCTTCCACACGTGCCCTCTCCCTGTGGTGAGCATGGTGATCATGTGGTGTCTGGCCTGTTCTCAGTGAGGTGCAAATTATTTCCCACATGCCATGTGTGAGATGTATGCCAGGGCTCTAGCATGTGGTAAGGCAGCTTTCCAGTTTCTGCTTTGCTGTTTCATTAACAGGGGAAGAGAGAGGAACACTACAAAGTTCAGGAAACTTAACTGTCCAATGTATGAGATCCTGACCAAATACTGTCCTCAGCAGATGTCAAATCACAGGGACTCTTCCTTCTTCTGATATGTGTATGGAGTTGACTGGCCTCCCATATTCACAACATAAGAGGGAATAAAAGGCTTAGAAGCTACTTGGGTTTCAATTTTGTTATGTAGTACTGGTGGCTCTGTACCAGCTTGGCCACCTCCAATGCTCCACTGCATTTGTGCCTTAATTAATCTATTTGGAGATTGCTCTTACAGCCTAAGTGCACCAAATTAGTCTATTAATTAGTGGGTATTTCAGTAGACATAAGCTGCCATGAAACACAACATGATTTGTTTGAGGCCTTAGCATAACTGTTGTGCCAGTAGAGCATTACAGATGTAACTCAGTACTACAGATTTTATTAAATACTGAAATTAAATTCCTTATAGGCACTTGATGTAAAATTATTCAAGTCTAATCTGCACCAGTAAAACACTGGCAAATAATCAGAGCTGGAGAAAACTATTTCTCTGCCCTCCTCTCTTCCTGCAGCAACCTACTCCACACTGGAGGAGAGCAGTTGAGCGGTACTATTTTCCAGTCTAACAGTATGTTTAAATTTGCTAAGACATGAATAGGGTTCTTCCTATGGGTAGAAGATTCAGGGTATTCTGATAAGACACTGACAAGGGAAAGCGAGCAATCAAAAGAGAGCTTGTTGGGTACTAGACAAGTATCCTTTTTAAGACAGATATTTTTAGGGTCCAAGCATGGCTTGGGCCTCTGTAGGGGTGCAGCATCAGTAGATTAAGAACAGAGAACTCATGTTGAATGCTTCAGTAGAGTGTGGGAGAGAATCAACAGCAGAGCATGGCATAGGCAGGTGTGAAGAAGGTGAGGAGGAGTGCAGAAGTGTCATGCTCCATCTTAGGAAGACTCAGCAAGACAGTGGGTTGAGGGCCAGACGGAGGGGTGGGAGTGTGATAACTAGGCTGTTAAGCACAGGGAAACAGAAGAACTGAAAAACTTCACAGCAATGATCTCTGAGAGGAAATAATACTCTTCCTATCTTCCAGGTCAATTCTTGTTGCTATCATATGGAATTATTAATTGTCAAAAATGAGATATCATGTAGATTTTCAGACAAGAAAGCTCTGGTGTCAGGATCTTGACTTAATTTTGTCTAATGAATCATAAGCAAAAATATATCACAAGGCACAGAAAAGGCCCACCTGGTCTTCAGACCTTTGTGGATGCAAAAGCCAACCAAGTTTTCTTTTCATAGCATGTGAATGTGATTTTAATTATACAAGGGTGGGATGGGTGAGAGACGAGGTGTGCTTAGCTTTGCTCAGTCCCTTTTTCCACCTTTTCATGCAAGGAACATTCTTTTAACTGTAATTTTTAAGATGTCACAGTGACTCCAAAGCTGTTTCATCTTTTCATGTGGGTGAGAATAAAGAACCTTACAATTTCTTCCTTTCTCTCTCTCCACCAAAAACTCCCCCTTCTACCCCAAAGGACATCAGATTGCAAGAAAAGCTTCATATAGAATTGATAAGCTCTGTATGCTTATCATAAAAATTGTCACTGCTCTTCTTCCATAATGCAAGGAAGCAAGTGAGAGAAAAGTCCTCCCAGAGATAGAGGAGCAGGGGAGCGTTCAATTACTTATAAAGGAGAAAAGACCTTGTTTTTCCAGAATCAGCAAGTGGTGGGAGGGGACACAATTCCATACCCAAATTTCTCTTTGATTAGTTGAGTCAAGTGTTGTGCTTCCTAGCAGAGCAGTGACAGTGGTTCCATACCTGAGACACAAATGCCTTACTCAATCTAGATCTGGCAGCCAGAGATTCTCTGTACTCCCACCAGTACAGATGTCTCTGCTGTGTCTTACCTTTTGGGTGGTTTTCCCCTGAATTCTTTCACCTTGTCTGCTAAGTGTGAAGGGCATGAGCTAAGAAAAACTTAGAAATCTCAAGTAATTGAAAGAAGATACAGGCTTTGGGTTTTATAGCAGATACAATTTAACAAAAATTCAAAATACATTTTTTTTTTTAACATAGCTTAAAAAATACTCTTAGAAGTTATTTGCCCTGATCAGGTTAAGTGATTTACAATTATCAGAATGCACTCTTCAAAAGTGACATTTCACATCATTTCCACTAAAAGAAAGGTTATGATTCAAACATGCTTTCAAACACAGACTCAACCCCAGATACTAATTAATAGAATGTTTCATAGCAATAATCACTCTGCAGAAATCTGGCTGGATTGCAAATCTCTCAAGATCAGTCCTGGACCACTGCCACCTTGAATTTTTGCTCCACATTCTGAAACATATTAGCAAAGTACTAAAGTAATTAGACAGTGTGTAACAGAGTTGAGAAATCAGATCAGTGGAGAAAGAAAACTGGGAAAAACTCCCATTACTGAAACTATAGGCTTGTTGGTAACACTACCTATATTTGCTGCCTTTCTCACTGAACTGCAGTACAAGTCAAATCTGCACTGTCAGCAGCTCAGACTGTCCTGTCAACGGTACAGAGTCTGTGTCCCTTTCCTTTAAAAGAAAATTGAAATCCAAATCAAGTCTGTTCACGGTGAGTTTTATCCAGTAACTTTCATGTGTCTTATAAAGAGAAGTGATGAACAGAACTATTCCAAAACTAACGAAGTTCTAATAGTATAGAAAGTAAGAAAAAGAACCTAAGAAAATAAAATCAAAGACAAGACTCAAGAGTAACTAACTCCATGCTAACAGTGCCTTTTAGATAAACGTTTTGCTGTGCCTGCACTACCAAGAAAAAAGCACCATTCCGACACTGTGTTTTCCAGCAGAATATCTTGTCAGCCTTGATAAGGATAGTTCTTGATTCCACTGCAACAAGTGAACTTGCTTGGTCTAATTTGATTTTACTGATTTCTTCCTCCTGGCTTGTTTTTTTGATATGATACTCAGAGCAGTTTCTGAATTGCCAGCTGAAGTCTGAGGCAGGAGTAGCTTCCCTGACTGTGTTGGGTACTTTGTTTTCATGAAGACTTTAAACAGTGGTTGGGACAGCATGTGTTTCAGTTGTTTTTTCATTCCTTTCAGCATCTTTTGCTTCTGGCTTTCTTCTTGCTCACTAGTTTTTTTTCCTTTGGGAAGAAAATCAAAGACAGAGTGTTAGAACACAAGAAGAATTTACACTGGCCTGTTTCATCAGCCTCTTGCAGTGGTAGGGGCAGATACTAATCTCATCTTACTAAGAAGACCACTGAGCTTCAATGCAGTCTTCCAGTCACGTATGACATTTCTAGATTACCTAGGTTGTTCACCAAAAACAAACCAAGATCAAGAAGAAACTTCACTACTGAGGTTTCCAGGTTATCATTCTGCTAAAGCATTCAGTTGGCTCTCAACCCAGAACAGGCTTGCAGGAACAAAAGGAAAGGAGGCTTCTAGCTCTGGCAGAAACTTCCTCGGTACTTAACAGCATAAAAGCAAGGGCACAAAAGAGAATCAAAGTAGATAACAGGATCAGCAGCCTAAACTGGAGAACAAACAAAATCAAGGTTATCTGTAACATAAATTGAAGGGATGTTAATAAATCCTTTGTAACACTCCAAGGGAAACTTTATTTATGGGAGGCATGATTAAGACTTGAATTTGTCTCCAACAAGCTATGCAAGAAATAGAGACGTAATTACCACCTGGAATCTTGCTGGTTATTCAAAACTGCTTCACTCAAGAGCCACAAGTAACTTGGATTAGATGTGCTGTTTTGAAACTCATCTCAAAGTACTCAGATTGTGTCAAAACAGAGTGCTAATTATGCGAGTACTCCTAAAAAGTTTACATAGAGCTGTTGCACTGCCAGGCTCCTGACCTGCTGCCAGACTACAGGTGGAGAGAACAATAAGCAGGAGTGCATAAATAGTTTCTTCTTTGGCACGGAGGGAAAGGACTCAAACAGGATGCACCATGTTAGATTATCCTAAGACAGTTACTATAAGTCAAACAGTTTTTTTTCTGAGCTGTGTAGACTTGGCTGTGACTTTTCACAATTGTCACACCTCTCTCTCCCACTGATTGCAGCACTACCTACTATACAGTCATTCGGAAATCACCAGCGATACTGCATGCTAAGTAGTGACACATCTGCTTCTCCTTCTGCCCTGCAAGGTTTAACAGCTTCTGTGCCATAGCAGCACTCCTGCACGCTAGTGCTACAGGTGTAACTGATTATACCTATTACAAGGTTTTCTACTTGCCCATAAGAAGGTCATCATCAAGATCAACTTCAAGGGCCTCTGCAGCCTGCTGCAGCCAAGAGTCGTGTTGCTTTGCTCGGCCGTTGAAAAATTCTGCCTTCTCAATCTGCCGTGCCAAATTCACCCGCTCCTGCAACAGAAGTGCATTTCAGATATTCTAATCAAGTTCAAACACAGGGCACTCTAGCAGAATCAATGTTTGAGAGCGTGCATTACAATGCACCTGAGGTGTCAGTATTGCAGCTCCTTATTGCTGATCCAGCAGACACCTTACATAATATGGTAGTCATCAGTTGCTAAAGTGGTATCAGATATCGATGTTTGAAGAAGGTAGCTTCTTCAGATGTCCATGATGGAATTGGACTCCTAAAACATCTCAACTACTGAACAGATCTGAATGTTAGCTCCTCATTCTTTCATCATTACAAACACTTCAGAGACATCAGGAACAAATCATGATTCAGACGCCAACCGGAATATTTTTTTAAGTAACCAGAAACATTTCTAATGTCTACTGTACAACTGTTAGGATTTACAAAACATCTTATGAGTGACAGAATGATTAAGTGTTCCTTACAACAGGCAATAGGCTGAAAAAAAAAAAAGAGAGAGAAAGGTAATTATACCTTTTTTTGACAAGTTTCAGTGGCAGCGGAGGCCTCACAGCATAGGAAAGGTTTAAGAAAAGCAGACAACTCAATACTTTACCTAAGAAGAGACTGAAAAAGACCACTGAAGGTCTTGCTCCAGGCAGGTACAAAGACTTTAAACATCTTAACAGAGCCATCCTGGCTTTTCAGCAAAAAAATATACTCCTGCCCTGTACCATTTTTGGGAATCTAGTAATAAGCAGCTCTATGTAACAAGTAAGAAAAAATGTGACATTTACATCTGGACACCTTTCTTGGGCCAGTTATTGAGGAGAAACCACAAACAGTGGTGAAGAATGACAAGTTTGATTAACTTCATTTTCAAATCCAGGTCCTGAAAAGTAAATGTCATCTGAAACTTGTAAAGAATGTGACTGGCAGTGCAGTAATGTAAATAAGCAAGCACTTAGGATGCAAAGTGTTTTTTTTTTTTTCTTTACCTTGATAGCAGTCATATACTTTGTCTCAACTGGGAAAAGTGGCAGCTCTTCACTCTTCTGCAAGGTTTTATATATTTTCCTGAAATTGATCAAGTCATCAGGGCCAATCAACAACAGGCTGAGGCCTTCATTGGCAGCTCGAGCTGTTCTACCGCTTCTGTGTACGTACAACTCAGAAGTACGAGGGACCTGCAAATATTCAGACAAATCAATCACAAAGCTGGTCATGGGAGGTTAGCAGCAGTTTGTCATACTTTGACCAAGATGTTGTCAGCTAGCATCAGGCCTTATGATGAATTGCTTTTTATATACCCCTGGCACATTGCATGTAATGCAGTTGAAGCATGAAAGATGTTGTCTAGATACAATTTCTGTTTCCTGGTCTAGTACTCTTCCTGGCATAACCTCTTCTGAGCCTTCTAGTCCTCTGCCATTTCATTTGCAAAGCAGAAGAAAAACTGAGACTCTCAAAGAATTACAGAGCTGAGTCATGTGACACTTTTTGATCTTGAAGTTAAGCAAAAAGCAAGGAGAATCTTGTACGTTATGTCATTCCTTATATGATCACACATTCACAAAGTGCTACATATCACTGACAGTCACTGTAGCAACAGTACAAAGTATTACAAGATAGTTAAATTAAACATGATGAAATCCCTGTACTCTTAACGCAGGGCAAAGAATCACAGCTTTATAGCTTTGGGGCTGCTATCAAAAGAGCTTACTTCAAAACCAAAATAGTAGAAGTAAAAACATCAAAGATATTTAACCTGGTAGTGGATGACATGTTGCACATTGGGAATATCAAGACCACGAGCAGCAACATCTGTTGTCAGGAGGACACAGCTGAGGAAGTGATAACATTTAATGAACATAAAACTGAAGAGTAAACCATCTGCTAAGAAACATAAAATACATGACCCAGAATTCCAGAATTCTATCACAGCAATTTAAGAAACAAATTTGTACTATCTCATCTGCTGGGACTACACTATTCATTTGCCACTACAGAAAACAATATCCGATATTACCTCACAGGCAGTCTTAAAATAGCAAAAATAATGTAAATGTTACCTTCAACAGGTCCATTCAGTTTCCAATAATGAAATTCCCTACTTTGCTGGATCCTGTTTTCCTATGCTTTTATTCTCTCCCAATTCATAGCAGCTAGCACAAATCACTATTCAACAAACAAATCCAACTACTTGGTGGGGGGGTAAAAGCTCCCCTTCAGTACATTTTTCAGTGCTCTGCCCAGGCTGAGTTTAAAAGTATAATTAGTTTAATATGACCGTACCATTAATGGTACAGTTGGTCCTTTGGCAGGACAGAAAGACTATTACATGTTCCACTAGTTGAAGAAATCACATTATTATTAACATTAAAGATTTAATCAACACTTCTGTGGGCTGAAGTACCAAGCTGCACTCAAATAAGATCTCCAAGTAAATTAAAAAGAAGAAATTTAAGGTGGCTAATTCTGTTCTGATAATTAGTATTTTCCCTCACCCTTAAGAATAAAGGGCTTCTCTCAAAGTCATTCTTTTACATAGTCTGTTGCACAGACAGAAGTCTGCCTAGGGTATGGAACAACCTGTTTAAAAACACTAAATACAACTCCCAGCAGCTGAAAAGAGTTAGCTGTATACCGCAGGAATTTGTTAAGATTTTATGGCATCTGACTGCACACCCTATGGCTACAAAGATCAAAGCAGAAATAAATAGAAAATTCTGTGGCATACATTCTGCAGGCAGATGTTATAGATGGTTTCACAGACTTCCCCTTGCCATGAAAATCAGCGTACTCTGAAAATGCTTTGTCTGCCTCTGCCAAGGCTACTGACATTACATTTTGCAAAGGGATACTGCAGATCTGTCATGACAATACAATCTCTGTTTCTCCTGCCCAAGTCTGCTACCGAGGTACAAATTCCAACATAATGAGACAGCTGGTTTACTGAAGCACTGAGACCACCAACCTGACTATCAAAGCCAATCCAAAGCCAGAAGGAACCAAAGATTCTTAAAATGCCAAGATAGGAAAACCAGGGTAAATGTGACTGCCTCCTTTCACCACATTGCTCTAGGTTACCTTGACCCTCAAGAAACTAATTCATCTAAGCAAATCTGAAGCCTAAGCCAACAAATAGTGATTTATTTTTTGATGCTTAGTGAGATGAACCAACTTACAGAAGGTGCTGCAGGGCCAAGGCTGAGGGCCAGAGGAGGTATGCAGGATGGTTACAAAAGCACGTGACTGAGAATGGGGCAAGTAACAGATCCTTCAGCAATAATGATTTGACAGGTTGCAGAGTAATTCAGACTCCAAGGTGACTCCCCAAACTCACTCCTTGTCTAACAGAGTTGCTTCTGTCTATTCCCCCTTGCCCTTGACATGATTTATTTTTCTTTTCTAGTAGAACATAGAAACAACTTACCTCTCTCGATCAGCAAATCGTTCTAAGTTTTTCAGTCTTTGCTTCTGATGCATGTTGGCATGCAAAGGAAAAGGATCACAATTTAAGATTGTGAGTAGAGAACTGAGGCGTTTTATACAGTCTATGCTGTTTGCAAAGACCATAGTTCTTCCTGGATACTGGAGAAGAAAGTAATAAAGATAATAGTCCTTCTCATTTGTATCGCAATGGATTCTGGTCTCCATCAGAGTCTCAACAGTAGCCTCTTTCCTTGTTAAGTCTATCACTTTGGGTTTGCCCTTTATTCCTACTTTTTCCATTAACATTTCTAGTTTGGTCTTCTTGTCTATCTTTTTAGCATTCTTTTTCTGTAAAATTCTTGCGGGAGTCTGATGGACCAATGTCAGAGTGGCAGAAAAAACAAAAGTCTGTCGTTTAGGATTATACTGTGAATCATTTAAGACTTCTAGCAACTGAGACAGCTCCAAGAAATGACCTCTTTCAACCATTCGGTCTGCCTCATCAATCACAAGGCACCTGTCAAAGAGAACACACAGTATAAATAGAGTTGTGTAGATAAATACGAATCTGATATACTTCAAAAGAACCTTTGCTGCTGAACACATAGGGAAAATTCTGCAAGTAAAACCCAAAGGAATGCTAGATGTGCTAGCGTAGCTTCAGTAGCTTTCACATTTCTTTTAGAAACCTATTATATCAAAAAGAATAAGTCAATAACAAAAAACTTTTTTAACATTTCCCTCTCTTAACATAACCACTGTGCACTGCACTAAAATACTCTGGCAAAGAAATAAGTTATCTTACAAAGCTTAAATTGCTTCATCAGTTAATCATACTATGCAGTGACACCCAGTTCAGCATTCAGCAGTTAGTTTAAAAGGCAACTTTACCTGAGCTGACGAAGATTTGAAAGATGTGGGTGTCTTTCTTTAATTAGCTCCCACAGACGGCCTGGGGTTGCTATTACAATTTCTGGCTTGCGATTCAGTACACGTTCTTGCTTCTGTGCTGCCATGCCTCCAACTAGAATAGCAGTCTTAATGCCTAGGAGATATAGATAATAGTCTTTGTCTAATTTATCAGTATCTTCACATATATCCACTCACAAAAGTCTATATCGCAATTAACACTCAGCTTTTCAGCCAAGAAACTGGTGATTTTTTATACACCACTGAAAATTTGATGGCGATGCTGTCAGCTTTACAAAGTAATTCTCATTATAGGAAGATGCCCCAAAATATCCAAACCAAACACAACATTCCTTCTTCTAGTGCATACAGTAACCTTTCTTTAGCGCACCTGTCTTCCAAAAGCTGCAAGAATTGTATATGACCTCCACAGCTGTTAGTTTTGATTAGCTGTACTTCAGCATTTTGTCAGTTGTACCTACAATTGCGTGAACAAACATGTTACTGTTACAAATAACAAGCAGATTCCTCTAAGAATAGGACTGAGAGATGCCCATCTTGCTAATAACTGCTCATTTGCTATGGGCTAGTTTTAATAAGAACATCAGTCCCCAAGTAATGATTCTCTGGACTGGCAGCACAGAAACCTCAAGTTAGCTTTAAGCAATTTTCAGGTACAGAAGGAGTTTAGCTCTGGGAGTGCATACCACACACACAGCTTATTTCCCTCTGCTTCTTCAAAGGATATACTGGCCCATGTGGTGAACTCAGTGCTACTGTGCATGTTCTTCCAGTATCTGTGCTACCTCACATCTCTCTCCTACTTCCTGTTGTATAACTCCATGCTTTTAAGCAAGGATTTGTTCCGAGTTGATTATAGACAAAGCAGGCACACATCAAAACTGTTTTCTCTTGGGCTACAGCAAATATATACCCACTCGGGCAGTAGATTTGTATATACAAATAGTACCACTTTACCAGAATTGTACTGACATAAATTGATTGTTTCAGGCTATGAGTTAAAATTAGCCTTGTAATCAGCTGCAGACTGATAAGCACAGCAGGTTGCATAGACACCAAAGGAACATGTGCTTAAACAGTTCACTGCACTGCATACCCTCTTCAATAAACAATTGCTGCTGTTGGAGAACGGGGGAGTTAATTTGCAATTCTCCCTATCTTTAGTATTTCCACATCCTCACTCATTCACTCAATAGATGTGCTAGCCTTTGATTTGGAAGAGAAAGAAGCAGGATGAATTTGATTTCATGAGACATGTTACCCAGCAACGTGCCTAACTACTGTTGGAGGTAAATCAGATTATATACCAATCTACCTTAAAATTTATGGCTTTATTATCGTTATTATATACACAGACACATATATAGCTGTGGCTGGGTATCTAGTACTGATTCTATTTCTAAAGCACAAGTCAGTAACTATTTGTACAAAAAATATTTTAAAGCAGAATGTCCCACACTGTTTACTTCCATGTGCATCTCTTTGAAGAATCTTAATGTACCTCTCAAATACTAGCAGCTGGGAACCTTAACCCTTCAAACACCATCCCAACTTTATGATGTGGAAGTATGTACGTACAGTGGAAACACTGAGTCAGGGCTTGAACCAGTGATTGAGCACCTGGTGGGAAGGCTGGGCCAACCCAAGGGAGCTCAGGTGTAAGCAATGCAGCTGAGTGACTGGAAGGGGTGGAGCCAAGATCCACCTCTTCCCAGACCTACCTCATTTAAGGGTTGGCAGTGGAGGTGAGGGTATCTCTTGCTGAAGACCCCTGCATACTAGAGACCTTCTAAAGGTAAGCAGATTTTTTTTCTATTTTTTTTTTTTTTCTTTTTTCTTCCTTCCCCCCCTTTGTTTCTCTGTTTACGGCTGCTGTATTGGTGCTTGTTTTCATGTGGTGTAGCTTAGGATTGTGCCACCCCACCATTACTGCTGTACTTTCCATCATGTTATAGCATCACAGTATGTTACATGTTCTGGCACAATACCAGTGCCAAGACCCAAACTTAGTGTTATCTGGAATACAGCCCTTGAGGTCTACGTACCTGTAAACTTTGCAACTGCATCAATGTGGTGCTTCACTTGCACAGCTAATTCTCTTGTAGGAGTAAGGACCAGTCCCAAAAGAGGTATCTTTTTATGGAGGCCAACTGTATGTTCTTTGTTGCTGGAATCATATTCAGTGTTTTCCTGCACCTTCACACAGCCTGTTGCAAAAGATGCATCATCTTCATCTCCACTGTCTTCAACCTGCTGATGGTTTGGTTTCTCTGCTTCATCATCATTTTCCCATCTCATTTCATCATGATGCTGATAGGGCTTTTTAGAAACACTGTCACTTACGCTCGCTGAGCTATTTGATTTTTGCCATTCCAGTACAGAGTGAATCATAGGAATTGCAAATGCAAGTGTTTTGCCACTTCCTAAGAAACAAAGAGAGTAAAGCAGCCTGACAAAACATGAAGGTTACTTGAAGAGATGGAAAAAAACAGCCAATCACACATTGTTTTTAAAATACACAGCTGTAATGGGCACAAACTCTTGATCTCTAGAAAACCTGAAACTTGCAAGAATTACAACTTGTCTCCTGTTCTCTTGATACATCCCCCTTGGGTCAGCAATAACGTATTTCCTATGGAACAGGTATTTTTCCTATTTCTAGCAGGCCAGGCAGATTCATTTATTATGAAAGCAGTTTTAAAAAGCTGCAGTTGCAGTCAAGATCTTTTTAAAGAACTGTATGCCTGTAAGGAGAATGCTATGCCCTAATTGACAGTTCTGATCTATGCCCTTCAAGTAAAGGAATAAAAAATGAGGCCAAGGACAAACTGGAAAGAACTTCAGAGAATCACAGAATGGCCTGGGTTGGAAGGGACCTCAAGGATCATGAATCTCCAACCCCCCTGCCACGCAGGGCCACCAACCTCTCCATTTACTAGACCAGGTTGCCCAGGGCCTCATCCAACCTGGCCTTGAACACCTCCAGGGACGGGGCATCCACAACCTCTCTGGGCATCCCGTTCCAGCACCTCACCACTCTCCTGGTAAAGAACTTCCCCCTAACATCCAACCTAAATCTTCCCTCTTTCAACTTAAAACCGTTCCCCCTTGTCCTGCTGTTATCTACCCTTTCAAAGAGTTTACTCCCTTCCTGTTTATAGGCTCCCTTCAGGCACTGAAAGGCTGCAATGAGGTCACCCCGCAGCCTTCTCTTCTCCAGGTTGAATAAGCCCAGCTCCCTCAGCCCTGTCCTCGTAGGGGAGGTGCTCCAGCCCCCCGATCATCTTTGTAGCCCTTCAAACTTGATGGATTTGCTTCCATCTTTAATTCACAGTAGTGTGTACTGCTTTGAGACTGTATTTTGACATACTTCAGCCTGTAGCTTCTTGATCTATCACCATCTCACATTTTTATAGTCAAAACACACAAATCTGATTTAAAATAGATATGCCAGTCTAGAGAGAAGGTTGCTGGGGGAAAAAAAGTGATCCCAACTATAATTTCCAGAGTTCAATGCACCAAACTGTGAGTCACATCCCTGATACGTATTCCCACCTGAACTATCTACCACTAGCAGAGATGTTAGGAGACGCTTGCTAACATAGTAACCTCAGCTAAGCTTCTTATAAATGTCAGTTCATTAGTCATAAAAGAAGCATGCAGAGCACAAGACTCTATTACACTACTCCTGGCCGTATGCTGCTGCTGGAGAGCAGCCCTCTGGACATCTCAGTTCCTTGGGCAGCACTCGTCCATATTACAAATCCACAGTTGCCTGCCAAAGACAGCAGTGCAATATTTTTGTCTACTGAGAGAAAAGCACTAATGTCAGTACCACTACCCTGATATTAGTGATCCTGAATCAAATGCAAAGCAATCACTGTGGGGCTAATGTCAGCGCTGCACCCAAATAGATTATGGCAGTGATAATTGGAACCATTCTGCAGATTCTAGATTCACTCACAAATTAATCACCAATCACACACCATAGCCACATCTGCAAAACCAGAACAGTCTATCTTGGTGCCTCTAGATCCAAGAACATAAACTAATGCACATCCTTCTTCATGATTTTAGAGTCTAAGTTTTTACAAATAAAATTTGGTTTCTTAACTCAAAATCTTCACTAGTTCTTCACTACAAATAGATGGTAATGAACAGAACTAGTTAGCTTCACTGCAAAAAGAAAGAAACCTTGATGTTTTCTGTGTCTGATCCCCATAGGGATCCACTGGCATATCAACATCTTGCTACCGTCTCCTATGGTGCTACCAAAAAGTGATGAAAGAACTATTCTTCAGTCAGTGTCCTCCCTCAGGCCCAACGCTGAGGGAAGCTGCAGGATATGGGAAAGCAGTGTTTTAGTTTCTCCCACAAGCGACGCTTTGACAGTTGCCCACATCTCTCAAGTTTCTGCAGGAACACTGATGACCCATTGGGCTCTCAGGAGGGAACCAGACTTTCTCTCATAAAAGAGCAAAAGAAATGAGCAAACTAGCTCAGGCTTATGCAATGTTAGGACAGTAAGAGCGCAGCTGACCGCTAACTGTGCTTTCTATTCTGCAGTTAGAGATGAGAGGGATTTGTTTTCCAGCACTGCCAAAATGACACCTTTTTGCAGCACAAAAACACCATTTAATTTTTCAGTTTCATTTTCAAAAACACTCCCTGTGGAGCTTTCCAATCTTATTAAAACCTAATAAGACCAGCTTGGCTTCTAATTAAAATAAAAATGCAAGTGACTGCATATCATATTAAATTAGTAACTATACCTCTATGCTTAAGAGCAGTAAATGGCTTTATAAGACAAGCAGTGAGATAAGGCAACTGGAATAGATGAGAAGAATGTGAAAGAAACATTTAAACCAACACACCTTGCATTCGTGCTTCCTATTTTTAGTTTTTTATGGGGAAAACAGGTTGCAATGTAAAAGTAGATAAAATTAAGGTGTTAGCAGCTCAGAGACTTCACAGTATTGTTAGGTAAAACAGAAGCTATAACAAATGGCAAACAAAGCTAACAATGCTCAAAGAAAATAGGCACCAGATGGTCACAACCTGGACATGAGATTGTACCTCTACAGTTGGTAGAACAATGTAATACTTCAAACACAAGCTGGTAACAACTTACAGCCCAAGTCCAAAGACAGGGCACCTGGTGAGCCTGTTTTGCTACAATAATGCTGTGATATCACAGGCCATATTCACAATGCCTAACACTCTGCACATGGTCTTTCCTATTTGCTGCTTCAAGCCAGTACCAAATCATACCCAGAGAAGCCAGGTTCTTTGCTTTGCCTTTACACAGGGACATCCATAAAATTGGGCTGTTAAAATATGACCCTGTCCGTTTGCTTAATTCTGCCCTTTGTAGTATATCACTTTGCAGCTCTTAAAGTAAGTAACCTCTTAAAGTAAGAGGTAATTTGAGAAATAACAGGAAAAGAGACTTCTGTCAAAAGCGTAAGAACTCATTGGGATTTCAAAGCTTTGCACAGACTACAAAGTATAGTATTAAAACTTCATAACTGACAAGCACATAATATTCTATCTTTAAAATGAGCCACTACTAGTTCATTGGACAAGCAGAATCTACAAGCCCTTAGCTTGCATACAGAAATTGTTACCAAGCTGCATCTGAAGAGGGGAAATAGAAACCCCACAGCATATACTACCAGGTTAACAGATTAATACCTGTTTCTGCAGCACCAAGAATATCCATGTTATCCCGGATGGCAGAAGGCAAAGTTAAAGCCTGAATGGGAGTTGGAGCGCTAAACCCCAGAGAACTCAAAGCCTTCAGCACTGGCTGAGGCACAAACAGGTCTTTCCATGCAGACACATCAGCTTTGTGATCGGTTGAGGTAGACAAAACTTCTGTTGTCCAGTTTTTTACTTTTTTAGAAGTAGTTACTGGTGGAGAAGCATCCTGAACTTGAGAAGCCTTATTTTTAACTACCTTCTCTTTCTCTTTCTTTTTATTTTTCTTTGCAGCATTTTTTGTGCTTGAAGTGCTCTCAGCTGTATGCCCACAGACCTTATCATCTGCCCCTTGGACTATTTCTTCACATCTTTTCTCTTCATCAACTGGCACGTCAACTTCTGTTGCGTTGGAATCATCACTTTTATCTGCTCTGGTTTTCAAATCTTTGCACTTCTTTTTCTTCTTGGGAGGGATGACAGCTTCTTCCTCCTCCTCCTCCTCCTCCTCCTCCTCGCTGCCTTCTTCTGAAAGATCCTCAGACTTTCTCTTCTGCTTGTTTCCTTTCCCCACTTTGTCAGAACTTACTAGCTTGTACTCTGTAAGCTCCTCCAAGCACACTACATCTTTAAACTGCTCATCAACAAATACATTAGGGTCAATTTCCACAGTTTTCCATTTTCCCAATACTTCAATGCCCTTCCGCCTCAGTTTAGCAGAAGATGTAAATCTCCTTCCTCTTCTGAACTTCATTTTTACCTAAGACACTGGGAGGGAATAAGAATAAAACAGGGCATCAGATCAAAAGAATGAGGATTACACTGAGAATACTAAAAAGAAGTGGAAACACAAAGCATCACTATTTTCCTTTTTTAAAAAATTTATGACTGTGAAAAGCCTTGAACAAAACTTAAAAAAAAAAAAACAAAAAAACTAAAACTTCCTCTTGTTTCAGCACTGTTAGTGAACACCTCCCTTTTCATCCTGTACTTTCAGTACTTATTCAGAAATATATGGCCCCATCCATTTGACTCCTGTGCTTTAGATATTTATAAACAGTGAGGAGATTCCCCTCTTAGTCTTTTCTTCTCCAGGCTAAACAGCCCCAGGTCTCTCAGCTCCAAGCCTCTCATCATCTTTGTGGCCTTCTGCTGGACTCTCTCTATGAGATCCCTGGGTTTTTTTTTTTTTCAGCTGGGGAGCCCAGATCTGGGCACGGTGCTCCCCATATGGCCTCACCAGGGCAGAGGAGAGGGGGAGGATAAAATCACAGAATCCTTATAGTCAGAACAGACCTTCAAATGTCATCTAGTCCGAATCCCCTGCAATGCAATGGGGACACCCACAGCTAATCAGGTTGCTCAGAGCCCCATCCAGCCTGGCCTTGGATGTCTCTGGGGACATGGCCTCTACCATGTCTGATAACCTCGAGCTGGCGGCTGTGCTCTTTTTAATGCCCCCAGGATGACACTGTCCTTCTTGGCCAGGGGGGTACACTGCTGGCTCATGGCATCCTGCTGTCCACTCCGGGTCCTTCTCTGGGGAGTTACAGGTACAGAGTCCAGCAGGTCAGCCCCTAACCTGTACAGATGCACGTGGTTATTCCTCCTCCCCAGATGTAGGACACGACACTTGCCCTTGGTGAAGCTCATCGGAATTAAGAACAGCTGCAGCGCGCACCCCACGAGAGCTACGTGACAAATCATCAGTACCGAGCGCCCTAAATCGCGTTTCACATTATATCTGCGTGGGAATTAACCCTCTGGCAGCTCCGCTACGGGCAGGCAGAGCCCAGCGGAGCGCTCTCGGGGCCCGGGGGAAGAGACGCAGCCCTGCCCGGAAACCCACCGGGACGTACCGCTAACAATTCGCGCACGCCGCCAGGCGCTTCAGCCCCTCTAAGGTCAACGCGCGAAGCCCGAGGTGCCCCCGCACCGCCCCCTGGCCCCGCGCTCACCACGGTCACAGTGGTCAGTGCGCGACCCAGGCTGCCGTTAACGCCGCCACCCACCGCGTGCGCTCGCCGTGGACGCCGCCATTACAAAGTGACGTCACTGCGCAGCGCCCGCCGTGCGCCCCAGGGGACGGCGGGAGGAGGAGCGGAGTGCGCATGCGCTCGTGGGTCCCGCGTGGGGCGGTAGTGCGGTGCCCGCGGCGTAGCGCAGGAGCTGCCTGCTCTCACACACGCACCTCTCCGTCCTTTACGAGCACACCGGTAGCTATGGTGCTGTTTGCATAAATTAAGCATAATTTAAGCATAAAGCATGCATTAGACGGGCTGGTGCAGGCCTGACAAGGGAAGGATGGGAAAAAATTGCCTTCATGCAAACGACATTTTTCTTTCAGAATACGATCAACATCCCCGTAGATGATTTCTGTGTCGTTGTGTGCCTAATAGGTCTCATTCAAGAGAAAACGCACGAAGGGCCTCTTAAATTTCAACTCTAAAATCAGCAGCTAAGGTTGCATGCCATTAGCGCTTTCAGTAGGCACCTTGTCATTCTGTTTCGCTCATGTGTTACTGTGTTCTTCATTATTCCCTGTTTTGAGTAGCGCTGTGGTGAAGTAACGTGCTTTGGAGAGCAGTTGCCAGCAGCTGTAGAAGCAAACGTACGGCCAAGGTCACAGCGTGGTTCGAATGCTCTTTGCAGCTTGAGCTTGGTGAGGGGAGAGGGCATCGTGCATTGTTTGCTATGATAATGGGACATCTTATTTCTGCTAAAAGATTGACAGATGCCCTGAGAGGCTTTTTTTTTTTTTATATGAGACATGAGGAAGAGAGAAAAAAAAAGCACATATTTTGAGGTTGGAGAGACAAGGGTGTTAGATTCGGGTGCAATTACAGCAGCAATTACAATTATTTCTTCTCTGTGGTATCTGTAGGTGCTTCTTGGTTCTCTGAGAAGGTAGGAAAATTGAAGGCTTTTCTTTTAATTGGTTAAGGCCAAGGACAGAAATAAGAACATGAACTCTTTTGAAGGAGAGTTTCAGTTCCAGGTTAATCCTCATTAATGCAGATCTCCTAATGCATAACACAAGGAGTTGCTTCCAATTCATACACTCCTAAGAGCAATTGAAATGTGATGCTGTGTCCTCATGGTATGTAGGAACTGAGTTAAAATCAGTGAGAATCTGCAAGTTCAGGAAGCAGGATTTGATATAGTTAAACCTGCAAACCTTATTTATTTATTGGTTTTAAACTGGGACAGGGGAAGTTTAGGTTAGATATTAGGTGGAAGTTTTTCACACAGAGGGTGGCGACACACTGGAACAGGTTGCCCAAGGAGGTTGTGGATGCCCCATCCCTGGAGGCATTCAAGGGCAGGCTGGATGTGGCTCTGGGCAGCCTGGTCTGGTGGTTGGCAACTCTGCACATAACAGGGGGGTTGAAACTCAATGATCATTGTGGTCCTTTTCAACCCAGGCCATTCTATGATAATTCTATGATTTATAGTGAACTGGAGATGCTGATGACTGCTGGTGCTAGTGAGCTGGTAGAAACTGTGATTGGAACTTCCCAGCCAACCTTAATGAGAGATTTCAGCAGTCTTTATTAAGCGTTTCTTCATTAAAAGTATCGTTCTGTCCAGATTGTGTAGGTTCAAACTTACCACTGAAATCTTTCCTAGTTTAGAGTTTTATTGCTTTATCTCTCTTTATTTTACTGGATATTAGCAGGAACAAATTTGCAGAAGCAAAAGAAACTGGTTACTCTCAAATTTATATGTGGCTGACCTCTGAATAAAGAGTTAGATAAGATGTGGACAGTAGAATACATGGTAATTTATCTGTCCTTAAGTAGTTTCAGAGTTTGTACCTCTGTCCTGAAGGAAAGATTTATCAGAATAATGACTTGCCAAACTGTGTTGAATTATGCTTTTTAATTTAATTATGGACATATCTTTACAGAGTGTAGGAGTTTTTGAGATTTTTTTCCCTCAGAAATCTGTTTGTTGGTGCAGCTGATTTCTATGTGCTATTTGTAGACAGAGGGACAGTCCCTAAATCCTAATTTGAAAGAAGGCAGATTAGTATTTACATGAGCATTGAAGTTCAGAATGGTCTGTCTACAAAAGAGGTAGCAACTCTCCTTACTACCATGGTATCAACTTGTTGTGTAAGAGGCATTAAGGTTCTGAGTTGTTTTGAAAAGGCATAACCAGGGAAACTAAATGTTTGCTTAGTTTTACAGTAACATTAATCTTCCTGAGTATAACCTTAGAGTGATACAGCTCTGGTATTAAGTGACAAGGCTTTCTCTACAAGACACCTACCTTTGTGTCCTACAGGAAGGTTAGCTGTTACACAGTTGGTAAATACAGTTCTGTTACCTACAGTGCAGAGTGAGCTGTTGGTTAAAATGCCACTGGGAAACAAAGCTTCTGAAGATCTGCTTTTCATCTTAAGACTTCTTTAGATCAACAGTTACATAAATACCAGGAAATTGTTAATTGGAGATAAAGCTAGTATTAGTAATAGTTATGAACCGTGCCCCTTATATGTTTGTAAGATTCATATCAGTGCATGCAAATGTGATCATTTTATCAATAATATCCAAATGATGTAAGCCAGCTATGTCTGAGGGTTCAAGACAGAGCCTTGATGTCTTTATTACAAAACTTTAGCTGACAACAGATCATCCTGTCTATCCCAACTGTCAGATTGCAGTTTTGTAGATTAGTAGCCCAGAGATGATGGATTGTTCTCCACAATGCAATGTTATGTATTAGATATTACATGTTTTGTGAATTAATATTTTGATGCTTTATAAAATATATAAGACTTCTCCTAGAGTAGGTCAAGCCAGAGGTGTTTTCCACCAGTACCTTTAATTCTGGGATCAGTGATATGGTAGCCAAATTTGGGGCTAAGTAAAGGTGAATCTGCATCTGAGCAACTGATGTAGGTTTTCAGTTAGTAATCAAATCTGTACTGTTTTAGTGTATTTTTTATTTTTCTCTTTCTCTTGCAGGAAGATCAGTAGTTAAGCAGGTGCTGAGATCAGTATCTGCTTAACAACTGATCTTATCAGCCGCTACAGCTAATAAAAGAATGTCACCATATCATGATTTCTATGGGTACTGAACTGATGACACATTTTGCACGCCAGACATGTGGCCTCTGGCCTGTGGGGTACTTGGAGTCTCTTGTGATTTGCAGGCTGTAGAATTGGCTTTTCTGTCTTTTCTGGAATGTTAGATGAGGCTGTTGCCCTGGTCCTGGGGTGGGAACCTAGAATCTTGGTTTTCTTGTGCTCGTGGCCTTTGTTTCCATATTTAAAAGTTCTAGAATATCATTCTAGAACTGACAAGATCCATTAAGACATAGCACCATAAAAATAACAGCTCTGAGAGATAGATTGTGAACTGGGGGAGAATTTTATGTTGGGTTTTTCTTTCTGTCTTCCACAGTATTCTGAAACCTTTTTCCCATGTCTCCACAGTTTATTTATTTAAAAGCATATACTCCTTTGCCTGCACCGCTTTTTTTTTTTTTTAATTGGTGTTTTCTTTTCTTTTTTCTCCTTTTTATTTTCCTCTCTCTCCATGCTTTTAACTTTGCAGCTGATTTGCTTATTTACCTGAACTACTTTTTGGTATAGAACACACTTTGGCAAAGACACAGTGCTTTTTCTTCATCTGATGGACTCAGAAAAACAGGACAAGATAATCTCCAGGCATGAGTTTTAAGAGGACTGGCACATTTAACAGTAGTTACAATAGCAAACACTTTTTCAAGTACAGATATCAAGGTGAAGATTTTTCTGAGTGACTGAAGGATAGCAGAGGAGCCTTCATTTAAGGTGAGGGAAACATTTGCAGTTGTTGCAAGTACAGTCAGATGCAATAGGTACTTGAGAATGTGTTTTGAAGGAAAGAGTAATAAAGGAAGTAAAGAAGATAAGGAATGAAATAAAATTCGGTATTGCTTAACAAAGTGGAAATGTGAAATTAGGCTGTTTTACTTCACCTCTTATTTTGGGGGGAGGGAAGAAAGGAGGTAGGATAGATGGTTTTCTGGACAGAAAAATATAGTTCATCTAATATATGTGGACACAATCAAAACATTTTTATATGAAAAATGGTTAATAACAAGGAATAGATGAGAATTTTGAGATGGAAAGAATAAGCTAAAGAGGGGATGAAATGCACTTGAGGGAGCACACTGGTGCGTAGATTGATACATTAACCTATCAGATGAAGGGAGTTTACTTAAGGAGTTTCTTAAGTCTTGGGGACTAATCTTATTTCATTAATAACTGTGATACAATATTAAATTTGCTGACATCACAGTGTTAGTAGTGCAGAAGGGAATTAAGTTATATGCTAGATGGAAAGGACTTGCAGGACCAGAATAATGGGATAGTTTTACTCCTGTGAAGTACAGCACCATTCAGCTAAGGCTAATACTCAGAATTTAGACTATTAAGGCAGGAGTTAGTTAGTTTTAGATGATTGTGGACGAGAATGACCTTGTGTATTAACTGATTACAAGATAACTATGACCTGCCAATGTGGCATGTTTGCTAAACTAATTCCTGTACAGTTCTTCACAGAAGGTATGACTTCTCTGAGATTTCACTGTGTAATACTGGATATTGTTCTGGTCACTGTTATTCTGGAAAGATGAAGTAAAAGTGCAGCAGATGCAGAGAGGTCTGTAAGGGTGACAATGTGAATGGAGAGCCTACTCTAGAGGTGATGTCTAAGTGCTCAGTTTAACCTGGGATTTGTGTAGGTATGGATACAGTCTTTAAATTCCAGGAAAGAATGAATGAATTAAAGTACAGGACAACACTGGCATAAAAAGAAATTCAGTAAACTGGCCAACAGTAATTTTAGGTAGGAGATCTGAAGTTTCTATGGCAACCAGTGAGTAAAGATTACTCAAAGACAAAAAGTTGTTAGTTTTAATATAAGATTTGACATATTTATGGCAGATCTTGTTCATGGTTGTCATAGCAAGGAGCTAGACTCACTGGTTCTCTTTGTTAGGAGTGTAACGGTACCCATCTGGCTCTGAGGTATGGCAACTGGTGTGGCTTCACTGTGTCCATGCACGCAAACTCCTTCACCTCCTGAACTGGGGCACATGCATCCTTCCTGCCTATGGGGAAGTGTCTGGGCTAGACTGAGCTCCAGCCCCTGTACCATGCCCAATAGCACTTGATCCATGTTACGACGTACTCCAGAGGTGTACTCATACTTACGGAGATGTTTTCCAGTTCCCTGCTCATTGAAAAGGCTTGAGAAAATTCCTGATAGAATGTTGTGTAGAAGAACTCCCGGCTGAGGAGCTGATGGGATCGAGATTTTTAACATTATTATTCCTACTTCTAAAATGTAAATAAATTCTGTCTTATGTGTATGAATATTTAGTACACCTGGGCAAACAAAACAACAGAAACCCCTATTCTTTTTAAAAATACAAATAAACTTCATAAAGTAGTTTGCTAGTAGATCCCACTCTCACATCAGAAATCCTACAAATAGAGTATGAGGAGAAACAGAAGTGTCTTTTTTTTCTGTTATTCTGTCTTTGTGCAAGTGCAATTAACCATTTTTGGACAGTGGCTAGCAGATGAGGCACTGTAGGAGGAGATCATTACTAGTTCTTAAGGAAAAAGATGAAGAATGCAACTTGTACTGTTACAAATACTAAGCATTACATAAAAACAAGATTAAAGATCTTTTCTGTATACACACCTTTTTATTTTATTTTATTTTATTTTATTTTATTGGAGGGCAGTATACTATAGGAGAGAATAGCAGAGGCCACTTTACAGGTGATGACAACACAACGAGTACTTTCCAATGTTTTCCTTTTTACCCCTTTTAATTACATAGCTGTTACAATGACTTGACCAAAGTAGCAAATGAACAACCAGAATTTTTCTGCAAATGGCAATAGGAAAATGAAGCAACAGTTTCTTAGCAACAAAGTGGAAAATATGCTAAATAACATATTTTTTTTTTTCCTGCTGAGGCTTTGTATGCTATGTTCCAGGCATTGTTCTGAAGCAGACGTGGATTTTTGTGTGTGGCTCTTTTAGATGAATGTTCTTACAGGTTTGCGTTGACTTGGAGGTTATCTGATGAACAGCTGTTTGTGCACACGTTCTTACCTGGAGTAAGAATGGAATAAGAAACCTCTCTTTGCAAGGCTAAGGCAGTAGATTAAACATTAAAGCTGCATTTTTTAAGGGTTTGTTGAAAATAAACCTGTAAAAAAAACCCAAAACGTTCCAGTCAGAGGTTGCTTATTTGGGAATGGTGAGCTACAGCTGATGCAGCTCTGGCTGTCTCTTGTTGCTGGTGAACAGACGGAATCAAACTTCTGCATGCTCAGTTTAGGTGCAGAGTTCTGAGCTGAACTGTGCGTAATCTACGTAGCGTACTGCATGAAAGGGCATTGATATTTTCTGGAATGTTAAATTAACAGGAAAAAAAAGAAAAGGGGGGGGGGGGGGGGAGTGACAGAATTAAACATTTAATTTAATTTTGACCTTTAAGGAAAATCCTAATTTCAAAAGGAAGTATTCAGCTAAAAGCATAGCGTGAATTAGAAATATGTAAAGAAAAAAACCCAGACCATTAAGCCAAAAAAGTCTGGAGTGCTCACGCTGTCTGAAAGCATTTACTGGCATGTCCTTCTGCACCCTCCAAACCAGTTATTTTATATTCCGGCCGACTCAGGCATGGCAATACACGTTGAGACTTCCTGAATTTTCAATTTCTCTGTGAATAATTCAGTTTACAGGTTAATTCTTGGGGAGGCGTAACAAGTAAATCAAAGAATCGCAGCCTTTTCAAAGCCGTTTCTAGAAAGCAGGCACCTGATGCTAGGTAGCAAAGGAGAACTGTGCATTTGTGCAACATGGCAAATCCCCTCACCCAGAGTCCATGGGCTGAGCGTGCTGATAGCAAAGTCCTCCTCTCCATCTTGTATTTTTTCATTTGTGATTCATACTGCATTTATAGTTTATTCCTTTAGAACTCATGAATAACGCTGTTTTCCTCCTTCCAATAGGTATGCATGTCATTTTCCCGGGTGCTCTGCAATTTTCTCCATCAATGAAGGATTATTTAAAATCAGCCCTGTTTTGACTTTCACAAGATTACACGGCTCCTGTGTTAAAATGGGGGTTCCAATTCACTCCGGATTTCACAAAAACACTCTGAAATATCTCTTCGTACCATTATAATAGCTGTGACAAGGTTGAGAATGAAGCCGAAAGTAGAGCTTTATTTGCAAGAAGAGAGTAGTGGGAAAGTGAAGTGCTGAAAGCAGCAACAGTGTAATGGAAGTCATGTGACTTTCATCGCAGACCAGAATGACAGACTGTTTGGGAAGGGTATGCCTGCAGATTTACTGCTGGGGGGATTAACTTTTATACATGTGGTTTTGGAACAACATGTGCAAGCGTTTTTTCTTTCTGTCTGGCAGATGTGTGCGTCAAAAGGGAATAAGTTTGTATTGAATTCAGGCAAGTTAATTCCTCCTGTGATGTTCCTTCTGGACTGGTATTTAATTAACAAAAAACTTCTTTTAGTTTTCTTCTGCTTTTTGCATTTTCAAGATGTTATAGAATTCTACTACAAAAATATTTCACGTACCCAATGACTTTAAAATCTACCGGAGTCATGCCTGCACAGTGTGCCCTGGGTTGAATCATAAGCACTGACTTTTAAAGGCATTAAAGGAGTTGTCTGCATCTTTACATACATATATATATATATATAAATATATATAAAACAGCCTGTTATTTTGTGGCTTGTAAAATTAATATAAAATGTGATGTGAAAAAACATCCTAGTTGTAAACCTTAACATACTTCGTTCTTTAAGACTGACTTTTCCAATATCTGACTTGAAGACTGCAATAAGTTTCTAATTTGAAGAACACAAAAGGAAACTTCTTTGTTCTCCTAAGACCTTCAAGATTCACGAGAGCCATTTGCAAGGTGAAATAACCAGAAATGAGGTGTGAAAGAGCTTATAAAAGGGTTTTCTTGATTGAGATTTGAAGATGTTGGATGTCTCTGGAGCCAGGACTCTGAATTTGAGAACATATATATACTATTTCCCATCTCCTGGAGGTAGTTAATCGATTGCTTTGAGATAACTTAAACTCAGTTATAACTTCTCAATTTCCTGTCTGGTCACTTTCCCTATTTACAGATTTTCCTATTGCAAAGGAGATTTTAAAGCAGTGTTTCCTTGTGCTTCATCGCCATTCTTGAAACCACGGACTGTTTGGGCTTTCTATTACATAACAGAATATTATTTATTTGTACTTTGGATCAGGGTGAGTTTTTTTGTTTGTTTGTTTGTGTGTTTTTGTTCTGCTGGCAGTTTTGGTGTTATTACTTTGGGATACTGATTATAAAATAGAAGTTGATCACATTCTCAACAATAGGCTGTATAGCGTTACCAATCTCCGGAATTACCTTTTCCAACCCAACTTACTGAGTGGTACACATGTATCAAAGTAGCGGTGAAATGTTGCTAAGCTCTCAAATAAACTCTTACAGAATATTTACAGTTATGTTGTTTTATTTATTTACTCTGATTGTTGTTTTCATTGTGATAATTGCCACTGTCCTGAAGCCCACAGACCTCCCTGGCTACTTGAATGCTGGGCACTGTTGTAGATTCCTGTCCTGTCCACTCCCAAAGGTGCTGAATTGTTCAGAAAGAGAGCATTTTCCGCGTTATTTGTCCATCCTAAAAAGGGCAAAAATTGGCTTTTTCATTTTTTTAATACTCTCCTCGTATGTCCAATGTACTCTTTGAGGCAGAATAAATCCTACAGCTGCCAAGGTGCAAGTAGGTGCCTCAGAAGGAGTCCCTTTGCCGGAGGGGAGGTAAGGGGCAGTAAGGGGGAAGAACATGAGGTTAGGAAAAGTGTGAGTGATTGCTGGAGGATCACAAATCACTGCCGAGTTTGTCGGTTATCTTACTTATTAATTGAAATTGAGTTTGAAAGCATTAACGGGGGGAGGAACCTGCTTTGGGCTTTTCACTAAATTCACAACGTTTCCAGCTTCGTTCGATGTTCGCTTCGAAATAGTTTGGGGAGTGGGGCGAGGGTACGGCTGAGATGCCACAAAGGGCCGGGAGGGAAGGAGCTGCTTCGGACGACACCGGTGGGTCAAAAACACCCAGGGAAGCTGCAGCCGTCCATGGAGAGGTCTGTGAGGCCCAGCTGCGCCGGGGGAACGCGGGCTGAGGGGCCGCGAGGGGGCGGCGCCCCCCCACGCGTTCCGATCTCTCCGCGCTCGGAGCCGTTCTGCCCCGCGGAGGCCGCTGTAGCGCCGCGTTGCCCCGGCGACCGGCTCGTGGTGCTGGGGCGGCCCCGCTGCGGAGGCTGCCGGCGTGCGGGGCTGCCCCGGTCCGGCCCGCATCTCTCGCCCCCGCGCTGCCTGCGGCGCCGTGCGGCGCGTCCGCCTCGGGGGCTGCGCTACCGGAGCGGGACGGAGGCGGGAAGCGTCACTGCGCCACGGCGACCGTCCCTCCCCCCGGGGCGGGGGGGCGGCACCCGGGCTGCGCGGAGAGGCTGCTCCGCTCGGTGCCCCGGCGGTGAACGGTGGGACCCGCAGCTCGGCACTGGGGGGCGAGAAGGGGAAAGTTGGCTCCTAACACCCCCTCCGCGGGGTACCGGGAGGGGCACATCCCGCTCCCTGCCCGGCCGGGGAAGCGGTCGCACAAAGTTTGACGGCGGGAGCTCGGCGGTGCCGTGCCGCAGTGTGCCGGGCTCCCGGCCGCAGTAGGCACGGAGGGGGCGTTGCGCGGTGCCGGCAGCGCGATGTGAGCCGCGGGCGGAGCGGCGGCTGCCGGGGGCTGCGGCGCGTCCATGCGCCCCGTACCCTGCTCCAGCGACATGGATTTTGGGCAGAGCAATCTGTTCGGGTACATAGAAGACCTGCAGGAACTAACTATTATAGAGCGGCCGGTGCGCAGGAGTCTGAAGGTATGTGCTCGGAAATAGAACGATGCTTTGCAGTCCGTGTGAGGTTGTTGCTGGTTGTGTTTGTGGGCAGCTGTCCGGATAGGCGGTCTGGTTTACAGCACCGGGGTATCAGGGATCGTTTTCAGTCATTTTGGAGTAAAGCGTATTGAACTCTACGTTTCTAATATTTTCATCATGGGACTGCTATGCTGGGAAAAATAAAGAACCAACAAAAAAAAAAAAAAACCACCAAAACCAGACTTACTTTGGCTTTTAGGTTAAAGTACATGTGACTGATTTATACTTTCTTTCAAGTGATGAATGGCCATAGTGTCTGACGTGGGGCTGTGCTTCAATTCCAGCCCTTCTTTCCCCCACTGAGGGATCGATGGGACTGAATTTGAGATGTTGGCTCAGGGATAGCAATCAGATCACTTCTGGAGCATCCCCGGGTGCGGGGAGGATGGGATTGGTAACAGGATTAAAATAAGGCAACGGGAAGGCATTGTGAACTCATAATCTCTATTTCACACTTGATAGACACCAGAAGAAATAGAACGATTGACAGTTGATGAAGAACTCAATGACATTGAAAGGGCTCTTTACCTGCTCAGGTATTTCCTCCAGCATTACTGTGAAACATTACTTACCTTTGTGTTTACATATGGCTTTTTTAGTGCTGTTATTCTTCACTCTCTTTCTTTTCTGTCTCGTAGTAGTTGTTGTCTTTTACTTTCTGCTATATTGGACGTGTTAGTAAGGTAAAGATAGGTACTGTAGCTGTGTTTTTTAAAGTTGCAGAGCCTGTGATGCCTGTGTAGGTGTACCAACATTTGAGTTTCTAATATGGCCCTCACCAACACTGAGTTGTACTTCATCTTCTTTTCCCCAGCAGATGGGTTTGCAAAAAGCCTTGAGTGTTAACATTAGTAATGCCCTTTATTCAATGCCTTCATATTCACTCTGAAGTATGAGTGGTTACACAAGCTGATAACAGAGCTGCCTGAATACATCTGGAGAGAATGTATTCAGCTGCCTGAATACATTTCTGAAGAGAAAACTTGAGAGATTAGTTTTGTAGTCCTTATGCAATACTTTGGAAGATGCTCTGTTAATGCTTCCCCGTGGTTTTCCATTGTACCTCCCTCTTCATGTTCTTTAAATATATATATATATATATATTTGCAGTTACTGGACAACTTAAATGCTGATATTCTAAAATATAGATCACTTTTGGCAATTGTGTGTCATCTTTGAGATTACAAGTGTTCTGAGGGATTTTGATTTGAGTATTTGTTTTTGCACAATGCATAGTAATTGGAGAACCAGCTGCAGCTCCCTCTCAGTTTGCTTATTCCGCTGTTCTAAGTGTTCTTCTGGTCTATTGCTGCCCTCAGTGTTTAGAGTACACAGTCCCAATGCCTTAGTTTTCCCTTTCTGGGATGCGTGGCATTATTTTTAGGTAAGCATTTTTGTCTGCCTCTATTACTCTTAGTAGTGAGTTTCTTTTGATGCTAAACTTTATGAAATACTGATTTAGAAACTTTTGTATTGGAAATAGTTCCTGTAATCAAAATAATGTGAAAGCAATCTGTTGACTCTAGGGAACTTTGGAGAAAACAGTTTGCATGCGGTGCATATCGTTGCAGAAAATCACATCAATTTCATTTTGTACCTCACAGCAATCAGCAGGGCTGGCTTCCTCCCACTCCCCTTTTCAACTCCCCTCCCTGTAGCCACAAATTTATTTGTTCCTTTCTTTGCTCTTCTCTCAATAAAAATGATGTTTCAAGCAGTATGTCATTACTGGATCGTTGCCTGGTTAAAGGGTGAAAGGTTCTACATCATATATTTCATGTAACTAATTACTTTTGAACTTGGCCTTGAACTTCTCTTGGTATCTTCATCTGCTTTCTCTCTACATGAACAGCTGTTCTGGGGACATAATATTCATTTCCTTGTGCTGAAATGTTCATTTTTTGCCTCTTCGTAGACCTTTGTGCTGAAAGGTGGCTTCATCTCTGCTTGGTAAGCTTTGTGTAAAGCAATCACTTGCTGTGATTGTCCAGGTATGTTAATACACTAATCCAGGGGAAGCTTTTGCTCTGTGCTGCTTTCCTTGCACCAAGTAGGATATAAGCAGAGTTGAAAAGCTGCTTGTAACACAAATGGTATCCTTTATGTAATGCACAGTGGTATATATTTTTGGCTTGTCTGCTGTTTTTCATCGATTATAATGCAGTATCCCTGCCTGTTCCTGTTGGACAGTGATGTCAACTTGGACTTTTCATGCCTTATTTTCTCATGCAGATGAATTACTTGACTTCCTTCAGGTTGTCCCTTCATTTAATAATAATAATAATAATAAAAAAGCAAGAGCAGTAATAAGAAGTATGTATCTTTACCTTTGGTATCTACAAGTAGTATTGAAATGCTTAACATCAGGTCACATTGGTTTTTATATTGTCACTTATATGCATAACTTGAATCTTCTAGTTGGAGAATTTTAGTTTACTAAGGGGGGTATATTTCAAGTAGTGTTGCTTGTACACATTCAGCACAATGGAGCTGAGTAATACTGAGTGAAGCCTTTGTATGATCCAGCAAGCTGACGTTTAGTAATTAATTTCTGTGCAAATACAAGAAGAGCCCTCAATTTGTAATGGCTTTCATTCTAAACAAACAAACAGAAAAAACAAACCAGTCACTTCTCATTTTCTGGCCTTCCCCTCCAGAACCCACCTCCACCCTCTTCTCACCACCCTGAAACTCAGATCCTCGTCTGCTTATATGCAGAGCTGTTGTGTTTTTAGTAGAAACTCCTTCTCCTCAACACCCCCTCTAGATTTCTGCTTCCAAAGCCTGAGCTGTGTAGTCTGAAAACAGATGCATTGACATCCTATTTGGAGAGAATTATAGTCTTTTGCTCTCTGAGGTTTGTAGTACCTCAATAGCATGTATATTTTTCTTCTTTTTCTTTTTCTTCTTTTTTTTCTTATGTGTGTATGTTTGGTTCCTGCTACTGTATATATGAGAGATTTCTTTCTCAGCTCTCCTACCATTCTTATCAACTCATTCTTTTTTCATCACTTGTGTTACTTCTCTTTTGGCAGTAATACTACAAAGTTTCTGACGTGCTCTTTTACTTATTAATGTTATTCCTTATAAAGCTATTTGTTTTGCCTGTGCAGCACATATTCATATCCATCTCATAATCTTTCTTTCATTTCTAAATGTCATCTATCTGTATCTAGCCACAATGTCTTGCCATATACTTCATTGATTTCTGTTCATTGTCTTCCCAGTATATAAATCATAGAATGGCTTAGGTTGGAGGGGACCTTAAAGATCATCTAGTTCCAACCTCCCTGGCATGGGCATGGTTGCCAATACATTTGTATACACGTACTTAGTACACAGTGAGTACATTGACATATTAATGCAGTTTGAAACATCACTTTCAAAGGGATGTGGTTTCATTTTAGTTGGCTTTCTGTTGTTACATACTGTAGTTTGCTTTTGTATTCCAAGTTGCAATTCTAATCATTCTAAGAACTTTGCTATATAATATATATAACTCAATATTATGTATAATACATATATATATGTTATTGTTGGAATGTGAGTGGCTTTCTTTTCTGCTGTATTAGTTTTCATTTTCAGATAGCTGTGTAATGGGGTAGGTTGACAAGGTGATCAATCTAGAGCTGATTGTTTTTAGTCAGGATAGTCTTCAGCAAATGAACTCCTTGATTTGCCTCATCAGAACTGTTCAGAAACAGTTGTGCAAGTGAAATGAAAGGCTCAGTAGCTCCCTCCATGGCCAGAGTCACTTCAAAATGAAGTAAGCATGGGTGAAGAGTAGCTTTAGATTGATGTTGCTCAGAGTACTCAATTTTAATTAGATAATATTCTTCAATTAGACTGATCAAGTTCTAACTTAATAGGAATGTGCTGGAAAATTGGACTGTCAGTTGTAATCTCAATTAACCTTAATATTTTGGTCGAGAAACTGGGCTTCTTTGGACCAGGTTGTCAGGAAAAGTTATGAATTTTTGTTGAAATCTAATGGATTTCGGTGCCCCATAGAAGGAGATGCATCTTAGCATCTGGGGTTTAGGTTTCAGAGCTTTAACCTGAATGCCTTGTATTTTCTGGTGGTCTATAAGTTCTGAATGTGTTTTGGATGTTGCTGGCCCTAGAGAAGAACCAGGAGAGCAGAATAGCAATGTTTATCTCATCTGTATCAGTGTCAAGATGATTGCTTATCATAGGAGGCCATCAGCAGATTAAGACAAGCTGCCAGATTTACTGCTGAAATGACTGAATGCTTTAACTCCATGACTCTTCAGGACGTCATGACCTCTGCCAAGAGAGTGACCAGCAGTGAAGCAGCCTGGGGATAGCAATTTTTGTTCTTACAGCAACTTTTGCCTGTAGTCTTTATTTCCGTGTTTTCTGATGTTTAATGGGAGTGCTTACTCTTTGTTGTCTTACTGGAACTAACCCTTTTGTGGCAAAAAGCCAACAGTGAAGCATGTATTCTTTGTCTGATGCAAATCTGGTTTGGATACAGGGATGTTTACTAGAACACATTCTGTACAGTGGCTTGCTTTCTGAAGGCTTTTCTGATAGGCTTCCCTAGGGGTTATTATATTGTTTTGTGCATTGTATTATTTTGTATTCAGCTGCTTTGGGTTAATTTGTGCCTGCTTAGTGTTAAAGCTTCCGGGCCTTGACATTTCTGCTGTACTCAAAATACCAGGGTAATAGTGAGTTATCAAGGTGGAAGATTGAATTATTCACTCTTTTGGGAACACACTGTACTTTGTTTTTTGGAGTGGTTCTGTCAGTTTAGAAAGCAACTCAACTTCCCTCGAAAACATTTAGCATGGATTTTGAAGGCAGAATAGATCTAGATTAGAAAGAATTCAGTGCTTGTAAACCTAGCATGTATCTATAAAAATAATTAGTGTGCCTTACTGTAGCCATCTTCAATTAGCAAGAGTATTCTCAAATTCTGAACGTCTCTTTATGCAGCATGTGTTGTTAAATGTGAGCATCAAAACCACCAGCTACTACTTCAAGGATTGTTATTGTTTTTTTTCAGTCTTTGTGATATTAATTTATCAGATTTTTTTTTTCTCTGTAGATACAAGCAACTCACCTTTTGAATTAAACAGTGTGTAATGTAACAGATTATAAACATTATCTGAAATAAACAGATTAAGCATCTTATGTATTTATGGTCCTGGTGCCTAGGTAGGATGCTAAAGGATCCAGCTGTCACATCAAATGTGTTGGAAAATAATACTTCCAGCTACACCTTCAAGCTGTAAATGCTATCATAAAAAATACTGCTTCAATCTTTATTAAATTATGCCCAAGATAATAATGTCTATTTTTAATTACAATTTATATTATGTAAAAGCTGCGCTCACTTAATTGGGTGGATAAATTGATTGCATGACCTTGACTCTGTTATACGTACATGTATATGCGATAGATATTTTTACTTCCTCAAAGTGAAAGATACACCTGTATTTTTTTTTTTGAAACAATACAAAGTCACGTGCTTTTATTTTTAGTAAAATTCAGACTCGTGAAAATACTTCTGTTGGTCATATTTGCTGATTTGAAATGACAGCTGAGGAACCAGTGGTAAACTGTCATGAGTTAGCATAGGTTAATATAGTGCTCTGAGAAACCTCAGAACACAATGAAGAGAGAAAAATCTCCATTTCGATTTGCTTGCTTCTCTCAGGAAGATGGCAGTGCCAGTTTCACTGTTCCAGACTTTGTGCTCTGCCTCAGAGGCACACTGGGGAATTGATCTGAGCCAAACCACCAAAATAATCCTAGAATCACTGAATGGCTTCAGTTGGAAGGGACCATAAAGATCAGCAAGTCCCAACTGCCCTGCTGTGGGCACCAGGCTACTCAGGGCCCTGTCTAACCTGGGAATAATGGTTAAAATAATGGTTAATTTGAAAATAGATCACCTGGGAAGAGACCTGTGCCAGCATGAGAGAAATGAGTAGCAGCATGGGAACAGGACTCTGGAGTGGGTAAAATGGCTTTGGGCATTATTAGACTTGGCTGGCTTATGGTGTGCATGAAGCTGAGGTTTTCTGGAATAGTTTCACTGTCAAGCTGAATGAAGCTCTTGCTGTATCAGACAGAGCAGTTCCTTCCTTTCCTTGCATGGCTGTGTGTTGCAATGCTTTGTGTGTGCTAGCACTAATGGGATTGCAGCTATGCAGTCTCAGTCTGATTAAGGAACTGACAGTCATGTTAACAAATTTTCCAGGTGCTCGCTTCCAAAAAAAAAATGTGCAACTGCCCAACTATTCAAGCTAGTAGTAAGGGGGGGCACGAGTGTAGAGGAAGTCACAGCTGACAGATCACTTTCCCATCAACAGCAGAACGGATTTAAATCAGGTTGTGGTAATCTCAAGATTCTTTGGACTTCAGTACAAATTGAAATGATTGGAGAGTATAGTGTATCAGCTGCAGAGTGTTTAGTAAGCTCTGTGACATTAAGTTAGACTTCCAGAAGTCTACAGGAGAGCTGTGATATGTTGGGGCAGTGGTAGCCCTTCCTTATGCACTGACACGTTCTCCTTTGGAGGTGCTAATTCAGTTTGTTTCAGAGCATCTTAGGGCATAACATAACAAGGAGAAACTTGATGGCTGTGCATTTGTGCTTTTTCATAGTAAACACAGTTGAAAGAACTGTGGGGTTTTTCAACATCTAAAAACTGTTCTGCTGACCTCAGAAAACCTCACCGTTCTCCCCCAGAAAAGATCTGGAATATCCAGCAAGGTATAGACAGTGCTTCTTTGTTTCTACAGGAGGAACACCATGCAAGAGTAACATGTTGCTCAGCAGGAGACTGAGTTTGTTTTGTTTTTGTTTAGATAAGCATGATCACGTAATAAATAACTTTATAACAGCTGCACAATTCATTTTGAAATGGCACAATTAATGTGCAAGTATAACAATTCTCCTTTGTATTACCTTTCTTAGAAAGCTCCAACTGTTCGTAACAACACTGTGTACTTGTAAGGAGCTTTTATCCTCATGCTTGCTCAACATTACCCATTTATTTTTGTATCCTTTGCCTGATTTGGCAATGGATTATAGCATTACACAAGTTTTTCAGAACCTGATGATGCATCCAATGGAAATGACAGGCGGATGCAGATGGGTGCAATACAGTGTTTTGTGTTAGAATACACAAAACGCAGGCTCCTCAAAGAGTAGGTCAATCTATCCATTTATGTAAGTCTGAGAACACTTTCACAAGATTGTGCCCCATAATATAATGACTGTAATACAACAGTGAAACTAGCAACTAGGAGATTGTATTGCCATCTTCTGTTGTTTTGAGGACTGCTTTACTTTAGGCACTGGGAGCCCTCCACATGCTAAGGCATGATGCTTCCATGGCCCTGCGCTCTGACTCAACTTCAGTTTCTGCTGGCAGACAGAAGGAGCATTTAGCAGTGGTCCAGCAATTCTTTCTCTAAGACTAGTACGTTTCAGTTTTGAGAGTATCAGAATAGTAGCATGTGCTGTTAGTGGTAGGGGGCTGGGACTTGACAAATGCTTGTCTTTTGTGTGAGTAATTCGAGACTCTTCTGAGTAATGATGCTTGGTGCTGATATATTGCTTCATGTGTTTTTAAATTCAGAGCTCTTGGAGATGCTCCATAATTTCCACAAACTAAGGTAGATTACACTCCATTATGCATTGGTTCACATTTCCGTAGTTAGTAAAGGGGAGCTTGCTTTACTGGGGTGAAATTCTGGTTGTAATTTAAGGGCTTCGGGAACTAGGACTGCAGGATTCAGTCTGTGCCTCAGCTGATATGCCATGATAGGAATAATTTGGAATGCAAGAAGAAATAGCTACATCAAGATTTAAGATTAATCCTTCTATCTGGGGTATACTTGTATAACTATTTTATTTAGCTATTTTTAGAGTTTTGTCTTTGTTCCACCAGCTGCTGGTTGAAATGTCAGTAGCGTGGTAAGGTTATACTGACTCTATCAAGCCTCGGAGCCCGAAGCTTTATTTTTCAAAAGATAAACCAGGATTACTACATCATTTAAGCAGAGGGTTTTACACCAGGATAAACATGATGGGAATGTAAATAGTTCTTGAGACTGTGGAATTCAAGGAAATCTCCTGTTATCATTTAGAATTTCTAATACTTTGGGAAGGGATGTGTTGTTTTATTTTTCAGGGGCAACTTTCTGTGTAAGAAAACTTCTCTATAGGTCTTGAATGCAAACTGAAGAGAAAATTGGAAGCAATTTCTACAGTATTGATGAAGTCTGGAATAGAACATAATGGCTGAAGAACCAGCTGTCTAAACTATATACAATTACAGGATTCTGTGCCTTAATATGAATGTTGCTTCAGATTCTTTAAGTGAATGGCCCTGTGCTGTGCTGGAAGTGGCATCTTTAGCCAAAGCCAGAGCTGTGGCCTCAAGGAAAGGTCTTTAAAGATAGGCTAGCAATTCATAAGTAGCAAGAATTATTTCATTGGAACGTGATGGTGATATTGATGCTGTGAAGTTTAACATCGCGGGCATTCTTTTGCTTTGTTTTCCTTCACCTTGTATAAATGTCTTCCAAGGTCAGCTTCTGTACAGATCTTGGCAGACTGAACAATTACAGTATCCTTCACAGTCTTTGGAAATAAGAACCCTCCAAACTCTGTTCCTTAATCTGTTCAAACTAGTTTTACATGGCTATCACATTCACTGCAGTTTCTGAAGTTGCTGCTCGCTCCCTAACCTTGCTGGTTCAAGGAGGCGCTTCTTGAAATACTATTTCCCGTTGAATGTGCACTCCCTACAGCTGCCAGATGGATGCCACTGTCTATGGAAGAAAGATGGCTTTCCGCTTTGAGTCATAATAAAACAGAATGAGAAAAGAGACAAAGAGCCACTTGGAAACTTCTGCTAGATCTCTTAGAAACCTCTGTCTGAGGCCAGCCTTATTGCTTCTGGCTGATACTTTTATATGAGCAGGACAAGGTACCAGATGTTTCATATCCATCTTACTGCTTGAATGGACTCTTGATGATACAGGTATTTGTTTTTAAATTTCTACGCTTTTAGTTTCTTTTGCATTCAAATCAGTGTTTCTGTATGTTTCTTTTTGCAGGGTTTAATGTTAAGGAACAAAGCAATCAGGCTGTGGATATGTTCCCCAGTATCTTGATGATAGTTGTTTCAGGAGCTGCTGTCTTTGTTCCATGCTGTCGCGTGGCTGTAGCTTCTGTGAATGTGTACAACTCTAATGTGCAGATGAGCTGAGTCATTCCTTGTTAGTTGTGTCAGTTCACAGCAGCACTGAGTGGAATTACTGTGCTTTCTTGAACCTGTTGGCTGCAGCTGAAAATATCTTACCCATACACCCTGTATATATTAAAGGATTTTTAGATACTTGCCACTGCAGTAACACATCCTATGGACCAACATTATTTCTTAGTCACTGTATAGCTTCCAAATTACACATTTTTTGTTTACAAAAATCATGTTAAAGTGTGATTTTTAGTCCCAATGTTTTTCTCTGTAATTTCTGTTTTGCTTATATTCTTCCATAGCTTTACTATAGCATAAAAAACTTACATTCAGACCTTGTGTCAACTGGGAGAAATTAACTGATAGGAATAGAATTGCAACATGATAGTACTGTGTGTGTGTGAATTCAGGCTGAATGCCAAAACTAGGGGTATTGCTCTTATGGACTTTTCCTAGTTCCTCTAACTAAATAGGTATTTGTGGCACATCAGATGTTTTTAAAAAACTTATGTATTCTTTAAGCTTATATAAATAAGTGTTCCCAGCACCCATGAGTAGTAATAATGTGTAATAAAAGATTGCAAACTCAAAAAGCATAATCTTACATGTTTCTAATGAGGAAAAAAGTTGTTTTATCCATCCGGCTTGTCCTTATCCATTTTTCAATAATCATACAGTTTAAGAGAATTCTTCTGGCTTTGCAAATGGATCAATACAGGATTTTCCGTGACAGTCCAGGGGCATGAGAAGAGCATGAGCAGAAAGCCTTGGAGGTTTGAGTCCACATCTTGAAGTAAAAACAGTGAATTAATTTTGGTAGGTATCAGTTCTGCTCTCCCTTCTCTCCTACCTCCAGAAAACTCTTGTTCTGCAATGAAGACAACACTGGAGCCGTCTGTTTATTCTGAGATAAAATGGTAATTCTTCAAAGCTGCTGTATAACTGTTCCCTTTAGCAGTTGGATAGGAGCAGGAAGTTGGATTCAAGTTGGATCAGAGTGTTGATAACTCCACTGACGCAGAGCTGCAAAGTAGGAGTCTCGTTGCACTCAGTAATACCACTACATTTTGCTTGCAAGGGGTCATGTCCCCAGAGTGGGGTGCTTTACTGTTTCCTTGCACTGCATGAGAAGTACAGCTGACCAGCTTGTGGGGTGACTTTCCAAAGTAGGATATACTCTTCTGGAAGTGCAGAGTGATGTCTACGTTACAGTTTCCTCACATGTCAAATGGATGTGAAACTGCTCAAATTTAAGACATCAGTATTTTTAAATTACATTGGAAAGGCTAGGTTAGGGACAGTAAATACTTAAAAAAAAAAAAACAAACAAAAACAACTAACCATGTTTTTGCTCAAAGCATGAATTGTCTCTGATAGAGTAAGTATATGTAGGAGAGAAATGTGAAGAGATTTTGCTTTAATATGCACGTCTACATAGTAATATTACTTATGTTGTTTTGCAGGCCTCAAGATTAAAAAAAAAAAGCTGGCTTTAGAGGGAGAAGCAGAAAAGATGCAGTTTTCACTGCTGAAATTGTAACTGAGCTTTTTGAGGAGGAGGATTTATGTCCATATTAAATAGCAAAACATGAGTCATTGCCTCATTGCTGTTTGCACCAAAATGCTTCTGTTACAGTTAATCTCCTTTATGTAATTTCATTTAAAAGTTCAAGAAGAGAGTACCTATTTTTCTGCCATTTTGGGAGCTAGACATTGTTTAGAATACATTTTTCGGGTCAAGATTTATTTTTACTGTTGCCTTTTACAACTGCATCAAGTGTGAACCACTAAATCGTTGAGGAGGAGAGCAGTAACTACAAATTAACCTGCTCATTTAGTATAGTTACTAACCCAAGAGTATGTATATTTCCTCTTATTTTAACTACTATGTAAAGCCAACTGCAGGTGTATTTTAAGGGCTGCTTATAAATTCTGAACCTTGAATGCCTGTTGTATTATATGCAGATAAATTACTTGGGCTGTGAGTTTGTTACAAAAGATTAGATGCATACTGGCATGGAAAATAAGCAGGAGGGAGACTTGACTTTTTTACATCATCCAATGGTGATAGGACAAGGAGGAATGGTTTTAAACTAAAAGAGAGGACATTTGGATTAGATCTTAGGAGGAAATCTTTTACTCAGAGTGCGGTGAGGCGCTGGCACTGCTGCCCAGAGAAGCTGTGGATGCCCCATCCCTGGTGGCGCTCAAGGCCAGGTTGGGTGGGGCACTGGGCAGCCTGTTCTGGTAGGGGGCAACCAGCCCACAGCAGCGGGTTGGGACTGAGTGGGCTTTCAGGTCCCTTCCAGCCCAAGCCATTCTGTGATTCTATGCTTTCACTTTGATCACTGGAACTGTCCCAACTATTTGAAAGCAAAGTTATAGAGAAGATAAATAAAATAGATACCAAGATCTTTGAATCTTATTTGTTTTATTGCTAATTCTGAAGACTTTAAGTAGTTCCTTTTCCAGTGCTTCATCTTCCTGATTAAATGAGGAGGAGGATGCCTTTTTTAAAATTATTTCTTAATTTGTCTAATTTTAGTGAAGGACTCTAATACTTTTTTTATTCCGTTGCTCTTTCTTTTTGAGTCCAGCATACAGAAAACTGATTTCTGGCTTCTCATGCCATTCCTTCCTTTGCAATTTCATACATCTTATTTTTCTTTTTCTTTGACATCATCCAATCAAAGAAGGAAAAACTGTGTTGTATCAGTGGTTGCCTTTTACTGTAATTTTGCTTTTCCGTGTTACTTTTACTTCCATGTAAGGATACTGATGATAGCATAGTAAATAGATACGCTAGGTATTCTGGTGGTTAAAACTGATATACTATGAAGGATCTTAGCAGTTCAGTGTTTTTGAGATGCATTGAAAAGGAAAATATATTCTTTTCTTCAGAGATGATTCTGAGCTAATTTTAGTAAATGTGGGTGGAATTACTGGAAAATGCTTTATTTATTCGTTCCATTGCAGAATGTCAAACACTTTTTGGGGTAATTGTACCATGAGTATTTGAAGGGGGAAAAATAGTCTAACAAGAGTCTATTTAAAATCATTGTAGTGATTTTGAAGGTAGAGAACATTATAACCTCAGGCCTGTCTTAATAATTACAAAAACCTGCTTGGGTAGGGAGGAGGATTTCAATGCTGTGCTCTTAATGATTTATCAACAAGAATGTAAATACAGATGAATTATCTGTGTACATATAATATATATTTTAATTTACTTTTTGAAATTATTCTGCGAAAGACATGGAAATTTGCAGGACCTGTCATTGCTTCAGTTTGTTTATTATGTTCCCTGGGTTATCTGCTTTGGTTATCTGTCCAGTCCAAGCTGTATGCCATCAGTGGAAGAAATCCTTTATGTTTCTAGGAGACATGACTCTTGACTCTTTTTTCATTTTAATTAAGAAGATGAATTTTGCCCTACTTTCCTAAGAGAACATGAATCAAGTAGACCACTTCTTAGTTTGACTCAATGTGAATCGGCAGCAGCTTAAATTGAAGTGATTTTTAGGTATTTGCGCATTCCTCTTGAAAGTTACCTTTGATCTGTGGTTGCTACTGATAGATGAGGGGACAGTGCTGCTGTTAGCTGTTTGACTTTGCATTGCTTATATACGTAGCTGCTTCACTCTGGAATAGATGTCCAATACTATTTGAAAGTATTTGAATAATAAATAGAGGCAAATAAAGCAAGGCTTACCAGCAGTCTACCCAACTAGCTTATAGCTTATGTGAGGGTTCAGTTTGTTGTTCTGTGTTTTGTTTTCTAATGGTTTTTTTTTAAGGTCACTAGACCGTTTGACTGTGATATCAATATAAGTTGGTAAAAATCTAGCGTTATCAGTTTGATGTCATTCTGAGTTCCTTGGCTGTGAGAAAAAGAAATGCCTCCATAGCTGGAGCTTTGAAGAGTTTCTAAAATTTCAGATGCTTTTTTTTACAGTGCTCACAATTTTACTTCCATAGTTTTCTAACTGAAACAGAAACTCTGCTTATTATATATACCTCTACCCTATAGTGTTTCTCTAGATATATCTGTCTTGCTTATGTGTGAAAATGCAGTAAGCAATAGCTTTAAACCCTTGGATTCAGTCTGATTGTGCCGTTTTCATTTTTTTTCTTGTGGCTTTTCATTCATTCATTGACTTTTTATGCATTCAGCATTTTAAAAATATCTCTTCTTGTCTCTTTCATTTCCTTTTGGTTCAGTTTACTGTGCCATTTCAGAAGTAGACAGTCAACTTGCATACAAAGTATGTTTCATGTATAATTTGTCTAAGTTGAAATGTCTGATGTATCAACTTAGTTTGTTATTCTGGGTTATTCTTGTTCTGCTTTATAATGAAGCAACGCAGATGAACAGACCAGTAATGTTAGCTTTCCTAACCTGTGATATGCTTTTCGTAATGGGATGCTGATAGAATTAGTATAGTGTAGTCAGATTTTAAATAAAGTTCAAAGAGACTTACAGTGAGGGATGAGGTGAAGGGAAGTGATATCTTCTGTTAGATCAGTCACTACAGTGTTTGTACATTTTAATATTTATGACAAGATTCTCATCTACTTCCACAAGTGTCAGGTTAGTGCTGCTATGAAAAAACAATGTAGAAGTGATAAAATATGAAATGTGTTATGTTCAGTAAGGATGAGTATACGTGATAAACAGACACAGTGATAAAAGTGGGAGCTTTTGGATCTGATGTGTACGATGCCCCACAATAAAATGACTCATAAGTTGAAGAAGACTCTGAGTAGACTTCAATACTTGATAGGTCATTTGAGGCATTTATTTCTTCCATGCCACGCATATACAGCTATCTCTATGGGTGATACAGTGAATAAGACCAGAGCGATGCATATTCAGATAATGTACTAAGGTCAGATTAATGTATTCTTTTTTTGTTTCTTTTCATACATGTAGATTTTATTCACATTTGCTCCAAAGTTATGCTGGGCATATAGTTACTAAGTAGAAGACTGAGAAGTTGATTTTCGAAAATGTGGTTTTTCTTTTTTCAATTGTATTTTTTAATAGGAAAGGGTTATGATGCCAATTGTAATGGGATGGTCATACTGGGATATTACTAGGACTTCTGATTTCATTTAAAATGAGCATTAATTAAATGTATTTTTCAGATTCATCTTACTTTCAGCAGATTTATAGAAGCCTAATAATAGGAATTTCTTCTCTATTTGATTTGGCCATAAGGTGGGAGTTGTTGATGGACAAACCTTCTTGATGCTCCTTTGGACACTTCACAGTGTTGGGCTTAGTTCAGTCTGTTTTATATCTTTCTTCCAGAATCTTGCATATTATCCTTGTTTTCATGAATGTGAAGGCTGGTATACACAAATGTTAACATGCCTTTTTATCTACAAAAAAAGGCTACTTCCTTCTAGAACAATTTAAATTAGTTCTGAGGTTGTTACATGCTTCCCACAGCAATCTATGACCTTGAAATGGTGTTCTGACAATGGAAAATAGTGCAGCGTATGGCTTACAAGCTCCACTATTGGATTTTGACACATAAGACACATACAGAATAGCTGATATCATGCAAAGATTTGTAATTATGCAAATGTGTGCATGAATGAGAAGTGTTTTTTTTAGTTCTTACACAATTTTTTGAAAAGGATCCACCAGTGTGGGCTTTTACCCTTGAAGGCCAACTGTATCCTGGACTGCATCAAAAGAGGGGTGGCCAGCAGGGAGAAAGAGGTAACTGTCCCACTCTGCTCTGCCCTTGTGAGACCCCATCTGGAGTCCAGGCCTGGGACCCACACTGTGCAGCCTGGGACCCCCAGCACAAGGAAAATGTGAAGTTGTTGGAGTGGATCCAGAGGAGGGCCGTGATGATGAGAGAATGTCTCCTATGAAGAAAGGTTGAGGGAGTTGGACTTCTTCACCTTGGAGAAGACTCCAGGGAGACCTCATTGTGACTTTCCAGTACTTAAATGGAGCTTATAAACAGGAGGGAGACCAACTTTTTATGTGAGTAGATAGTGATAGCACAATGGGGAATGACTTTAAACTAAAAGAGAGGAAGTTTGGGTTAGATGTTAGGAAGAGATTCTTTACTCAGGGGGCGGTGAGGCAGTGGCACAGGATGCTCGGAGAAGCTGTGGACACTCCATTCCTGGAGGTGTTCAAGGCTAGACTAGATGGGGAGCAGCGAGCCCACAGCAGGGGGATTGGAAATAGATGATATTTAAGGTACCTCCCAATCCAGACCATTCTATGATATTCTTAAATATAGTTTTCAGATATATCCCAAATATCTTCACGTTTCAAATGATCAGATAAAACTTTTGTTTTGATTCCAGATACTTCTGTTTGTCACTTACAACACGGTAGAGGATAATACAGTTTTTTTTACAGCACCTATGTTGTCTATAAAACTTCTCTTGCAATGTGTATGTAATCTCAAAGCTGTTAATATTTCTACAACTCAGTCTTCTAAACTTTTGTTCAACTGAGGCTATTAAAGGGAGTTATTTTAATAAAATGACAAATCCTTCCTTGGAACTAGGTCTGCTTGTTATACACTTAAATATGTCAAATAGATGCTTAGACACTCATATAATTTATGCTTACAGAAGTATGCTTGAAACATAAGCGTAGATAGCATGAAATAAGAGGAAAATTACTGCATTTCAGATACGCCTTGGAGCAGTGTTAGGAAAGGGTTGCATTTTTCAAGAAAATGTAAGATTATATTTTATCCAAGGAAGATTCATCTTGAAAGACATTCACTTGTGAATATTTCTAATTTAAAGACATTTTTCTAGTTCTAGGATTTTTTTTCTTTAAAACAAAACAAACTCTTAAATTAATCTACCAAAGGCAAAATTTAGAAATAAAAAACATGTGCAAGTTTACTTAGCAACAGTAGTCCTTAAAAAGCAATTTAATCAGTTTTAAGTCTGTGTGTCTTTTTTTGCATAAGAAAATCTTCTATATAAAAATCCTCGCAATAAATGCAAAGATGATTCCCTAAGAAATTCTTGTGGGCCAAGCACCTTTTATATTACTGACAAACACTTATCAGGATTTCCAGTTTGCCTTGGCAACCACTGTACTGGAGAACAGAAATCCTGGAAGTACAATTGCTGTTGAAGGATTTTGAAAAGGTCAAAATCATGTAATATACTGAGCTTTTATATGAGGAGGAGGTTATCTCTGAATCAGTCACAGCATAGAGATCGGGACCTCTGCAAGTCATCTGTTACAGTGGCTTGCTCAAATTGGTGCCAGCTTCCTGATTGAATCTAATTTATTGTTAGATTAGGTTGCTCAGGACTTTTTCCAGATGAGTTTTGAATGTCTCCAAGTACTCTCCAACCTCTGGACATGCCATTTCAATGACTGATAATACTTCTTGTACGTTTGTTTTTTTCTGATTGGTTTCTAAATTTTACTGTATGAGGCAAAGAAAAAATTCTGTAGTAGTGACCCATATCAGGTTGAATTAAAAAAACAGAATTACTGGGTACCTCAATGCTGTGAGTGGAATCTAAGGCACTGGATTTGTATTTTCAAAGTCACCTGAAGTGTATACATTTTGTGAAAACTAAGAATAAGATTTTGAAAAGCATTTTCATGTTATTTGAATGCCTCACTTATCAAAGTAGGTAAACTTTTTTTTTTTTCCCTAATGAATGCAGATTTGGACCAACACAACTTTTTGGAATTTTGCACTGAAAATGATGTCACGATGAGTAACACAGTATTCCCATGCAGTTATGCATCAGAATTTCTAGGTTTGTGAAACTAAATTATGCAAAGCACAGATTTCAGTGCTGGATTCAATGCTCATCATTTTTGCTGAACTACAAAGCAACAGTACTAAACAAAATCTGTTCAAGCACTGTACTTCAGTCCTCTCTACAGTGTTGTGTTCTGCTCCTGTCAGTGTGTTTTTTGCAGTCTAGAGCCACCAAAGGAGTAAGATGCAAATCCTTCTCCTTTTCAAACTCCCTTGTAACATTCTCCTAGGGATCATTCAGTGGCTAATTTTTGTTCATGCTGTAGAAGGAGCTGTAGTCTTTCTTTACCTTTGCAGATACAAGTATTTCTAATTAAGTATCTACAAACTCTTTAATTTTTTTTCTTATTTTGCAGAATCAGTTTTTAAAATTAAGCTCAAGTTGAACTTTTAAAGCCTTTCTTTTAAGTACTTATTTGAAAGATAAGAAACCTTATTGTTGGCTGGGAGCTAGTCCGAAAACTTGCTTGTCTGGATGGAAACAAGTAGCCTGGATATAGTCATAGAATTGATAGAATCATAGGCCCTTTCTCTGTGATTGGAAGAGAGCTCTTGGGGAGCTCAAGGCAGGGTGAACTAGAGCAATATTTTCAACATATTGTCATGACCTCAGGGGTTGAACATATCTAAGGGTAGACTCCAATGTATGCCCTGGCAACTCATTCCAATATTTAAAGAACTCTGATGTTAAAGATTTGTGTATGTATATATAATGATGACATATATATATATATATACACACACATACATTATTTTATTATTTTGAAGTGGAATTTTCTGTATTTCAGTGCCCATTGTCTCTAGTCCTGTCACTAGGCACCACTGAGAACAGTATTAAATACTGTAATCTCCTAATCATTTTAGTGGACCTTCACTGGACTAGCTCCGGTCCGTCTATAAGCCTCAGAGCAATTATCTCTTCCTTTGGCCTGGTGGTGATGTTCTTTCTAATATATCCAGGATGCTGTTAGCCTTCTTTGCCACAAGTATAGTTACTGGCTCCTGGTCAGTGTGGCATCCATCAGACATCTGGGTCCTGCCTAGCACCTAGCCTGTACTGGTGCATGGAGTTGTTCCTACATAGCTGCAGGACTTGGCATTTCTCAATGTTGAACTTTGTGAGATCCTTGTTGGCCCATTTCTCCAGGGTATTGGCCACTCCTGGTTTTGTATCGCCAGCGTACTAACTGAGGGTTCACTCAGTGGCATCATTCAGGTCATTACTGAAAATGTTAGCCAGTAATGCCTCCAATATGTACCCCCAGGCTAAGCCTCTAGCGACTGTCTTCCAGCTGGCTGCTTTGCCTGGTCAATAGTTCATCCAGTTTTCAGCCTGCAGCACTTTCCGTTTATCTCACTTGTACTTCTCTCAATTTGTCCATGAGTATATTATCGGAGCTGGTGTCAAAAGCTTTGCTAAAATAACATCCAACATCTGGGCCAGTTGCCTCGTTGTAGAAGGCTGTCAGGTTGGTCAGGCATGATTTCCCTTTCATGAAGCCACGTTGGTTACTCTGAATCATCTTTTTGTCCCCTGTATGTTTGAAAATGGATTTCTAAGTGGATTTTACTCCAGTTGCAAGGCGGTCGCAGGTAGTGTAGACATCTTCATATGCAGGTAGACGGAGACAGACAAGCAAGAATGATTGCAGGAGCTGAAGGGAGATGGCCCAGTGCTACTTTTGCCCTTGAGAAGTACCAGGTTTTTAATGAACCTTATAGTTGGAGTTGCTCCTGTACTGTTGGCTTGCAGTGGTCCACTGGGGTTGCAGAGATGGTGAGAATGAGGATGGGAGTGTTCAGGTGTGAGACCTTTCATCCCAGGATGATAATTCCCAGCATTGTACAGTCATTGGGATCTCCTGTAGGATGAACTTCAAAGATGAATCCTGAAGTTTTGTATTTAAATGGTATTATCTGTAAGGTTTTTCCTTGCAAAAAAAGAAGATTGAATTAAATTGCTACTAAGTATAGGGCTCTGTTAGTGTTCTATAATTAGCACTGTTAATAAAGGAATAGTACCCTCATAATAGTATTTGACTGAAGAAAATAACTGTTTAGTATTTATTAGTACAAAAATATCTTAATCTGAATGTTTAGCAATAATTCACTTTAATCCTAAAGGCTTTAACATTTAAAGGAGAAGGAATCTATGGTGCAGCTTTTTTGGTAGGAATAGAAGAAAAATCTTCCACAGTTGGAAAATTACAGGCTGTGTAGGTGTTGAAATGCCTCCTGCTTCACATTGTTAATTGGCAGCAGGCCAAGTGCTCAGCATTTCTGCTTTAAAGGGAAACACTGCCCTTTTCTTTGTATTTCTGACTAATGAAACAGGTTGTATTTTTTTAGTGGTTAGGATTTCTTCTACCTTGATACAGACTGAATAAAGCATTCAGAAAATATAGCTTCTTCAAGTTACCTTGACCTTTTGTATTATTACTGGATAATATAAAGATTTGCATGTTTTCCTTGCTGGGACTGCAAGCCTCATTGAAAGGTGGGCCTCCTCTCCCCTGTGAGCCTCTTCCATCTTGGAGGCCCTAGATTTCCCAGTTTTGCTTTAAAACTTAGCTGGAATTAGCATGTAATTTGCACAGAAATCTGCTGTGCAGATGAAAGGCTTTAATATTCATTTCATTAAAATATCTAATAACGTGGTTTTGAATAATGAAACAATAATGCAAGCTGTGAATAGATTATTTATTAATTTAAATCCCTTTTCAGTGGCTGACGTAATGCTTTTCTATCACTGAGTTTAGATGATACCAAGAAACATGTTTCTATTGAGAGCTTGCATGTTTCCTAATAAAATTATAGGGATGCTAATATTAAAATCAGTCTGAAAATCTGTACTTTTATCCATTATCACTGGTTTTGAATGGTGTTAAAAAGGATTGTTTTAACTTTGCTCTGTCAAAACTTGTCAACCGTCTTGTGTTTACAGACACTTTAAAAAACCATCCATAAAATTGGCTCCTCACACTTTTTCAAGAAACCCCCTTAGCTTAATTTTACATCAGTAGTAGTCTTAACAGAAGATTAAAAAATAACAAAGATGCTGATAACTTTCCAGTTAGAGTAGGTACCGTATTTAGAAGCAACAGCAGCAACAACAAAAAAGGTATATAGGAGGAGGAAAAGAACCTATATTCAGAAACATAGGAAATGTTAGTTGTTTTTATACTCTGTGAAATCTCTCTGTGAAATCTTCTTCACTGCTGTGAAGAAAATGGAAGGTGGAGGAAGAGAAACTGGTCCCGACTGAGGTGTTGGTATTAAGGTGGTATTACGCACAGTGATGGTTTGTGGTTGATGAGTTCAATAATTACTCCTGTCTGCAGGATGGTAACCCAGCACAGAAGTGATCTGTTGTGTGTTAATTTCCAGCTTGCAGGGATTGGATGACAATAAAATACTAGAATAAAATACTTCTGTTAGGGTATGCTAGTCTGGATTGATTTTAACCAGAGCTTTTGTATTTACTTCTTGCTTGTTATAGAAACATCCTTACTTTTAAAAGCGTGTTTGTATGCACTTAAGAAAACAGATTTAAATCAGCCTTCTTGAATGTACCTATAAAGATGATTTCCCCTCAGTGTTTGAAATATATAAATGTTCAGGTTTATTTAGCATTAGTGCAATGTGTAAAACCTTTTTTAGCTCTAAATGTTGCAGAAAGGCTTTGCATCTTAACTATGAATTGCCTAATGTACTTAAGTAGCAGAACAAAACTGGAAGATTATTGTGTAAATCTACTTTATTGTGATGAATTGGTGTGCTTAAACCTAGTGTTGAGCTCATGCGTTCAAGTAAGACAACTTGCAATGACTATCAGATGGGGAGTGGTATATGGAAATATTTTTAAGTAGTTTTACTATGACTTTCTTTTTAAAAACGTATATATAATTGTATGGTACACTTAATTGTAATGTTATGCTGTAAGAAAAATGCTCACATACGTATGGTTGAGCGTAATGTGCTTATTTAAAATTGAGCTTTTTAGCTGTTGGAACAAAATTGAATTTGTTTAGAAAAAACAGATTTTATCCCTTGAAACAGGAGAAAGGATGTATTGATATTTAGTTGTACTGTTAATTCTGGTATCCAGTTATACTTGATCCTGTCTCTTTTGGATTCCATTTTGGAAATTTATCAGCTTGGGTAGTTTTTTCTCATCTCGTGCATTTTCTTCATTGATACCTATACCTACCATTTCCTTCCCATCTGTCTTATGTCCCCTTCCCTTCCCTTCCCTTCCCTTCCCTTCCCTTCCCTTCCCTTCCCTTCCCTTCCCTTCCCTTCCCTTCCCTTCCCTTCCCTTCCCTTCCCTTCCCTTCCCTTCCCTTCCCTTCCCTTCCCTTCCCTTCCCTTCCCTTCCCTTCCCTTCCCTTCCCTTCCCTTCCCTTCCCTTCCCTTCCCTTCCCTTCCCTTCCCTTCCCATTTTTGTTCCTCTTTAAACAGTGGGATACCATCCAGAGATATCGGTTAACGAAAAATGTAAAAGATCTGTAATCTAGTCAAGCTTTTGCATGCTTCTTTAATCAAGTTTGATAACATATATCTGATTTCACTCAAAAATGCAAAAAGGGTAGGTTTCTGTTATAACATTATATGTATGTTCTTCCTGTGCTTTGTTGCCTGTATTTGTGTGAAAGAGAAGCTTCCATAAAATCACTGCCTTGATCATCCAGTTTGAGAAAAACATCTTTAAACTTTTTGTATGTTTTTTTTCAAAGCTACACTGAAAATTATTACATTCCATATTAGAAATTATACATTACAGCTTTTTACGATTGAGATGCTTTTAGTGCTCTTTTCTATTTATCTAAAAAAGGTAATGCCTGTTTCGATGTATTAAATGAATAATCTAAGGAGGGGGACAGAGGGCTGCTTTCTCATTTTAAATAAAATTTGTGAGCTTGCAATAGTCCTAGAAAGTAACGTATGTATGTATTTTTGTAAGTTCTGGCCAGGATGTCCAAGGAACAAGCGTGGTGGCAAATCTTCCAGTCCTGATGCGACAGAATCCTGCAGAAACACTCCGTCGAGTTTTACCAAAAATCCGAGTAAGTTTGTGTGTAATGAGGCTTGAATGTTTCTTTTTTTCCATCAGTACTTTAAAGAGGCAGAAAAAAAGTAATCCTAAATACTTATGTTGCAAACTTGCTCGGAGAGCTATTCCATCAGATCTTCCCCATTAATTGACTGAACTTAAGTAGTATTGCAGATAGTAGTATCTGTTTTGAAATGTGTTAAAACAGGAAATGAAAGCAGAAGTAATACTGTTTATGTATTCTAAAGATTTACCAATGTTTTGACAGCTTTTTGAGAGCTCTTTTTGAGGACCAGCCAGACATACTGGTTCAATTTTATGTTTTCAACCTCATTCCATCCAACATCCTGCTATCCAGAAAAGTATGCTTTGCTTTTAGCTGTCCTAAGTTCATGTGCTGCCCTCCACATTTTTAATAAGCTCCTGTTTGCTGTGGTAAATGCATGCTGTCCATGTAATTTTAAACGATAATTCTGTACACCTATTTATTTGCATAAGGGATATTTTAAGAAAAAGATGATCGCTGTTTCTCCTGTGCCCCTAATGTAGCGTGGAAGAAATTGAAAGTGCATTTCAGACGCAGTTTTAAGAGCAGCTTCAATCAAATGAGACTGCATTACAGAAGCAGATGTTACTTCCTATTTGCTATATAAAGCTATACAAGGCAACAATAGGAGTTAAGACTTTGAATATGTTAGCATGATTTCTGGAGTGGTTTTCAGTGATTTGAAGGCTGTATATTATTTTTGGCTATCAAAATATCTGAAAGTTTATTTTGATAACAGTAAATTGCTGATTTATCTTTTATTCTTTTCCTTTTGTCAGGGTATTGTCAATCTTCTACTTGTACCATTAACTTTTTTGTTTTAGAGCAGTCTTTGGCCTGGTCTCATGCAACTGGCTACTTTGATTTAAACCTGTTCCTAATTTATATAAATTGTCAGCTAAAAGACTATTGTGTTTGTGTGAAGTTTTTTTTGGTGAATGTATGTGCTCTGCATGGGGAAAATAAGTAGAAAATCACAAGGATTGCTTATAGAAATTGTTTTCAAAGCACTGTGTTCATAATTTTACGGACAGATTCAGTAACAAGAAAGAGAAGAAAGTGTGTGTTATTGTTTTTACTGTGTCAGATATTACAGAGTTGACGTGTGTCCATCATGGATATTTTCAGGCTATGCTCCTTAAGTAATAAACTGTTGTTTTTATGCATTTATATAATGGAAAAATAGTCTTATACACGTAAGACTAAAAGAGTAAAAAATAAATAAGGTGTTGAAAATGAAAATTCTGCTTCAATTCTGCAACAAAATAATTCTTGCATACATGAAAAAGAAATAACAATGTGGAAGCATGGTAGTCTTTGCCTCTTTCTTTAATAAAATATCTATTATGGAAATATAGTTTTCTATATAAGAACGGAGGAAAAACCTAAAGTATGGTCATTAGCACAATTAGGGCCTGAGGCCTGGAAAATATCTGACAGTATGCTGGAAATTAGATCTTAGTACGTTCAGATGAAGAGGTATTTAATTCACTTTTTTAAAGTATCTTCTTGCATAAAGGACATTTAATTGAAAGCACTGTGTGAAGAAACAAGATTTAGGAACCGAAGGCAGAAAAATGGTGAATGAAGGAGACTTCGTTAATAATAAATATGATCAATCTTTAATCAGCTATCAGAGAAAAGCAGTGTGTTTTTCATCATGCGGTGTCTTAAATCTAAACTGAATGCCTTTCTAGGTGATAAATGAAATGAAACTGAAGTTAATGGGCTTGAGGCAAAGGTAGAAGAGTGAAATATAATGGCTTCTGGAATATAAATAGTCTAAATCTAAGTGCTCCTTTTAGCTTTAAACCTTACAAATAGTATTTGTATAGTCTGGTTCAATATAGTCTGATCTGCAGTGAAGTCTTATCATTCACAGCATGCATGTAGTACTTTTGATTATTTTGGAAGTGTTTTTGAACAAGTGTAAACCAAAATCCCGGAACAGTATGCTCAGCAACATTTGTATTAGAAAATCCATAGCTCCTTATTCTTGGCTGTGGATGTAGTAGCAGTAGATGAGCAAAGAAAGAGAGTATGTGGAGAGAAGAGGGTGGTTCCCAAGGTTACTGAATGCAATTATTTTATCATATTTAGATCAGAATGATCCACAATCCTGTGTTTTGGTTTATTTTTTTTTCCACAGAAATAAACAAAGCTGTTGAGAAATAATGACCCTCTTTCAAATCAAATAAACTATAAGTTACACATATGCTGTACATGTGCATGAGCACACTGGTTGACATTTCTCTAATGAAAGCTTTCTTGTTCTACTGTGAAGTAAGCAACTAATCATTTCTCAGATGTTCTCTGCAAGCTGTGTGTTCTCGGCATAGTTCACCTATGTAATGGTTAGGTGTGTGATGGATGTTTTCTTGAACCTGTAGCTAGGAGTTCATCATTGCCTTTTAATATGTGACCTGAGAAAGCACTTCATCTCAAGTGCATTACAAATGAGAAACAAACTGCATATAGAGTACTGAATAGGAAATGCAGACTTTTAAGTTGCTACAGGGTTTGGAATCACTTCTAAATGGTTGTAATGTTGTAGTAGTAGAGTAATGCATTTAATTTTCTTGTGAGGCAGAAGGATACAGTTACAGAAGTAAACAGATGGAGTTTTCATGAAACTAATAGATGTCTTCATACTTGCAATGAATGCTGTGTCCTAGAACGAATCCTGCAAGCTCTTCGCAAACAAATGTTAAATTTAAACTTGCTTTATGTTTCATTCTGTAAATCTAATAATATTTCGTTTTCATATCATCTGTGTTTGACTTTTGAACTGATGCTTTTAAAGATAACCTAGTAGTTCCATTTCTTATATGTTAAAGCTGAGTGCTAGTAGATGCCAAGCTACCTGCGTAAATATTCTGGTACGTCCTGCTCTATTTTTATGATCTGTGTATATGTATGTGTGTATGTATGTATGTATCTATCTATAGATATATACACACACTCATTTGTGTTCCATGTTGCCTGGCAAGGAATGAAATTTGAATTACATTCTGTTATTTTAGTATTACTAACTGGATGAATGAAATATGTCTTATAATTCATATGCACAAATAGCAGAAATGAGGTTGTTGTCTGGCCTGTTCTTACATCTCAGTTTACGTTGTAGAAAAATCCACTATTATGTATTGATGAAATTGAAAGTCAGAAAATATATTTTAATTAACTTTATTTTTCTTAAAAGGTTCTTGTTATAGTATCAGATATTATAATATCTCCAAGTAATTGTTGTTAAGGGAAAATAATTTTTAGCCAATTTTGTAGTTTACTCAGGTTCTTGCATAATGATTCTTAAAACTGAATGTTTTTGAGTTTGAGTGTTCTTTCAGTGCATTTCTGCCCCATGTTCTAAATTGATATAATTTCTAATTATACAGGAGGTGCTGCATGTTGCAGGAGTGGAAATGCAGTTAACAGCTGCTGTTTCATTTTTAACTGTACTGCAAGATGAATCGGTGTCCATTCATACATACTCCCACTCCTTCCTACACATCATTCTCCAGAACTTGGAACACAGGGATGCAGGTCAGGGCTGTATAGCTATGCTGTATGATGACTGATTACTTTTGTGTGTTTCGTTTCCTTAGTGACTGTACAATACTGTGTAAAGCAGTAAGCAACTTTATATGTAGACTTGCATAAAATGAAATATTTATGCATGCTGACCATGTACACACTGATATTTAAAAGTAATTGTTCATACTGATTGAAATGATCAAAAACAGTTTATTTGAAGGACTAAATCTAAAAGTTGTTACAGAGTCCAACCTTCTACCAAGTAGCAGAATTCTGTGGTGGAGACAATTGAGAGGGAAGGGTTGATGGTTCTTCTGTGATAATTACGTTTCTCTTAACTTCTTTGACACTGCTTTTGCGATTCAAAAGAGTAAGTGCTGTTTATAAAGCTAGAAAGATTTATAACAAAAGATTATGCTTCTGGATGAGGAAAATTTTCTTTTCAAAACAGAGTAATTATTTTCCCTTCTAAGAATTAAAAACTCAGAGGAATATGGACAGAATTTGCGTCTTACCTATCTTGCTTCTTAATCATAGAGTCAAGGAATGGCTTGGAATGGAAGGATCCTTAAATACCATCTGGTTCCAACCTCCTGCCACGGGCAGTGTCACTTACCACTAGACCAGGTGGCCCAAAGCCCCACCTGATCTGGGCTTGAACACCTCTAGGGATGGGGCATCCACAATCTCTCTGAGCAACCTGCTCCAATGCCTCACCAACGTCACATATATCTAAATCTATACACTTTTATTTTAAAACTGTTACTCCTTGTCCTGTCCTGACACAGAGCCCACCTGCAGCTTTCCTGTTGACCCCTTTAGGTACTAGAAAGTCACAGTGAGGTCTCCCCAGAAACTTTTCTTCTCCAGTCTGAACAATCACAACTCTTTCAGCTGGTCTCCATACAGGAGAGGTGCTCCAGTCCTCTGCCTTTTTTTTTTCCCATTCATCTCTTCAAGAAGTATATTTGTAAAACTGATGGGTGTTTTCTTATACTCATTACATGTACAGCATAAAGTATAACTCATTTCTTTCTGACAGGTGTCAGTAATGCATGGCTAGAAACTCTTCTTGCTGTAATAGAAGCTTTACCCAAGGAGACTATCAGACATGAGGTAAGAATATCATAGAATCATAGAATGGCTTGGGTTGGAAGAGACCTTAAAGATCATCTAATTCCAATCCCCCTGCCGCAGTCAGGGTTGCCAGATTCTAAATCTGGCACCAGATCAGGCTTCCTGGGTCCCCATCCAACCTAGTTCTGAACACCTCTGGAGATGGGGCATCCATAACTTTCCTGGGCAGCCTGTGCCAGCACCTCACCACCCTCTCAGTGAAAATTTTTCTCCCCATTTTTCTCCCCATTTATGCTAACAGCAAATAAAAGATTGTAGTTCCATGCCATCTCATTCACATCAGTAAGATTTGTGGCAGTTCTGTGGCTGTGAAAACAGTAATGCTTACGGAACGTACGAGAGGAGAATGTGCTAAAGCAATACAGGAGGGTCACCTTGAAAAGATTTCTTATTCTTCAGAGGATAAAGTTTGTATGATTTGTAACACTTCCCTTGCAGTTAGTATTCTTCGTAACATGTTTTCATATATCCTGTTTTGGTTTACAGGATAGTATCACATTATGTGTAGCAAACAGAAAGCTGAATGGGACTACATGCTAGAGATGCATTTCGTTGTATGCTTCAGTTGTTCTTGATGTACCAAAAACCTAAAGCCCTACAAGCACTTGATTTATCACTTGTGTATCTTTAGGAAGAGAAAGGAAATAGATCATGATGTTTCCCTTTCCTCAACTAATTTATTTAGTTTTATTTTGAGAATTCATATTTTATTGTTAAGTTTAAAAGCTTTGAGACAGTGATGATTTTACTGTGTTTAGAACTATATAGAGTTGTAAATATGTGATCATTTCTGTAGTTTAAAAATACTCATTAAAATTAGCAGGTAATTAGAATCTAACACTGTTGAAAAACAGGCTTCTAAAAGGTAAAAAGAAGTTACAGTCAGCTCCAAAATCCAGTTAGAGTTACTAATGTGGTGTATTTGTTTTCGTAGTCAAAGATCAGATGAGTAATAAACCGTTTTCCATATAACTTATGAAATACTTGTTTATGAAGTATTATAGTTAGCATAACTTTTCTCACCTCAAGATTTCAGCTAGTAAGGGAGGAGAAAAATGCTTTAACATTATTGTTAGACTTTGCTGCCCTGTAAATGTATTATCCTTTTGTGGAGCTATGCAATGAGACTGAGTAAGGAACTCTGGCAGACTACAGGAGAACCCTCTCTATAATGCTCTCCTTGGCCTGTATTTCCATGATTATTTCTGGACCAAAAATAGTGTATCTAAATGTGGAGTTCTGCACATCTTAGTTTGTTTGTGGCGCCATAGAGGTGATCCAACAGATGACAGCAGAGCTCCAATTAAACATAGAGATTTTCTGGATCTACATGGGAATGAAACCTTTCCCCGGTTATGCACAATCAAGCGAAATTCTTGCTTCACAGCTTCATATTAAAGCTGATGTTTCCTGAGGAAAACTCATGAAAAGGAACCTCAGTGTTTTTCTTTCTCTACTTCTTTTTTTTTTTCTGTTGTTGTTAGAAGAACATATTTAACAGCTGTTGTGAAAATTACCAGCTAATAGCTATAAATATTCATATACAACTTAGTCTCAAAATAAAAACAGAAATAGACAGATGTAAAACTGTGGCTGTGATATGAATCGTGAACTGATATTTGGGCCAAGATATCAGTTTAATATACTACAATTAGAACTGAATATTAAAAGTAGGTTTTCAGTAGACTATCAATGTAAAAGTGCATTATTATTTTTAGTAGTAATTAATTCCATGAGAGGAGTAGATGACCTCTGGTATATGTGTGTGTGTGTGTGTGTGTATATATATATATATGTATTTTTTTTAATATATATTTTTAAAGAAGGGGAATGCATTATTTACCTGTGACATTTCTTCTTTTTTCCTTCATGTAGATCCTGAATCCACTTGTTTCCAAGGCACAGATTTCTCAAACACTTCAGTCACGCTTAGGTAGTTGTAAAATCATGGGAAAATTAGCTAACAAATTTGAAGCTCACATGTGAGTAGATTGCATATACATTTTCATTTGATAATTTGTATCAGTATGTCTTTGTGGACAAAAGTTACTGAGAGAAGAGTAAACTATTGCAAAATTCAAATGTGTTTTTCTTACAGATTTCTTTAGCAAGCTAATAATAAGTAATAACAAAATGTTCACTGCATAACTAGCATATTCACTCCTGCTGATACACACCAACTTGTAACTTCAGCTTGTATATTCTTCCACAGATTGATGTGGGTACCATTTTCATGTCATTCTTGTTTATTGTTCTTCTTGCTAGAAAATAAGACAGTGTATGTCTCTGCAACTTATGGAGACAAAACACAATCACCTTGGCGTTTATTATCATGAGGAGAAAGCCCCCTCAGAACTCTTCTTCCTAACATCTTGTCTACCCAAATTTCACATGTAGATATATATATATATATTTCAATCTATACATGTGGAGATGTATTAGGAGCTACTATTTTTGTTTAATAGTATCCAGTTCCTTGATTCAGTGTCTGTGGGTTTATACAGTGGTGCAAAATAGGAGAAGTAAATCTGAACACCTTATCTGCCCCAAGTGGTTGGTACAGCACATTTTTGGAGGGTTTATTCAGTCTTACGATAGTAAAATATTTTCAGCAAATGTGTTTCCAATCCATGGACCCACCACAGTGTGTAAATGCTAATTTAGAATGTCCTTGGTATACATGCGAAAAGATTAATGCATGTCCAAATCAGTAGAGCTGTCCTATTTTTCAGTATGACTTCTGACTCAATAAGCAACCTTTTATTAGCATTCTGTTTTATTCTGTACTTTCTGTTTTCAAAAAAAGGACAAGATTAATTGGGATTTGCACTGCCATTTATATAATTTGTGGTATTCTTACAGTGTGTTCAAAAATTGTTCTGAAGATAGTTATTAAATGAGGACAGCCGTAAATGAGGACAGCCTACCTCCCATTTCCGTAGTGTAGTAGGTGAAATATGAGCAAATGACAGTGACTGTAAATAATCATTTTTCTGCTAGTATATATTTGTATCTGACGTACAGTGTTACAATTTCAAGTTTTCAAAAAGTCATTTGCCCCAAATTAGTAAAAAACAAATTTGGTGTTAGAAGTCATTTAGAGATAAAATGTGAATACTATGAAGTGGACTCTATATATTTTTGTTCTATATATTAATCAAAATTGTTTGTGTTTTAGAGTTAAAAGAGAGATTCTTCCATTGGTAAAATCACTGTGTCAGGATGTAGAGTATGAAGTAAGAACTTGCATGTGTCGGCAACTAGAACATGTAGCTCAAGGAATAGGGTAAGTACAACTTGCATTACTTTTAATTGCAAAATCTTTGTCCAAAATAGTAATGGTAACCTAAAAATTCTGTCTTAAGATTTCTAACTTAATTCATGCTTTCTTAGTAAGGAATTTGGAGTGTCCAACTTTGTTCTTAGAGATTGTGATTGGCTGTTTTACATTTTCAGATTTTTATTTCTTTGTGATAGTAGAACTGATGAACCATACGAACAGTGCTTCCTGTGCCAGGAATTAAAAACAGCAGTACCTGGTCTTACAGAGTTGAAAAAATAATGAAGTGAATTTCCTTGTGCCATGTTACCCAGGTGGATAGATTAAATCTCAATAGTCCCTCTGGCCTTTCCAACTGTGAATTTATGAGCAGATTCAGTGATGAGGCAGAAACTGAAACGTAAAAATGCACTTACATTTGTTAGCACTGATGCTTGTGGGAATTATTTTTGTGCCTGTAGAATATATTTTTAAATGGAGAATTATGTAGTGATTCAGATTCTGAAAACAAACAAAAAAAAGCCCAAAACAGCGCTATGAACAGAAAACCACAAAAGCACCAGAAATTCCTATAAACAATGCTGTTTGCCTCCCACCCATGAAATATCAGAAAAGTGCATGTTTAGGCTGTGTTTTAGTGTACTCGGATATAGGAATGGATATTCATGGCAAGAGCAAAGGATTGCGGTAGTGCACTTAATTTCATATTGTTTAGGTGAGGTCATGCAGAACAGTAATTCTAGGTTCCCAGGTAAACTTTCCTTTATCGCATACAGAATAATTATATATTTGTGCTTTAGGCAGCCCTACTGCAAGATCTTTGCCCTGCAAAAGTTCAAATATTGTGAATGAATTTGAAAACAGTATTATTTATTCATAACTAAGTAGTATTATTAATTTGCTTTTGTATTTAATTTCTTTTATAACAAAAGGTAGATTGGGATGGTAAATCATTGTAACATTTTTCCATACTGAACAGCTTTGGATTTAAAAGAACATATGATAGAAGAAAAGAAAGGCTGTATTAATTGATATTTTTGTACTGAAAATTTAACACACACTTTACTGAACTGAAGTACTGAATAATTTGAAATCACATTTATTTTTACTGTGTGTGTGTATCTCATATACCATTATGTATCTTAAGACTGAGTTCTGTTTAATAGGAGACTAAAGGTGTGTAAAAGAGAGGGTTCTGTGTATTTTCAGGGGCTGATCATAGGTTTTCTTTTTCCAGAACTGTAGTTTTGTAGGAAAGGTTGTCCCAACTGTCATATTATAAATCTTTCTGTATCACCAAAACAAAGCCACAAAAATAAGTTTTCAAAACTTCTCTTTTTTTTTTTTTTCTTCCTCTCTACTGTGTCTTCGTCTGGGATATGGTCCTTTACTTTTCTCCTTTGGCCCAACCTATGTTGTCTTCTCCAATTGTCTTCCTTCCTCTTTTCTTGTTTGTCTTTGTTTGATACCACCGTATATAAATATAAACACACACACATATTCGCACACATATAAATGGTTTTTTTTGTTTGTTTGTTTGCTGTTTCCTTATGTGATACAATCTACATTTCCATGGATTCCTCAGTTAACCCCTGCTATGGTCAGGAGCTGAGAAGCAGTCATATGAATCTGTCTTTGAAAATGTTTTGTGACCAACAGCAGAGCAAAATATATATTTTTAAAAGGTGTAAATGCTATTTTGAATAAAATAACTCTTATCTAGAATATGGATATGGTTACAGAGCATTGCTTTCACATATGACTGGAAAATTTTTAGTGTTTTAAAAAGATCATAGCTGCACTGATTTTCTTGACCTGTGACTCAATCTGTCGAGAACAAAATGGTTTTCAGTGGTAGCTTTCAGGCACCGCTTTTGTTAATCTGTGTATTTGCTCTGAGCCATTTTGTTATAATGTAGATACATAAGTAGACAAGTGTTGAAATTAGAATGCAATGTGTTGTGTTTATGTTGTTTTCTTCACTCCTCCTCCAAATGATGTTTAATTTCAAGATATTTTAAGAGCAAGAAAGAAGAAGCAAAAAAAAAAAAAAAAATTGTTTTTGTGCGTAAGAAGGGGGCAATACATTATACTAATAAATGACCTTTTTGGAAGGGAAATAGCATTTTCTGCATGCTGTTGAGTGTCTTTAGAATTAATCAAATTGAATGTCTTATACCTGGGAGAGGAAAGCCTAAAAACAACATAGATATTGTGCAGTGGCAAATGGCAGTATTACTGGCAATTTACCCAGCCTTAATGTAGTGGCTTAATAGAACTAAATGCCTAACCATCAATTAGTGGTCCATTCTGAATAATTCTCTTTAATTCTTTTCTCTCTACTGTCTGTTTTCACTGTTTATGTGTCTTTATACACTGCTTTCTCTGTCGGTTTTCTGCCTGGTCTCTTCATAATGATTTATATACTTTAATCTCATAGAGATGGCAAACTGTATTTTCAGTGTGTAAACTATTGTTATGTTTTGTGTTGAGGATGAATAGGTAGTAGGAAAATAAAGACAAAATAATTGAAATGAGCATGTTTTCTTGTATATGATGAAGACACAGCGTGACAGCAGTTTCAAGACTTGTTACTGTTTAAAGATGTTATTACTAAATTGTGTCATGTAATTTTCTTGTAATACAATATAAAAAAAATGATTAATCATCTGTTGGGAAGAATGCTATTTAGCTACAGTTTGATTTGCTGGTATCAATAATAAACTTTACAAGGCACAAATCATTGGTGCTAATTACTTGTAAAATTTGAAAATGTTATTGTTTGCATTGGCTTACATAAGGAATGGTCTGATTGGGTGTTTTTATTTGTTAAAATCTGTCAGCCTAGAGATTGCGATTAGTTTTATATTAAAAACTTTGATTGAGATGACAGTCTAAATTCTCTTTATACAATTGCTCAAAGTGTAAAACATAGCTTAGATTTTGTCATTTTGGTTAATGCCTGTGTAGGTAATTTTATCAGTGTTTCTCTGCAATTTTAAGTTTTGGACAGTGTTATAAGTGCTGAGGGCCGTACCTGTGGCTATTTTGAATTGCCAAAGCCCATTGTAGTGTTTACAAGTTTTCACTAATGGCTGGGCAGACCAAGAGCTCATTTGTGAGAGCACAACAAAGCGGACTTCTTAACTCAAACACATACAAATTCAAACACTAGAAATCTTGACTTCTATTACAAAAAGAAGTTTCTATATCGTCTTTCATTCCTTCTTATGATGAAACCCTTTCATTACAACTTTAAAGCAAGCCTAAAAGCCAGTCTTTTAGTGTGAGTAAGGAAGCTGTGTGTTCTCTGAGCAGCAGCTGCTTACCCTCTGCAAAGAAGGCTTGTCTTTGGTCTTCGAAGTGTAAGATTCCTAGATGCTTTAGTCCCACTTGACACGTATTTAATCATTTTGACTTTGGAATTTACTCATTTGGAACTCCATTGAGGAGTTCCTGAATATTTGATCAGAAGTTTTCTTAGTGACACAGTGAAATTGCTGGACTCCTTTGAATTTTTTCAGATCGCATTTTCTCTGATCTATTTCAAGTTCATTTGAATGCTTTTTTTAAGTGATGAAGTTTCATATTTTAAGTCCTGAGATGAAATGTATGGTTTTTATTTAATTTTCATTTTCTTACAACTTGGTCAATTTTTCCTTCTTGGCCACCCTAAGAATAACTAACTCAGTATTTCAGGGTAGTTTCAGAATTCTGTTTTGCGATTGTATCTTTGGTTTATTTTATGTTTTCTCTTTAAATGCTTGCTTCAATCTGCAGGACAGAACTAACCAAAACCGTAGTGCTTCCTGAGTTGGTAGAGCTGGCAAGAGATGAGGGCAGCAGTGTACGCCTTGCAGCTTTTGAGACATTAGTGAATCTGCTTGATATGTTTGACTCAGGTAAGGACTTCATTTGGTCTTAGTAGCCCAGTTCTTAACTCTTCAATGCATCTTATAAATGTAATCGAATCTTTGTTCTACCTGCATTTTTAACACAGTTCTGATTTTATTTTTTTTCTTATCTCCTTTATGTATTTCGTGTCTTGCAGTGCTTTAGTTTTTTAAGAAAGGTGAACCAGATTTCCACAATAGCTGTTATTTTCTTATTCTAAGTTTCTAATATAATGAAATGAATCCAAATTAGTGGAACTAGCGTACAAGTGATAGGAGTATTGGGTTGCTAGTATTTGCTTAATGCTATTAATCTGCATAGTACAGAATGTTAGTTCAACATATGCAGATACTTGTGGGTTTATTTTGTGTGTGTGTGTGGGGGGGGGGGGGGGGAGGGTTATTTTGCTCTTAACTGTTTTTTTGCCTCTTAATTGAAGTAAAACTTGTCCTAGCTACAGACTGCAGCTGCAAAAGCCAGGCTGGGGCAATGATGTGAAATTTATGTGTGTGCCAATCAACTTTGCAGTTATTAACAATGTTACATGTTGAACACATTCATAAATTTTGGGGCAAAAAATAATTCTTCATGTCCAATAAATTGAAGCGTGCACAACTGATCTATTTTGGAGATCTAAGAATTAGCAATTGCTATTTAAAACGCTGTAAATTTGTGGGTATATGGTACTAAAAGCTTTCTTCTTTGCAACAAGGAAGTATGTGTGTTATATAAAGCTTTTCATTGTATTTAAAGTGGAACATGTAAATGCTTGTAATTTTTCCTCTAAACAACATGAATATTTCACACTTCTCCAGGTGTAGGGGTGCATCTTTATTCAAGGAATGAGAAATTCTTTATTTTTTGTACTCTTAGTGATGGTGAGATGTCCACATTCATGGTACTCGAGTTTCCCATCACAATTCAGTTCAGCAGTGATTGAGCAAATTTTAAGAAGCGTTGCTGGCTACTCTTCTGTAGGGGAACGTTCTGGGTAAATGCAGTGCCTTGTTCTGCAGTCTGTACCAAATTTTTCAGAGCTACGTGTAGAGACAGCGCTAGGCAGCTTTTCTGGCTCAATGTCAGTTGTATTCTCTGCTGTTTTTGTATGAATTGAGGTGTACAATAAAGGGAAGTAATTGAAAGATCCTGGCTAGAATGTATGTGAAAAAAAGTATATTAAAAGCTCTATGAGTGATTGTTGATCATTGCTCTTTAATTGCCACTTTGCTCTTTATACATTTTCCAACCTCTTCAGTTGTTTATCTTCATTAGTAACTCTGTATTTTGCACCGTATTTCCCACTCCCACTCTTGTGTTACTGACTGTACCTCCTGATACATAAGTGAGGAGCAAATATTTACTTTACAGGAATATGGTGATGAATTACTGAATACATGAGTGCGTATAAGCCATATGGAGAAATACATAAAGAAATAAGATTTGGGGGAGAATGTCATCAATGGACTTTTTAGCAGTTAATGCTTAAATTAGCAAGTAAGCTAGTAGGTTAAATTTCAAATTCTTGAGCCATTCCACCGATGCTGTCACGTTTCTCCTTCTCTTTGTTCCTTCCCATCTTTCCCACACCTTTCCAATTGCTACTGCTTTTAGGTATCAAAAAGGAAAAAATTTAGAAAAATAGACTAGGGCTTCTTAACAGGTTTGCAAGGAATGTGTCTACAGGTATTTGGTTTGCATAGGTTTGATTTCATGGCTGAACTATAAAACAAACTTTTCCAGGTAGTTGACCCAATATTAAATCCTAGGGTTTCTTTCCCACAATATCACGATGTTTATTCAGGCCAACATAAATGCTTTGTTCATCCACATGTATTTGCTGAATATGGGAGTTAAATTACCATTAAAAAAAAAAAATCCAAATCCTTTTAAAATTTGAATATTTTAAAATACATTGTTTTTATTTAAAATAATTCAAAGCATATCAATTTCTTTGAATATTTGCTTTTTATTTTGTGTGGAAACAGAGTGCTTGGCATTGTTTGCTGTATTTGACATTAATTATTTCTGTTGCCCTTAATTATTTTGTTTCTCTGTGAATTGGTTGTTTGCCAGAAGACCTGCAGTATCCTCTGTAGCTTGCAGAAATTATCTTCTGTCAGACTCAGATTTTTCTTTTTACTGTTGTGGTCATGTTTGGTCACGACCACACTGTCTTATACTAATGTAGGAATTATTATTGCTAGAGTACTGCTGTGTTCTTTAACTCCCTATATTCTTGGTGAACACAGAAGTTAGTAGCTGTTCATTTATTCTCTGTCCCGTTGTTTACTGGTAAGTAAATTTTCCCTAAAAACACACAAAGAAAGATTTAGAACAGGTATGGTATTAAAAATCTGGACTTCTACTGTAGTAATGTTCATCACTCTGCCTTCCATTTTCTGCCTTCAATTAGTGTGTGCCAAAAAGACTCCTGAGCATGTTAAACGATATTTTTTGTAAGTTATTGTAGAATCCCACTCTGTGTGGTCTTTTAGGATGCTTCATAACAAATGGTTAACTTTAGAAGTCTCTTTTGTCTTTCAGATGATAGGAGGCAAACTGTGCTCCCCTTAGTGAAATCATTCTGCGAAAAGTCCTTCAAAGCAGATGAATCTATCCTAGTTTCCTTATCTTTCCATTTGGGAAAACTGTGCAATGGATTATATGGTATGATATAATGTTCTTTAAAAAAAAATAAAAATGAGGGAACGTCAGAAAAATTGAAGCACTTGGAAAAATATCCAGATTTCAATTAATTGGATGAGATGATAGTTCAGTGAGAAAATACTGCACTACAAGTCTGAAATCATCTATCCAGTAAATATTGAATTTTGTGAATTTGCACCTAAGCTATCCATTGGTTTATCGTTCTTTTATGTTTCAACAGGGACAGAAGTGGAAGCATGATGGCTTTTATTTATTGGTTTGACTGATTTATTTTGATACCTTGTTGGATATTCTGGATCATCTGAGTTGGATGACTGAATTTTTGAAACTAGTAGTCTTTGACAGTGCAGTATGATGTTAACTGCTATCTTTTTTTGAGGTGTGAAAGAAAATGTGCAGCCCATAAGGGACTTCAGGGGAGAATGGAGATCTAGCAGGATGTGGATTCCCAGCTACAGCTGAGACCCATTCTGTACCCATAGTTCTTGTTTTCTGTACCTCAGCACTTCATGCATGGCAGATTTTTCTGTGGTCATTCTGCCCACTTTTATCCTTCATAGAGAGTTTACCCAGGAAGGGGCAGCACACACATTTAAGCTGTAGAGAATTTCCTCCTGGACTCTTAAGCCCTTTGATATTTCTTGCAGATCTTAGAAAAGGTCATTTATTGATCAGGTTTGAGACTATCAAGGTGACATCTGCTTCACTACAAATAACCTGAAAGGTCTATTCCATAGTGCCAAAGTGTTGTTTACAGAACCCCAGAGCTAGAAGAGTCCATCCTGTTTTTATCATGTATTCGCAATCTTCTTTAGGTTGACTGACTTTAATTGGTGATCTCTCTACACCTCTGAACTCCGCCTGGCTAATTCACATTTTGTTGAATTTTGCACTTTAGGAGAACTGAACAAAATGAAGGGGCTATTTCACACATCTTGCAAGCTAAATTGCTGTTTATATCATTCACTTTGAAATATAGCCCTTTTTTTTTTTTTTTTTCCCCAGCAGTCTGCAGTAGTTTGATGTTATTTGTTCAAATGCAGGCTATGAAAAGTTAAAGTTTTGTTTCTTTTCTTTAAAAAAACTGATGCCTGTTTAGTCTTTCCTGTCATATCTGGTTAAGCATGGTACCTGCTGTTGTCTCTTATCTATTCTTCAAGCAATTTTGAAGCAACTTCACAGATCTCTCTTTGCTTATGAAAATGTCAGCAGGCATGCCCTTTTACTGCATCTTCTGGTATTTGCAGGTCCTGTTATCCAGTACTAGAAGGAAAATCTGTTTGAGAGGTTTTGCTTTTGCTCTGTTGGCTGTTGCTCATTTTCTTGTGTCATTTTCGGTGTTTACAAGTAGATTTTTTTTTTTTGTTCCATGTTTTTAAAACCATTAAGTTAATCTGAATAATCTAAAATTATTTGGGCTGTTCTTCTCCCTCTCTAGCTGTTAAATGCCAGTATCCTTCTACCTTTTTCCAGTCTGATATGGCACTCATATGATTTCATCAGCTAGTCGTTCTAATACTCCTTCATACTAGAATAAAGCACATCTGACCTTGCACATTTTGAAAACCTCTTGCACGGTTTAAGTATTCACTGACCTTTTCCTTCTCTTCTTAGAGCTTGTGTCTTTGGTAATCTTATTAATTGTACTGAAGCTGATTATTCCAGCAAAGTTTGAGAAATTAAAAAAAAAAAACAAAAAAAAACATTTCAGTCTTTTGGTACCAATTAATGATAGCTTTCCTCTCTCTTGATTAGAAATCTCAATTTTACCTTGCTCATTTGCTTATAAATGTGTACTTATAAAATGACCTTTTAAAATTTCTGAAGTCATCATTTTGAAGCTTTCCACTTCATGTTCTATAATTTTGTTGTTACACGTCTTTACTATCTGTTGCAATGTGGCCTAATTTTTCGACTTTCTGCAAGCAAGCAGTCTTCATGTGACTGATGTCTGTAGAGATCTGAAAATGGAATAAAGATGAAAATCCTGTTAGTGGAATAAAAAAATATATTTGCAGTCCTGCTGCTACATTCTTGATTATTCTAAGTATTAATCAAAATCAAATAAAACAGAAATCAAGATTCACTCCACTATAGGTAGCTGCCATTTTTCTTTAACCATCTTTACTGTATAATTTGTACTGATGGTACAGGGAACACAAAATGGCAAACTTGATAGATTTGCAAATGATACTTGTTTCTTGAGCGTTATCAATAGCATTTCTTATGAGAATAGTAATCTTATTCTTATTTTAATTTTGGAGGCATTTTTACTCCTGAACAGCACTTACGGTTTTTGGAATTTTATAAGAAGCTTTGTACACTGGGTTTGCAGCAGGAAAATGGACACAATGATAATCAGCTACAACTCCAAACTCTGGAACAGGAAAAGAAGTATATTTCAGTGAGGAAGAACTGTGCTTACAATTTTCCAGTAAGTAACATTAATTTGAGATTAAGTAAGTTGTGTCGTGCATATAATTCACTAAGACTGCAAGAAGGACAGAGAAGGTATTGACAACAATTGTACGTTGTTAGCTAGGTTCTACCTCTTCCCTGGAAAATTCAAATTAATATCTTGAATTAGAGGTTGACCAGAAGAGTTTCCAGGAAAGATTGGTCTTTGGAGATTCTCAGAAAACTATTGGAAAGTTTTGACTGAGAGATTACTATTTCAAGAGATAACTGATTTCATTCTTTCATAGAATCATAGAATTGCTCAGGTTGGAAAAGACCTTAATGATCATCGAGTCCAACCACAACCTAACCATGCTACCCTAACTCTAACAACCCTCCACTAAATCATGTCCCTGAGCACCACATGCAAACGGTGTCACATCCAGGGATGGTGACTCAACCACCTCTCTGGGGAGCCTATTCCAGTGCTTAACAACCCTTTCTGTAAAGAAGTTTTTCCTGATATCCCACCTATACTTCCCCTGGCACAACTTAAGGCCATTTCCCCTCGTCCTGTCAACTGTCAGCAGTGGGAAGAGACCAACCCCGCTCTTGCTGTAAGTACCTATCAGATATTGGAAGAGAGCAATAAGGTCTCCCCAAAGACAGGTTTCCTGTCTGTTTTCTCCAGACAATTAGCACAAAGTCCTTGAGAATCAGGGTAGCCAATTTCAGATCATCCAAAGCACACATTTTTGTGTGTCTTGAGAATGCAAGGACTCGGAGATTGAGTCTGAATGATTAAATTCATGCTTGAATTGTGTTCCTGCCTGGATTCAAAAGGTATTTGCAAGTTTATATGAGGTTGTTAAATCTACCACTCATGCTTTTGTAAATCTATTTTGTATTTTGACATACAGCGTTTATATTTAAAGAAACTAAATTTGTATCGAGAGCCAATAAGTGGGTTATTTTTATTCTACCTTTTAAAGATAACACCAACTATGTAGTAAAAATATGTTGGTACATTTGAGCAAAAGCAAGTTATGTACATGCACAGTTATGTTGAGATTCAGATACTTTAGCATTTGCTAAAACATTCTGTGTTGCTCTGGTCTTCAACTGTGGCTCCTGCTAGTTTACTGAAGCATTATTTATAAAACAGGCTTTATTGCTTGTGTTTTTAATCTGTCTACAGAAAGCTTGAAGTCTGGAAGATCTATACAACCAATGTAGTCCTTAATTCTTTAACTTGTCTGATGCCTTGTTTTGATGGAGCCATCAAAAATATCACACTTTGTCTTTAAAATCACAGCTTGTTAACTCTCATGTGTCTCAATTGTTGAAACTCAATATTTTCTTCTGATAATCTCTGATACTGTGTCCCTTTAGCAAAACAATTAATAGAAGACTTTATTTTTCCACAGGCCATGATAGTTTTTGTGGATCCAAAGAACTTCCATTTAGAACTGTATTCTATATTCTTCTGCCTTTGTCATGATCCTGAAGTTCCTGTCAGATATACTATGGCCATAAGCTTCTATGAAGTATGTCTACAAAAATTCTTTGTTGGTACTGAAGTGTTTCTGTTCTGTGTTTCATTCGTTAAGCTCCTGCTTGTGACTGTTCAACCTATAGAAGAAGACTTGAAAAAACTTGCTAAAATGATTTATTTCATCAGAGGTGTCCAGTCTCTTCTAATATGTAATTATAGCCCATAAACAGTTTAGCCTGTTGTGCAACATTGTCTACAAAACTCTATTGTGAGATGAACTTTTAAGAAGTGAAAGCTGAAAGAAACTAAAGGTGGATTGTACCACAAACAAAAGTGGCTGTAGTAATTAGATTATTTGAAGGTTTTGAATGCGATTATAAATTAGTGACACAGACAGGAGAAAAGGAGCTTGTCACTTTGGTCCTGAAAGTCTTTAGATCTAGACCATCTGCAACTATACTGTCTTATGTGAAGACCACTTACTTGTAATAAGACTAAGTTAAATGCTCAAATTTAATATGACAATACTTGGAAAAATATGCAGATCTAAAAGTACATACTGTATTATTTTCATGAAAGTTCAAAAAAAAAAATCATTGACTGTATAGATATTATTAGCAATATGGTGTGAATTGCAGAAATGAATATACACTCTCTCCTGAATTTTGCAATCCATATAAGAGATCTTCAAGGTTTTCATAGTGTTCTACAAAGAATCTTTGTAATGAAATCTTCAAGCTAGCCTTTCATGCCATTTTGTAGCTGAGGAAAATTGTAAATTAAGCAGCTTGCTGAAAGTATTTAAATCAAGAGTGGAGAAATAATTGAATCATAGAATCACCAAGATTGGAAAAGACCTCCAAGATCATCCAGTGCAACCACCAGTATTTCCTCACTAAATGATGTCTCTTAGTACAACAGCTAAACATTTCTTGAACACCTCTAGGGACAGTGACTCAACCACCTCTCTGGGCAGCCCGTTCTAGTGCCTGAGATGGCTTTATTTCTGTCATCTTAAGGAATTTGGATGGGTTTCCATTTCTCTGTACTTGTCGATGCCCTCTCTTAATAAATGATAATCCAAAATAATTATTGAAATCGTGCAGTTAGCATATTATTCTACATAATATTTTGTCAGCTTTATACCACTTTTAAGATTCTGTCTCAATATATATGAAGTATTCTAGCTCATTAAAAAGCAAAACAAAACATATAAAGTTATACTTTAGTCTGAGTGTACATTTAGTGCCAGTCAGTGTATTTTTAGAACCATAACTAAGCAACCACATGACAGCCAGATGTGAGTAAGTTATGGCATTCATTGTTAACTGGCTATGCTTTTCAATAACTACCTGTAGCCATTTCCTTGAAGTTTAATCTTGATTATAGAAGTAAGATATTATCTTCAATTGGCTCATATAAACAAGGAAAACCATTAAGATTCATAAGTATGCACTATAGCAAAAAACTCATTTCTGAGGGTTTTCTCATACTCACTATAAAACTCACAGTTTGGAGATGGACTTTTATTATTTTTTAGACATTTATATGTGATTCAGGAATCAGAGGAAAAGCAAGTAATTTAGGAGTGAAAACTTTAAGCAGTTAAGTCCTAATTTTTATGTATTTATTTGTTTATTTTGAAAGTGTGAAATTGTGTTAAGACTAAAACCATGTTTATTGGTTAGGTAACAAGTCTGTTTCTTGTTTCATATTCTCTGTATAAGCATATTTGTAGTGTGATCAACAGGGAAGTACATGACTTTAGAAGACTGATACTAGAAAATTGTTCTGCATCCTGTCATGATTGCTGACAAGTAAGCACATGTAGGGTAATTGCTGTAGTGCCAGGGAACTGAAGTATGGTTTACCTTGTTATCTTACTGCCTTTTTTGTTTGTTTGTTTCCTTGTATGTTTTAGGTTGCTAAGCTTCTAAATTCTGGTGTATATACAATTCAAAAAGAACTGGTTATGCTATTACAGGATGAGTCACTGGAGGTAATACACTTTCTTTGGAAGTTCATTTTGCTTGTTACACTGAGGCAGATTATCTTGATGTTTAGGAACTCTGCAGTAAGATCAAACAATAACTGCTCAAAATCCTGAGCAACTTCTCCTTCTGTTTCGTGCTCTTCCTAAGGGTGCAAGCCTTCTGTGAATAGAAAGGAGCAAATAAGGTGTTTGGATTCAGCTAACCCACACTGCATTAGTTTGTTTTTCAGAACATTCATTTTAGATGTGTTATTAATTGTTTTATTATTTATCACCTTACAAATTATGTGGAAGTATTTGCTTTTGATAGTGCATTGAAATATTTCTTGACAACATTCCAGGTTTTTACTTTATTTATGTTTCTCCAATCGAAGAAGAGATGAAGTTGTGTGTGGTTCAAAGATCAACATTTTTAGGAAGGATTTCAGTCCATGATCTGGTGCAGAACCTCTGGCCGTTCCTGAGATGGTTCGGTTTAGTGAGCCTTGAGCCTTGGTTTCAACCTATGTAAAGAATTAATCACTTAAGTATGTATAAGAGACAGTATAGCAAGACTTGTTTGGATTGGTCTTTCTTTGCGATGAAATTGGAGTTTCCTCTGATACCAGTTATTCCAGTACTTGAGCATTTTGTGCTGGTTTTATTTATTTGTTTTTCTATCTGGAGGATCTTCAGATATGGCATGGCAAATTGAATTTTCCTTTAATGTGCTGCTTTTTACTTTGGTATCCTTTGTTAGGCATTCTCAAGGGAATTAAGAATGTTTGTAGAGCATCTACTTATAGCGTATGAAATTCTGACCCGTTTTAAAAGATTTCTCAACTCCAGCACTGGAAAGCTGAGACTCAGAAGCAGCTGGTGATTTTGAAAAATGTCTGTTATCTAAATAGTAAAAATATTCAGTGCTATAAAAATCCAGATTGTTACCAAGTAATATTTAGTGATATACTTTTATAGTCTAATTTCAAACCTAGTTTCTGACCTTTGAAAGTAAGATCATTATTAATTACTATATCACCAATAAAGGCTAAATATTCTGTTCTAATTTATTGAATTGTCATTTTTTTCTGAATGCAGGAAAAATTGCTTTTAAGATTTAGCTGGCAAATATCCAAAATACACATTTCTTCATGGCTGTTGAGACTGTTACTTAACCATCTGTGAAAGACAGATCTTCTAGAATGCGTGAATGTTCATTTTTAAATATTGTACACTGTGAATGTTTTAGAAATCACTGAGTGTGGTATTGACGTAAATCAAAGCTATAATTCTGTTTTTCTAACATGAAACCTGTAATACTTACATTACTATATTAAAATATCAATTTTAAATCCCAGTCCTCATTAGTACAAGTAGGTATAATTGCATCTTTTTTTTTTTTTTTTTAATCTCCTGCATTGATGTAAGAGAGTAATAACATAGGAGATGTTAGCAGGGGTATTATTGGTGAGAGATATAAATTGGCTCAAGTTAATTTATAAACCTCATTCATGAAGCCTTTCTTTAAATAGGTTTTAGATGCTCTGGTAGGTCACCTTCCTGAAATCCTTGAACTAATGATTAATGGAGGAGAAAACAATGGATCAGAAAGCAAGGTGGGTATTCTTATGTTTTGTAATCTACTTTCTAAATGTAAATGGCAGGTAGTAGCAAAGTTGTTTCAGATGTGTGAGGATCGTTGAGTAATTGTAATAAGTAATTGTATAAAAAAGGCTTTCTTGATAATTTTCTGCTCTGGGGAAATGCAGAGCTACTTTGGTTTCTTTTTATATTTTTTGTTTGTAAAATTTAATATACAAAAAAATATTTTGAAAGATTGGATTTAGTGTAAGAACGAACAGCATATCCATGCTCTTTTTCCAATTAAACACAGATTTGCTGTAATAGTTCAGATTTCGAAGCAGGGTCATTAAGTTGAATCAAAATTAGCAACATTTTACAACTGTAAACATGTTATATATGGGACAAGTGCATGTCAAGTGTGCATATTTCCCTTAGCTTAGTTCAAAAGAGAATCTTGACTATTATAAAATCTTTGCCTGCTGATGAGGAAAGGTGCACGCTTCCTTTCAAAATGAAGTTGAAAGCTGAGAAGAATGACTACAGAGTTTGAGAGCTGAGGAGGAAAAGGGGGATTTATTTGGCTTGAGAAGACAAGAGGGCTGTTTTTGTCTTCATGGTTATAAAGAATAATTCAAAGGGAACACTGATCAGTTGTTTCTCATTGTGAGGGGTGAAGGGTCTGGTAGTGAAGGTGTGTTTAGTGCTGGAACAGATGTTTGAGTAGTTACCAGTAGAATTTACTGTGTATGAGAGGTGCAATCCTGATTGGGTTTTATTAAAAGAAATGAGACCTACTGGAAATGGTCACAGTGTAGCTGATTCTGGCTGAGTAGAGGAAGTAGTTGGCCACTTAATATCTTTGCTTCCTTACATTGTTGTGCCTTGTTTTTAGAGCTTAATAATATAAAATGTAATGTAAAATTATGTTTTTATTTCTAGTTACTGTCTATTCCTGACTTGATTTCTGCATTGACAACGGCAGAACAGAGAGCAGCAACTTCCTTAAAGTGGAGAACTCATGAGAAGTTACTACAAAAATATGCGTGTCTCCCTCAAATCCTATCAAGTGATCAGATTTATTACCGTTTTCTTCACAGAATGTTGACAATCATTTTGACAAACGTGAGCCTGCCTCTTTCTGGTTCTTCATTTGTTTAGAGTATTTAGAACACTTACCACTAGGTATTTTTAGCATTATTTATAAATTTATCTTTAAGTAATGTTTCTCATTGCATATGGTACATCACACTGTTTTATTTCATATAAGGCTGAAAAAATGCTGAGAAGTTCTTTCCCCTAATTCGAGTAGCAAAATTTGTGTTGAGAGGTTATTGTGTTCCTTTCCCACCACTCTTCTCTCCTTTGTGCTCATTATCAGTTTGCTTCTAGGTAAATGGAAAATCTTTTTCCTAGTTTCACTGATTACTTTGCATCATGTTCCATTATTTGAGAGAGCACTTTAAGTCTAAAAGTGAGCAATCACTTAGAACTACTGATCTGAGATTGTAGTGAATTGATTCAAGAGTAAAACTGTTATAAGAGATGATGTTCTAAGTTTTGTTTTCTAACACCCACAATATAGCAGATGCCTTCCAAACATGGAATAATTTAAGGCATTTAAGAATCAGATAAATAAACAAGTTAAAAAGAATAAAGAAATGTCTCATAAGTTAGCTAAACTTCCTCATTCTCACTAATGTTATGCCTATTTTATTCTAAGATGTACATAGGCTGCTCCGAAAGTAATGCTTCCCATTTATATCCATTGGAACAACAACAGGTACATAGAGAGCAATAACACTATTTGATTGAGCAAAGTCTCAGCTACAAAGCACTATTTTTCAATATAGTCACCACCATTAGCTATGGATTATGAGCCTGAATGCCATGCTCATAACTATCTGCACCAGTGGAGGTGACCCGGTGTTTCACAGCTGCTGTGGTGGTGTCACTGTTGGGAAAATGTTGTCCATGCAATCCATCTTTCAGCAGCCGAAACAGATGGAAATCAGAAGGTGACAAATCCAGACTATGCAGTGGGCGTGGTAGGATACTCCAGCCAAGACTGGCCTTGTGCTCCATGGTCTTCAAGCTAGTATAGGGTGTGGTGTTATTATGTTGCAAGAGAAAGACTGTCTTCTCTGGCTTGACTCTGGAAGTTCCAGCCTTCAGTTTAGTCAGTGTTGTGATGTAGTGGTCAGAGTTGATGGTATGTCTGAGTTCCAGGTAATCCAGAAGGATCACAACTTTCCTATCCAAAAAGATAATGCACTTGTCTTGAACTTTTTCTTTGATGGGGAATTCATGTCATCACTCCATGGACTACCATACTGACTCCAGCTTGTAGTGGTGACACCACTTCTTATCACTGGTAATGATGTGGTCCAGGAAACTGCCACCTGCAGCCTCCTAATGGTTCAGTGGGTCCTGACAAACCTGTATTTGGCATTCTTTCGGTGTCTGCATGTGCATTCACTGGACCCACCTTGAGCAAACTCTGCGCTATTCCAATGTTACCACCATTGTTTTCAACACATTGAAGCTGATATTTAGCTCTGTATGTAGTTCCCTGGCCGTAATTCTGTGATTTGCATGGATGAGTTGATTGAGATGCTCTGCTGGGGGACTGGAACCTAGATGATCCCAAACCCAAACCATTCTATGGTTCATTTTGTTCTGTGACAACTGTGTATTGGCCTTCTGGAATGCAGTTTGTGTTTCATGTCACTGTTGCCACTGCTGAAACACACCACCCTCTGCTTTGCTTTTTTTCACATCCACTATTTGGTCTCCATACACATTTAGCAAGCATCAATGAATGTCAATGAGTATCATTCTTTCCACATGGATGAATTGAATTCCACACCTTCGCTTCATTCGCACTCCCGTGTCAGACGCCATTTTGTCAGAGTGCCCCTCTGCTGCCATCTGTTGCACGGCAACAAAATGTAATGGAATATTGGTGGGAAGGTTCAACCTGTACTGCCATATCACCAACATCTGCCTCTGGTGTTGTGGGCCAACGTTATAAAATAGGAGGCATGACTTTTGGAGCAGCACTTTTATTATTGCAATGCTTAGATGGATTTATATTTATTCTTGTAAAGTTGAAATAAAAAAAAAACATTGAATCAGGATTTCTTATTTAGCAACAGAAATAGTAGGTGAAAGTTCAAATAAATAAATTATAACATCACTAAAATCATTGAATAAAGCTTTTATTTCTTTGGTTTTGTCTCTGATATTTGAATTAAAATGTGTATGGTTAATATCCTATATTGACATAATCTTCACCAATCTGATTTTGCATAACAAACATAACTTGATTGCTAATAGACACCAAATAACCTAAATTTTTCCATAACAACTCTATATGTTGACAGGCTTCACAGGAATTGTGTTGGGGTTGACTACTGTTCCTATTCTTCCATTCTCCTTGCTAGGCTGCTCTTTTCTGTGCTAAGTCCTAGGCTTTATTCTCAGTGTAGTGAGAAAGTGCCTTATGGGAAGTGAAGATAAAATGGTACAACATAAATTGTACTTGATTGAAACATATGGAAGTTTAAAATTTCAGGACCAAATTTCCCAGTAAAAAAAGCATTTTGCAAATAGTTGCACTTACAAAGGAATCTGTTACGGCAGCTATAAATCGATTCAACTTGAGAAGAATTTGGGTTATAAAAAGTAATAGAAACCTGAAAAGACTGCATTTGTAATTAAAATTGTGCTGAAGAAACATGAAATGATTTTGAATGCCTGTTAATCTTGAACTGAAGGAAATGTGATGGTGTTATGCTGCAAGAAAAAAAAATTGATAACATTGCACTTTGAGAAAGAGAAGAGCCCAGTCCTTAGTAATGATATTTATGTGATACTAAGGAGCAAGAAAAAATGACTGGTATTCACTTCCACAAGCTTTCTAAACATCGAAGCAATGTTCCTCTCAAGCACCAGAAATTACTTGGATTGAGATTACTTAGTATCTCTTAAAGCTTTTGGCCTACTTAATTTTGAAAAGATTTCAGCATGTTCTAAAATTTTAGTTGTACTTCTTCAGCTTTGATTTACCCTGATTTACTACTTCATGACGTTTTATATATTTTAATTCATATTCTTTCAGTTGTGTTTGACTGTGTTTCCTTTATTTCTCTGAAGAACGTCCTTCCGGTCCAAAAAGCAGCTGCTCGAACTCTCTGCGTTTATTTACGTTATAATCGCAAACAAGAACAGAGGCATGAGGTGATTCAGAAACTGATTGAACGTAAGATAATTTTTCCTTGTTTACTTAGAGATGCGAGATACTATTGACTGAAGATCACTTTATGGTTATATGCATTCAGTGAAATTTCCTGCCATCATTAGTGGAATTACAGTTAGAAGACATTCAGTTTTTCACTCTTTCACCACTCAGAATGGAATTTGGATATGCAAGGAATATGTTTGGGTGAAAGAACTGGGAAGAGGCAATGTGGGAAACTGATAATGTACCAATGCCCCTCCAACCCTACTTCTTGAATCCAAAACTGTTTAGCAAGAGGTGCTGCAGTGCATAAGCAGAGTTCCTCTATAGAAGTATAATTCTCTGAAGGTTTCAATGTAAGAAGTGTTGAATAAAACATCCCAGAAATTAATTTTTGAATAAGTTGGTCAGATGAGTAAGTGGAATTTCTGGCCAATGTTATGTGTTTTAAAGAAAGATTAGAAGGTTCAATTATGCTCGTTAACAATTTTTAATGTTTGCAGAGAAATTTTAATGTGCATGATATCATCTGAAAAGCATACCAGGCTTTATTCAACAAAGAAATTATCTCATTTACTATTTTTTGTTTTTTCAAATGATTGAAGTAATGGATTGGATATCTGACAAAAGTGCTCACTGGCAGAAACGGTTACTGAGTTCAGAGCTTAGGCTTTCATGGAAGAGTATCATCTTTGAGTCAAATGCTAACCTTTGAAATGTGTCCTAGCTGACAATGAGAATGTTTTACAGATAATATTTGTGGATTGTTATTTTTCAGAACTGGGCCAAGGAAAAAGTTATTGGAACAGACTTCGTTTTTTAGATACTTGTGAATTCATTATGGAACTCTTTTCAAAATCATTCTTCTGTAAATACTTCTTTCTACCTGTGCTTGAACTTACACATGACCCAGTGGCAAATGTGAGGTACTGTACTAAGAGTATATAACAGTGTACAGGGAAAAAGCCTAAATGATACATTAGAAAATATTATGGCTTTTTATGGCTTGTTTTAAATAACTGGGCTTAAATAAGAAGGTACACTGCCTTATGTGTGGCCAGTTCTAAAGTTGTGGAGGATGTATGGGCACGATGTTAAACACAGAAGCAGGTTAGTTTGAGTGTCTGGGGAGCTGATCAAAAGTACTAAGCTAAAGGAGATAACAAGAAGAAAAAAAATAAACTATAACTTCACCTTCTGTTAATTTCCATCAATTTCAACATACTGGTATATAAAGATAAAAACACAAGTAATTATTTCAGTGGTCATAGTTTAACAGTGAGCATAGACTTTATCTTACATGGAAGTTTTCTACTTCATTGTTAAAGTTAATTGAAAAAAAAAACAGACATAAGAGGATTTAGTACGTTTTTCATTTTTGTGCTGTATTTTTTCTTTAATTTTGTAGTGACCTTTTTTTGTTCTCTAAATAGGCTGAGACCAGGCAGTTCAGTAGCTATTACTAATAAGAAAATTATTACTTTGGTGTTCTTTTGTCATATATTCTGTGTGATTTTGCACTTTTGTTTCTGATGTGAGTAATTCATGTTGTCATCCTTACCATGTCTAGATATCTAAGAATGATGGTCTGTGTAAGCACAGTTTGCACATACATGTGTGCATTCAGTAAAGTTCACTGAACTCAGTTTATTGCCAAGCAAATCAGTGTTTAAGTAGACCTTGTATTTATTATAGCTACCACATCTTAATTCAGTAGGGTCCCAAACCTAAAAATGTTGGTTGTTCACATGTAGATTTCATGTTCTTGTGTTAAGATGATAACAGAAAAAAAAAAAAACCTAATTTTTTGTGATCATAAGTACGTTGTTGCTTTTAAAAGCATTTCAGTTGAAAGCTCTACTGATATATTATTAAAATTTAATGGAAACTTCAATTGACTTACAGTCCATTAACTGTGTTGTATTGTAATTCTTTGTGAAGGTTAAAATATTTTGAAGGTATTAAAAAACAGGAAAAATCTGTATAAGAGAGATCTTTTTATTCTTGTTCATCACAAAGCTTCCTCCCGAACACAGGATTGTCTCTGAGCACAGACCAGTAGAATCTGAGAACGGCAGTGATTATCACCATATTGTCCTTGATTTTTTAAGTTTTATTCTTCTAGATTGAAACAGTTTGTTGTGCAGTTGTGGTCAGATCAAATGCAGTATTTTGTTTCTCTTAAATGTATGAAATTCTTTTTATTTAATCCACAATGCCTTTGAATTTTAAATTTATAAAAAACAATGCATACATTTTCTATATAACGTGTTTAGAAGCAGTATCTGGGGATTAAGGCAGATGAATTACTTCAGTCCTTCTGGAATTTGGTTTGAAAGCACCCACACTTGAGTTACACAGAGGAACTGTAGTAACAAATGAAAGTGCACCGCCAGGTTGTCAGACCAGAAAGGCTCTTAGCTTTGAACTTTGTTCATGGTTAATTTATATAAATAATTTTTCTCCCTGCATTTACTGACTTCTGGAGTTGCATCCTTGCTCCATATAGCAACTCACAGCTTCTACTGGGTGTCTAGATCCTTTTGAAAACCTAGAGGTCAGCTTATCTTGGGAGGTTTAAAAAAATAATTAAAAAAGCCTGTTGAACTACAAATCTGTGACTGTATTCCCAGTCTATGGAGAAGTTTTTTGAAAATGTTATAGCATGTCTGGAAACAGTGGGTAAGCAGAAATTGCTTCTGAATAGTAATACCTAATTATTATATGCCTTGTCTTCAGAGTTTAGGTTTTTAGAGTCAAATGGTAGCATGCAAATCAAAAACCAATGTTTACTAAACAATCTGTATCAAAAGATGATTTTTTTTTCCTTTGGTAGAATCAAGCTGTGCTATTTGTTGCCAAAAGTTAAATCTACTCTGAAGATTCCCACTGATAAACATTTGCTTCAGCAGTTGGAGTTATGTATACGGAAACTTTTGTGTCAAGAGAAAGACAAAGATGTCCTGACTATTGTAAAAAGAGTAAGCAACATTTTGTATTGGGGTTACTGTTAAAAGACAAAGATGATCGAAGTTTTGCTTTCTGTCTCCTAATGTAGAAACAGGAGACTAAAGACCTCTAATGACTATTTGTAATTTTGGACAATTAAGAGAAAATGTAACGCATTCTGTCAAATTGAAGGGAGGTGGTATTTTCTTGGTTACATACATTGGAGTTATTTTCTAGGTACTTGAGTTAAAGGTTGTGTGTCAATGAAAAAAAATAGATATAGCTCAAGACAGGACTAGGATGACCGTAGTAGAAAATCATCAAGAGCCTTCAAGGTAAATATGTCTGGCTAGTCGTTTTATTTTACAAAAACAGAGAAAGCATTTGCAGGACTTTAAAATGTTACAATACCTTTATAAAGTAAAATCCTCACAAAACAGTTTAATTCATGCTCATGCTCAGTCTCAGAGAAGCTGTGGAGTAGCTAAAATAGGTGGTTCTCTCACGGGTCTGGTCTGCAGGAGGGACTGGATGAGCACCTGCTCTGCCTCAGTTATCCTTTCAGTCTTACTTCTCAGGCCCTTGCTCCAAGCTCCCCTTTAGTGTATTTTGAGTTGTGTGTTGTTGGTCTGTTAATCCTTCAGTGTGAGGCTTAGCAGTGCTCTGAAAATACTGTGACAGTTCTTGAAATTAAGCATCTGTAGCACAAATATTCAAGCACGGACTTCAAATATTTAGGAAGAAAGGACTTGCTTAATTTTGAATACCACTATTTTAAGCTTTCTCATCTCCACAGCTTTTGACTTAGAAGTGTGGGTTGCTGTTGGGTAAGGATAAATAATATTTTGATTTTCTTTATAGACAGTGTTAGAATTGGACAGAATGGATATCTCTTTAGATGCTGTAAGTACTTACTAGTTTTAGTATTTACTAACTACTTTTAATTCCCATTTTCATGTAGTGATTTTTTATTTTTATTGATTTTATTTTGAAGTTTCAGAAAAGATTTTACGAAAATGATTTATTGGACCAAGAAAAAGAAAGACAAGAACATCTCCTTTTGGAAATGGTATATTTTATCAGTACGATGTCTTTTCTTTATCTTTTTCAGTATTTTGTAGCTAAATATTACTGAGGCAGTAATTTTAAGGTAGGGAAAGCACATTACAGAGAAACCCAATAGGTTCACAATCTGTGTATGATTTCATTTTACACTTTAAAATAAGATTAACTCCTTCAAAATATCCTGCAACTTATTTTTCTTTGCTACCAAAATTTCACTGTGTCAATTAGAAAGGCCAACTGGAATTAATAAATACTAAACATTACACCTCTATAGTTCTTAAGTCCCAAGAGCTTCAGTGCACCTTTGAAATCTTCAGGGAGCTTACTGATTTGTCAGATATGTATGACATACCAAGTTCAATAATGAAACAAGTCAGAATTCATACACAGCCTCCATAAGCAAAGTTAAAATCATAACATCTTTTTTCTACAAGGATGCTGAAGGAGGTGATGTGGGTGTTACAGACTTCCCTGTTAACCAGAAGAGGACATCTGCAGCCTGACAAGAGGGAGTCTGAGTGTAGGTCTTACAGAAAAAAGCAACTACTAAATACTTAGGATTTGGAAGAGAAGTCTGCAGAATGCTTCTCCTGCTTACAAACCTAATTGTCATCAGCTGTGACTGTAAGCAAAAGAGACAACAGGCATTTCACACATCTTCACAGAGCTTGGGTTGGATGGCTACAAGGACTGCGATCCTCCTCTGCAGCCTAGTGAGAAGCCAAGAAGCTGACAGCCTTAAGAAAAGACTAGGTTTCGTTACCATAGTTCTTCTGACTTCGTGCAGAAGAGCTTGTCTACTGTGAGTTGGAACAGGTTCAAGACTGTCAAGAAATTGTTGGGGTTTCCTCTGTGGAATTGTTACAGAGCCTGCATTTGTGGCCCACTTAGATATCAGGAAATGCTATAGGCTTTCTCTTGCAACGCTGGTTTTCTTAATTCATGATATCTGTCTCATATACATCCTGCCTCCTTGCATTCAAGGTTCAAACTTTTGTTCTCGAGATACATACTCATTTGTACACACATTCATGGTCTTGATCTTAGTTTTAGCAATTTTGGGGCAGATACAATTACTGTTTCTTATACTGGAAGCAATTGGAGAGCTATGACAAAATAAGCTTCCAGTGAGCTTTGTGTTTCAGTCTTTGATAATATTATTTTTTTACCCTCTTTCTACAGCTAGACTGCAGAAGAGTGCCTGTAATTCTGTCATGTGTGACATAGATATGGGCGTACCTTCTGTATCAGAGACCTCATTTTCCATATTCTGAGAGGCATACTTTTGAAGAATTGATGGTGTACACAGAAAACTGTGGCATGTCACAGTCCTGAATAGATGAGAAGCTACAGATTTTAATAGTGCTTAATAAGATTAATAAGTTCCCTTAATTTTAGCAAGTGACTTAGTAGAATCTGTATTCCAGCAACCTTGACCTGAATTACTTACCCATTTTTGTGTATGGAGATTGCCTTTTTTTTTAATCACTTACATGGTAATTAAAGTGAAACAAAAGAATGTTGTTAGAATAATTAGGGTTCACTTTGCATTTTTGTTCTGAATGTAGTAAAGAAGATAAGCTAATAGTGTAGCTTTTTGAGGTTAGATTGAAAGACATTGACCAAGAATCCTGAGACAAGTATTGGCTTGTGTGTACAGCTCTGTTAATGCTATATCCTGTATGTGGATGTGCTTTTGGAAGGTATTCTAAAGCTAGGTAATATTGCAGAAATATATTCCCTAAAATTGAAGTATTCTAGTACTTAGTTTTGTTTTCCATAAAGACATGTCAACTTTGGATGTTTATTTTACACCTTTAAAAAGTATGTGATGCACTTTACCATTTGAGGAAAATGTTTTTTAGAGATGTTTGAAGTAATAATATATCCAATTACAGTTGCACTAGTATCTCTGTGTATTTTAGTCGCATCTAGTATTTTGTGTATGTTTGACTATCGAAGAAAAGTTTTGAATGGGAACTTTATCTGTGGGCCTGCTTTGTAATTAAAATCAACATTTTTTTATGTGATTTATATAGTAAATGTACCCTCATTTCACTCTGTACTATTTAATTTGTTCTCTGGATATTCATTAGGCTCTGTAGTAAAGAGCCTTTCTGTGGGAAAGAACAGAAATTAACTGTTTTTTTTTGTGAGTTGGAAGCATGCCCATTTTTGAAAACTTCCAGCCTAGTTGTGAAACAATTATTATTAATAGTAGTAGTAGTATTACTATTATTGGATGAGTAATACTTAAGTAATTCATTCATTTTTTAGGAACAATTAGAAAAAGAGAAGCAGCAAAATGAAGGACGATCTGCAAATGTTAATGATAAAATATTTGAAAAGAAGCGTAAGTTTATTTGTATGCGTGTTGTTTGTATGTATTTTACTCTTACTTTCACATAGGTAGGAGAGAAGGAAGCAGAGGGGAGATGCTATTTATGTTGTTAATACCAGAACTTTGGAAAAATTCAAGTTTTTTTTTACATACTTCTAAACATATTTATGAAAACTGGCCTAATTGTGCTAGAAGGAAAGCTTTTGAGTTTATTAGTAAAATATCCGACAGCTTTTAATTCTCTGATATCTTTCATTTTAGGATGTAATTTAAAAACTTATCAGTGGTATTTCTGAAACAGTAGAACTGGATTAGATAGTATTTCTGCTCACTGCTGGACTTGTAATACGCTATAAAGCTATTTAACATAGAGGAGTATTCATACTAAGCTATTTTTTTTTTTTTTTAGGTAGAGATAATAAAACATCGTCAGTGTTGGCAAAAAGTATGACTCTTACTTCTTCTGGGAGCTCTTCTTGCACCTCAACAGGTGAGGATTCTTTAAAAAAAACCCCTATAACGCAGCTAAAACCCAGCAAAGCTACTGTCATTTTTGTGGGCCAGAGTTTCAGTTAAGCGAATGGGAAAATAATGTGTTCTTAGAATGGATTTACTACTTTTTAGTTTTATTCTATTCTCTGGTCTATAGTAGGTAACATAATGTTTACTTACTGTTATTTATGTATTTGAATCAGTTTCTTCAGCTAACGTAGGTTGACAGAATATGATATTAAAAGGTGAGTAAATGAAATGATTTCCATACTAAAATTGTTTATTACTTATAATTTTAGGCAAAGAAGACAAAAAATCCAAGTTGGTTCGAAGCCAGTCTTTCAGTACTCAAGCACTGCATCCAAAATACAGCAACATAGACAAGTGTTCTAAGTATCTTTTTTATATTAATTGCTTAACGGATTGGAAACTTTTAAGAAATACATGCACCTGAATCTCTAGAATTAACATTCTGCTCACTGTATTTTGACCAAAATTTTCAGCTCTCTGTTTAATTGGGTAAAGTATGCAATTTTGAACTGAGGGAGAAAATAGCATTTTAAAGCATACTACAAATTCTTCAGAATTCCTTTTAAGTCAATGTGTGCCATATCATATATGAATTTGTTTTCAATATTTTTTGATCTAAATTGTTTAGGAAATGTCAGTGTAACTTTCTTATTTAATTTTTTTCAGATGAACTTAGAAATAACTTCAAATATTATCAAACATTAGGATGGCAAGTTATAATATTGAGAAGAATAATTATGAATTTTTGTTCTGTTTGTTTTTTAAGTAAAAGCTCTGCTACTGGATATACATCCTCACTGTCAGGAATGGGAAAGGGTTGTATGTTATCCTTTAGTGGTAAGTAGGTCATTACGTTATATATACATAAGGTTTTTTGAGGTTGTTGAGTATGTGGGCACCATCGAACAGGCATACTAACAGATGTTATATTCCTAAAGAACATAAAAATAGATACCTACATGATTGAGCACTTAAGTTTTAGTCTAGTTGGTATATTTTTCTGATTATTAATTTATTTTTCTTTACTTTCTATTCTTTTAAAGTTATAGTTACAAAGAGTAAAATTAAACATGAAATTGTCATTTCTTGATTGGCATTTTAGTTTAAAGTAAGAAAGGTGTTCTTGCAATTTGTCTCTGTCTTATGTGAAAAAAGATGTATCATGTACAACTTTTAATGAATTAATTGAGAGAGACCACTGTCAATACCTTTCACTCTCTCTGCTTTTGAAGAGTTTGGATGATTAGTATAGATTAGAGATTATAATGAGATTAATTGTTTTCAGGAGAAACCTTTTTCCATTCACTACCAGTAGACATTAGATAATTAACTGATGTTTCATAAACTTAAGAAGTTGTTAGGTGGAGACTATTCACGTACTGGAAGTTAATCTTCTGGATTATTCCTATAGGAAATATTCCACTATTGCTATAGTAAAAACAGCTAATTCTGTTCATTGTCTGGTTGTTTTTTTTCTTTTTTTTCTTTTTCTTTTTTGTTTTGTTTTGATTGTTTTCAGACAAAATTCTTTGTCTAAACTACAACTCTATTTCAGATGACTCATTTCGGACTCGTTCCACTGGTAATAGTGGGAATGCTACCTTCTCTTCCAGTTCCTCCCTCATAGCCTCTCGCAACTCATTTAACTCAGCTGACCAAAAGAACAATGGAAATAAAGAGAGTCAGTCCCGAAAGATGAGCATGTAAGTGGTAGACAAGAGGTCAGATTAAACTTATGGGTAACATCTTCAATGGGGACTCCGAAGAACACTGTAAAATTAAGGCTCTATCTATGATTTTTTTAACAAGGTTTACACATGCAAAAATAACAGGATAGAAATGTGATGTGTGCAATTACAAGTACTTTTAAAATTGCTCTACCTTTCCTTTTTAATTAGTATTTCCCGTCATTTTCTTTGCACATGTTCACATTCAACTGGTGAAGTATGGGGTGGGTGAAAAGGGAGAAAGTGAGGGATAATGCATTTGGTTTATAATAATTACAGTCACTGTGATTTAGCTCCCTGTAGTTGGAGAAATAGAATGCATGTATTTAATTTTTCCTTTTCCTTTTTCTTATGCATCTATATATGCTTATGTATTACTATCTAAGCATTTCATGATGAATTTTTAAGAATCATAATGAACTAATAATGCTAGTTGTTACTAACGTTGCTGTTTTTTGCCTCATGTTAAATATTTAGATTAAAAAATAAAAAAAGCATCTATCCTATGCATCTCTCTCAGGGTGGTTTTCTGTAAAAATCGGCCTAAACAGTTCAATGTTTTGTAAGACCAAAATGAAAAATAAATTTGTTTGTTCCTGTAATAGAAATGCAACAATTTTCTTAGAAAATCTCTGGGTACTTATTAAGTCAAACCTCTGTAGACAGTAGTAGCTAGCTTCTTTTCAGATTCCTTTTGCACAATAGCTTGTAGTTCTGAATTACTGTCATTGGACTAGCTATAATTTTGGACTCAAACTAAGATTATTCTTTGCTAAGTGCTTGCTTTGCCAAAGCACAGTGGAGAAAGTGTAGGAGCCAGATACAGCAAGAAAGAGAGGTTATTTGGGACTAGTAGACTTGATTATAATAGAAAATACAACTAGCAGAAAAGGAAGGGAGTTAGAAGTCTGAAATGGTAGGAGAGGCTCTGAATGAAAGGAGTGTCCAGAACCCGAGGCTATGACTTGCTGGGCAAAGATAATGGAGCTGAGATATGGAGGCTACATTAGACAGGGAGGAGGAAAGACCTGATTTTCCAGGTGTCAATGGGAAACAATAGTGATATCGCTCTTTCTGGGGACTTAAACTCAAGGAATGTGTAGATATGATACTGAAGAACATGGTTAGTGGATGTCATGGTAATAGGTCGACAGTTGGTCTTGATGATCTTAAGAGGTCTTTTCTAGCCTTAATGATTCTACGATTAAAAGAAATAAGCATCTGTATGAACTCCTATTTTTTCACTGCAATGTTTTCCTTAAAAAAAAAAAAAAGTCAAAACAATACCCCCAACTTTACTCACAGATGTGAACTTAAAAAATTGCAAAGTACTAACATAAAAATCTCAAAAGTTTAAAAAATGTCAAAAATGTTCTCTGAACAGCTTATATTCATCTACTTGTATGCATATTATGATGCAGTCTTATACTCTTTCTCAACTGAAAAAAAATCAAGCTTGCAGTCACCAATTATTTCTAAAAATGTGTTTTCTTTGTAGAAAAAATTGGAAAGCGAGTGCTAAATAAAAATGAACAGTGTATGTTGAGTATATGTTACTTTGACAGCAAAAGTATCTTTAGAAGATACCAAGTCAAATTGCGCTCTATTCCTGTCCTTGGCAAAGTTTAATGAACTCTCTGAAATACTTCCCGCAGTACTTGCTTTTCATAGGTCATCAGTAGGTGGTCACTTATTTCAGAGTTTTTTTTTTCTATCTGTAACTTAACATAAAAACTGATATATTTTGTTTGAATAAAAGAAAAGACCAATAGAGAGCAGCCGATACCTTTGAATTCAGACAGGAAAATGAAAAATAGGAGAACTGGCTTCCACATAGCACAGTCTCAGTGTGCTGTACTGACATGAATACCTTAACAGACTATTCGAAAGTAGGTTTCTTGTTAAGCACAATGATCTAATGCTTTCTTTGGTTCAGAAAGTCCCAGAAATGCTTAGTGTCATAAAGCAAGAGGATATAGCAGGGGAAGAAAAAGATTTTTAGAGAGAGAAGAGAGGGCTTAGGATGACCTACATTTAGCTCTGAACATGAGTTTTAATGTTCTGTGTTCTTATGGGAAAATGCACCTCTCAAGTTAACATAGTGTCTATTGCACTCCTGAGTTAGTTTTTCTTTTGTGATATGGCCCAGTAGTTAATTGGTTTCATTAAAAAAATGGAGCAGTTCTACAAGGAGATAGTAAAAGGTGAAAATTCAGGAGTAGTTCATGGCGAATGTATCCTCATGACCTTGTTGACCACAGATATGTTTAGGTGTACTTTTTTCTATCTTTCTTTTGATCAGAAAGTCAATTCTGGTGCTAAGAAGCTTTGCTTAGGAAAAGTTTTTCTGAAGTATATATAACCTCAGGAACAAACAAACAAAAAATAACCAAATGAGTCTGCTTCAATGAAACAATGTTTTCTGTGTTAAATGAAGAAAGAAATTAATATAAAATATATATCCTATTGACAGAAATAACTGAGAGAAGAATGTGACAATGATGTAAAAGTTTTAATTAGATAGATGCTTGTAAATGAGTGTCATCTCATCTATACGCTCATTAAGGCAGAAAACTTGTGAGAAAATAGTTCAGCATATATTTATACTATATCGTGATGTAAATTTACGTATGTCCTTGTTAAATACTGCACTAATCATCTGAATTCTGACAAGTCCTAATCTTGTAGTTTACTGGCTCTGCTGAATGAATAAGGGAATTTGTAATATGTGTGGTTTTTTACTTAATTACACGTTTCTGTAAGGAATGGAAGAACCGACAACAATCTATTGTTTAATAATTAAATACTAACAAATGTAAGTAGTGATTCTTACATTACATCCCTTACAGAAAGGGATCCCTTACATACACATCCCTTACAGAAAGGGATGTGTATTTGGGCAAAATATTATTTTTCATTTTTTTCCATAAAACTATTCTAATGGGTATCTGCAAAAGTTCACTTCCGACTAGTGTACTTGTAGAGCTGAAGAATTTATCTTCTCCTATATTTCATGTATTCATACTGTTACAGGAACTTTTCAGAATGCAAAGTTAATTTGGTGCAGAACGGAGGTCTTTACTTTCCATTAGTTCCACTTCAGAGAATTGTACGCAGATTATGTCCCTCTTCTTTGAAAATAATATAATTGGAAGAAAAAAAATTCTTAAGCCTGCTCTGGTGTTCACAGGCAGGTAACAGGAAAATGACCATTAGATTTGGTGCTGTTTGCCAGACCTTTAGTAATATGCAGGCAACAGAAAATGAAAGAATTTTGAAGGATGTACCTGTATGCATTAATGGTGGAGCCACGGAAGAGTTGAGTGCCTGATTTTAAGTACCTTACGGAATAGGAAAGAGTCACAAAGAGCACTGGATGAATATTTTATCCCACAAGAGACCTCATGTAAGCCAATTCACAGAGCAAATATACTGATTTGGCTTTCTGTTAAAGAGTGTCCAGTTAAAAGATAAATCATTTTGAAGCAGAAATTGACAAGATATGCAAGCACCAAGGTCCATAAAGATGTCTAATCTTTTGTTGTTGTACTGCTTTACCATATTGTTTTCTTTTAAATATTGTCACTGTTGAGTGAGAACTGATGTTCTGCTTGAGTTTGTAATGCTGTAACAGGACTGATTTCAATATACATTTGGTAAAAGCTGGTGTTTTTCAGTACTTTATAGATTTACCAATAAAAATATCCAGCTTTATAGGCATCGTTTTGCATCTTGTCTATAGACACACAGTAAGTCTTTAGATTTTATTAATCTTCCAATTAAAACAGTGGAAATAACTTCAAGAATGAGGAGTATAGATTTTCCATCGTTTAAAAGGTGGGTGTAGATTTATTGCATTGAAATAAATTGCTTAATGATAAATTGATATCAGTATTTTATTAGATTTCTACAACTGATCTGTAGGACATTGACAGTGGTGCATAACAATTTTAAGCATAAGTATCTTAAAGTGATGTCTTTCAGTCAGTCATATAATTGCTTTAGGAAGCTGAGCAGATGATTACATAGTTCTGCCACTGATTGGTTATAATTAAATGTTGCACACAATAACATTTTATTGGTTTACTTAATAATATAGCAACAACTTCTTGTGTTTCTTCTTTTGCATGAAGAAAAAACAGGAAATCAAACTCCTAGATCTTCTGACACATTAAGAAGAGAATGGGTGACTGCTGGAAGCAACAATCTCACGTGATAGTGCTGGAGCAGCGCATGGGACTCTGTAATGCCTGGGGTGACTAAAGGCATCTTGCAGTGTTAAAACCTTTTAACTTTTAAGCAAAATCCCAAGTTGTAAAATAAGTGATGTAATGGTTGCAGATTTCTAATGTTGTAGTGAAATGTAATGAAATGCAACTTCAGCTATGTGCTTTTCACTGCTGCGGCTAAAGAGAGGATTTTGATTTCTTCAGTTATGCCTTTGTAGTTCAAATCCTTGGATTTAGAATGCACATATCCATTACTTAATTGGGTCAATTTACAATTTCAATGATTCTTAGCATCCATATTTCATTCAAGAAATAGAAGGAATTGTCACGAATATGAAAAAGTAATCCTGCATTTTAAAGATCTTTCAAACCTAATTTAAGATCAAAATCCAGACCCATTGATCAGTTTTATATAGATAAAACACAGACTTCAGTAGCACTGTACTGTGAATTTGGAGGTAAAGTTTTTTACACGTACAAAGTAAAGTTCATAGAAATTCTGTGTAAGTTTCACAGCAGTCTAAAAGGAGATGTCTCCAGATGATATTTGAAAAAAGGTTTATTTCATAAGTTTTGTTGTATAAATACTTGCTTTAATTTTTAGTATTTCAGATTGTATTTTCACTTGAATAATTTATAATGATGAATCTAGTTTTTAATTAGCTGTTATTGCAAGCAATCATGCTTCAGTGATGTCATCTGCATTTGTTTGTATTAATGCTAATGTTTCTATCAAAATATGTCTGTGAAAAAACATTCAATTCTATTTTAAAAAGTTCTATTTATGTCAATACTTGAGAGAGAGCATATGAAGCTATTGTCAGCTTCTCTATTTCGAAATGGAAGCAACATAAATATATTAATATAAGAAATAACTGCTTTTTTAACTCTGTTGGTGTATGATAAAGATGATCTGATTTGTGAATGCATATGCGTGTGTGGTTACTTTTTATAATGTAACAATTTGAATGATGAGTTTACTCAAAATAAAACTAGGACAATGCTGTACATGCATGTTCTTGAAATAAATATTTTTTTTTTCCTCAGGGCATCTTTTATAACTAAAATAAAAGCATTTACCTATGGAAAATATTTATTTAACATAGTAATAATGCTAGGTTTATGCTGTCTTGTGTGAAGTGCAATATGTTGGATTTAGCAGCGTTTTATTATCTAAATACTTCAGCCTCTTCGACCGCAGTTGGATTTAGGTGTTTTCTCTTTTTCTGGTCATAAACATGGTTTGGATTCTCAAAACACTCAAGTTTCAGTTTGTGCTGCAGCTTGGTGCTAATCAGATTCCTTTAGAAGCTGCCTCAAGTACGGTGATGGTTTTGACATTCGGTGATGCAGATGTGTTGGCTCTTCCCAGGTTTGGCTTCTGTTTCCCTGATGCAAACAGATACTCTCCCTTCCCCAGGGCTGGCTGCCTCAACACACTGGGTACAGCTGTGATCATTGGGCACTAGAGATTGCTCAGTGTTCTCAGTTTGACTTCTGCCAGCAACCAAATCAAATCAGCAATACTCAGCTGCAGAACAGGATTTGTAACTGTGTTTGGCACTCAGATACCTTTATTAGAACACATCAGAACAGTTAGTGACTTCCTAGACTTGAACCCAAGCTATGTCTCCCTTCTATAAGCATATAATGAGTTCTGCATTGTCTGTTATCTGTTTTTTTATTAGCTGTCATTCACTTTTTAACAACTTTATTTAGTTCTCCACTCAATAACCCTACCACTTATTAAAATCCCACTGTGTAATATTTCAGTGCTCTTCTTAGACTTTTTTTCAGATTGTATGTTATCCTTATATACTACTCCTGATGTCCTGTGTATCCTTCCATCAGCCCTTCCTGTGTTACTTCTGTTGGATGGCACCAGTACTTCCCAATCTGCAGCACTGTTTTACCTGCAGCTCAGAACACCAGCACAGCTCAGCTGTGCAGTGATGACTATAGCAGCATTCCTTCTGCTTACTGTTCTGAGGCAGGAAGTAGTGATTCCTCTTTCTGGGTACATTCATCCTGCTATGTGCAGTTAGGTTAGATACGCCTTATTAGTGCAGTGAGGTACCAGAGTCTCCTCCGTAACTCCTTTTGTGAGCGGCTTACAGCAATGTCTTGAGTTTCTGTAAATGGACAACTAATTGTAACTGAGTTTTTATTTTTAGAGCTGTTTGCCAGCTTTGTGCTATTTTTACCCTGTCATCTGTGCCAAACTCTTCTGCACCCTTTTGGGCAGCTTTTTTGGGAAATATATAAGCTTAGGTCTTTTAGTTACATAGTAGGGAGTAACTTTTTGCATTGTTTCCAAGTTATACATAGGACTCAAATAAAATCTACTAAATATTCATGATATGGCTGTTCTTCCTGTAAATGCTCTGTTGGAGTCACTGCACTACTTGAATAAGGTGATTTGTAATGGTTTTCAGAAATATTCGATCCTGAAATCCAAAAGGTGTTTCCAAACTGTGTGAACAGTTTTATTCCAGTTTTGTGGAGGTATGTTTTTTCCTACCAGAGTCTGTTCTTATTTAAGCATAGAGTCCCGTGTCCTTTTTCTCTTATATCTAGATGATAATACAGACAGAAATTCTGCTTTTAGGAGAGATCCAGGTTGGTTTTATGAAGGAATATAGATTCTGTTTTTTCAGGTGCAGAATGCCTGAATAATATTCAGAATTACTTTGTCTGTAGGAGAAAGAATATTTTAAAAACAGGCACATCACAAAGTAATTTGAAATGCTTTGAAAGAAGTCACTCTCCTGGGCAGTGCAGACTTCATGATAGACAATTTCTGTGGAAATAAAGGTCTCTATACAGGAGCTGTAAATCCTTTTTTTGGGCTTGATCCTGCTACTGTTATAAGTGGCGAAATGGCTGACATCGATGTAAGGCTCTTACGCCTCAGTACAACAGAAGATAGCACTGAGAAATATCAAGCTGCAGTGTTTGGGAATGAGCTTTCTGAATACTTCACCGTATGAATCTTTGATTTTCATCCAGATTTGTCATTAAAGTGTTGAATTTTGGAAGTTTAGTTCTGTAAATTTTGTTTGTTTGTTTTTAATTTGCCTGACTGCTTTTGCAAGAAATACTTCGTCATTTTATACCCTCATGCATTGATCTTGTCACTTAGACATTAGTGAAATATTACTAGGATGACCTACTTCTAGATGGAGAGACAAAACAGGTTTACACATTTTCATACTTTGCCTTTTATTCTAATGTAAATAAAAGTTTAAAGAAAATAAAAATAAAGCCTCTTACATACCACAATGAAAACCGTTACTTTTATTCACGTTTCTGTTGGATCAACCACCCTGCCAATGAAAAGCAAAGTTTTAAAAGTTTCTTCAAAAATCATAAAAAGAAATGGTCGGTCCACTTTAAGGACAGGAGGTACTGAGAATGCAATTATTTCAGACCCAGTAGCTGCTGCAGCCTCAGTTCCTTTTTCATCAACTTCAATGACTGCCTTTTGGACAACCTGAAATGCAATGCAGAGATAAAATAGATGACAGAAATAAATGGAAACATAAAGAATAAATTTAAAAATGCCAGAGATTCAATTGAAGTAGGCCTCTCCTGGGGGTTACAACAAATAGGTCTGTGCAATCTAGCACTGTACGTTACTTGTACTACATATGTTGTCTCCTTCAGAAACAGGAGTCAGTGTGGCCATCGTGACTGCAATAATTAGGGTTCAGATGGTAGTTCAGGTATTGTTACATTTTTCAATGTTCCTGGGGCTTCACTTCTAGATCTTGTTCTTGAAGCCAGTAGTGTGAAACAGCTGCTGCATTTGTACAGTGCTCCTCTTTGACATGCAACTGTACAAGAGAGATTTTCATAAAAGCAGGTGGTGTGATTTCATTTCTCCCAAATTCTTAACACCTGGCTGTGAACTGTCATCCACAGTTGATTTTGTGAGAGCTTAGGCAAATGCACCAATCTTATATTTCTCCTGTGTTTTTCTAATTCTCACAACTGTTAGCACAGAGTATGTATGTACAGCACTGAACTATGGTCTTGGATTGGTCTTAGGACTGCAGCCAGAGCCCAGCAGGATCTGATTCTTTTACCTTATCTTTTTTTCAGCCTGCATGTACCTTTGAGTACTTCTGCATTTGGATCTGTATTGGTGACCTGCCTAGGCAACTTGTGCATTACTAACTCCCAGACTCTTAATTCTAGGAATTATTTATGTCAAGGTAGTTGAAGGGCTTCACTAGTGTCAAGCTCTCTGCTAAATAGCCTTAAGTAAAGGAGACAGCTACCGTGACTGGCACTTTGTAGCTGATGCACATATTGCTTCTCGTATCAACAACTACTCTTTCAGCAAGATCACTTCATGGTAACACAAAGTGAACTGCTGAAAATCAACAAGGAATAGTTATAGATCAAAGGGAAAGGAGAAAAGTGCTGTAAATTGCCATTGCAATTCACAAAAGTTGAATAGTTTATTCCAAACTGAACATCACTGCAATTATACACATTAGATGTTTATTTTTTCTGTGATTGGTTTTCTCAGAAAGGTGGGTCTTTTTTGTTGTTGCTGTTGTTTTTTAAGACATAGCCAACACAGTTTTGAAAAACTGTATTTGAGGTTTTAGAGCTTTTGGAACTTAAACTTACCTTTTTACAGTATTGATCTTTATAAATTACAGTGTACAAAGTGGTCCATGTGGTATGGGTTGGAATACGATTGTGTTGTAATGATGCTCTGAGGTTCTGTTTCTCTATGACAAGGTGTATACTTCTATGGTGGGATGCGTACTGTTTAGGATGTGTAGATTCCATATGCTTGTCAGGTTCTTTCCCTAATAGGTTCTTTCCCAATAGTGGGTCTGTGTGACATACTACATGGACCCTCTGTTACTATAATCCAAATAGCAAATAATTTTAGTAGGCTTACCTGGGAGACTGTTAAGTGTTTTTGATCTGTGAGATGACTAAGATCTGCTGTACGTGCAAAGAGATTTTTAATTCCAAGAGCATAAAGCAATTTCTTCATTTTATATTTTTGTTCTAGTTTGAACTTTGGAAATGAAATATCCATATTTCTATTTAAAAAAGAAAAAAAAAAAAAGAGCTTTAGATATATAGTTATTGCTGAAAGACGTGGTTCTCAGGAATTAAGCTTCACACAAACAGTAAAAACAAGAGGCAAAGGTCAAAGATTCTCAGCTGGAATTTAGGCTGCCAGAATATCATCTCTACTTTGTTGAATGTCAAATAAATTATTTCCTTCTCAGTATAAAATACTTTCATGAGCACTTCTAGTGCCCTTATGCTGGGATGACGCTTTTAGTTATTGACCACGGAGAAGCCTGTCACTTCAGGAATTACATTTCATAGGAGTAATTTGTTTTTACATTTTCGTGCTCAAGTTTATTCATTACTCTGGGTTTTCGTTGATAAGTAAAGTTCCATAAATATACACATTTATACACGTATTTCAGAAATATTAATATACACATTTATAATGCACTTGGCCTGGCTGTGCAGAATTTCAAGAGAGAAGGCGTATGGAAAAATTTGGCAATGCCCTCAGAGGCATTTCTGAGTGAGATGACCAACAAACTTGTCACCTCAGAGCTGAAACTTTTTCAGAACAGATGATCATTGTTTTGCTTTTTTGCTTTGCTACAATGGAAATAAAAAACACGAAGGCTGACAGGTGTCATAGCAGTACCTGCTCTTCATGTTTGCAAGCCAGGATTCCACAAGCTCCATTGTCAAATGGTCTTCAAGTGAAACATAATCTTCCCCCTTTTCTGGGATGACAATTAGCATGTAGGCTTTGCCTTTGTAGGGTAGTTTTATCACATTGCACCTTAAATTCTCATCATAAGTTGAATTTACTTTGTCTGACTTGAACATCATGGGTACTTGCACACTTCTGTATTTGTTTATGTGGAAAGTTTCAATTTCTGTAAATTCTGAATTAAATGGATAGAGCCACTTTCCTGCAGAAAGAAAAATGAAATTATTATGTGAATTCAGACTGGTTCAACAAAATGTTCAGAAGCCTTTTAAAAAAATGTAGAATCCTTTCTTTAGCAAGTTAAAGTGGATGTCACTTCGGTGTGGGACAACTGGATGACAACTGCAGTATACTTATTGCATGTTCTTTAATTTATTTACAGCAGGAGAATGCACAAAATAAACTGCTTCAGTTGCAGGAAAAGGAGGGAAAAATTCTGTGGTGGATTGGTTGCCAGTCAAGTTCAGAATGCCATCTGAGCATCTGTCTTTTATTAACATGCCATCTTCTCTGAAAATTTCTACCAGCTGTTCAACATCCTGTTTTTAAGTAATTATACCATCTCTTCAATGGGAATTCAGCAGTGCATTGTCTGAGGAGGTGCTTTGGAATGTGACCTCTTCTAGGCTATTGATTCTGATTTCTGCACTCTCACTCAAACTTGATCACAGCCATCTATCTCTTTCCTCTGGTTTTCTGCAAGGGAAAGTAAACTAAACATTGGATAAATTGCTGTCTTTTAAATCTAAAAGAATGAATGGCTTTATGGCTGCAAGGTAATTTAATTTGTTCTCATATATGTTTATTATAGTGGGGTTTCCACTTTCCTGAGTGCCTTGGACTGCAGCAGTGGCTTAAGCATGGGTTTTCTGCTCAGCATCCCTCTCTTCTCTTTTGCTGTCCTAGCTCTTCAGCTTTGCTTTTACCTAACCAGGTACCTCTGGTGTTCATTTGGCTGTTTGGAGTCAAGTGTGGGCCATGTTCCCTGTCACCAGCAGGGACCCCTTTGTCTCTGGTTTCTCTCAGGGAAAAAGGTTCTTGACTGGAATAGGGAAACAATTTTTGTTGTCATGAATTTGTGCTGTATGGCAAGTTAGACAGTTGGCTTTTATGCCCAGTACCTTGTATTTTCAAAGCTGTAATGATTAGGATTTCATTTCAATGGCTGAGTAAAAAATTAAAATTATTAGTCATGAAAGATTGTTCAGAGAATTGACATAGGGCCTTTTGTTCTTTATGACTCTTCGTTGTGTGGAAGAAAACATAAAAGAATAGTGGTTCCCTATCATGAAAAATAATTTCCTGTTAAATAAACTTATTAGAAGAACGTAAATCTATTTAGAGATGTAGGCAGTGCAGGAAATGTTAATTAAGTTTGTAAATGTTGGTAAAGTCAGAGTTCTGTTTCTTCTAGTAAATAACCATTTTGCAAAATGAAAACAATAGTTACCTTTAAAAAAAATGTAGTCCAAAAGTAGCAGTTTAGAATGCCGGTCAACTTCTTCAAAAAGTTCTGATATTTTTCCTTTGGTCCTTTGTTTAATGTTTTGATTTATAACAAACTTGGCTTGGGTGCTGTTTTGAAAGTCTACACACAGGAATTCCATATCAAAGTACTGCTTAGATAAGTTGAGGAAAGCTTCCCTGACTGTGAAGTCCTTTTGGATAAAAGAAAGAATACCTTGCACAAAGAGAAGTTCTTCATTTGTTGTGATGTTATCTTTCAGTTGTTTAAACAGTGCTGGTAAATAATGGCGATCTCTGTCCTTCAAACTATGGAGGTTTAGAGCTTTTGCTATTTGTCTGTGTGTTTCCCCTTCAGCTGCCAGCAAATATGTAGCCATGAGGGTTGTTACAGAAAGGGGAGAGATAATTATATTGTTATCAAGTTTCATTGCAATTTTTCGGTAGAGATTAAATCCAAAATTTGCTGTCTTTTCAGTGAAATTGTGAAGAGTAAGCTCTTCAAAACTTTGCTCTTCCAGAGGTTTGTGGTCATTTTTATGTTGATGCCATTCTTCAGAAATACTGACGTTTTTATTTCTTCCTAAGAAATTCAGCCTCTTGTCCTTCTTTGGAGATTTAGGTTTGATGTCAGCCTTGCTGATTTCAAAACATAATTCACATAAAAGAAGTAGATAAATTCTGATTTTCATGTTGGTATCCAATAATGAGTTTTTTTTTTTTCTTTTTCTTTCTTCCCCCTAGTAAAGAAAATGGGAAAAAAGAGAGCAACTTGGTGATTTTTTAATTTATTTGATACACAACACAAAGGTCATAGATGTAGCAAGGTGATATTTCTAAATATTCAGTGTACATACTGTAAACCTAAGATGTTGTTCCTATCTGAAGGATCAAATTTAGACCAGTGGAAGAGAGAAGTTTCTAAATTTAGTAAAAGAATTCAGAAAAAATGCTATGATCTGCTATTGGCAGTTCAATTTGGAAGTATTTCACTGATTTTTCCTTGTAATTTCTAATTCCTTTGGAAGCTGATGTCATCTGTAAGCATAAGCTCTCCAGGCAACAAATGTCAGAAGTGGCATTTTCCCAGAATGGTTCTGACGAAGATTAAGGGTGATCTACTGAGGAGATGAGAACTGTAACTTCCTGTTCTTCATTGCCACTGACAGGCGGCTTGTAATCTCCATTTATGGGTCTTAATCACGGTTGCCATTCTTATGAGATCCCTCTATTGGTAGTGGCCTGAGAATTACCATTCCTTTGCTCATACATTTGTTACCTCAGGTGTTTTTATATCAGTGGCATGCTACATCAGCAAGATTCAACTCCTTAGGAAAAAAACAAACAAACAAAAAAACCAACATTTGAGAAACATAAAAACTGTCTGATTTGATAAAAGCCAATCCAGAAAACAACATGTCCTTGAGAGTTAGAGGTTGTTATATTAAAACAGACACTTGAATCATATTACAGCCATTAGGTTTTGTTCCAGAAGTGGTGAATTCCAAGAACCAGTCAGAAAAATACTTATGTAAATTTTAAACATTTTAGAAATGAGTTGGAGCATTCTGGAATTCCACACTGCTCATTACTTTTGCAAACTTTGAAAATAAGACTTCTGCACTTTAACTTATGCCTTGTTTTCCCAGGAGAAATTTTAGAAGGATATATTTTCTAGTTATGTAGAAAACTAAAATCAGGCAAAAACAATCTATCTTCAAAAGAGAGAAGATACTAAGCCAAGCTCATCAGAATAAATTAGGATTAACTCCACTGACATTTAGATTGCACAAAGCTGATCTAAGGTGAGACAGAATCTGAGCATACTGTACTTTTACCCAGTCATTCATCTAACTGTGTAGAAAAAATGGTCTTGAAATAGGTATCCATACATTAGTAGAGAACCAAACAGTAATAACACTCAGTCAAGATGAGCTATCTTTCACACGTGAAGAAAAGCAAAGATCCTGATGATACTGCAGCACCAGCAGCTCTTTGTCAAATACATTATTTGAGGGACACTATTATTGAAAGATTATTATCCTAAAAAAAAGTAGGATTGAGTACATTTTACTTTCTCATGTTCTTTGGTTCACTTGCAGAAACGTTTTTTGGGGGGCTAAAAATGTGAGAGATTGCAGATTTTAGTGGTATCTGTAATCATATCTCTTGCTGGTCAGCTCTTCCCTTGATACATCATGGAGAGCTAAGCTTCAGATACACTCTTGTTTTTTAGATAGAATTAAAAAGCTTCTATCTAGTTCCTTTTCAGGATCACTAAATCATTTGGAGCTTTGTATACAAACAGTAGGTTAAGTACTTTTGTAACTATGAAGGAGTATACAGGTGTGGCCCTGGGGAAGCAGGAACAAAGTAGGCAGGAGATTTTTGCCAGTGAATGTGATTGGCACTCCACTCCCAAAAGCATCAGAAAGAAGGTCAAAATTCTGTGAAAGCTCAGATAAATATTGTTAAGACATTGTAGGCTTTTTTGTGCAATACACAGGGCAGCACTCAAGGTAATGTGGCTACAGTGTTCAATTCCCTGGTGATAACCTCCCAGTATGTGGCTGTATCAGGAAGGCCAACCTCTGTCTCACCAAGAGAACAAGGCTGAAGTCTTAACCTCAGTGTCATGTAGAGAAAGGTGCTATAGCTGCTAATGAACTCCCACTGATAGCCCAGTATGTAGAGCTATTTCTAGTAGGTCAGCATGAAATTTCATGTTACTGCTTATAGTCACAAAGCCCTGGAAAGATTTTGTATGGAAATACAATATAATTATGAGGAATAATTTCATTTCATAATTTCAATTCACTTCTCTTTGTACTGATAGATGTTGCTTATTACTCCATTCTGATCATTTGAGATAGGATTTCCTGTTATTTTATGCTTCATTGTCCAGCAAATACTGAAGCATATTTGTCAGTGTTGTCTCCTGCCTGAAAGTACCCTGTTTCAGTGTCAAATAGCATGAGGGTGACACAGTTGTTCAATGGTTACAAACTTACACATGTTGTGAATTCTGTGCAAATTTAACAGAGGTTCACCAAACAAAATGTTTGGAGAGATCTGGACATGTTTTCCAGAAAAGCCTCATCCAAACTTTAGTATCAAACATGCATATATGCTTTTTAAGTATGAAATGCAAATATGCTCATCATTCATCTTTCCATTAAAGTGATATGTGAATTTAGCTCCCATAAAGTGGCACTGAATTACTCTTTATGGAAAAAGTCTTGAGTGGAGCTGAATTTTCCCATTGCAGATTGAACAGAGTGTACAAGACCACTAAGCCTGCACAGAATACATGTGTGTAGCAATGGCATGATAATAGATAAAAGAGATAGAATCATAGAATTATCAAAGTTGGAAAGACCACTAAGGTCATCTAGTCCAAACACCAACCCATGACCCCTCAGTGCAACCTTTACCCTCTTCTTGAACACCTCCAGGGACAGTGATTCCACCACCTCACTGAGCAGCCTGTACCAATATCTCAGCTCTCATTCTGTGAAGAAATTTTTCCCAAAATCCAACCTGAGAGGAAAATATTGATTGTAGGGCCCGTCATTAAAGCAATTAAAAAATCTAGAAAACACATGGCAACTATTAACTACGGCTGTTTAGTTAAGGCTCTATAACAGTCATTGCACAATTTGTGATTTGGCATATGGGAAAGCTGGTTTTGTTTGATTGCCATTTATTCAGAGTTCAACTGATTTTCACAGTTGCCTGATTCAGGCTGTGGGAGTTAGTCCCAGAAAGGTACGTTGATGTGAGTACAGGGAAATTTGGGTGCCAAGTCACAGGGTGTTTTTGGCAGCCAGGTGGTGTGCTATTTTTCTTGGAGATAATAGGTCACGTTCTGTACTTGATGTGACACAGATGGGATGTAATGACTTAATGGGGAGGCAGTGAGATCTCTGAATTTTGTGCCTTCTCTTGAGTGCATGGCAGTCAAGGAGTTCTAAAATATGCAGCTTACTGTGGCTGTGAATATTTTTTCTTTCTTTCCCATTAACTCTTGCTTTATCTTCAGTGAGATGTAGATCATGAATGCTTTCATGGTTGTTTAATCTGTGTTTGAGGTAATCTCCAAAAGTCAAATGAAAACCCAGCTCTCAGCTCTATGTGCTGGCCCTCATCTAAGCTGCTGTGCTGCACATCCTGGCACTTGGGAGGTCTGGATTCAGCAGGAGCAGAGTAGGGAAGGGTTTGCCTTGAGTTCATCTCCTGCCTTGGCAAAAGGTGCACCAGCTGCTTCTGCAGATTTGGGACACTTACTCTCCCTGACCACTCATAATCCAAAGCTGTTAAGAGCTCTTAAAATTGCCAAGCACCTTTATTCATTGTGTAATCACCTTCTTCTGTGAGAGTTTAGATAGGCACAAGGTACTTCTCCCACCTCAAATTTTTGTTGCTTTGGCAACAAAAAGGACCTCTTCTGGACCTGAAAGCATATGAGGCTTCCCTATGGAATCATCCCTTCTTCAAAGGGGTAACCCTGGATGCAGCAACATCGGAGACAGGGACTGGAAAGCATAGCTTCTGGTGGTATTCCATCACAGAGGGTGGTGAGGCTCTGGCACAGGCTGTCCAGTGAAGCTGTGGATGCCCCCCATCCCTGAAAGTGTTCAGAGCCAGGTTGGATGTGTGGCAACCAGCCCATGGCAGGGGGCTGGAAATGGGTAGGCTTTCAGGTCCTTTCCAACACAACCCATTCTATGATTCTGTGATTCTCTCCATCTTTTCTGTGCACAGTGCAATTTCTGTGCAACACCTGACAGCGCTGCCCTTGACAGATGCCACTGCTGTATCTTGTTCTGAAAGGACTGCTTGATACTGGGCTCAGAAAGGCCACTAAGTCTTCCCAGAGAGATGGGGAAACCAAATGGGGAATGCCATGTGTTGCCTTCTAGGCTGCACTGCTGTCCCAGCACAAATGGATTTCAGAATGAGAAGATGGGCAAACCCAGTCCTTGTGTACAGGCATGTCTCATACAATTCAGCACTCAAGGAAGGAGTTCCGCTTCCTCATGCACACACAAATGCCCATGTGTTACTCACATCACAGGAGTAAGAACCTCATCATTTCACTAAACAGTCATTGCAGGACTGAGATTGCAAGAATGTAACATAAATACTGCGTCAGCTTTGTCATTCAGTAACACTTAGAAATACAGTATGTCCTCTAGGACTAAGAAAAAACAGCTTTGGTAACAATAAGGTGACACTTTTGCACGTTATAGGCTTGGATTTTTACATTCCTAGAGTGAATTAGAGTTATTAGCGATATTAGTGAATTATTACTAGTTTTGAGAGCTTCCTTTACAAAAGGAGTAGAAATTTAGTTAATAAAAGCACGATAGAGAAGAGTTACTTTTTCAGTTTTTTTTTCTTTTGAAGATGCTATAGTAAGAGAAACATCCAATATATTATAACACTGATCAAGATCTACAACTATTTAAATCATCTTACTTAGAGAATATTTGAGAAATATTATCTATATATAATATACTTTATAATATTAACGTACATAAAAAAAATAATCCTCCTCTTTACAATCCGAATGATTCAGATAAACCTTGACTTACCTATTAGGTAGTTTCTCTGTTACTTAATCAACTGTGTTTAAAAACCATGTGTAGGTGACTGTCCCATATAGGAGATTTTCAACAAATATTTGCTCTTCCAAAGAGTGATCATCTGGTTTCGCCTGTTATAAATTAACTGCTTGATAAACTCTGAGTGACGTGTTTCCCATAAATGGCATAAAGAGGGAGGGTTATATTCCAGTAAATACGTTATATCTTTCATGGGAAGCAAGAGAACAGTAAACTCTCTGCATCCAGCCCTTCAGCAGCCCAACAGGATTTGGCCCCAGATGTCTGATGAGAATTGGACTGCCCGTGACAATTATTTTATAGACAGGCCCTAAGCTACACAGCATCAGAAGCAGTATCCAATCCTGTTTAAAATGTGCCATTTCATAAAGGATACATCAGTATTCACTGGGGCTGAGCCAAACAAAAGAAAGGGAGGGAGCAGATGCAGAGCATTGCAGGGGTGTTGCCAGCTCCCTAGCCTTTCAATGTGGCCATTCCCTTTAGAGGAGAGACCAGGACTTTGATTCCTTTTTCAAGAGCATACCAGCTATTCAGTAAAGAATTTATGAGTATGCCAAAATTAACTGAGTGGTAAGCGCAGAGTGTTGTTCCTCCTATAAATGACCAAATGGGGGAATCTGGTATTCATACAATCATAGAATGGCTTGGGTTGGAGGGCACCCCAAAGATCATCATGTTCCAACCCTCCTGCCAGAGGCAGGGCCACCAACCTCCAGATCTGGTACTAGACCAGGTTGCCCAGGGCCCCATCCAAACTGGCCTTGAACACCTCCAGGGATGAAGCATCCGCAGCCTCTCTGGGCAGCCTGTTCCAGCATCTCACTCTCTCTGTGAAGAACTTCCCCCTGACATCCAATCTAAACCTTCCCACCTTGAGCTTAAAACCACTCCCCTTGTTCTATCACAATATTCCTGCAAAAGTTCTCTGGAGCTATGAGATACAAGAATAAGCTCTTTGAACTTCCAGTTTGATCTTCCCTGAACAGATTTGACAAGTTGTTCTTGGAGTTTGATCATTGTTAGTTGAGCAAGGCAGTGCTTTAAGACAGGTAGTCTACTCAGTAATTGCTATAGTGTGGGCATGATCTAAACTCTTCACTATTTTGTTCATTGGCTTAATTCCCAATAAAGTATAAACACAGAATTCCTCATGCTCCTAAATTACATTTGAAAAACATTCCTAAATGAAATAGAACATTTCATTCTGATTTGGATTGTAGAAAATAAATTTTAAAAATATGGCCTTAAAACTTGACATAACAGAGTTTGTCTCTATTTGTCAATTGAATTGAAACAAACAAACAAAAAACAAAAAACAAACAGAAAACCCACCACTGCTTGCAGTTTAAGTGGGAACTTAGCCAGATAAAAGGATGATATTTTGGAAAGACAATAAAGGGACTGAGCATCCAGGACTCAGTTGTGTGTTGCTGGGTAAACATGATTCATTTGATAAAGCTCTTCTAAAATAGCCTTATTTTTAAAAGCAATTCTTCTATTACTAAGCCAAGTACAGACAATGTTTTAGAAAACTCATGAATGTAAGACTGGACTAACTGAGTTAACATCATTCGGCCTATTGCTTAAACATCAAGATCTCCACTGTGAATGTCACAGTGACTTTACTACTTCACTTCTCTGATGAATTAATGTGTTTTTCTACACTGTAGTCTGTATTTATTTGTGGTTAATTCAGTTGTATTTGAGATTCAAATTTCTTCTCATTGCATGGAAGAAATTTGCATCTGACATGGCCAAACAATGCTGTGTTTCTGCAATGTGGTAATAAGTCTTTGCATGGCTGTGGCTCAAAAAGACAAGACAAGGAAAAATTGATATGCACAAAACCATACCCAGATTTTATTCTTAGCAAAATTAGCATAGTTATTAGCAATGATAATAGCAACCAAGCCTTCCTAGTCCTTACTCAAGGATCCCGGTATTCACAGTCAACACTGAAAGCCCTGCTTAAGACTGAAGAATAGCAATACTGATATCTGATTTTCAAAAGCTGAAGTCTTGTGTATAGATGATGTGGTTGTGATGAAAAGATCATAAAGTTTTCAAATCTTTCATTTTAATCTCTTCTGATGCACATGAAACACATAAATCTTATTTTTAATGGAAGAAGGAGGCTGTTTTGAGAAGTGTTTGCTCTGTACAGAGCTCTGAGAGAGCTGCATTGTTCACTAGTTACTCATGAAGCCATTGCTAGCTTTTCATGCTGGGTAACACCTTGCTGAGAGTATCTTCCGCACACAACTGGGAGTAGCATATTCCTCCCACAAAGTACTATTTATATTGTCAGTCATTCCTTGGATTCAACAGAGCTTTTTGAGCAGTAAAACAGCACTCAACTTATGGGTAGCAGCCAAACTGTACATATTTGAAGAGTGATTTTCTGCAAGGAGATTGCCAGTGTGTTGCACTGGCAAAATTGCACTTTTCTGCAATTCCACTTTTTTGGGTTTTATGACAAAACCATCCCTGAGACCAGAACAAACAAAAGCAAGACACGTGGACTGTCACTCAGTTGCATTTCTGCTAGGAGTTTTGTCCAGCACAACACTGCCACAATGCTGAGAATGGGCAGTCGGTAATTGAGATATCAGCAGTGGAGCTGAAGACCATCTCCTCTAACTGACAAGTTTCTTAGATACATATACAGCTCTGCATAAACCATCAATACTAAGTAGTCCAGGATCTCATAAATTTGTTTGGCAAAAATCCCATATGTCCTGGCTACCTGGAGGCTGATTTTGCAGAAGCAGTTTTACCTGCTTGTTCCAAATATGCGGCTGATCTCTTTTACAAGTCCTACAAGTCCCTTTCATCCTTTTGCAGTACATCTTGTGGTGCTGGAAATTCCTCTGCTTCAGTGGCTGCTTTATTATATTACTTTTCTCAATCTGGTTTGGGAAACCTTTGGTTACAGGGGAACAATTAGTCATCGTGGTTTTTGCTTTGTTTTGGGCTTAGGTCCCACATGCTAACTATTAGGTCCTTTCAATTACAAGCTCCTTGGTACAGCATTTGTGTCTGCTTAGGTAGTGCCACTTTTTCACATGCCATGCCCCATTTCAGCAACGGTCCATAACTTGACAACAGCTAAAGCTCAAATGCCCATATGATGGGTGTAGCAAAAATGCTGAGTCATGGCTTGAACCACTGATTGAACACCTGGTGGGAAGGCAGAGCCAACCCAGTGGAGCTCAGGTGCATGCAATGCCACTGAGTGACCGGAAGAGGTGGAGCCAGTATCCATCCCTTCCCAGACCTCATTTAAGGGTTGGCAGTGAGGCAAGGGTATTTCTTGCTGGAATCTCTGTCTGTATAGGGCCTTCTAAAGGTAAGCAGACTTTTTTCTTTGTGTCTGTAGTTGCTGTTTTTTGGGTTTGTCCTCATTTGCTGTAGTGTCTGTTATTATTGGTGTGTTTCCTTTTGCGTTACAGTGCTATAATGGGTGTGATCCTGTCTGAAGAGATCAGTCTCTAGAAAGGAAGCTGGTTGTTTAATTAAATGTATCCCTATCAGAGTTCCAGTAAGAGATTTTGGGACTACCTTTTTTGCCTTCCTGAAGGTTCTTTTATGCTAGAAGCTAAGTAGATACATTCACTGTGACATTCTGTCCTCAACTAGTTGTTAGTTTGGTTTCTTGGGGGCAAGCCCAGGATATTTCCTTTTGTCTTGATGGAGCTGGTTGAGGTCAGCCAGATATTTAGCCTGGAGTTGGAGTTTGATTAGAAGAACTAAGGTAAGCTTGTTAAATTTGGAAATGTGATCTAACTATGTTTCTTAACCTAAACAAATGTCAGTGCACCGGGAGTAGTGCTGTAGATACACTGGTGATTTTTCAAGGATCTATATTATTTCTTCTGACGTGTCACAGTAAAATTACTCATAATACATAAACTAATATGTTCTAACAGTTATGAAACTGTTCTTCATACAGTCTGCTAAATGTAATTTGTCAACTAGATGACTCACCAAGGTAGCTGCTGCTTCTCCCACTCAGACTGTGCATTATAATTGAAATCAGCGGGATGCAAGTACCCTGATGGCTCCATACCTATGGAACTTATAATCTTGACTATTTTCCTAGAGAACTAGGCTCATGAGATTGCCCATCTGTGACGACTGCTATAGTGAAAGCATCTTCAAAATGCATGTATTCCTGCATCACGCTTGGGGTAGGCTGGGTGTGTTTCTGTGCCGAGTATTACCAAATATATGAAGCAGTAAAGCTGTAGGATTTCATAACATTAGGCTAAAGTATCTCCTTCATATTTTCAACTTCATAGTTAAATGCAGTCTAATTACTCTTGAATACACAAAATGATAATTGCTTGTAAATCGGACATTACTGCAAAAAACTGTATAGGGAATGTGAAAACAATGAAGTAAGAGAATAGTGTGTCCAGAGAAGTAATATTGTTTTTCATTATTAGTTAAAACAAACAGCCATCAGCTGTGATTGAAGTAGCATGAATTCTGCTTGTTCCAGGGATTGAGTTAATGACCTTTAAAGATACTCCTACCCTAATTTCCTGTCATTCTGTAACTTACAGCAAAGAAACATTTATATTCTCAATAATTTAGTTGACTTGTGTTTTTACATATAAGAATCAGACCTATGGTAGGGGATGGCTGGTGTTTGCCTAGTCCCCTTGGGACCAGCAGATGTCATCAGAACCTTTATTTCTCTGACAGGAGAACTATAATTTTGTGTACTGGGATATCTGTACTTTTCTGTGCCTTACTAAGACTGTATCATGAGGTGGAACTTAAGCAGGCAAGAGATACATACTTAATTCTCTCTAAAGTATTTCTGTCCTCTTGGGAAATCATATCAAAGCTTCTCCAGTAGATGTGAAATGCATTTTCTACATTAGATTCCTGAAAGGATCAACTTTAATGGCAGAAATTACAAAGGGTCTAAGAGGTTAGTATGTGTAGGGAAAGGAGAAGAAAGGCATTATTGCATCTGGAAGTCATATAAAATATTGACATCAGCTACTACTGATCTTCTGAACTTGGGATATGATGTATTTTCCTGCTATTCCATGTTTACATGCACTGTGAATGCATCTCCTTACAGGTGCAATACTTACACTGAGATCCTGTGACTTGCATCTTTGACTATCTGGCCTGAAGTAATTACTTGGTGTAATGAAGAAATCTCTGTCCTTTGGCCTCTGTGAAAGACAAGCAAAAGATGCCCTCCTGCACCCGTGAAATGTGCTAAGGCTTACTAAGCACCAAATGAGTGTAGTTAATGTTAGCCACACCATTCAGAGTGACAAAGAACTGTTCACTTAGTGTTTTCCTCTTAAACATAGACATCAAATATTGTAACCTGCTTCAGTTCTGGTACTAGTTCTCATGGCTTGTGTGAGCTCCCAATAGGCTGCATGGGATGGCTATTTAAAGCAACTTTTCATCCTGAAAATTTGTGTGTTTATCTGGCTGTGGTTCCACAAAATATTAAAGCAGGGGTTCACTTTCATTCAAGAAATATTGTCTTTTCAAACTGATTAGGCACTCACTCTAAAATTCTGAGCTTCAAAGGGGTGAGTAAGTATCAAAGCTTTCATCTTCACTTGTTTCCTGATCCTAGGACCACGTCCCTCCTGAGATTCTTAATGATGGTGTCTGAGTTTATCTGAAAACAATAAAAATAAGGTGGTGGAGGGAGAACAAATCTTTAGGATGATGTGAACATTTCTTCAAATAAGATGTTTTCATGTGGTAGTAATATAGTTCTTGGGAGTTTGAGTTTAAAGGATAATAAATCACATAACATTACACAAAGATGATGTCTATAATTATTGGCCTCAAATGCAAGACCAGAGATATTGTACTGTTTGTATCTATCACTCAATCACTTGTACAATACTAGTTTTTGAGAAACAGAAATTGTATACTAAATATCTATCAGTTAAGGGTGGGGGGGAGGGGGTGAAGTAGTAACTACATAGTTTTATTCCCATGAGGAGAAATTTTGAGGTAATGAAATAGTTAAATGGACAACAATCCCTGTCTGTGAGCTGTGTAGGGACTGAATTTTCTTTGTTTAATAAGAATATTGCATTTAATATGTGGGCAGTGCCAGATGTGAGGTGTTAATTATTCATTTCCTTGATTTAAGTGTTAATGTCACTTAGCAACCTTACTTATCTTTGAAATGGAACATTTTATGGATGCACATAGATTTCTAGTGAGAATAGCATATAATAGAAAAATATTCAGGTAGTGTAGTCTATGCATGAACATCTTTTGCTCTTGATGGCATCCAGTTGAAATTTTTCTTATTCTTTTGAGGGGTTTCCTTCAGAGATAGCACTATAGAACTTGGTTGCTAATCTCTGTTCCTGATATTTTCTGGCTGAAGTGTCCTCCAGCTTTGGAATGTGACTCAGTGATATTTCAACCTGTTTATTTGCTTTAATATATAATCTGAGATTATACTTTTTTCTTTTTCTCTCCATTACCCCCTGGAACTATACTCTGCATCCAATTTGAATAAATAATGAAAGTCTGCAAAATTCAGACAAAATTCATAAAGCTGAATAATATTCTCTGGCATAGAGGTACTCCTACAGCCTGTTTGGCTGGAGGAGGTGTCATGTGCTTGTCTTTCCCAATCAATAGAGGATCCACACTGGAGAGTGTGGAATTAGATTCCACCCCTTTGCTTCAAAGTCCTTCCTTGTCAAATGCCATTTTGTCAGACTGCCTGTCTGCTCCCATCTGTTGCACAGAAACAAAATGGAATGCACTGTTGGGAAGGTTCAACTTCTGTACCACCACCTCTGATGTTACAGGCTGGCACAATAAATTAAGAGGCATTACTTTAGAAACTTCTCTTCTACATCTACATCTAAGGATGAAAGGACAGCTGGAGGATAAGAGTAAGATAAGGTAGCAGGAAGCCAAGACTTCACTGAACTGAGATCATAAATAGAAACAATCCTAGCTTAAACCTGGCCATTGAAGGTCTGTTTTTTGGCTAGTGATAGGACTTGGCCACATTGCTACTGCTGGCAATGCAATCTCTTTGAACGCTGACTCATTTAGAGTGGAAGGTTGTGTTCCCAGAGGACATGGACTACAGGCCAGTGTAAATCATATTCACCATCAAGGCCCATATGAAGAGTCAGCAGTATGTTGATCTTGCTTTTCCGCGCTTCAGCCACAGGCAACACTTCCAGCACTGCTCCATATGCCTTTTCTTGGAAAGATTCCCAGTCTCCTACAGTCAGGACTTTCTGCAAACTGAAGAGTTTGAGTCAGTGATACTCTGTACTATATATTTTTTTTAAAGAGAATGGAGTCTCCAGTGTAGTAATACTTCAGGTCACAGTCAGATCAGAGTAAGTCACTGAACACATCCGCAGCATCCTTCCTACTTTCCAGAAGGTTTCATTTAATTTTTTTCTGATTATTTCTTAATTTTTTTTATTGAAAGCACCTATATTGCTCCCTGTATAATGAAACAATTTTTGGAACCCAAAGAAGTCCCTCCATACAGTTCTATGACCTTGGTCAACAGTTGATTATAGAATGGATATGAGATTTCTGCATCATATAATTTGCATAGGGGTATTCATTTTTCATTTTGGCATTGTAATGAGCATGGAGGCATTTGCATTGACAGGTTTAAATTAAAATTCACTACCCATTCTTCTTCAGTGAGCAGTGGTGTCTTCAAGTTCCAGTCATTGTCATACAAAGGAAAAGTCAGTCTTGTGGTCAGACTTGTTGTCAGCCAATATTTCTGCTTGCTAGAAAATAATTGGAATATCATATTCTCCCTACATTTATATTTTATTGACTGAGTGGCTGTATTTAACAAGACTTTATACTCTGTGACCAACAGGAGAACAAATGCTGTTGTGAACGTCAGTGCAGTAAAAGCATGAAATTAAGAACTGTATTAAGAGAAGAGAGAAATTGAAAAGAGGCGCATCCTCATTCATGTGGCTTTCATGTAAACTTATATCTATGTGACCATACCTACCTTGCAGCTTAGGTGCATCATATCCATAATATGCATTGGAAGATCTAAGTCTGGGCACAGGGAAGTTCTGCAGTCCCTTTCTGTAGTGAGAATGTAAACACAACCTATTTCAATGTTTGTTGTAGGCCAAACTCACTGGTACTTCACCTTGTCTATATTCTATGTAAATCAGACTGTATAGGTAAATGAGCATGTGATCTTTTCTCCAATGTGCTCCAGATGGCAGCTCAGCTCCTCCTTAGGCTTGGATATATTTGTGAGAATGTGCTCAGATGCTAATACCCCGACATTATTCACCAGATCAAATTGTTCTTTCCAGGTAATGTATGGCATGATAGGCTACAGAAGATAGAACACTCCTAGCAGTCATAGCAGAAGCACTAGGGAGAACATACAAAATAGAGAACTGACTGTTTCATCTGAAGAAAGAAATCTATAAGACATAGTTCAAAATAGAGAGGAAACAAAAGGCTTTTTCAGTGTGGGCATGTTTTATTATTGCATCAGTAATATTTAGCTGATAAAGGGCTGCCTACATAAAATGATACAGCAGAACTATCATGGAAATGTTACTACCCTTAATCTTTGTATGGACTTTCATTCTAGAATAAATAGAACAAAAATGAATTTGGTTGAACTTAAGCTCTTTCTCAACTGATGTGAGAAGTTTTGTCTTATACCAGAGCAAAAGTTTCTGTACAGATAAATTCTATTCTGGATCTGTCTTGCCTTATGCTAAGCCTCAATTGTGTGCATGCAGTTGTAATGGGAAAGTGAATTGGTTTTCAAAAGTAAGCTTTACTGGAAATCAATGCTGTTGCTTGTGCCTTTTTTTTTTTACCAAGCTACAACAGGTGATGCCATGCAAACTTGACAGCTTCCAATCCTATCTAGCACAGTGAGAACTGCTATTTTGCCTGTGTCTTTGTGACTCCAATACTCAGCAGAACAACTCTTACCTCAGGTGTGCAGACCAGTCACAGTATGAAGGGTTTTGAGCTCTTGCTAAGAGAACAGGGGACTGAGAGTCCCTCTGTAGGAGTGGTTATACTGGTACTGCTGTGCTGACAGCTCTGCAGCTTGTGCTGCATGGAAATGGCATTCACAGCCTCCTTGTGAAGCAAATTTCTGATCATATAGCTTTATTACTTCCCTGGATTGGCTGTGGGTTCAGCTGTCCTTGCTCAGGCAAAGGTGAATTCAGTAATTAATTATGCACATGCCTCAGTTTATGTTAGTAGTGGCACATCTGATTCAAGTGGATGTGATGGATGCAGGTGTCAAGGCCAGTCTGCAGCATGGTACAGAAAGCCTGCAGGCGAAGGAGCTCAAATGGATGAGGCTGCAAAAACAGAAGTTGAAGCCAGCCTGAAAACTTTGTCCTAAGCACTAATGAAATGTAAATGCTGCTTCTTTCTCAGTACTGCTGAAAAGAAAATAAGCTGTGCAATTGAGTCTACCCGGAGTTTTATCTCCTAGTTTAGAATCAAGCAAGAGGGCATGGGGGTGGAAGAAGCATGCAAAGTCAGCATGCTAGCTGCAAAGCAAACATCAGGGTTATCTTAAATTTACCTTGAGACTGGAAAACAAAGATATTAACTAGCAAAGCATTTTCTCATAGAATAATCCGCACTGTGCATTGCAAGCATCTCAACCACAGTCTTTTATAGGGTCATTTGGTTTGGTTATAATAAGTTTTAAACACTCTTGGGATCTCAAAGCATAAAACAAAGGGGATTGTGTACATGGATTTGCAGACACATTATTCCCGGAGATGCATTCATGTACAAAACTATGATGGCACAGAACATAAAGCATGGATATCAAGCAAATGGGTGCAGAGCCAACAGGACATGCCTGGGATGTGTCCCCTTGTCCCTTAGATAGGGCTTGCTCAGGAGAATCAATTAGACACCTGTGAGCAGAGCCTTGGTGGCATGTTGACCTGTGCCAGCACTGGGCAGGAATAGGAAGGAGAAAGCAGTGCTAAAAGCCACTATTTCTTCTGTAAGATCATCAGAAATACATCTGGGTTGGGGAAACGAACCTGTTCTGAAGTTCTGTCATCACAATAGGTATCAAAAGTATCCAGGTTTTGTGCTACCTTACTGCATGTCACTTCCCCATCTGTAGAGGAGTTGGTACAACAAGTAGAACAACTAAGCTGAAAGTAAATAATCTGCTGTCTTGAAGAATCTAGTTTTTTTTTGCTTTTGTAATGATTTGGTGAAACATGTTCCAAGCCTGGAGTGTTGGTCTTACTCATGTCAGGTTGGAGGGGACAACTGAAAGTTGGCATTTCTCTTGTGAGCAAGCTGTGTGCACTCCTTGGGAAGGGCAAGGGCATGGGGAGGCCCACCTGCTTGCTGTGGACACTGGAAGTTCTGCATTGTGTTTGGTAGCAGCCCACTTGGCAGTGGAGGCTGGAATTCACAACCTTTTGTCTCCTCCTCTCTGCAGCACTCACCATGAGGATACCCTGTTTCCTGACCCAAGTGGGTTCACATGAGACCAGGTGCTGATGGTCATGGGCAGAAGCAGACTAAGCACCTCCCTGTACTAATCTAGGAGATTGATCTTTTCTGCTGCTTGCCAGTATAAATATACCCTTTGTGTCTTGAACCTTACCTTTGTATTTCACAAAAAAATCTGAAACTTTTAGAAAGTTTTTGTTCTGTGACCAAGAAAGTCTACTTTGTGAAGAAAAATACATGCAGGATCAAGCTGTTTGAAGGCTGCTGAGTTATTCAGGCTCTGCTGACCAGGGCTGATGGGTTATGAGACAGCACTGCCCTTGCTTGCACAGTGCTGCAGGGTGAGCTCATTCCCACTGCAGAGCTATACCACGTGCGTCTTTTCCCCCCACTGTATGAGGAGCCAAATATGAAAAAATAAGTCATTCTAGTGTATATAGTCTCCAAATATATGTTGCTAAAGCTTTACTAAAGTCTTGGATGTTTCACAAATATTAAGTCATGAGAAACTTTTATCTGTGGCCAAACATACCATATTATTTAAACAGTTATCTCCCTTGCTTTGAAGTCTGCTATTTCAACACACCAGGCAGTCTGATTATCTCTGAGCTGCATCATTTAGCAGGCAAATAGCTTCTCTGTGACAAAACATAGCAATCCCATTGGTATGAAATGATGGATAGAATTGCATTAGGCTATAAAACAATTACCTCAAATCCATATTTTCAGGTTGCTTATACTAGGATCACAAACACAACCAGCTTTTCACCCTTATCTGCTGAGACTAACAACTTATACTGTCACATTCTGCCTGCACCAGTTTGTCCTTAAATATGCTGGCTGCTGTCAGTGTCAAGCAAGGCCCTCAGCCTCAGTATGTGCTCTGTGTTACGGGTTTCAACTTTGCTTCTGGTTACACACTGAGTCCTCCAAGAGTGGTGACTTTGACAAGTGGATAAGTACAAAGGGGTTTGGCCGTGGCTCCTTCTGTCTAGATGTAGATATTTCCAAGGGGAAAAATTGTTTTTAAATAATTATTTTTCATATAACTAGGAAGAAAGTGATCAGCTAGAGGTTTTAGCTGTGTTTTTGTTGTTTTTGTCTCCTCAGTAAGACACTGTTCCTTTTCAGTGAACAGAGGCAGGCTGATGCCTTCCACCAATTTGTAGCTGACTGCCTCAGTTACTGAAGATAAGACAGAATAAATAATGATAAAAAAAGTGCTTTTGGTCAAGTTGCTAAATACCTAGTGACTGAGTAACAGAGTGTCAGCGTGTCAGATAAGAAGGTAAAGAAAAGGAGTTTTGCACTGCCTCAGTTTCCAGGCTAAAGAAGGTTGGCATCCTGATCGGCTTTGTGAGGAGGACCCAGCATGTAACAATGTGTTGGCTTTTTGCCTTTCTTCCCTTCTCATTAACCCCTGGGATTGTCAGTGTGCCATATGCTGCCTTGTATGCAAAGATAAGATTTACCAGCAGCCTTATTGGTACCTCAGCATTCTTTCCCAAGAATTGTAGTTAGCCTAGTTACAAAACTAAGACGTAGTACAGATTATGTGCAGTTAAAACTAATACACAGAAAGGTTTTAGCATCCTCCCCACTCCCTGGTGTTATGGTTGCCCTTTCTCTGTTCCACTGGGTCCTTGGGTTTGTGGCTTTATGCCTGAGGGAAGGGAACAGTGGGACAGCTGCATCCTGGTCCTTGATGGGAGGAGTGGGAGGGTCGTGGGTACAAATTCCAGGGTCCATCTGGGCTTGCTTTTATACATTTTCTATTTTTCTGTACACTTTGCTCTTCTTTCATTGGTTCACAGATCCTCATACACCTCATCCACTTGAGCTTACTACTTGTGGTGTGACTTACATACACTGAGCACTCAGTCTGTGTTCTGTTTATCTCCAAGACTGGTTTTAGCCAGCTCCAAAGGTTGCAGTCTTTTGAAGGCCAGTAACTGTACACTGGTGAGCTGTTTATAGCCCTGAGGCCATCAGTGTCATGAGCCTGAACTCTCAAATCTCGTTATCGCGCTGCGCCCGTACTCTTTCATTTTTCATTCTAGGGCCATAGACAGAACACATACTCGTTCTTAATAATTAGTGGTTACAGAAATATCTGTATTTCTAGTGATACATAGATGTTATACCATACAATTATACAAATCCAGGGAAAATATTAAATTACTTAACTATCACCTGAATGTTAGATACATATTATTACACATAAAGAAGCTAAAACAAAACTCCAGGCAGGCCAAGTAAAGCCTGGAAGGTGTGGAGACCTGCACCCTGTGCTGTTGCAATGAAAAGGGACTTTCTCTCTCACCAGAATTCAGCCAGGTCACAAAAACCTGGGATGCCATGAGTGCAGCTTTGAGCCTCACCCCCAGCTGTGTCAGTGAATGTGGTCCCTAAGTACTTCTGTTATGCCTCTCAGCTTCACTGACAGTTACACCAAAGGGAGCAACTCGGTGAAGGGGGAGTGCTAAAAATATGCCTTTATGCCCAATCTTCCACACTCTGGTGCTTATAGCAAAGAGATGGTTGACAGGAGGCGAGGGGCCCTACTGCCACCTTTCCCTAGTTTTGGGAGTAGGAGGAAAGCAGGAACTGCCTAGCTGAGCCAGCAGCATCCACCTCCTGCAGGAATGGTGCCAGGGTTGGGAGGGAAAAATGTCTGCAGGAGGTGGAGTGGGAGGCTGTGATCAAGAGCTGGTGCAGAGAGGAAACACTAAGAGCAAGCGTAAAAGGGGAAAATCTGTTTGGTGATGCTTGCTGTGATGAGAGCAGGATTCTGAGAGTAGGACTTGGTGTATGGAGGAGAGACAAGGATGGGACGCATAACAAACAGCACAGCATGGACGTAGGCAGGGAGCAAGCTGTCGGCTGCTCTTTTGTGCTGAGTGTAGTGCCTGCCTCTACCTCAACACTGTCTCTGGCAAATTCTGCTGTGGAAAAATCACAGCAAGGTGTCAGTAAACCAGGGGCTGTTGCCTGATGAAGCAAGCCTGTCAGACAGCTCCCCAGCACCAATCCTGACACTAGCAGGAAATCTCTTGTGAGGATGGCAGACACCCATTGCTGGCTGTCACCTCTCTGTTTTCCCACGGTTGGCACCCAGACTTTGCGTTGCCTGTTGTCCCTGCAACCTCCACAACACAGAGTTTATGCAGGAGAGACATTGCAGGGTGCTAGTTCTGCATGGCAGCACATTTGCCTCTCCTTTCCCTCCTGGAGCCCCGTGGTCTCATTTTTTTCAGAATGTGGGAGAGAAACAGAACTCCCACATCCTGCTTCTGACTGGGGCATGAGTCTGTGAGGGTAGGAAGGAAAGCAGTCTCTTTCCCAAAATACAGATTTACAGCCTGAAAAAGCTGATTCAGCTGATGTGGGGGATTCTCTTGATCTTCAGATCTCTCCCAGTATCATGCGGGGACAACCTTCTTCCTACTGCGTTCTACTTATAAATATCCATTCCAAAATGGTTTACAAGCGAGGGAGCAATATTTAGTCTTGTGGCTGCCACAGATAATTTTGCATCTGGGTTATTGTGTTTCTTCCACATCTCTTGATGTGAGCCATGAACCACACTGCTAAGATCAAATACATCACTTTTTTATCCAGAGAAAATTGATGGCTCTTGGGTTTTCAAGAAATGCTTACCTGAAGATCTGACCTCACTGAGCCCTCTCATCCCTAGAGGTTTCACTGTTGCTTCACTGTATGTCAGTTAACAGTAGGAGTGATAATGGCTAAGACTGGTCCTGTTAATTCTGTATTGTGCAGTTATATTTCAGGAAGAAGACAAACCTGCGTGGTCAGACAGGTTGTCGTAGGAATTATTTGTGTGTGTGTGTTGGGCCACAGAGCCACTGTAACAGATGGAGTTGAGTGCAGGAAGGAGCCAGGAAGACAACGTAGTGCGTGTGTATCTCATTCACTGGGATTCCTGCCATCAGTGTTTGTCAGTTGGTCATAAACTTTTCTATTCAGAGATTATGTGCAGTTAGTCAAAAAGCCCAATTGAGGACCGAGTGTGATAGTTAACAGGGGAATTTTTATTAGAAACACAGAACAGAAAGGAAACTTTCCTTTTAGCTGTAAAGGAGAGACAGTGCTTTGGTCTTCCTTACATGTGTCAGACTGATAAAATCACCCTTGCTCTAATTTCACAGAGACTGTTCAACGTGTAGCTGAAGCCTTTTGCGTCCCAAGCCATTTGGCTGCTCCTGCAATGTTTCCTGATGCTGTGATACTATTTCACTTCCTTCCAAAACTGCAGTTGTAGTTAAGAAAAGAGTCAGCTGTGCTCTTTCTTGTACCCGTTTTCAAAGCAAGTCTGTTGAAAGAGGTTATCATTCTGCCTTCAGGCTGTCCTAACTCTCATGGTTGGCTGTCACCACTCCCTGGGTCTGGAGATCTGCTCATGGGGTGACACTTACATGTCTACCTTGGTAGCTATGAAAGGATAGCACTTTGCTAGACCCTCATTAGGTGTTTTCTACAAATCTCAGCTGACAATATGCTTGTGTAATTGTTGTCCAAATACCTCACGTTCTCATCCAGCTACATCCTCCTGACCACTGATGGATACATGTGTGAAGAGTCAACTACTAATGTGAGCTAAGTCTGTCGAATAGACAGTATTTGTTTGAAAGTCTTCAGGCTGAAGATTTGATCCTCCAGCTCTGTTTTGAGCTGAAGGAAGGTTTTCCAGAAATATTTGCAGCTAGATTAACATGAAAAGTGGTAAATGATTTATGGAGAAGAAAGGAGAATTCTCTCTCCCTACTGAAAACAGCTCCTTGTGTTCCCAGTGCTGACGGAAGCTTCAGTCTCCCATGACCCTACATTGTTGATTCAGCTTTTCTAATTTCTTATTTACTTGCTTATGTACTTATGGTAAATTATAACTACTTGTGCTTTGTTTGTAGGTGTTAATCATTTTATCTGATATTCTGGCTAACAATGAATTGCTAAGCAGGAGTCTTCCACTGTTATACAAATATTTCTCCCTGAATACTAGCAACTTTTAGCAGGTCTTTCCTTGTTTTTCAGTCAAGTAAATAGTCATTCTTTGGTGGATGAATTTAAAACATTTTTCGTAGTTCCTCCTAAGAAAGTGTCACAATCAATGCCTAGAATTTTTGACAATGATATAGAATAAAAACTCTTGCTGAAAAAGAGCTGTGTACTACGCTGGTGCAAATGGAAATAAACGTTGTGCAGTTTCACAACTTCTTTAATCAGTAATAATAATTAGAATTCATATCTCAGTTCTACTAGTGGTAGTTGGGTTAGCTATTTTTCCTATGAAGAGAGTACTGTTTGTGTCTCTATCAAAAATCAGCATCAGGAAGGGACGGTTGAATTCAATGATTGGAGCAAGAGAGAGGGCCATTATTTTAGGAGTAGCAGCTGTTGCTGATGCCTCAGTACCTCTCTCATCAACATCCAGAGCAGCCTTATGGATAACCTAGGAAGAAAGAAAACATGGTCATTTTGGGCAGAAACCAGCCACCTGAAAGATGGACCAGACTCCATTTAAATCACTCTCCTCAGCTCCTCATGAGATAAATAAAAAGAGAACAGACTGTCCTCTTACGCTGGGTCGAATGCTTTTATTTGCCCAGTTACATCTGAGTTAAGGAGGCATCTGAAGAGAAGGAAAAGGGATTGTATGGGCAAATACAAGATAAACTGCCACTACATTCACAAATAAAAGAATAAAATAAAATAAGAGAGAGTCTCTTTTATCCAAATTGCATCCCCTAATCTTGAGATTTTCCTTGATCTTTCTTTCCCTTGTGCTTTCTACTGCCTCTCACCAGTCTTTCCTCCTCCTGCTGAGATAAGAGAGGTGCCTGTGCCCAGCTGGCCCCTAGACCTGGTAGGGCTCCATACCTGCCTCCAGCCATTGTGTCCCAGGGTGATCAGAGTGCTGCTCTGCTCTCTTGCCCACTTTTCAGGCACATGTTAGAGGGGGCCAGCTCTGCACTTCCAAAACTGAGTCAACAGAGCAGTAGGGTGGGCTGTAGTGTGTCTAGGAACATTAATGGCTCTTCCTGAAGAGCTGAGGTTTGGTGTTCTTCTCCTGCTCCAGATACACTCCAGGAGATCTTTCCTGAAAACAGCCTTGGGAAAAAATGCTATGCTGCAAACTAATCTGATCACTGTCACTGACAGTCAAACTCCTCTCAGATGTAAACTTACAGACTGAAGCCAGGATAATTCAGGCTATGGCAAGCTGGGAAGCCAAGAGCTGTGTTTAACTGGTGTTTCTGGACACCATAGGGACGTGTGTTTGTGAAAGGAAGAAAAGGGTTGGTGGCCACAGACTTACTTTAGAAACCTTCAGCTCCGGGACACCACTGATGCCAGAGAGATCTGCCTGGTTGGTGAACACATCCACAATTCCCATCTTGCTAAGTATGTTTGTTATTTCATAGGTCCCAGAGATAGAAAATTTGGGGAAGTAGAGCTGTATTTTGCTGTTAGACAGAAGAAAAATACAAAGGGTGGTAAGAGATCTTTTGCAGAGGTAAATGTTCATGGGAAAGCTGTGTAATTCCCATGGGTAATTCCCCATACCAGGGGTCTGGACCAGCCATAAAAATACAGTGAGCACTAATCTGATTGTTGGCTCTTCTCAGGGTAATACGGATGCTGTAATTCATAGTAATATCTGTGATATCTATCCGGTGTTTTGCTTTAGTAAATATGAGAGCACTCAGCGAAGGATGGCAGTAACGAGAGTCTCTTTACAGTCAGGAAAGATGAGACACAGAGGTGACAGCCCATATCACTTAATCAGGGAGGGACATTGTAATAAGGTACAGACAGTTCTGCCTGGGGAAAGATGTGACAAACCCCAGCAATTCAAACCAAAGCAGTGCTTTGGCCTGACTCAGGGGAGGTTCTTCATCCTGACACCTGCACTGAGCACCCCATCTTCTCAAGTCTCTCCTTGACATGCTTGCTGTGATAGAGTCTGCGTTCAACAGCGAGACGCAGATAGGGTAGACGTGCAGAACAAGTTCTGTCCAGCTCTAGAGATCAAAATGTATCCTCCAAGTTACTCCTGATGGGATTTGCACCACCTCCAGGCTACCTGTGTGCAACTCCTGCTCGCTACGCTTTTTGTTCGATTTCTTTCATGTTCTGTCTAGGGGCCCTCAGAGCCCTCTAGGCGCCTATGCAGGATTTGCCTTTTAAGTAGTTCACATCTTCTGTCTCTCCCTGGGGTAACTTGCTGAACAGCAGAAATGAACAGAATTCAAGTCCCACTGCTGCTGCCATTGTGTGACTCTGCCCAGTGTATTAGAAGATGATAGTATCAAGCTTATTAGCACTAGAATAATCAAACTAGAAGAATCAGAATGGTCTTTTGGTTCTCCGCATCTCTTATGAAGAATTTATTTATATGTTGGACTTGAAGGTGCTTGTACAAAGAAATTATTTAGATATGGGTTTTCCTACTTTTGCACCTGAGAATTACGTTTTTATTTTTCACAGCTGAGGCATCACATATTAGCTCATATCCAGTTTGCTGCCCACTATGTCTTTATTAACTGTGGCAGCATCTCTATAGCATACATCAAGAATCATGGGTGTGAACTGCAAAGCCTTGTTGAGAATCAGGGCAGAGCTTGGTAAACTAGGCACATATTACCTTGATATTACTCAACAGCTGGTGCTTAGATCTCTTTCCCCTCAGTCAAACAAGGCTGTAAGACATACTAGCTGATATTAGTTTCAGTGGTAGGAGCTGACAGAACCTCCTTAGATTTTCAGAGTTTCAGAAACAGAACTCCAGAAAATCAGGGCACCTGTAATCAGTCACCAGCCTCCTCTAACAACCACTGGGTACTGCAATGGTCCTTGTAAGGACAATATCTGTGTGGGGCATATTATGAATTAATACAAAGTCATGGTTTATTCAGGGTTTAGACATATTTGTGAGTCCTAGTGTGTCAGTGGCATATATAAGGTAGAACATATTAGCTGAGATGTGACTAGAGGTTTTGCCTTAGAACTGCCACTTTCTCACTCAGTCAGTGGACTGTTTTAGAAGCCCTAAATGGGATTACTATTCAGCACTCTCGAGACCCCATCAGGATAGTTTCTGCTCTGGTGGGGGAAGCATAAGGTCACTTAGGCATCAACAAGGGAATAGTTAAATACCAACCAGCTGCAAGATTTTTATAGCTAGGATGTACAAGCAAAAAATAACCCACTCAGTTATCAGAATCAGCAAATCTGTAGTACTGCATTCCCAAAGGAGAGAAAAAAGTATACATCTAGGTGCTGCTGCAGCTGACTGGCAGATTACCTCTTGAATAGATGGTCTGACCATTTCTTGACTCTTTCCTTGTCCAGAGTTTGCTCTAACTGCTTCATTTTCCCTTTTGCTGGCAGAATTAGAAACGCAGTAGCACTTCCATTGTAATGAAGACGTACCACGGTGCAAGGCAGGTCCTTATCAAAATACAAGTCAAATGTGCCAATCCGACACATCATAGGAACTTTCACAGTAGTTTCAGCATCCACAAAGAACTCCCTTTCTTCAGTGTTCTCTGGTTTAAAAGGCTTTTCCCAGTTGCCTGATACAGAAAGGGAAATGCAACTGAATGTCCCATGTCTCATCTTATCATAAATGGAATTTTATATAACTAGTTGTATGCACCTATTCTTCCAATTCACAAATTCAGTTTTCAAACTTACCATTTTAGATGTCTATCACAGTAAAGCAAGAATCTTTTACTCGGTCAAGAGAGCATATTAGATTCCATTACTTCTCTCTTCAGATGATGATCTTGGTGGTCTTTCTGTAAACTGTGATTTAAGGGCTCACCTGACAGCATCTGTGCTCTGTACGCATTTGATTTCTATTAACTTTAATAATAAGTCTCTGTCTGTAGATAAAATTGATGTAGGATCTTATATTTGAGTGCTGCTGTGTCAAGCTTAATACCACATCATGAAATCCACATCGGAAATACTGTTTCCACTTTGTTCCTTAAAATGCCTTCCCCTGCTCATCAGTAGCTTCTTTCATATAGAAATATGTTTGTGTGCATATATTTCCAGGACTTCAGAAGGAAAAAGTAGAATTTTACAGTATATAGTAAATTAGGCCAGTGAATAGTGCATGTTTGTACAGACTTCTAAAAGATTAGACATGCATTTACTGAAAACTGAAAAAATGTGGGGCAACTGGAGCCATGAAAGTGTGCTAGGGCTGCACACAGGCTGCATCCCAGAGCAGAGCTCCTGCATCTGCCCTGGGCAGAGCTCAGCCTTCATGGTCTCCTGGTGCAGCGTTCTGCTGCTCTCCTTGGCCCAAGCACACCTACAAGGGGCTTCAGGCCCACCAAAGAGCATTTGAAATTTCTGCTGGAAAAATTTCCCAGTGAGGCAGCTGATGAGATCATTTGATAAAAACAAATAACATGAGCACTAAATGACTTACCTCTAAAGAAAACAAAGCTAGCCAGGAGCATTACAGTCTGTGGATCTATTTCCTTAACCAAATTAGTAATTTTCCCTTGTGTTTTCTTCTCTGTATAATCATTGATCTCCTTCTCAGCCTCTGTGGGATTGTTGAAGTCAGTAGCTAAAACCTCTAGTTGATACAAAGGTTTGGCATCATCTAAAAACTTTTTTAGTGGTTTCAGCTTCTTTGTTAGAAAGATTGCATTCCCCATGTTGAGCTGCACCCCACTCTCGGGATGGCTCAGCATGTGCATGAGATTGTGGAAGCCTTCATGTATCTCTTTCTCCTGAATCTCTGTAAGGTTAAAGGCAAGTCCTTCCAGGATCTGAGTCTTGGTGATTGACCTAGCCCCCAGGGCCAGCATTGCAAAGGCAGCAGAGATGCTTACAGGAGAGAAGAAAATGTTCTTATTAGGTGCTTCTTGTGCAACCTCATTTAGAAATTTAAATGCAAAGTCAGCATTGTTTGGCACTAGTTTGAGGCAAGCTGCCGCTTCAGCGTTGTGATGCATATGGTCTTTAGGTTCATTTGGATCGTGTCCATTGTAGTGGCTGGCTGTAAGCTGGCCATAGGCAAAAGCATGAAGCCCAGCCAGAAGCAAACATATATAAAATACAGTCTTCATCTTCTAGTATTTAAATCCTATGGAGAAAAGGAAAATCTATTATTAAGGTAAATTAATTAATCAGGTAGAAAGAGTTACTCTGTCATTCTCACATAAAAAGAACTGTTGTGTTTTTCTCGTCTCGATTTCCTTTAAGAGGAAAAAAAAAACCCAAAACATCTCTTGCCACGTGTATTTTTTTCTCTTTTGTTTTTGTTTGTTTTTAATTTCCCCTGGCCTTCTGACAACTCTTTCACAACTCTTTCTGTCTCACTCTAAATACCCACAATGGCAAAATTCAGCACTGATTTGCTGAATACACAGCACCCTCAGCAGGCCAGAGAACAGAGCATACCCCAACAGAAAACATACCATGACTAATCACCAGAGGGCTGCAACTACTGTGCTTTTGACAATAATGGTCTAAGATAATTCCTGGAAAGAACTTCACAGAGCAAGTCTGGGTGTTTTGTGAATAAGGGAAGAAAGAGGGAATTCACACTAGTAGACAGCCACCAGTAGCTATATACAAATAAAACTGAAGCAATTAGACACAGAGATCTTTAAATAACCTTTTGGTCAGACTGATAATGCCCTCTGTTTCAAGAGAGAACAAACGGTGGTGGCCGTAGCAAACCAAACAGAAAGCTCTATGTCTCTAAGGAATAAGTTCTCTTTTTTCTCAAAAAATGACATGACACTTAAAACATTACTTTGGGTTCTTATTTTATCTCTCAGTAGACAAACCATACCATTGGAGTGGATTCATTTTCAACACAGCAAAAGGAGTCAATGACACTAACAAAAACAAGGCCTTATTTTTATCAGATGCTCTACTGGTCAAAGGGCAGTACATCTATCTCATCCTGTTACTCTTGGCTGTGTTATCTACTTTTCTTAACAGAGCTGACACTGTAACAGCTCTTACAATTGGACATTGGAAATGTGGAGTCCCAGTGGGCCTCATTTCTCAGGAATCTAGTGCAAAGAAATGGTGAGAGACTTGCAAAGGGTTTGTGGAGATAATGAGCCAGATTTGCTAAAACCTGTGCAAGGAGAGACATGTTAATCTAATTGCAACTTTCTGATCTGGTATTATTTGACTTGAAAGGTTGTGGTCAGAAAGTGATACGATCATGGTCCTGATTTCTCCATAACATCAGAGGGATCACTTTTTATTAGTATTTGAATATCTAGTAATGATTAGACTTGCATAAGAGCAACAAAATATTTAGAGCTTTAATCAGATATTTAAATAACTGCAAGTCTGATGAAGTCTTATGAAAGTATTTCTAAAAGGCAGTCCTGCTTGCAGCAACACTATGTTATTGGTAAATGGAATGGTCATGAGGGTCCCTGGTAACTCCATTTTCAATAACTGTGCACAGTAGTTTTAAATTATACTTTGGCCGCCTCCTCTGATTCTGTCACTGAAATGATACTGCTCAGTATTACTATCCACTTCTAACTCAACATAAAAGCTCCTGTTCTGAACATTTAAAGCCAGCTATGTGTGATCTGATGCATTAGTCAGACTTTGAAATCAGCTCCCAGACAAAAGCACTAAATATGAGCCTGATCTATTTCCATGTTTCTAGAGGTCTGATTCAGAACCTGCCTCTGGGTAAATTATTCACTGTGAATTTACTCAGCTGCAGGCATAATTTATTAACAACAACATGAATACAAAAGAATGAAATATTTCATTGTAAACATAAGTCATACCTGTTTCCTATCTCATCACATTTAATATCTATGACAAAACACAGCATATAGGTGGATTTTTCTATATAGGCATTGAAATGCCAATGTCTATTTATTTGGAGTGCAAAGTAGGAATGGAATTTAACTGACCTGGCCTCAAAATTATAGCTAATGGGTGCAGTAAGAGCTTTGTAAAATATTGGTTATAGTTTTCAGAAGTTTTTTTTCTTCTATCCTGATATTTTTGCCCTATGCAGTTATGACGTATTTGCTTTCTGTGTTTAGCTTTCACAGAATTAATTTCATTTTATTATAGCTTTGAATTCACAGATAATTAACTACAATCTGAATGTGAATCATCCATCTGTTACTGAGCACTGGCCAATCACAAATGTTCAAGACTTATGAGTCAGCTCTCACAGAAATATTGGTAATGGTTGATTTTAAAATCATGAGATTATGAGACTCAGCAGCTGTAGTGTGTAGAGGTCCCTTTTTGTGTGCATGCTTTTTTTTTTTTTTTTTTTAAATCCTTAAAGATAGAAGTTACACTCTGTTAGGCTATTCTTTGAAGAATATTCTATTTCATGATAGAGTTTAGATCCTGTAAGCCTTTAGAATATGACTGGGAGCTATTACTTCATACTTTGTATTACTATTCTAGTTGATATAACTGCAGTTTTAAGTTAGCAGAAGATTACCAATGATAAATTAACAACTGTTTCCTTATGGAGCAGAAGATTCAGATTCTCAGGCTATCCTCATGGTTGAGTTTTCCTACCAAACATACTTGCTATCCATTTATGAAAAAACAAAGACCTGGGAACCTCTGCTAAAAAGCCCTTAGGGAACCTCCTATCTGAAAAGGATAATTTTGAAGAAAGCTTTCTATCTTAAGATTCATATTGTCTCCAGAAGAACATTTTGCTAAGAGGCACTCTGTCAGATTGCCCACAGACATGGGAATACAGTGAAGAGCTATTCAGTTGCAATTCCATATTTACACTAATTTGTTGAATAGCCTGGAGGAAAGCCAGGTTAATTCTCGGCCTTTCTTCTTTCTTTTGTCTATGTCAGGCAATGACAATATATTTTTGGTATTCAGGAAAAGGTATTATTCATTAAAAGCTTTCAGTCAAACCCAACAATGGCACAGCAACATGCCAACACCTGCAGGATAGTGATGTTTCAAGCAATTTATCTGTAATAGATTTGGTGATAACATTTGTTGAGTATATTACAATCTTCCCTACCATGCAAACCAGGATGGCAGTACTTTTTTTAGATACTCTTTCCTAGAAAGAAAATGGAGAAAACTGGGACTGGCTGTTGCCTCAATATAATTCCACTAGAAGACCTAGAACAGAATGAGACCAAATTTTCCAGTTGACAGAACCTGATTCTTTGTGGAGACAACTAGTTTGTCCACTTGAGGGCTGATTTTTGTCTCTGTGATTTGGAGATGAGGATTCATCCCATGCTGCTTCTGTAAGGGATCTTGACCTATAATCTCATTTTAGACGACATGAACATTTGCAGTATTTGAAAATTTATGCAGTCATGAAATAGAAGAGTTATTTGCTCACCAGATGGTGCTGCTTCCCTCTTAAAAACAATCAAATAAGGAAATCTGAGAAACCTTTTTTTCCTGAAAGCTGCTCCCTGGTGGGACCAGGCATAAAAAGACATGACCCCACCACCATCAGTGGTGTCTGTTGAACTCATCTCAGCCACTCATGGTTATATCCAAAGAAGAAACTAAAACAATTCAAGCTCACAAAAGTCACAAAAGAAAGACCTGACTACTCACATGTGTATGTGAGAAACTGATCTCAGAAACCTACTGCATGTTACTGCCTATTCACAAGAGCACCACAAATTCACTTGTTCTTTACTGGCTGGCCTGAAAGTTCTCAAGATACATCCCATTATGTGCCTGGAGAAGCTCAGGTAGTTTTCAAGAGTGATCAGCTAGACATTTATTTCTGAGATTCAGAGTTTTGATACCCCATACCTGAGGCCTGAGAAGACTGCAAGCACAAGCTGAGGGTATTGGATTCTGCGAAGAATCCAGTCATTGTCACTATTTCATTAAAGTAATTACTTTTGCAATAGAAACATAGAAATCCATTTTACAGTATCCTTTAGAAATGCATATAACCCTACATGGGCATGTTCCTTTTTTCTGTATGGAGTAAATTTCTCTGTTAGATGGTATTGGGTAAAACTTCTAGGAACTTCTATAAACATTGAGCCCTTTGTCAAATTTGCTTGCGTAAACCTAAATAAACCTTCTGCAAGGCAGCTTGGCATGTAAGAGCTCACCAGGAGTTGCAGCTCTCAAGAGTGGCATCACCCACTTCTAGGCTTCTTTTACCTGGAAACAGGTGAACACAAGCTCTCACTCTTCTACCAGAGCACTCTTGATATTTACTTTCTGGATCTGAGCTACTACACACACCAATGGATGAAGTATTACTGAGGCCAGAAGAAAAAAAAAAGAAAAAAAAAGGACCAGGGCAGTATTTAGGGAAGTCATGAACAGATCAAACTGAGTTCTTAGTTTCTGCTTTGCAGTGTACACCTGACCACTACACAGTCTCTACATGAACATTACAGTTTGGCATCACTGTGATCTCAGCTCACCTGAGTGACTGAAGAACAACTTTTCCCTCCTTCCCGCTCACTTATCCTGCAGTCTGATGATTAAAGGATACAAGGAGATGTCTCATCTGAAAGAGAAGTACAGCTCAGATATTCCATTCTCTAAGCAAAGGTATTCTGGCCTTGAATATAACAATAAGTAAAATAAGTTAAAAAATATTATCAGTGCTCTAGGCACCCATCCCCAGGCTCTGAACAGAACAGGGCCTGTTCCCTCTGGCTTGGAAGAGCAGGAGGTACGTCAGGAGAATTCCCTTCTTTAGATGTTGAAGATTTGTTGGCTCCAGAGATCACCTTGCTTCCCCACAAGGCAATGACACCCTACTCTGCCATTCTTGGTTCTCCTGCCAGTCACCTAACAATATACAGGCAAATGCCTAAATGGTGCCTGTGTGCTTTGTATCCAATTGGCCGAGTAAGCCTTTTTACCACTGGAAGAGTTGCTAAGACAGATTTAACATACTACAAAAGTCTTAAAATCAATTTACTGCAGTATGATACACTTTTGAAGTCTCCGTAGGAAAAAAGTCACTACTTACAGCAGCTTTCAAGGATCCTGCTGTCCTCACCAGAACTATCCTGCAGCACCCTCTCTTATTTATACTGTTAAATAGCATTATGAAAGCAAAGTGTCCTCTAGAAAATATTAACCAAGGCAGACAGGCGTTATTACATTAGGAATGGAGCAGAGCAAACAGTGAAGACAATTTTTTGGGGGGGGCACATGACTTTTGCTGTATATGCATGGCCTAACCCTGCCTTAGCTTACAACAGTTGTAAGAGTTCTCCTGCATTTCTGCATAGTCTCCTGCTGGGAAATCAGCCCTTCACTCTAGCAAATAGTTTGCATACACCATTAACTTCTGCAAACAGCCTGACTAGATATGTTAGAACTACTGAAATGAGTAAAATTAAACACATCCATAATACTAAATAAAGCATTAGGAAAAGACAGCTAGATGCATGCCATAGTGAGGTCTCATCTCAATATTCTGCACAGAAATATCCCGCCTCTCTACACCAGACTTTTAATAGCTTTATTTAGTTTATTTGTTTTAAATTATCCAATCATTGTTAATTGTCTAGTAAGGGACAGGTGTTAGGGACTTCACTGGTAAACTTGAAGGTGTAATATCAGTGTATACAGTGGCTGAGGGTTGTTATAGGGATAATGATATGATGGCAGAGATGGGCACTCTAGTGCCTGTGGCACCCCAGTCAGACTGATGTGACCACACATGGAGGTGGACAACCAGCAACGTTATGCACTGATGTACTGCCACCAACTGCAAGTACTTCCAAATTGCAGGTGAGGAAGCATCAGACCAGTAGGCTAGAACATGATTTGCATGAAGGTGGACCCATCAGGAAGGCCACTTGTGTTTTATATGATCCTTCATCACAGCAAACTCCTTGCAGAAGTCTGTAGCCTTACAGCATTGTGGGGGAGGAACATTAGGATCTGTGCTAATGTGAGACTGGAGAGTATAACAAATCAGTGCATAGCTGAGCACCTCACATCCAGCAGGAGCATCCCAATGGCAAGTGGGGGGTCACAGCAGTAACTTCAGCTTAAAGGAGGCATTGCTGAATCTTCTGTGGAGATGGGCGTTTTTCTTGGCAGATCATGTGTTGAAACAAGGCTTTACATTCTGCATGGCTGTGGTGTTGCTACAAATTCTGTCTGTCTAGGCTTCTCTGTGCCTTTCACACATGCAAAAGCAAACAGAGTTGCTCAGTACCAGTACTGCTGGAGCATTTGAGTTGTTTACCAGCTGGTGAAATGCTGGTAAAGCAGCTGTATGCTTCAGTGCTTAACATAAGTGAAAACAGCCCCCAAAGGTACAGAGCTTTACCTTAAATGTCTACAGGTGAATAATAATAATCACCAAGAGAAAAATGACAACACAGTAAAGGACAAAAAGTACGGCTATGACTAAAGTTATTAAAAACTTGAAGAAAAAAACAACCGACTTAACATGACTTCATTTAAGAACAGTTTAGTCTAGCAGTGGGAAGTGTCCTTTAGCTGCTGATATCTGGATGAGAATGCAAGAGGAAAAAATGGATACATTCTAATACAATCTCTGATATTATCAGCACTGATGCCTGATTTTTTTTCCAATTTACTTTTTTAATATTATTATTGCAAGATCTTAATAACACTATTTCACCTTCAGTAAATTGTCTCCATTAACAAAAGTCATCCAGCATGAATTCCCTTGGAAACAGGCTGGCTGTAGTCCAAAATGAATCAATTATTTAAATTAGAAAAACTGCATGCTTGCTTCCCTGGTGGAGGAACACTTTGATCTTTTTAAAATATTTAACTGATTACCCTGAAAGCAATTTGAAACCATGATGGGTTGCTGTTCTGATGATGCCCTCTGGAGTACAGTGAGCACAGAGTCTCTCATATGATGTGCTGAGATGACATGTCAGTGAGCTGCTGAAGGCTGCATCTCTCACTCTCTTTCTCTGTACACAGCTATATTTGACCTTGAATGTTTCCAAGGATGTGGTAACTACCATATCTCTTGGCAGTTATTTTCGGGAAGAGTTTGTGGTCAGATTTAATTTGACTTTCCAAGTTCAAGCCTGAGTTAGCAGAAGTGGGGCCAACAGGTTAAGTGAAGAGATGATTCTCCATGATAGTGTGCTTAATGTCCTCCTCCAGCCTGGCTATTACACAAGACCTTGCTCAGGCCGACAGTGAGCAGTGTTGGTTACACTCAAGACCTTGCTAAGACAGAAACAACACATCTGTCTCAAATTGGGTGCTGGAAGAACTGATGGCAGACACCTGCTTCAACAGATGTGGGCTAACTGAGCATGTCCTAAAAATGTGTCTTTTCCTCAGTCATCTTACCCAATAAATATTAAGCAGCCCAAGAGCCCCCCTTGAATTCTACTTCTTAGCAGCCAGTTGCACAGCAGGATCTCCCTGAGAGTAGGGGCGCCTGTTGAGGTTATAGCTGTACAGAGATCCCTTAAACCTTAATGCTAAGATGCCTTGCCAATATAGATACTTGGTAATTGTCTAATAGTTCATTTAAGCTTTTTTAGCTTTGTTGAGATTATATTTTAGAATGATTGTTCACATATAATCCCTTAGACATAAACTGTTGATCAAGTCTGAGACTAGGAGTGGATCCAGCTGCACCTAGGCTCCTTTCCTCTGCAGTTCAAGAAGTTTGGAAAGCAAGGAGGTTGTGCTTTGAAGCTCATCACTCAGCAGGAGGCCCTCCTCCACATTTTAACAGAAACCATTGTCCAAGCCTGGTACTACATGAGGATTAGGTTGCACTTATGCTTCTTTGGGTAGGACCTTAGAAAGAAAAGGGATCCACTCTGGACCTCATTACTCAATTGGGGGGTCTCCTGGATTAATGTATTTAGCCCTACTCTCTATGCTGTTAATAATCAAGTGTATCTTACCATCCTGAATCTTACTAAGTCACAGTCTTTGTTAATTGACTGTATTTTATCAGTAAATGCATTCCTGCTTCTCTCTTATCAGTGAAGTGTATTTTCCCTCCATGATGTTCTGCTCTATATGCATCTGGAGTGCTATCTCCTCTTTTGGGTTACCTTGTGCAAGAGAGATGAGGACATCCTGAGTGAGACTAGTGGAGGGACACCAAAGTGGTTGAAAGGCAGGAGCCCAGGACAAAGGTGGGGAGGCTAGGACACCAGGACTTATTCACCTTGGAGAAGAGTAGGTCGTGCAGGAGGGTGTACCTGTAGTCTTTATCTGGTAAGGTTAGGGAGAAGATGGAGCCAGGATTGCACAACAGTAGTGTGAGTGGCAGGGGATGCAAGCTGCAGCATGGGAAATACAAATTAGTATAAATAAAATAATGTTCACAGTGATAATAATCAAACATGAGGACAGATTGCTCTGTAAGGTTGTGAAATCACTGTCCTTGGAGACATACAAAACCTAGCTGGATATGGCCCTGAGCAACCTGATCTAATTTCCAGGATGGTGCTCCTGTGAGCAGGTGGTGGGATTGGATGACCTCCACGGGTGCCTTCCAACCTAAATTATTATCATAGAATCCTTAGAGTTGGAAGAGACCACTGAAGGCCATCTAGTCCAAATCTCCTGCAACAAACAGGGACATCCACAGCATATTGGGTTGCCTGGGGCCTTATCCAGCCTCACCTTGAAAGTCTCCAGGGACGAGGCATCAACCACATCACTGGGCAGTGTGTTCTAGTTCCTCACCATCCTCACTGTAGAAGACTTTTTCCTTATATCTAATCTAAATCAACCTCGTTGAGCTTGAAGCCATTTCCCCTTGTTCCGTCACCACAGACCCTGCTAAAGAGTCTGTTTCCTTCTTTCCTGTAGCTAATCCAAATGACTGTGAAATCCCACTCCAGGAGACCCTGCCTCCATTCATGCAGCAGGTTTGCATCTCACCCTGTTGAGAAACCTCTCTGCTTCTCACCACGTGATTCCAGTGGTTTTTCCCAAAACGCTTGGGAAGCTGCCATCTCCCTCATCCTATGGCACATTGCAGCAGAGCTGGCACAAGCAAGCAGGCAGCCTCCCCCTCCACTGCTCAGACACAGCCTCTGCCAGGGCTCAGCACACGGCATGACACTAGGAACAAACAAATCTGGCAGGCCATCTGCCCTGTTCCCAACAGGTACACGCACCCCACCACAATAGTGCCTAGGCTTAGACTGTGCTTTTCCCCTCTGAGAGCTTGGAATTTCGTGGAAGTAGTTGTGATCTCAGTAGGGATTCATGCAGCTGCTTTGATTTCTCTACACCTGCCTGTACTAAGTCCTGCTAATGATATGCTTTTTAAAAACTTTGGTGGGAGGGGAGAAAGGGAAATATTGAGACTCAGAATAGGCATGCTTGACTGAACTATTTTTAAATCAGAAACACTCAGCAGTCATTTTCCTTCACAAAGGTCCATTAAGATGGTCAATTTTCAGATACATCCTTACTGAAGCCTTCAAGCACTTGAGAAAACCCCTTTTTTGACTCTGTTTACTTCCTTGACATTGCACAGCACATGTGGCTGCAGGTGGCTCAGCAGGTCTGGTTCTCTGTAGTCTAGTCTAGGGACAGACAAAGCATTTCCAAAGATGAGCTTGTGTGACTGTGGGAGGAGAACTGTCTCTGATTATTGTCAGAGTTTGAACAGAGTATGGAAAATATTCAAATGCATGTTAATTTGTTTTGTGTACTTAGATTTTTTTATTATCTGAATAGTTTTGAGTTCTCCTTTCTTGTGCCGTTATAAACAATGTATGTGAGTGGGTCTGAGAACAAATGTTGACAGCTCTCCACTATTATCTGAGCAAATTTCATTTCTCTATCTGTTTGCAGTTATTCCCTCTTGAGAGCTGTAGGGAAGAGAGAGAATCAGTGAATCCATTGTTTTTATACTCTAAAATGATGTGGTCAGAACACCTTCAGTGTTATATCTTCATTTTGATCATGCCTGGTTCTTTGGCCAAAGGATACCCACAGGTTTCTGCAGATTTAACAGTTCTGCACACCTCTGGGCCCATGTTGTGAGATGGATAGTCCATAAGAGATTTTAAACCAGGGAATGCCAATATTTAAGGTCTGCACACGCCCTGTAGAAACACCTTCATTCAAATCCTTCTAAAAAGTATTTCACCTCTGCCAAGGTGCCCTTCTATCTCTCTCAAATGGCCAGGAAATTCGAGTCTAGCCACTTACAGAAATACCTGTCCCAACAAACTAAGACTAACTTATTCTTTGTTTTGATTTCAAATCTGAGAGATCTACTGTGACCAGTCTGTTAGGCTGATTGCTCCCATGTTTGCATCGTCTTCTCTTCCTCCAGAATCTCAGTTTTTGTCCCATCCACTATCTGTGGTGACTGGACACTCCAGAAATTGGTAGTATGGGCTAGCGCAGGCAGTAAAATCTGAGTCTCTTGGATGGGCTGTCACTTTGTATGGCTTAGTGGTGAGACACATCAGCTGCAAATTCCTGCAGTTATGAAATGCCAACATTTCTTAATGCCTTTTAGCCAGACAGGTGGGATGGATAAAGAAAATATTGAATCACTCTACACCCAGAACAACCAAGGAGGCCTGATTTCTTCTTAATTCTGGATCACTAGATCCAATCTCACAACGCTTATTTCTGTACATTACATAAGAGTAGGTCATGTAAGACCACAGCGCCTTACTAAGCCTAAATATCACCTAACTATTGCTTAGCTAAGCTGTACTTTAGCTCAACTATTTGCTAATGACAAGGCTTGGTATTCTGCCATTGGGGAGGATTAAGTTGGTCTGATGTGGTCAGTTTTTGACCTAACCAATTTCTTTTTGTCATCTTGTTTGTTTGGTTTTTTTTTCTTGCTATTTATCATCCTGATATTTTCTAGATCCTTTTGATGGTTTTTATTTTTACTAATATGCCCAGAATTTTTCCAAGAATCACAGTTGGTGTCAGTGACCTATAATTTACTAACTGTTCTTCTCCTTTTTTTCTTTTCTTTTTTTTCTTTTTTTTTTCTTTTTCTTTTTTTTTTAAATAATTTTCCAGTGCTCTGAAAATTTCTTGCACTGTCACATTTTTTTTTTTCTTTTTTGTGTCTTTGGCTCATTTTCACTTGGAAGCACAAAGCCTCCTCTGCCCCTTTCCAGGGGCTTAGAGGGACATGGCAAGGTCAGAGAAGCTGAGGGGTATCTGTAACGATGGTGAGAAGGCAGGAAAAGCTGTAACTGGAGATGCAGGAAGGTGATCTTTACATATGCATACTCTTTTTCTCTCTGCTTCCTCAAACTACTGCTTGAGTAGGAATCACACACAGGGGACAAAAACAAAGTTCTGTCTCTTTATGTAGAACTCGATGCAATCAATTCTGGCAGTGTTGAGCTCTCTAACAGAAGGCTTTTAATTAGTAACCGATTAACCAGTTAGAAATGAACCTCCTGCCGCTGATGTTTACTTTACTGTACTACTTTCCTGACCGACTGTAATCAGTACATTAGAGGAAAGCAATTACATTTCCAAGAACGGACTTTTCCAAAGGATTTACTGCTTGCTCTTGGTCAAGGGTGCTGCTGATCAACTCAATCAACAGAGGGAGGCAGAGGATATCAATTGTACAAAGAGTGAACTGGTCCTACTGATAGGACTGGTTTATGAAGAAGTACTTGTAGATTTAAGTTGTTCATAAGAACATTGCTACCTGAATAGGCAAATCATAAGTGTTTTTCATTTGAGCAAACAGGACTGTTCCTGAACTCTGTTTCTGTACGGGAAAATATCTCCCCTTACTGCTGTGGAAAGACTGCTGACAGATCACACAGCAGTAATAGGTCTGGGCACAGTGGAAAAGGTATTGTCTTGCTGAATTGAGCTTGGTGCTGGGAAGGGAGCTTCTGCTGGTGCTCCCACCAAGGCAGGGATGGAGCAGGAGGGTTCAGTCCTCTATGGAGAAGGTACAGGTTCTTAACTCGGAAAGATGCATGATTAAGTATGTCAGGTACATGGGTCATCTAGGCATTTCTCATCCTCTTGGAATACTACAATTTCTCATTCCTAACAAATGTCAATTTCTCACTCCTAACAAATGTCAAGTTTTTGGTGAATGCTTGGGCCCAATTCATTTTTCTGGGAAAGTCCATAAGCTCATGCAAATTGGACAATCTGGGGCTGCACAAGCATCTGCCATTGCTCAGAAAAAACACCATATAGTAAAGTTTTTAGCATTTAAGTGACTGTGTTTTTAAAAATATCATATGATAATTTGCATGCAAGTATTACACAAAATCTCTATCAATGACCACAAAAGGTTGCCATTTGTATTGTAAGGAGAGCAGTAGCAGTATCTGATACTTGCACGTATAATTAGGGTAAGCAAATGAAGATTTTGGCACAAGTTTTGTTTCACTTTCCTGTACTTATGACATGTTCAGATCAGTATCAGCTTACGCATATTATATAATCACCCATCTGCTCCAGGGATGCAATGACAGTTAGTTCCCTACCTCTAAATTCAACAGGAAAACATGCTGCAGTGATCTATTAAACCCACAGAAAAGTTAGTAAGCAAACGAGGGAGAGAATGGGAAGAAAAATAGCAAGGTTCTGTCTGAAAAAAGAAAAGAAAAGAAAAGAAAAGAAAAGAAAAGAAAAGAAAAGAAAAGAAAAGAAAAGAAAAGAAAAGAAAAGAAAAGAAAAGAAAAGAAAAGAAAAGAAAAGAAAAGAAAAGAAAAGAAAAGAAAAGAAAAGAACCCTATAGTTTTTTAGTTTCACTGAAATTCATCAGTGAAATAGTTTCACTGAAATTCATCATGAAAAAGTGTTCACTGTGAACATTTACTGTAAGCATAAATAGCAATGACTGGTGATGGAATATTAGTGTCTATTGCATTTCCACAAGGCGCACAAGGCTTTTCCCAGTAGGTTAGTGATAGATATGTTAAAAAGGAATCTCTGAGGATGTCTGGGTGATCTCCAGCATTCAACAAGGAGAAACACAGAAGAATAGTTTTTGTCAGATAACTTAGTCTGATTTAATCTCTTAAAAATCCTTGAGGAGTGTGGCAGAGGTTTTGTCTGCTTGGATTCTAGCAACTGAAGGGTTAGTCAGAAGAAAGTTTATTTTTTCTGTGTTTAGATATTTGTCTCAATCTCCAAAGAGAACAAAATGCCATAATTTCACATTCTTTCTCTCGTGTGAAAACTGAAAGAAGAATAATGAATGTATATGTTGTTTCAGCAGTATTTATTGATTAAAGTCAGTTAATCTTTCCCAGAATAGGAAATTGAGTTTTGCTTTACAGCCCAAGCAAGCCTTCCTATGTGTTCCAGCTTCTTTGTGGTGTGTCCTCATTCCTAGATACAACCTCAGGAAAGCTACTCTGACCCAAAAGGAGAGAGCACAAGTGGGTGAAAGAGCTCGTGTAGATACCACAGCTCTCAGCACAGCACTTGGTCAAATGCATGCTGAAACGTATTGCCAGCTGATACCTGGGAAAATTTTGATTTCTCTGAGGGAAATCTTTGTCAGTTTATACCCATAGCCACTGTACATGTATGTTTTGATAAAATTGCTTTGTTTTTTTCTGGAAAGAATGTTTCAAGTCCTTCTCACTGATCCCTTGGCATTTTTTTTTCAGTATGTTGCCTATATTTGGAGATTGCTTTGTGTGTTTGGAAAGATTACAGAAGCCTGAATGCTCTTTTTCTGATGAGACTTTTCCATTGTGACATTTTCTACACTATCAGAAGTACTAAAGCATTCTGAATAGAATGAAGCAGCTACAATTTATATTGATCTTGTTTTATTTAAGCAACATTTTATCATTATCTTTCTGTGTTCTACCTTTTTCCTTCTTGCTCTAAGTATAGGCAGGAACATCTGTAGTCTGTATCAAATATTAAATAATAAATAACAGGGCTGCTCCAAAAGTAATGTCTCCGATTTTTTTATGTTGGCCCATGATATCATAGGCAGATGTTAGTGCTTTGTCAGTAGGGGTTGAACTTTCCCACCAATATTCCATTGCATTTTGGTGCTGTGTGACAGACGGCAGCAGGGGGGCACTCTGACAAGCTGGTGTCTGACATGGAAGTGCAGATGAAGCCTAGGTGTGGAGATGAATTCCTTCATGCAAAAAAAAAAAAAAAAAAAAAAAAAAAGGAACCCGATGACATCCATTGATGCTTGCTGAATGTTGATGGAGACCAAGTGATGCGTGCGAACACAGTAAGGCTGTGGGTGGTGTTTCACCAGTAGTGGCAGGGACAGTGATTCACCTCCACTGAAGTAGATTGTTACAAGCACAGCATGCAGAATCTTGTTTTTCACCAGTGAAAATGCATAGCTCATGGTGGTGTCTATGTTGAAAAATTGTGTTTTGTAGATGAGAATTCACTCTAACAAATAGTGTTATTGAGCTCTTTGTATCTGTTTTAGTTTCCATGGAAATAAATCATAGAATCATGGAATAATAGAATGGCCTGGGTTCAAAAGGACTACAATGATCATATAGTTTCAACCCCCCTGCTGTGTGCAGGGTTGCCAGCCACTAGACCAGGCTGCCCAGAGCCACATCCAGCCTGGCCTTGAATGCTTCCAGGGACGGGGCATCCACAACCTCCTTGGGCAACCTGTTCCAGTGCGTCACCACCCTCTGTGTGAAAAACTTCCTCCTAATATCTAACCTGAACCTCTTCTGTCTCAGTTTAAAACCATTCCCCCTTGTCCTATCACTATCCACCCTTGTAAACAGCCATTCCCCCTCCTGTTTATATATTCCCTTCAAGTATTGGAAGGCCACAATGAGGTCTCCCCAGAGCCTTCTCTTTTCCAAGCTAAACAATTCCAGTTCCCTCAACCTTTCCTCACAGGAGAGGTGCTCCAGCCCTTTGATCATCCTAGTGGCCCTCCTCTGGACCTGCTCCAAGAGCTCTACATCCTTCCTGTACTGGGGGCCCCAAACCTGGACACTACTCCAGATGGGGCCTCACAAGAGCTGAGTAGAGGGGGACAATCACCCTCTTCCTGCTGGCCACCCCTTTCTAATGCAGCCCAGAAAATAGGAGGCACTACTTTCAGGGCAATCTATGTACAATAATATGTAGGATATAACATTATGATTAATGTAGGGTGTAATCAATACAGCTCTAAAATCTCCATGGTGACTCTGCATTATGCATTCTCCTTGGAAGTCCCAGTGATAAACCCCTGCTGGGTCTTTCTGTCCAAGTATCTGACAGTGAATTGTCTATGCACTTTTCAATATCATCTCAATGAATTTTCAGCATTTTACAAATGGCATAATTCCATCTTTACAAGTTTTTTAGAGTATAATTAGCAGTGAATTGCTTTTTTACAGGCAATCAGCCACTGGATCTCCAGATGCCATTTCTTGGTGAAAAAAATCCCACTTCAAGTATTTTAGGCAAATCTGAAGACTTTTACTTTTGAGGCTATAGACAACATTATAAACTTGACACATCTGGGGTGAGAAAATGTCCAAAAATTCTAGGTGGATGTCTGGTATTTCTAGCATTAGTAGAGCTCAGAAATTGCATTTCTTACTTGCATTTTTCCAAATTATGTTTGCTTAGAAGAACCGTAACACTACCACTGCTGCAAATGATATAACAAAATTGGCAAAGAAATCTAATTTCTGTTTACTGTCTGACAAACCCATGCTGTAGACCCACACTTTTCAGAGAAAATGTTATTGCACTCATTTGCTCACAAATGCTCATCAGTATTCACAATTTTGTAGCCAAAAACTGCATGTTCCTTCTCCCTGAAAAGCCTCTGTCTGGTTTCTCTGGAGGATATAGCACACCAAAGTCCCCGTAGAGAGACCTCATCATTTTTCTGGCTCTACCCATGAAACTCCAAGTACATGCCCCTCCCACTGGGTAATTGAAGGTTGATCACACAATTGTCACATGGTGGGCTGCTAGGTATGTTCACTGACTGCATAGTGGTCCTCTCCTCCAAGATGACCCCCATTAGTCAGCTTGAATGCTCAACAGGAGCAAGGTGAAAGTTATTTGCTCAATAAATTGAGTTCACATTTGAAAAGCCAGTGTGGGAAGAAGGGGAGATTTCTAGTAAAATAGAAGTGGAAGAATAACATCAAGGAACAATAACTAACCCATGAGATTATGAACTGCAATGTGGAAGCTGCACTGTCTAAAGCACACCATTTATCAGTGATGCATCTTGTCCTTAGACTTGAAACACAACATTTTGTTAAAGTCCTTTCAATGGAGGTAAAGCAAGTGAACTGGAATTGTTTAGCCTCCATTCCTGTTTGAACAGGAGCTGTTAAGCCTCTTACCATATTAAGCAGGCTCTTTGCTGCATATCTGAAGTGATCCATGATAGCAGAGTTTAAATAGAAGAAAGATGGGAATTGACTAGACACTGGAAGCAGTGGGTAGGGATGGCCACTGGGTATGTTCTGCTGCAGCTGACAAGCACTCTAGATCCTTCATAGCTCTACTGTCAGGGGATCCCTTCCATTCAGGGCACGATGTTCTGCTGAGAGCAACTCAAGTGAGCTACTTTCAATTTGAGAGTTTAACATGAGTTAACCTAGACATGAATGATGGAGTTGGTGATACCACAGCTGTGTGTGATGTGAACAAGACGTTCCAGGAAGCAGGACTAAAACCACTCAACTCTGTAAGGCTGCATCTTCCTTTGATGCCATTTACAGTGCTATTCTATAAAGGGATAGAGTAAACAGCAAAAAGTGGAATTATTATGAAGATATTTCACATAGATTTAGTTGGATATCTAAGTTTCCCCCTGGAGCTGGTAGTATTTCTGCAGTTGATGAACTATGAGCTATAAAAATAGGAGAGGATGAATGGGATTATTGTTCATGCAATACTGCTTTGCCCTTGTAGTGAAAGCAAGTTGGGCCCCTGGTACCTTCTTACCTGACAACTTAATAGCCAAGGAAAATTAAAAGTGGCCAGGCATTTAGCACAATCAGAACAAAGAGATGCACTGTAGATGTCAATTAGTGATGCTACTGAGCCATCCTAGACTATTTCCTATTTTTGTCTGTGCATGAAGCAGAGCCTGAGGTACAGTCAGAGTTTTCCAAGTCTCCAGTTTTTCTATCATGAGACTCCCTGGATCCTTTCCCACTAATGGAGCCTCTGCTTGGACAGTCTCCATCTGCTGAAGTACGGGTAGTTCTTGTCTAAAAAAAAAAGTAGATACTGAAGCTTTTTACAAATGAAGACTAATCCTTCCTAAAAATCCTACAACTTTCTATTACTTGTGGTCAGTGATTCATGCTTGCTCACCGCTGCTTCTTTAAAAGTTTCATTAAAAAATTCCTTTTCACAACAGTGAAACCCTCATCTATCTTATTGGCTGTCTAAAGAGGAGCTTATTTGTGCAAGATAGATTAACATTGCTTTAGTGAGCTTTGTCAACTGTATGTGAATGAATTAATCTCCTGAATGAGATAACCTGTGAAACAGATAGCCAGTGTGAGTATTATATCCCTAACTACTAAAATAGAACAATATCTGCAGTGTTTTTGAAAGGACCCTACTTTGTTCATTTGACCATCACAGATTTTTTGCACTGTTCTTATATTGTTTGAATAGGCTTAACCAGTAAGCATTGTGTTATATATTAAACAGAGCAAATAGAGTTATTGCAGTAGCATTGCTCTTCAGGACATAGATAATACCTGATGTATGCCAGAATAATAAATAGCCAAATCAGCATTTGCTGAGCATCCTTGGGTCCCAAATGCTTAATTCTTTCCATCTCTCAGGGTTCATGCCAGGAATGAAAGGCCTCCTTCCCCTGATTTTCTGATCCAAAGTCTTCAGAGGAAAGCCAACAGAAGTATGGCTCCAAGATCAAAGGAAAAGCTCAGAGTTAACAAAAAGCAAAACAACAAGGGATGGCAAAAATTCCTGCAGCTCAGTCCATACTGTCCTATGAGGACCAGGGCAAAGGTGATCAGATCTGTTAGCTATTAGTCATGGAGGTACATAGTGGTGAAGATCACAAGTCATTGTAAAGAACTTTGTTTCAAAGATGCTCAGAGGAACGTAGAGTTGTTAATAACAGTGAGGTCAGTAAATGCTTGGGAAATCTGGGTCCCCACGCATGCAAAAAAGCTGTGAATGCAACTGTATTAAAAAAGTGGTATCAGTCATGCTTGCATTTGTATCTACCTTTATACAGCCTTTGCGGTTTGCAAGTCCAACAGTCATATCAATGAACTTGCTGGGTTGATGCCTGCTGTATGCCTGTGTTAAACCAGTTGCAGTCTGAGCTGGTGTTGTCACTTGGAACCCACAGCCAGGTTGTTTTGAAAATGAATATATCCACAGGATGCAAGGGGTAGATATTCCTTTCCTCTGGACTTCCCAAATACAGATTTACCCCACTCAGACCCATATTATAAGTTGGTTTTATAAACTGTTTCTGTTGCTACACTTGCATGTGTTTTAGATCAGTTCTGGATCAAACTGTTTCATTTTAAACCCCTCAGAAACAAGTAAATCCTCTGTTTCCTTGGTGCACTAAGAATTCTTCCCCTGAACCTCTGTGTTCAGTCGCTGAGCCAGAGAGTAGGATCATGTTTAAGTTGTATCTAATTTACTTTCTTTCTGTAACAGCAGCAGAGATAAGGAAAGTGATGGGCTTTCAAAGTTGTTCCTTGAAATACCATTTTTTTTTAGTTTAGAATTTTTGATGTCATTTAATTTATTTGAAACATATGAGAAGACATTCACACAACTCAGCCTCAGCCAGCAACCCTTATGACACCAGGCTGTTGTGAAGCAAGAAATTTTTTTGTTCAATACTGATTCTTCCAGGGGAAAACAATCTAGATGTTCTTTCCCCTGGCCCCATCTGTGTGCATGCATTGGCCTCCCCAATAGGATGTAGAGGAGGCAGCAGGAACACTGAGGAACTCAACATCACAAGTGTAGTTGAATGTCATGTGTTATTCTGGGAGGGACATGTTTCTTCCATGTAAACTGCTTCATCAGGGTCAGTTTGATCATTTCCTAAGCAGTCAAAACCCTTCATTTACTGATGTTTTTTTGTTCCTATGGTAAATTTTAATGGTTTCCAGACTGCCGCTCACAGAACAATAGGTGATGCTAATTTTGGAGTATTTTATTCTTGAATGAGTGTTCAACAAGGAGGATTGTGAAGACACTGTGCATACAGTGAATAGCACAGACATTGCAGCAGTTTGGAAAAAAGATATTCTGGAATAGACAGAAGTCATGGATTTCTGTGTTCTTTCTTAGTGCCATATTCAAATGCTAAAATAAATCATACAGTCAGTATAAATCTGTAGATCCCACTGACTTCAAAGCAGCTTGTAGAAAAGCAAAATTTTGGAGTAAATGTGATATACTCCCTAAAGGCTCACAGATTTGCGAACAGGGACGAGGATGTTTATGCTTTGAGATGCAGCGTGCCACCGATAAAATCTGCTAGTTTGCAGCCTGCACCATTCCCTACTGCTTCTCATAACCTTTATTTTTGATGGATGTCAGGTCATATTGTTGGAAATAGAAAACATAAGCGGTGCTCATATAATTTCCATTCCCACTTAGAACTGCCTGTAGGCAGTGCCAGGTCAATCTCCCTGTGACTCTGACAAGAACTGTGGTGTCTCTGAGCACCTCAGTAATGCTAATTTTCTATGACTGGGTCTTGACACCAAAAGTATCAGAGCATGGTGCTTAGTGAAGACTCAGTAAACCCTTCTTGTTAAAATATATGCAAAATGGAGATAAGCCACTGTAAAGATCCCTTGCAGATGTCAGTTCTCGTGGATGGCAAGGGTTTGTGGCATGTATGGTATTACCTCAGATGACAAGAGAAGTCATAAAAGACCAAAATCCACATCCCTGTGCCTAATTATCTGCAGGTGCTCTGCCGGTGGAGGACAAAGTGAGACGTTATCTTGTGGTAATGCAAGGGTACAGCACATCCTTCGTCCACTCCACAAACTGTTTTTTGAAAATTTTAGGTGGTTGTTCTTGTTTACAGCTGTAAGGAAGTTATGAAACTATTTCTGGGAAGTATTCTCTCAGTTGAAATATTTTTTCCATCTTAATTATCTGCTTTCAATCAGTAGGGCAGCAAGTGGACTTGTACTATTTTCCATAAAAGCTCACAATTCTTATAAGCAGAGAATCATGAATTTTGCAAAAGTTCCTATTTCAGACCTCTTGTATTTATAATTAAGCAATAAGAATGAGGTTGTGTCTGGGTTTCATTTTCCAGAAGTTTCAAAGGGGAAGGAAGAAATTGAAATAATATGAACAGTTACCCATTTTCCTCCATTCTTACCTTTTTTCTAACATGTCTCAAACAGTGCAAAATTGACTACTAAACTATATCTCACCACTCCCATAGCAGGTGAGCAACGATTCTGCAGCTGTATTAGAAGCTGTGGATAAAGAATGTGGTAATTTGGCAACTCTGTGCAGAGCTGAAGTTCTTGGCTTAGCTTCAGGAGTGGAGTCTTGCTTCTTCAAGAACTGTTGGAGCAATTGATCTGATTTTCCTGTGAGCAAAAACGAATTAGACAGGCATAGCTGACTAAGATTTTCCATGGAGCATTTTTCGGGTTACAGTGTATTCCTTTCTTTAAAGTACAGAGACAATGAGATGATTACAGAGACAATATTTTGTGTTAAGTGTATCTTTAGATCTATGTGAATAAGCTGACTGGCATCTTTTTTTCGCCAGTAAACCTGGGATAAGGTCTGTACTTGCCCATCTGAAAGGTTCTATTACCTCTCATGACAAACAAGCAGATTCCTCAGATTCCTGTTTTCTCCCATCCATATGATCCGTCAGGACTTTCTCAGACCCAGCCACATTCAGCATTTGTGACCCAGCCTTGCTAGAAGCTGTTACCATCCAGCAATGGCTAGAAGCCCAAGACCCTCTTGAATCAAGTTTTGATTCCTGTCGCTCCTCAGCTGGTAAGCAGAGCTTAGACTGGATGTATTGGTTTTTGGTGGAGGTATTATTACTGTATTTGTGAAGCACTTACATGCCTATCATTTCTTGAAGCTGAGAAGACACAGTAAAGAGATCAAAACAGTAATTCATGACAGTTCACTAGGGCTATCAATGTGTTTTCTGCCCCTGTTAAACACCACTATTGTTAGTGAATGTATTCTTAGGACTGTGTTTCTAGAATCATCCTTTGCCTTCTCATGCGGCAGTAAAGAGATCAACCTGATGGATACCTAGAGAGAACACACAGAAGGAAGGACTGTTGTTAATCATCTTCCTATCTGTCAACCATAGTGGGTGGCTAACTACATTCAGCCTAGCACCCTATGGAGATAAACAGTTTGGAAGGGCAAGAACAACGTGATTTTTTAGTATGAAGTTCTGTGGAATGACTGGCTCTGTGGAATCCAGAGGAAGCTGTGAATAACTTTTGATGGAAACAAAGGAGTAATCCCAGAGGAGATAGATGATGGAGAATAACATCTGAATCACAGAAGACCAAAGGTGAAAAGAGAAGCTACAGTCAAATACCAACTATTTAAATTACACGTCATTACATTGGAATTGTTGGACAACAAAATCTTGTTAAAATTCCTACAGTTGTTTTTGAGTTACTGACTTGAGCAAGCCATGTGAGAGTAAAGACAGCTCCAGAAAAACTGGAAGTCAGATGTGGCATCCTGTTGTGGCAAGAAATTCACGTGGTCTGCCACTCATCAGCTATATTTCCCCTAGTGAAGATGACCTCAGAAAGCAGGCTTTACAAGTTAATTTAGCAGTACATGTTTGGTTTTGCCTTTTTCTTCTCTTTTCTATTTTTTTCCTGCACAGACAATGTGGAAGGACAAAAAACAATGTACTTGGAGAGGACAGCTTTGCCATGCAGGCCCAGTAAATGCAGTTCTCTCATGGAGCCCAGGCATTACTGCATGTGCAGAAGAACTTTAAGGGTGATCATTTGTGCATTGACATTCACCTTCCACTGGCAGAGAAGATGAATTCTTAGCCAGACAGAAAATATGGTACTCTTACTCTTACTCTAGAGCAACTAGTGAGGAATGGAGATGGGAGCAAGGGATCTGTGCTGGTAGAAGGCAGTGGTTGGGCTAGAGGGAAAAGGGTTATGCTGAACCTAGGAACATCTGTCATCTAGGCAAGGAAAGATTTCAAGGGTTTTTGTCTCTGTTTCCCTGCTTAGTCACCTATTACATAAAAGGTTTCAGAGAAAAAGAAGATTTATCCTGGAATTCACAGTGAATCAGAGAGGGGAAGGATGGTTTCTCAGCTGATGCTGGTAGATTGCTGAAGTTTCTGAGCTGAGGGCTGGACATACAAGATGTGGGAGACAGGGAAATTTTCAGCTGGGAGGATGATTTATCTTCATGCAAGGGGCCATAACACCAGCCTTGATTGAATGAGGTAGGGAAAAGTCTGTAAAGGTCCCACTGCTGTATGTTTATCCTGGAACATTTCATAAACATGGCCTAATTCCTCTTTTCCCAGCTGTCTGTTGAAAGATAAGAATAATATAATATAAAATCTACTTTTTTTTTCTTTTTAATTTTTAATTAGAGATCAATTCTGGAGTTTTTTTAACAAAGAACTCTTTGAGATATATACAAGATCTTCTCTGTTGTGGAGTACAAGTGCTCTGGCCTAGTCTTCTTTGGCAACTGGGTTCACAACTTTCCCCATGAAGAGGATACTGTTGGTGATTTTGTCAAAAATCATCATCACAAAGGGTCTATTGAATTTGATTTCAAGAGGATCAATCATTGCAGAGAAAACTTTCATTTCTACCATGGTCACTGCAGCAGCCTCTGTGCCATTCTCATTAACATTCAACTTGGCCTTGTGAATTGCCTGGAAAGGAAGCAAAAATTAAACAGCTAGGCAAAGAACAGTGAGAAGCAGCGGGGGACAAACAGGTTTGCTCTAACATTGAGAGATGGTAGTTTTCAAGAGAGCACAAAATGAGCAGAATTTGTGAGAAAAAGATTCTCTTGTTCATCCTTTCCAAGACAAGAAGTTTGCTCTGAGTTAAGAGAAAGCTTTCTTTTTCGTTCTGTCAGAGTCCAACTTGGCTGCTTATAGAGACTGAGCAGCATGGAGAGCATTTATTGTTCAGTGGTTTCTTTGAGTAAGATCTTTTCCATAATATTTAACACCAAGGAATAATGTTTTCATTTTGCATCAATTTATGTATATGCAAAAAACTTTTTTTTTTTCTGTTGACACAGTAGTGACAAACCAATTCTGAGGTGCTCAGCTAATACAATAAGAAAGGCATATTCATAGAATAAGAATGAGCATTCCCAAATCAATGTCATAACTAATGTTGTAAATATTAATTATTTACACAAGATTTTTGTGAAATTGTTCCCATTATCCTTTCCCGATCTTTTCTCTTTGTCAGAAGTTTTAAAGTGAGTTTGTGAGATAGTTACACAGGAAACCATTTCTTGCTAACTGCAGTGAACAAGATCCATCTAACCCTTAAATTTCTTGTATTGCTGTCAGTGAGCCATTCCTGAAATCTAGAAATGGGATCAGCCTATTTTCTAAGATAAAACCATCATGTAATGAGGGCAGACAAATTTCTTTATCACCAGCCCTGCTCACATACTTACCCTGGAAACTTTCAGGAGGGTGTTTTTTGCCACTCCAGAGAAATCAGCATTGTTACTGAACATGTCTGTCACACCCATTTTCAAAAACAATTTCTTGACATCATAGGAGCCAGAGATGGAGAATTTTGGAAGATACAGGTCGATACTCCTTTAAAAAAGAAAAGAAAAGAAAAGAAAAGAAAAGAAAAGAAAAGAAAAGAAAAGAAAAGAAAAGAAAAGAAAAGAAAAGAAAAGAAAAGAAAAGAAAAGAAAAGAAAAGAAAAGAAAAGAAAAGAAAAGAAAAGAAAAAGAAAAGAGGAGAAGAGAGGAGAAGAGAGGAGAAGAGAGGAGAAGAGAGGAGAAGAGAGGAGAAGAGAGGAGAAGAGAAGAGAAGAGAAGAGAAGAGAAGAGAAGAGAAGAGAAGAGAAGAGAAGAGAAGAGAAGAGAAGAGAAGAGAAGAGAAGAGAAGAGAAGAGAAGAGAAGAGAAGAGAAGAGAAGAGAAGAGAAGAGAAGAGAAGAGAAGAGAAGAGAAGAGAAGAGAAGAGAAGAGAAGAGAAAAGGAAGTGAGTTTATAATTGCAAGATCCTTCAATACAAGAGCTGATACAGGAGGTGTGAATCCATCCCAACTACCTGTGGAGCATAGGCTTGGCTTTCTAGGGCCTAAATATATATCACATTAGTGAAGGAGAAATTGAGGTACCTGTTCTACCACCCACATACTGATCAGCTGTCATCCAGACTGGAGAAAAAGAAATTTCATTTTCTTTCAGTTGGATCCTCCCTAGTCTAGACGGGTTCCCGAGGGCTGAGTTCGCAAGTGCAGGATCCCCGCAGTTGGCAGCATTCCCACTGCTGTGGCTGGAGAAGCTGAGGAAAATGTTCCCCAGTGAACAAAATCTCCTGATACTTCCTTTGAGGTGAAGGAGCTGTGCAATGCTTGTTCCTCAGAGCTGTGTTTAGCAGCTCCTTGTGGCATCCTAAGATTTACCTTGCCTGCATGAGTATTTAAGGCCTTTTTAGTGCTTAAAATAAATGGCAGTCGAAAGAAGTCAAAGGATTACCTTCCTTCAAGTGATTGGCTCCAATTAGACACTGTATCTTGTAGCAGAGCATCTTCCACCTGGTTCATACTCCCTTCATCAGGCAGAACAAAAAAGGCAGCAGCATTTCCTCTGTATGGTATTTCTACTACCCAGCAAGACAGCTGCTCATCCCTATGGATATTATAGTATGTATTTTTATACATCATTTTAACCTTAACAGAATGCTCGGCATCGACAAAGAAGTCATCGTCTCTGGTGTTGTAACTTTCAAAAGGTTCTTCCCAGTAGCCTTTTGACAAAAGAATGAGAATAGAGCTGAATAAGCTGAAAAAGTGATGAGTAAGTGCATAATACAATAGCTGATGCTCAGGGCAGTATGGAATTGTAAACTCAATTACAAGCCTATCTCAGATTAAGGATTCTTATTCCCTGGCAATAGAGAGGAGATTTGACTTATTTCAGTCATTTGAATTAAAATCACACAAGGAAAATACAGGTTGAGGAAAAGCCCTGAGCCTTCATCTGCCAAGTCAGTGGTGAAACTTCTATGGACTGACCTTATGCATTCTCTGGACTTATTCCTTTATTATGTCTCATTCATGTTTTATTTTGATTGTGTCCTGTGCAGTCAAACAGCTGTGCCTTTCAAAAAATGATAATAAGCTCCCAAGCTCACCCTTTTTGAATACTTTCAGCTCTGAGCCTAATTTGAGATGATACACTATTGATTAGTACTTCTATTATTTTTTTCCTTTTTTCTCATAAAAGATGATTATTTATACCTGACTTTCAAGCATTTCCTTACATCACTTAAAAGAAGAAAGATATGTTTTAAATTGGATGGTAGAGTAGGTTCACCATGGGGGGGGGGGGGAACTTGATTCAGTTTGGATCAGACTTCTAGAGCCTATTTTTATAACCTTAACCAATGTTTTTCACTCACCTTTAAAGTAAACGTAGTTAGTCAGAATCATTACAACATCTTTACCAATACTGTCCAGTAAGTCTAAAAATTTACCATGGGTCTTTGCTTTTATGTAGTTATTGATTTCCTCCTTAGCATGTTCAGAATTCTGGAAATCCATAGAAACAGCTTCCGAATAATAAAAATTTGTTACATCATCCAAAAATTTTTGTTGCAGTTTCAGTCTCTCATCTATGAACAGAGTATTGCCCATATTCAATTGAATATCTCGCTGAGAGTCATTCAGCAGCTGGAGGAGACGTTGGAAGCCCTCATGGATCTCCTGCTCTTCCATCTCTGTCAGGTTGAAGGTGAGGCATTTGTGCAGCTGGCTGAGTGTGTTTGATCTGGCCCCCAGGGAGAGCATTGCAAAGGCAGTAGAAAGGCTCAAGGGAGAGAAGAAAATGTTCTTGTTGCCTCCCGCTTCTGTGACCTGCTTGTAAAACCTAAATGCAAATTCAGCGTTGCTGGGGGCTATCTTCATGTGAGCCAAGTTTTTGTGTTCCACATGGGGATGGTCTCCTAGGGAATGAGGTCTCTCTTCCTTATGTTTATTGCTGTGGTTGGGTTTAGGAAGAGCCTGAACTTGAAGTCCAGTAAGAAACAAACACAAATACAGTGCAGATTTCATTTTCCTTCTGAAGAATTCTGTTGAGAAAGGAGAGATTATCTTGTTGAGAATGTTATCTTCCCTGCATAAAAACAGTTTATTTTGTATTCGAAGTACTGATTTTCATATGCCAGTGTTTAGGATTGCTACTCTGTTTCTATTGCGCCTCATGGCTAGTCAGTTTCTGGTCTGTTCTATTTGTTTCCAACCAAGATACTAATATGACACCACCAGGAAAGAATTGATTCTGTGCAGGTTTTTGTGAGGTATCTTATCTGAAATTGTCCTTGTGTCTGACCAGCATGGCATTATTGCATTTCTAAGGGTGTCTGTATGCACGACTGAGTTCACATATTGTTCCTACACATTTAGTAAGCACTTTGGCAGAGTATAGTAGCCATGATCTTGTGATGACTTGGGTTTTCATGAACTGCAGTAATACAGGGAAAATATCACTTATAGTAGAAGAGAATCCATCTGATGCTTCATCATTTAAACTGTATCTTTCTGCCTCTGGTACAGCAGCTCTGAACTCAAGAACTCTGTCATTTCAACACATTATCTTATATGTTTCAGTAAAATGAAGATAAAGCAAGAAAGTTTATTGTGTCTCTTCACTGCACATAAAATATCCCAAAAACCAAACACCCAAGAGTTTAGGAAAACTAGAGCAGAAGCTTCCTGAATAGCGCAAATGCAGCCTTGCTCTGTATGTATTTGGGTAGTTGGATGACCTTTCCTCTTCCTTAAACTGATACAAACAAATTCTACATAACCCCTCAGTTTCTCTTCTTCCCTTTTCAGGAGATACTGGGGAAGTATGTTCTCCATAGAACATCACATGTAAATTATCTCAAATCACAAATCTCGAAAACATGAAGGAGATAGTGTACTTCAGGAAAACAGAGGTGATGTTACCGTTCAGAGCAACTGCATAATTATTCTAGAATATGTGAATCTGCCCAATGGTTTGCCTCAGGTTGTGTCTGAAGCCAGGTTTGGGTCCTATATCAAACATTTCATGGGCAGTTGTTAAATCTGGGTTTCCTCTTATGTAGCTGCCCTTTATGAAACACTTGAGATCTAAGATGTGTAAGTGCTGAGTATGGGAACTGCACTCTGTCTAAAATGCTGAATAAAACTATAGACAGAAGAAAGTAAAATCTAAATGAAGGCAATCCACTTTGATCCTGTAAATACTCTTTATATAAACCCAGAAATCTGCATCTGAGAGAGACTAGTGTTAGCCCCAGTGCCTCTTAACTCTCTGTAGTGTTTGAGGATGCGTGTGGTATCAGTATGTTACTCTCAGCTCCTGCACTAGCCCTGCATCAGCCTAGAGTATCTAGGACACTGAGTTGCAAGTGAATTTACTCCGCTGGTAGTAGAGACAGGGTTTGGTGTTTCACCTTGGTGTCAATGGCAGATGAGTATTCACTTTGGACCTCATCTCCCTGTCATCCTGACACAGTATCTAAGAGCTGCATCACTGATGGAATCCTGCTCTCAATGTATAGGTCATGCTTCCAGAAGATACATTTCCAACTACGTATGTTAAATAAAATCATCTCATAATTAAATGCTATGTATTAAATTGCAGAGATCATAGACAATATGAATTCAAATTCTTCTGAGGAAATATAATATAGTACTTACAGTGTAGTTCAAGAAGAGTCTGCTGGACCTCTCATTCACAGTGCTACTTCCCTATTCTCCATTTTGCTTGGTAATATAAAGTTAATGTCCACTGGTAAATATTAATCAAAGCAAATAATATTTACTTGTAAAGCAAAGAATGACTTAGTTACTTATTTCTAGACATCAAACATTGTAACCCTGCTTTTCATCATATAAGTGAAATGATGACAACAGAGTGTAAAGAACAAGGTTCATACTACTGTTGCATTTAAACAAAAGATCTTTGCGAGACAGTGTAGCATAGCACACAACCTTGGGCTTTTGAAATCCACACAGTAGGAGAACTGGAAATCTAAGATAAGTCCTGAGTGAGGTCTGTTTGTGAAAAGGGTAGTTTGTCCTATAGGACTCTCTGCGTGGGATATCCTGATAGAAGGATATCATCACATCAGCTACCTGAAGCAGCAAAATGCTTGGTCAGGAACAGCTCAGTACCTCCACATTGCCCTGCATGTTGCACAGCACATTGTAAATATACTCTAACTACATAAGTTGCTCCAAAAGTAATGCCTTTTACTTCTTTCCATGGGGAAAAAATGGGTACAAAGAGCTCAGTAACACTATTTGGTAGAACAAATTCTCAGCTACAAAATACTGTTTTTCACAGTAGTTACCACCATGTACTGATATGTGTGAGTGAGCTGATTGAGATGCTATCCTTTCCATGGTTTGACAGCTGTGAATGTATGTCTGAAACGTGGCTTGTCTTTCACACAGCTATCACCACTGCTGAAATGCACCACCCTCTGCCTCGCTGTGCTCACCTCTACTATCTAGCCTCCAGAAACTTTCCGCAAGTGTTGATGAATGTCTGTAGGTGCACTTTTTTCCACCTGGAGGAATTCATTGACACAGCTTTGCTTTATATGCACTTCCATGTCAGATGCCATTGTGCCAGACTGCCTCTCTGCTGCAATCTGTCACATGGCAACATGTGATGGACTGTTACTGAGAACCTCTGTACCACCTCTGGCATCTTGTCCAACATAATAAAATAGGAGGCATTACTTTCAGAGCAGCCCTCATAGCATTCTTCAAAGTCTTTACTAAATTGTTATTTAACTGCTTGTCAAGAGAAGTAGTGGTTAGTTTTTTGAGAGGCTGTTGATGAATGTTTTGGAAATTGTTGAAACAGTGAAGGAGAAGCAAAGTAACAACATGGCTTGAAAATCTGTCAAAATAAGAAACTGGAGAACTGTCTTTATCATGGCAAAACTTTAGCTGGAGTAAGGAAAGATCTTATATTTATACAGAGAATAGACAGGTTTTATATACCTATTACATATGACTTACTGTGGAATCCTGTTCAGAGTGAGCAGAGATAGAGAGGCACTGTTCAGCTATTTAGAAGGTTATTTAAGATTGAAATACATGACAAACAGTGACTAGTTCTTTCCACTGAATGTACATGATTTAACTTTAGGTGAATCTACACATCCTCTTATACGTAGGAATATAACCAACATGTTAATGTTATGTCATTTCTGTATCTTAAAAGATGAGAGAAATTATATTCAGAGAGCTCTTTCTCATGATGTATGCAAGCTGCCAGAAATTTTACTGCAGTGTTACATAATAATCAAGGTTCAGCAGAAGCAAGCATGCTGTTGCTTAACTCCAGCAAATAAAAGCTATTTTTCTCAAGTCTTGGCTTGCCAATATAGATAATATTAATCTATCAGCCCATCCTTATTGCCTGGCTAACCATCTGAAGGATCCTACCATTATTACGTAGGAACCACTGTGAAGAGCAATTCCTCTGTTTTCTCCCAGGTCATGCAGCGACACTCAAATTACAGGAGAGTGGGAACACATTCCTGACACTGCTCAACAAGCCCAGTCACTGCCTCCTCAGGCTCACAGATGACCATTTTCACCAGTAAACTTGGAAGCAATCAGTTTCTCCATGATTGCAGTTAGGTCAGAATGATTAATGATGAATGCTTCAACTGCACTCAGTCCTTTGAAAAGCTCCCATGGGTGATAGGTATCAGAATTAGATGCTCTTGGAAAACATGATTCTCTCCTGTTGAATATAATAGAAAATAAGAGGGAATCATCCCACATGGATACGTTTTAGATTGCAGCACCTGTGTTATCCCAGGGAAAAGAAAGCTGGTTTGTTCTTGTTGTTGTTGTTGTTTTCTCTGAGCACTGTCACAAATGACTGCACTGAAAACCCTTTACCTAGGATGGATGTCACCAGGAAACAAGAGGCTAAGCTGGGGATCCTGTGTGGAGTTTTACAAGAAAGAGATGGGCAGAGGCCCTAGGTACTTCTAGGTAAGCAATGGCTGGGATGGAGGAACTCCTGCTCCAGGAGCCAGGGATGTCTTACAAAGGACTGAAAAAAGTGCTTTCCAATTGGCCTTATAATGGTCTATGTGGAAGGAACTAAGGAATAATTTACCTCTTTTCATGCTGTTTGCCAGTAACTGCTGAGTTACACAAAGTGTTTGGCTCCTTACAAGAGCAGTTTTATGCCCAACCATTAAGCTACTCCAGTCCTTGCTTAGTCTTTCAATTACGGTGTACCAATGTTAGAAGTCATATTTCTAAGCTTTTCAGGGTAGACGATTTTTGCATATGGAAGAAAAACACCAGCAAGATGATAAGGAAGAGCAAGAGAAATATGAACTTCACATGATAGTTCTTCATGCAGGCATTTCTTGTCTTATAAAATGTATCACTCAAGATCTGTCTGCAAAAGCTCATATACATAAACCCCTTGAGATAAATAACTCAATTAAAATAAAGAGATTGGCATGATTGCAAAATTGCTGGAACTAGAATAAAAATCAATTCCTTTATGTGTTTTTATTTATTTCTATGAAGGGCATTATAACTATAATCTCTGTATGTCTTACAAATATTCAGACTTTTCTTATTGGATAAGGAAAATACTGCTGGCTTCAATTGCAAAACAATATGACTGACAGAAAGAAAAAGAAAGCTGAAGGCAAGGAGAAAGCTAGTGACAGAACTGAGAATAGAAAGCAAGTCTCTTCTGCTTGTGCACTCCCTCTTTCACTAAGTCAGTAGGAATCTCAGAACTAAAATTTTACATGAACTCATAGGTTGCTAGATGTAAGTCATACAAACAAAATCAATTAACACTATTAGTTTTTTCTGTGTAGAATCCCAGAAGGAAATAAGGTTATTTTATTACCAGAGTGTGTTTCTATTTCACATAACAGAAATTTCACTTCAGATGATCATACCTCCATCCCTGGAGGCATTCAAGGCTAGTCTGGATGTGGCTCTGGGCAGCCTGGTCTAGTGGGTGGTGACCCTGCCCATGGCAGGGGAGTTGAAATTATTTTTGAGAGTTGAAACTATTTTTGAAAGATTCTTGAGGTCCTTTTCGGCCCGGGCCATTCTCTGATTCTATGTTCATCATCTTGTAGAAAACAACATTAATAAATAATATTCTGCCTAATCTCCTAGCACTAAAAGGGTGTTTTCAAGAGCACACATATATTTAAGGCCTGATGTGAATTCTACTGAAGTCAGTCAGCGAGCACTCTAATGATCAAGATGAGTATCCCTCACTGAAAATTCATCTCAGGTTTAACTGAAATGTTCTCCACAAACTTCCCATGTGAAGACAGAGGGATTGTAGATAGAGACTGGATAGTGTCAAGGCTTTTCAAAACTAGTGAAGAAACTATTTTTTTCCATATCAGTAGGAAGTATCACTCCTCAAAAGTGAGGAAAATGAAGCAATCATAGATAAACTCTGCAAGACCAAAATATGCTTTTCAAATGAATTGAATTTCTTTTTCTTTTTTCTTTTTTTTCTTTTTTTTAAGTTACATCAAACCCAAGTAGTTAGGACTGCTGACTAATAATATTGATTAAGTATACAAGAACTTAAAGATGACATACGTACCTCTCAGAATTTTTAAAAAGTTCTAGCAGCTAGAATAATCAACAGTAAATGAAGATTGTCTTCCCAACAGCCTTTCCAAGTGTCAGAGAGGTTAAAGACAAGAATCCAAGCACAGCTGGCAGCTCTGGAGCCAGCAGGGGCAGCAGGGCAAAGCCAATGGAGATTTTGACAAGGGAGAAAAAAATGTTCTTGCCAGGTTCCTGGATGGTCACTTACCTGTACAATCTGAAGGCAAAGTCTGCATTGCTGGGAACAATCTCTCATTAGGAACTAAAATGGTCTCCCCTAAGTTGATACTGCTGCTGACGTGTGTAGTTTTCTTATTCTACTTGTGGCCGCTGGCTGGTGAGACCCAGGGACAACTGTGCAGCAAAAGAGTTAAGTGCATATTTGCAGTCATGGGTAAAGAAAAACTAAAACAATGTCAAGGTTTCTTGACGTAACCAGATTTTGTATCTGGATGTTATGCCTGAAATAGCTCATTCATCTGGCCCTTTGAGAACTTCTATGGTTATTACTTGATGAGGTTATAGCAAAATTTGTCTTTCTCATTTGTCTGTAAACGCATTTCTAAAAAAAAATAGCAATAAAAAAATGTGTTTCTCTTTTTAGGCTGGCACTATGAGAATGAAGTGATTGTAGGGGATATAGATACATCTCTCATTCAGCACTAGTTTGACAATGGCCTTACTGCATGTAAGGCTTTATTTAGCATCATTGTCAGATTTGAGGAACAGGGATTTATGCTCCTTATCCCTTCCATGTGCTGTGCTCCTGCATGGCTATTGGAAGGAGAGCTGCATGACATTGGCACTGGCTGCTGAACATTTCTCAAGAAAGAATCCAGCTGCCAAAGGAGACTCTCCAATAGCCATTTTCTGACAACTCAATTCGGTTTGCAGCCAGGGCACCCTCCAGCAAATAGCTTGCACAACTGTCAAAAATTGGCAGGTCCCTGAACATTTTCATCAGAAAGACTGACAGGCACACTTTCTGGTTCATTACAAAACACTTCAAGAATTTTAAGTTTAGTTTAATAATAAATAAATAAATTGTGACTCTGTCTCCCTTTTATGTGGCATCAAATTTTAAATTGTATCTAAATTCATTTATATAGCAATATAATAGAATTAAACTTGTGTATTTTGCAATTCAATTTTCTGTGCTCAGTTGTGAGGTGTTTTAGATATTTATGTCGTCAGGGTATTGTTGCATTATCTGAGGACAAGTGGAAATCCTTAATGTAATCACACACACAAGGTTGGAAAGGACCTACAAGATCATCTAGTCCAACTGTCCTCCCATTACCCTTGCTACCACAAGCTACTAAACCATATCTCGTAGCTCTTCATCCAGATGCCTCTTGAACACAGCCAGGGACAGTGATTCCACCACCTCCCTGGGCAGGCCATTCTAGTGCTTGACCATCCTCTAAGAGAAAAAGCTTTCCTTATGTATCCTTAACAAGGTACAGCCTTTTGAAAATATCCACGAATTTAATGTGGCAGGAGACTCGAAGCACCAAGATACATCTATGGCAAATGCATGGTAGTCTTACAGTTTTTGGCTTGCATTTGTTTCAAAGAGTTTTTCCTGAACTGATTGACTTTGTTCCAAAGATAGAAAAGCAGTCCCTGGCCACCTCATTTTTTAACAAGTAGCTGGTCAAGGCCTTTCAGCTTGACCAGAGACTAAGTAGCATTCAGAGAAATGTCATGCGCAGACCTTGAGCACTTTATTTACAAACACTGGTAAAAACTCTGGGATCATAATAAACCTCAGTGTCTGTTTTATTCCTTCCAGGTATTCATAACCTATCATTTCTGAACCATTATTTCTTCATCAACCACAAGTTTAAAGCTGTATGGCAAGGCAAGTAACACTTTGAGTGTCTGTTTTAGTCACTGCTTAGGATGCTTGTCAAGTGTTCACTGTCTTAAAGATAGACTTGAAGAAGCCAACACAAGGCTGGCAGCTCTGGGCATTCATGCCATAAGCTATGAATGCCCTAACTGAGGGCATGGTAAAAAACTTGTCTTTCCAGTGTCTGAAAGGGAATGATCACTATCCTCCCACCCTACAATATAATTTGAGATTAAATCTCCTTTTTCCTAGAAGCCCTACAAATGTTACAGATTATCATTGCTTCATCCACCACCCACTCAACAGCACTCTTTGTAGAGTTCATCAGGATTTATTTGCCAAACTCAACTTTAAACCATCCTCTGCTCAGGGAGGAGCAGACATGGATTTCTATCCTCCAGGAAAATATCCTTAACAGCACTCCAGATCTAATGCTAACTCTCCTCTTTCAGTTTCAGCTTACTTAGGATGCTGGAGACATAAGATTGTCTGTCTTCAGGCAAGGGAGGGTTGCAAACATGAATATTCTTGAATATCCTGTAACCAAGGCAAATGCTCTGATTGCAGAGATTGGTGTGATGCCTACTACAGTTGCTTTAGAAAGGTCAGGCTCCACAGAGGAACTTGTTCTAATATCAAATTGCCCTCATGATCTGTAGAGTCAAACTTTAAGAAAATGAGGAACAACACACTGAGAAAGATAAATGTATTTAACACTTCTCAAATAGTTGCTGCTGCTGAATCCAAAGGGTGGAACAGAGGAGTCAGGCTGATACCACAAAAGTCTGTCTGTGTTTGTTAGCAGGTGTCTCTTTCCTTGGTGCTCCAGCCCCTCACAAATGCCAAGATTTGACTCTGAATTTTGACACTACCTTGGATCCATAAGGCTGCAGAAGGAGTTGTCAGATTGGTACAGACATCCTCAGAGTGCCGAGCAATCATTTTCTCATGCAAATACATGACCTTTTCCCATCAATAAGATCCGTGTGGAAGAGAAAACCTAAGATATCCCTAGGTGGACTACACTTACATTCTAAATTTCCATGTCATCTCTCCAGGACCAGGACCTGGCAAGTACAGCAGACAGCTGGAGAAAACAACAACATTTTCCTAGTTTCCTACTCACTACTCAGAAGCAGCCTGCTTGTTCATTCATAACGTACTGAACAGGTTTTAAACTGCTTCTCTCAGCTTGGTACTTACCTTATTTTTCAATGATATTATTCATTAATTATTAGAAGACTGATGTATACACTGCTTCATAATTCACTGGTGAGCATATCTTGGTAGTTGCTTTCTACTGGAGGAAGGAGCAAGGACGGTGATTTTAAGAATGACCACATTCTTGTCTTGATTATTTTTAGAAAAAATAAAATTGTTACTAAAAGATTTGATATAATTTTAATTACATCAGACTATAAATGCATAAAGTGCAATTCAAATCAATAAGACCTACCACTGATCAATCATTTTTCAGTGGGTTGACAATTTTTCCTATGAAGAGGATACTTTCAGTGTATTGATCAACAATCAACAGCAAAAATGGACGGTTGAACTTTATAACAGGAGGAACAGAATGAGGAGCAAACTCTGTGCCAGTGACTGCTGCAGCCTCTGTGCCATTCTCATGAATATCCAGCAGACCCTTGTGAATAGCCTACGAGGAAACACAGCAAGTATTACTGTACACACAGGATAGGAATGGAATGACTAAAATTGGCACAAAGTTAATTCACCTCCTGCCTTTCACAGAAATAACTGGTAGGTCACAAATAAGAAGAGGGAAACTTAGTCCATGGTGAGTGTTCTAGCAATGTTGTCTCTATGAGTAACATTTGTTCCACTCAGTACTCCTCACCATGTGTGTCGGAGCAGAGCACTCAAATTAAGAGCAGGAATTACTATTTTAGAAGGAAAAAAAGTCAAATTCCAGAGCACTTCTGTCTGTATCTCTCGTGGATTAAACTTTTGTCAGTAGAAATAAATACCCATATCAAAAGGTTTTTTTTGCATTTTCAACCTTTGTTTCACTAAAACCAAGATATTACAGTGTTATAATTACTGCTTTCGCAATGTCCATAAGAATGTTATTTTATCTTTGTATTATCTGTTCTTCCCAGGAAACAGGAGACTTTCCTGTAGCCTAGTCCCTCTTATGTGATTAGCACTTGCCAGTGCCTTGTATACAAATAGTTTGAAAGTCCTTTAAAATTCTAGAATCACATACATGCATTAAAGAAAAGAGGTCACTTTTTGTACTAGACATGCTCATGCAAAGCAACCACAAGATTTGGAGTCTCCTTTTGCATGCTGAAACTATTTTGTTCCTGGAAAAAATTAAATAAACCTCTCAGCCTTTGCCACAACTTCAGGCTGCCAGAAAGAAGGCAGTATTCTTATTTACAGATCTTGAATAAGTCTGAAAGAATTTAAAGTTGCTCTACAAGCTAAAATGTTTGAATTCACAGAGTATCAGTCATTCTCAGGACTAAAAATTATTCTGGAACATAGCTTAAATCAAGGCAAATCACAAATCCACAGACTTTTCTGTTGACCAACTTACTCTTGAAACCTTCAGATCGGACTTTCCTGTGATTCCAGACAGATCAGCCTGGTCAGAAAACACATCTGTTACACCCAGATTCATGGCCATCTTCTTCAAGTCATAGGTTCCAGAAATTGATACTTTTGGAATATGCACTTCCATCCTCCTATGAATTCAAAAGAGAGTTACAGTAGTTATTACAATCAAGGTATAACTTGAAGTCTCCCATCTTGCTGGTAACTGTGCTAAAATGTTAGTCTTCAAATATGGAAAAAATGGCAGCAAAAATGTGGGAAGACAGTGGTCAGAACAATGGAAAAATGTAGTATTAGAAAGACATTACTTAGAGCTTGTTTCCAATCTTACAACCACCCCTTGAATAGACAACAAGCAGTGGTAGTGCCAGCACCTTCGTGGGTACATTTACATTCATTTTCTAGCCTTCAAGATTTTTTTTTTTTTTTTAAATCATACCCCATTCTCTCCAAGGGATCTGGTTTCTATGTCACAGTAGTACCACTGTTAACATATTATATTTGAGAAAAGGAAATGGAGATAGTGAAGATCAACTAAAAACGATATAGCAAGAGAAACTGTTTCCCAGATCACAGATCTCTTCCCTCAAAACAAAGCAATGCTAATTCTAATTGCTGCTGAATTTCAAACCATCAAATTGTTTAGTCTGTTCATTTATACCTGTCCCATCACTTAAACCTCTAACGAACAACAAAAACTTCTAATTATAAAACTTGATTACAGTGTTTAGATCTCAGGTTCTGACTACTGTGAAGCATCAAATTAGAATTTACCGTCTTTCAAGTGATTTTTCCCATTTAGACACTGTGTCTTTCTTCAGGCCATCCTCCAGCCATTTCAGTTTTCCTTCATTGGGCAAGATAAACAGTGCTGAAACATTTCCCTTGTAAGGAATCCTCACCACCTTGCATGACAGCTTCTTGTCAGAATATATGTCATAAAAGCTATCTCGAATCATCATCTTCACTTCAACCAAGGTCTTTTCATTCACATAGAAATAATCCTTGTGAGTCCCCTTTGTATTGAAAGGATTTTCCCAGTAGGCTTAAAAGTAAGAGAGAAAGAATACAGTTGCATACTTATTTTAAGGAGGATATATTAATGTAGTCTAGTCTAATTTACACCAAATACATCCATATTTAAAGATTTATGCTCATAATTGAAAATCAGAGGAATTCAAAATTTATTCAAGGTCTTGTTCCCTATCATCTTTGCTATAATATGTTCAAGTACAAATATCCAAGATTAAACTTCAGAAAGGTGTTGCATATCAGATAAATCAAATGAAATAACTTCATGATGTTATCTTACATCTATTTGAAGAAAAGGGAAAGTGTGAAGAAAAAGAAAATAAAAGTGCCTAACCAGGGTCCAATGAGTTAATTTACAACCACTTTGCTTGCTAAGCAAGTTCCACAACAGATGACTGCCTTTTTAAAGGTGACATGTTAAGCTCCTACCATGCTTTTTCATCTGTTCCTCATCTGGTAGCACTAAGGAAAAACTTCAGTGAAAGAACAACCTGAACTTTTGGGTCGGATAATGACTTCATTACAGTAATTCCACCCTTATTCAAATGACTTTTTAATGATATTTTACTTGTATTAAATCAAGTCATTCACTGAACAAATACACACACATCGCAGTTCATCATTTCAGAACTAAGTGCGCTTGTTTTTCAAATACTGAACAGAAACAAAATAAAATTGAAAAATAAGTACTAGAATATAAAGCAGTTGAAGTATTTCAGTGCTTATAAGTTTGAACTGCTTCCTGTCCCATCATAAGGAAACACTTCTCACTAGGGTACCTAAATTTAATAGAATACTTGAAGTAAAAACTATTTTACTGAATGCTGTTCTATTTCCACCTATTACCACCTTACTGGGTGGTAAATTCAATTTATGTCCTGCATGCTGCCACAAATGGATATTACCTTTAAGAAGCTAATCATTGCTAAAGCAGCACATTCTCAAGTACCTCCTGGTATATACATACAGTGTGATGACTGGCTGTAGAAAATTTAGAGCCCAACTCCATGGATACGTACCCATTTAATAAGCCTAGATTGTAGGTAAATTAAAGTTTTGTCATTTTTTATAATCTTTGGAATTTATTTTGTTTCTTCATATTGGATATATACATACTGCAGAATAATTTTTGCAATAAAACAAAAGTATGGTAGAAAAATCCACAAATGCATAAATTTGCTGTGCTCTGGTAAGTCCATAAAACCTGAAGATTGCAAATTAGTGAATATTTGTGCTTAAAAACCTAAAAATATGCTAGAAAATAAGATAGATGTATTAAGAGGTTTCAAAGCATGAGAATTTGCAATGTTTCTTGTAGTTTTAACACTGTCCCTCTTTTAAAAATAATTCAGAAATAATCTGGGATTTTTTTTCAGTCCAAGGCAAACTTGGATATTGCAGTAGCATCTGTATAACTGAACTTACCTTTGAAATAAATGTAGTTAACAAGTACCATTAAAGAGTTTGGATCAAGGTCTTTAAGTATTTGATTTATCTTCCCATGGGTTTTGTTTTTCATATGTTCATTGATCTCTTTTTTAGCCTCAGTAGAATTCTGAAAGTTACTAGAAATAATTTCCCCCTTGTACAGTTTTTTTATGTCCTTCAGAAATGTTGTCAGTGGCTTCAGGTGCTTGTCCATGAACAAGGTGTTTCCCATGCTCAGCTCCACCTGACTGCCAGGACGGTTCAGCAGGAGAAGGAGATGATGAAAGCCACGGTGTATCTCTTCCTCCCTGTTGTTGGTGAGATTGAAGGCCAACCCCTCCAGCAGCTGAGCCTGGGTTGCGGCTCTGGAGCCCAGAGCCAGCAGGGCAAAGGCAGCAGAGACACTGACTGGGGAGAAGAAAATATTCTTGCCAGGTGCTTGGACAGTTGCTTGTCTGTAAAACCTGAAGGCAAAGTCTGTGTTGCTGGGGATTATATGCTGACAGAAAGCAAGAGAATCTTCCTCATGAGGATGCTGCTCATGGAGGTGAGTTGCTTTGGGCTCTTCATTGTGATGGTCTGTCTGTCTCATGCTGGGGACTGCAGGGTAAAGGATGGCCAACAGCAAGCATAGCAGGAGGATGGCCTTCATCATACTTTTCAACTGCTGTATGAACAAAATTAAATTGTGTTGGACCCCTGGAGAATGGCCATGTGAACATCTCATCTTTTATTTATATCTGCTGCTACCTACAAAAGTTATTAACACTGTTAATCTCCTGACCTGCTCCTTTATTATGACATGGTTTTGACACACTCCTGCTTTGATCTCAGATGTAATTCATATCAATTACTGCCCACTTCAGTTCTGCTTTCCTCCAGTTACACAAGTCCCTTATTACGGGATGCTTGTGGAGAGAGTAACATGTGATTATTAAAGGAAAACATGATTCAGAGGGAGAGAGTAAATTAAAAGGTTCATTGTTTTCTTTTCATCTCACTGTAGATCCATTTTATGATGTGGTGACACATCAGAAACAACTCTTACGTCTCTTGTGTTTACCTCTAAGAACTCTCATACTTATCATGATATTTGTGATTGTAAGAGGTTTATGTCAAATGACAGAGCTATGTCAGTGAAAAACAATAAATGTTTACAAAAGTCAAAACATCATCCTTCTCATTCCTGATTCATTTTAACACAAAGTGAGTAATCACAGGTGAGCTAGCAATGTTTTCCTGCTTTAACACTTGATTAGATCAGAATACATTGCTTTATTTTAAACCATCACTCAACTAATGCATGTCTTCCAGATGAGTTCCTCTATTTGTTCAACCCCACAAGAGTGATGAGATGGTGAGGCCACTGCAGTAGGCTTGGCCTATCCTGTCTGTCTAAAATTTGTATGAGTAGGGAACCCTCCTTTCAGCAAACTTCATGTATCCTGCTTGGTCCACACTGGTGTAAATAAGACACCTCGTTCACCTTGGAGCTTTGGCTATCACATCACAAACTTATGACTGTTGGAAATTCAGAATATTTTCCCTCTCCTTAACTAAGATCCTTTCTTCTAGATATGAAAGAGATATTCTGGATAAATATTCATAGCAGAGTTATACTTGTAGAGCTGCTGTAATGTATCTCCACAATTTTCTGTTCAGTATTTCTTGGAAATTAAATTCTGCTGTCATTTTAGCGCTTAGAAACCAAGTTTCACCTTTGAAAGCAGATGTGCTTCATGACTCACTAGCTAACTATCATATAGTTGCATAAAAGTCTTTAAAGTAAAGATATCTGGGTACTTACATTGCTTTCAGAAGGGTCCTGCGCTTGCATGGATTGTGCTCTGTCTTGTTGCTTTACTCACACTGCTGTTTTCCTCTGTTAAACATTACATGGCCTCAAATACAGATAATCTAAAAGGATAAAGCTAAATGCTGATGAAGCTAATTTTCTTGGCTGCCATATTCACATGAACACATCTCTACTCCAATCAGAGCTAAGACCATGGGACAAAGCCAGTTGGTTGAGAGGAGTGTTATACTCCATAAGGGTCATAAAGCAATGCCTAAGCAAGAATTAATTGGAAATGGGATTTTGTGCCAAATACAGCTACTTTGCTCTATATGTCACCTGAGATGGAAACTGCACTTCCTCTGGAGATGTACAGTTCTGCCCAGCACTAAACTCTGACAACCAGGTTCAGGGTAAGAGAGCTATGGGGAACACCTCTCCTTCTCAGTGGATGCTACTTGGCCTACCATATATTTGACGTGTGAGAGCAATATATACACCCAGTTCCTTTACGTAGATACTTTTCTTGTTTCCCAAAGATAGAATATTTTTGCCTTTCCAAACAAAAAGTTTGGTTCCTAACCTTGATAGTACTGGAATTAATATGCTTTTCTCTAAAGCTGCATTTCAACAGAAGATGAAAAACACCATTGTTGGAAGATATGAATGATTGCACAGTCACTTCATTACACTAGAAAAGTATCATATTTGCACTTCAGAGATAAATATAACAACTCTGGCAATGGAGTTAAACCTGCAAGGATGGCAACCTCATTAAGAACAGCCACAAAATGTAATATAAACTAAGTCATACCTGAAGCAGTGAAGATCTGCAGTCAGGATAGGAGCACAGAAATCTATAAAACAGTCAAGGAGCTAGCATCTGCTTGAAGGATTTTGGTATATCTCTGGAACCTGAAAGGAGTTTCAGGGAGTTGTAGAGAGCTATAAGGTCTCCCCTGAGCTTTCTCTTCTCCAGACCAAACAATCCCAGTTTCCTCAGACAGTTCCCAGAAGGCTTGTGTTCCAGACCCTTCATGGCTTCGTTGCCCTTCTCTGGGCACACTCCAGTGCTTCAGTGTCATTCTTGTAGTGAGGGCCCCAAAACTGAACATAGTACTCAAGGCATCATCAGTGCCAAATACAGAACTTGGTCTTGTTAAAGCTCACACAATTGGCTTCAGCCCATCAGTCTAGCCAGTCCAGATCCCTCTGAAAGGCCCTTCTATCCTCAGAAAGATCAACACTTATTCCCAGTCTGGTGTCATCTGCAGACTTAATGAGGGTGCACTTAATCCTCTCATCCAGATCATCAATAAAGATATTAAAGTGGATAAGTACCAATACTGACCCGTGGGGAACACCACTTCTGATAGGTTGCCAGCTGGCTTTAACTTCATTCTCCACCACTTTCTGGGACTGGCCCTCCAGCCAGTTCCTTACCCAGCAAAGAGTGTACCTGCCCAAGCCATAGCTGCCAGCTTCTCCAGGAGAACATTGTGAGAGACAGCATCAAAAGCTTCAATAAAATCTAGGTAGACTACATCCACAGCCTTTCCCTACACCAGGTGAGTGACTTGGTCATAGACAAAGATCAGATTGGTGAAGGAGGATCTGCCTTTCATGAACATCTGACCATCCTCTGAGTCAGAACAGATCAAGTACAGACAACGACAACACCGAGCAATTAGACAGGGACTGGGACACATAAGATACCAACAAGTGGGCGCAATAATGAGAAGTTTCACCTCCTTTAGAGGTAGTGGAATGGGATGCTGACTTACACATAGTAGAGGCAACATGGAGAAAAAATAGCACAGAGCACTTGTTGGATCTAGAGAAGAGCTGTAAAGAAGAGAAATACATCCTTCTGGCACACATGAAAGTAAAATACACACCATCTTAAATTCAGACATCTCAGGAGCCTCAGTGGATACATTTCCCAGCCCCACATCCTCTTGGTACCAGGAGTCAGAAGCTTCCTTCACCTCAGAAATCTCCACTTCCCAAACTCCACCTGCCCTCCAGTAAAATATCTGGAAGCTCACACTCTTGCATCAGCAGCATCTCGTTTGGGCCCTTTCCTAGCACCTGCTGAAGGAATTACTGATTCTCCCTAATCAAGAGCCAGCCAGTATCCAAAGCTTAGAGCAACCCTTGAGGAAAAGCAGCTAATGACACTTCAGAAGTTGCAAGAGCCTGAAGGATACTACTGCAGCTGGTCCACTACAGGGTTGTATTTCCAGTGAGAGTAACCTTCAAAATGTGCCTACAAAGATACTTTGTTTTGTATTTCAGTTAATTCCTGAACATCTGACTGCATTCACACTATTTTACCCCAAGCACCTCTGTAATAAGACACCTAGTTTCCTTTGTCAGCAAATGCTCAGCAAGCCTTGCAACCTCAGGCTACTCCCTGCTGAATGTCATGTCCACCCCCAGAACCAGTCTATATAAACATTTTCCTAGGATGTTACACAACTTTCTTGTTATTTTGGATGCTGAAATGCTGAAACAAAAGTAAAACAATGAGACAAACAAAAATGTTTCAAGGCAGTAGAATCTTATCCTTTGCCAAGAGAAAACTCATAACTGAGTGACTGCAGAGCAGGTACAGCCACCTCACTTCAGATAATCTGTAGTATCTTTGTTATATATCACTGGTATACATACCAGGTGTGGAAACGCACCAGTTTCCATCAGCAGGTTAAGGGGGCAAGACTGTCTTCATTTCCTGACCACAGACCTGGAAGGATACAGCTGAATGTCAGGTAGCTAGAGGGAAACTATGGAAGAGATTTTAGGTTGAAGAACATACCTAGAGTATATACTGAAGGTATGCATGGTTGCAGTCAGATTTTTCCAAGAGTAGCAGGGGGGTTGGAGATTCATGATTCTTGAGGTCCTTTCCAACGTGGGCCATTCTGTGATTCTGTGAACAGGACTGAAAGGTCTGCAAGCTCCATCCTTGAAGTCAGCTGTCTCTCAACAGCCAAAGAGGAAGCACAAAAGATATACCATGCTCAGCCTGGTGATAATTCATGTAAAAATCTTCTGTGCATTTCTTTTCCCCAAAATATTTGTCTTATCTCTGTTATCCTGCTCGGCAGAGCCTTCATTCTCATTTATATTGTAGATAGATATTAATGAGACCTGTAAGTCAGGAGTCTTTAATATATAAGTCTTTAAAATAATAATTTGCATAATTTGAAGGTAAACATATCCATTTCCAAAACTTGCTATGGAAATTACAATTATGAATGCATTTGTCAAATTAACCAGAAGAAAGATCTATGATTGTTATTGTGTCCTGACAGAAATGGGATTCATGCATCAGTCAACCATAGTCCACGGGGTATTCAGTTCCTGTTTGCCCCGAATTTCATATTTAATAGTTTTTAGACGTACTCAAGATTTACTTTAGTCTTCTCATACAAGTTTCCTATCTGAAAAGCACTCCCAAACAGAGGACAGTGAGAAAATAAACTCTAGTATAAAGAGATGAGTCATCTTTCATAGAATTTTGACATTGCAAAACTTTGAAGATAATACTTTGGGTCTAAAATCTCAGTAAAGAAAGGATACAATCTCATTTTGTTCATGAAACCCCCAAAAGTTTCATGACCACATACAGCATGTGGGGATTGAGAGAAAAACAGCAGAATTTATGTAACAGAGCTCCTCTGAAAGTAATGTCTCCTCTTTTATTATGTTGGTCACAGTGTCGGAGGTGGGTGTTGTATAGGCTGAACCTTCCCACCAATATTTCCTTACATTTTGTTGCTGCACATCAGCTGGCAGCAGAAGGCCATCTGACACAATAGCATCTGAAGTGGAAGGGTAGATGAAGGAAAGGTGTGTCACTGAATTCCTCCATGCAGAAAAAATGGCACCCGTTGATAATTATCAAGACTTATGGAGACCAAACAGCAGACATGAGCACAGCGAGGTGGTGGGTGGTGCATTTCAGCAGTGGCAACAGAGAAGTGAGAGAGAAGCCATCTTCAGAATGGCTGTCACATCACAAAATGAAGACTGCTTTGATCAGCTAATTTATGTGAATCAGTTCATGGTGATGACTATATTGAAAATAGCATTTTTTAGCTGATAAGTTTCTCTATCACAGAGTGTTGTTGTACTCTTTGTATCTGTTGTAGTTTCCATGGAAATAAATAGGAGGCTTTACTTTCAGAGTGACCTACATTTTTTTCTAATTGTGCCTGTCATGTGGAAGACAAATCTGTTACACTGGAATGACAGGAAATAGTCTCTAAATCTATGCTTAGGATTCAAAACAAAAATATGTTCATCTTTACTTCATACTTTGAATTGAAAGATGTGTTACGGTGCTTGCTATCTGAGGGCCAAGTCATGTTTTTAACTAGGAGACCTGCTGTGGATTAAGAAGTGTAATTTTAAAAATTCAACTTTGAAAACTACAGTTACACTAGTGGGAAGTTTGTCTAAGTAAAAGTCTTGTTAGTCTCAGGTATCTGTAATTTAACCTTCTGTTTGAATAGCAATGACTGGCTTAAAAGAAAGTTTTTTGCAACAGCAGCCTACATTAGGCATATAAGCATAGGTTCAAGTTTGGAATGCACTGTAATGTCTCTCATTCACTTGCTTCATTTTTCTCTTCAGCACATTTACTGAAGAAACACCTTTTTTCTCTTAGCTCTAATATAAACACAGATTACACATTGTTCTTATCTGATGTATAATGTTTATACGTCTTTGGAAGAAAATCATGTTGATTTCTGTAATTGATATTAAAGAGAACTCAAGTCTCCTGTTTTCATTTAGCTTCAGTTGTAAGAACTGTCAAGTTTCTGCAAACAGTTACACAGTGGCTGTTCAGTAAGTCATGCCTAACAAAGTAATAAGGTTTAATTAGCCCTATCTAATTTGACAGTTTGCTCCTGGCGCACTATCTGCTAGTGCAGCTGGTTAGTGATACATATGTTGGTATGAAACAATGATTACTCCTTGACAGTTTGTTTTTCAAGTATTACATGACAGAATCTTGCATTTTCAAGTTGTCTTCCCATATAAACTTTGCCTACTCCGACTCTCAAATTTAAAAACAGGTCTGGGTTAATAAGATTAAGATGTTCTTCATTTTACATTGTGATAAGGACTATTTTAAAGCGAAACATTGGCAATGCCTGTATAAAAAAAATATTCTAGTTGTCTGGTTATGTGAAGTTTCAGTCATCCAAGAAGTCATAATCTCTATTGTCAAGCTCATAATAACTCAAACCAGTATCACTGTGTCAGAGTACTAAAACCCTGAGCCCAGCACAGAGCTGGGCTTCTCAAGGCAAAATTAGATCTGTACAGAAAGAGTCACAGGTTTATGAACACAGTAATTCAACTTATACCTCCGAAATTAGACTTTGTTGTTGTTCACATGATGATGTTTATGGCACAAGCATCATAAGTGAAATTTTCAAAATTCTAGGCCAGGTTTTCTCTATTTCTGGATATGGACAGTTTAACCTACAGTCACAGCCAGTGACAACCTCTGTAAAGAGAGAAGGTAAGAATTATGTTCATATTCAACAATACTTGCTAGTGCAACCTCCCTGTATTCTCCAGAAAAATTAAACAGAACTTCATGAATGTCCTGTGAAATGGTAAGCAAATTTCATAGAAATATAGAAAATTCATAGAAATTACAGATCAAGAGGCAGAGGTGGGATGGGAACCTCCAAATATGGAGATTCCACAGCCTTACTGGGCAGCATCTCCCAGTACTGGACAAACTCATGGTAATGAAAAAAGTACTTATTTAGAATTTTCTATATTCAAACTGTTCATCTTCTTTTCAGTTTCTGCCAGATTCAGCATCATTCACCTCTTTGACATTGTTCTGATATTTCTGGGCTATCATTTGTAGTGAGGATGTTGTATTTGCTCAGCTTGAACTTGTTTAGTAGGAGTTGAATGAAAATCTCCATGGCTCTGCTGCTCCTCTGACTCTATCGGGTTAAATGTGAGACCTTTGTGTTCCCAAATCCACATGGATAATCTGGACCCCAGGAGAGCATTGGAAAGGCAGTGGAATGTCTCAAAGGACAGAATAAAATGCTTTGCCAGCTAACTTTGCTGTGACCCACTTGTGAAACCTAATGCAAATTCAGCACTGCTGATGATAGTCACCCTGAGAGAGGACAGATTTCAAATACATTGCTGCTTTCTAGGGAAATGTCGAAGTATCTTACAGCTCTTGAACTATGCTAGTCATTGGGGTGACTAGTGAGTATGTGGGAGTGGACTTGTTTGCTGGCTGCCATTTAAAATGTAATGAGGAATAGAACCTACAAATTGGTGAGAAAGCATAATGAAAATTACCCATCTATCCATGTAATGCCATCGTACTTACAGAGGTTAATTGATGTTGTTTCAGATTTATGTCTGAGCTCAAAGGCCAGCACGTGTACAATAAGAAAAAAGAATTTCAATGTTTTTGATGTAGTTTCTAAAGAAAGACTGGAACAGCCATTAAATCCACTGTGCCAAAAATACTTACTTAGTTTTAGCCACAGAAATCGGATATAAACTTTAGGCCTCAGTGGTTAGTTCAGTATTGCCAAGCTCCATGAATACTGATGTGCTTAGAAAGGCTGTTTTCCCCTTAAACTTCTCTTGACCTTTCAACATCTTTCTCCACCCAAATTCCACCTCCATCCAAAGCATACATGTCACATCCAACTTGAGTGTTTTGGAAAGAAAACAGAGCTGGAATTTCTGGGGGATCTTGGGATGAACTATTTGGGAGATCAGTGTCAGTAAAAGAGAAATTACACAAGTGTAGACTTTGCTGCCAAAAGCAATGGAAGGTGGGACAATCAGACCCTTTACACTGCTTCTGAATCAGTTTGTTCCTTCATTTTGCTATGCTGAATTAAATGAAAGTTTTTATCTATGGTGTCTTAGTTTGTATAGCAACATAGCTACAGAAAGGAATGTTTTTAGAAGAGAATCAAGTATTATAATTACATTTTTTACCCAGTTGTGATTTTGCCCTCATTTTTTCTTCATTTCTTTTTAATCAAGGAAGTGAATTATTGCACTAAGCAGCCTCTACATGTTATACCATTCAAAAACTGGCCAAAAAGTGAGTCATCTGAGATTGAAATAGCTCTCAGTTTCATTTGTAATTCATCAGACTTAAAAGAACTTAAACCCAAAATCTTATGTATGCAGTACAGTAAGTGCAAACAAAAATGTCACATAAAAATGGCACATAAATAGAAATCTTCAAAAGTGAACAGAGAGGCCCAAATCTTTATTCTGAAGCAGATATTTTCCCGGTCCATATTCTGCAGAGAGGTGACTCCCTTTTTCACTGCTGTCAACTTCACTCTTCTATAAAGAGAAAATAGGAATCTATTCCATAAACAGTATATGTAATATGGAGTGTAGCACAAATGTTTTCCTCACACTCACAAGGTACCTCCTTACCAAGGTGTCTTCTTCTGCACTTTGTTGTGTTGCTTGCACTTCATTCAGCATAAAGTGACAACAGTCTGTAAATCAGCTGCTGAGAAAGCTCTCCATCCAGGCATCTAGTGGCTTACATGCTGTTGAAGGTACTGTGAAACAAGTTTGAGAAATATTTCTCACATTACACGTACCAAACACATTCAGATCCACTTTAATTGGAGAAATCTCTTAAGAAGTGTCAAAGCCAGCTACTCAGATGGAATGACTGACATGAAGTATGTAATGAAAAGCAAGCAGCCCTGCTAAAGGATGCATTGCTTATGGAGTCATCCATTTCTGAAGGACAGTGTAAACCTACATTTTTCCCACATTGAAATGATTTATGACTGAAATTGTGTCTGATATAAAAAAATTTTCTGGTTCATAACATTCATAGATTTCTAGAAGTAGAAGCATGTTGCTTTTCCTGGGAAAGTGAAGTAGGAAGAGCTAGCAAGATGTTCTAACAGTCTCTGAGTCCATAATCTGGAAGCAGTTCATGGAAATCAAACTGAACTTCAAAGACAGATATCCTGTCAATCTTTGGAAGAATGCTGCAGACATAGCCTGGGAAAAGGTAAAGTTCAGTATGAACAGGAGGGATATTTCAAACAAGAGAGTAAAAGAGTGGAACATAGTAGTACTTCAAGTGATTGTCTGTGTTCACCAACATTTTTATTGTCACAATACAATTATCAAAATACTGCAATGTCTTCATGTGTATTTTCCTAATCAATAAATATTATGATATACAATAGATTAAAAAACAACAACTACTACAAAAAACGCTAAACTATGTTGTATTTGAAGAAGAGAAATACAACTCTTTGCCAAGATTTTCAGGAGTCAAATAGCCACAGACCTTCATCTTGCCCCAAAGATATTTTTTCCTGGCCAAATGACTGAGCATATGCCAGGAATCTAATAGCAGAAATGCTGAGTTAACATTGTGTCAGTGTGAAGTACATCATTTGTTTTGTTCTCTTAAAAATCACTTCTTTTTCAGCAGTGAAAAATCACCAGAGAGCTGAGAAATTTATGTAGTATTGCCCAGAGATAACTGTTAGTTACTGGTTGGGTTATATTTACTATTATGCTGAGTGCCTAATGAAATACATCATACCTCATTTCAAGAGCTCCAAAACCCAGTGTGGTGGGGCTGGGATATGACTGGCACTAACCAATTTGTGGGGATAATATTTTTCCCACAAAACAGATGCTGTAGATGTGTTGACCATTGATCAACACTATAGGACCAGTAGGCTGGCATTAAGCTGAGACTCCCATCTCATCCTAATGAGGTTCAACACGGCAAAGTGCAGGGTTTTGCACTTGGGCCGGAGGAACCCCAGGCATCTATACAGACTGGAAGGAGCAGTCCTTGTGAGCAGCTCTGCAGAGACGGACCTGGGGGTCCTGATGGATGACAAACTTAACGTGAACCAGCAGTGTGCTCTTGCAGCTTGGAAAGCAAATGGTATCCTGGGCTCCATCATGAGAGGGGTGGCCAGCAGGGACAGGGAGGTGATTGTCCCTCTCTACTCTGCTCTTGTGAGGCCCCATCTGGAGTACTGTGTCCAGGTATGCAGCCCCCAGTACAAGAAAGACAGAGAGCTGTTGGAGAGGGTCCAGAGAAGGGCCACAAAGATGATCAGGGGGCTGGAGCACCTCACCTACGAGGACAGGCTGAGGGAGCTGGGCTTATTCAACCTGGAGAAGAGAAGGCTGTGGGGTGACCTCATTGCAGCCTTTCAGTACCTGAAGGGAGCCTATAAACAGGAAGGGAGTAAACTCTTTGAAAGGGTAGATAACAGCAGGACAAGGGGGAATGGTTTTAAGTTGAAAGAGGGAAGATTTAGGTTGGATGTTAGGGGGAAGTTCTTTACAGGAGAGTGGTGAGGTGCTGGAACAGGCTGCCCAGAGAGGTTGTGGATGCCCCATCCCTGGAGGTGTTCAAGGCCAGGTTGGATGAGGCCCTGGGCAACCTGGACATGTAAATGGAGAGGTTGGTGGCCCTGCCTGGCAGGGGGGTTGGAGATTCATGATCCTTGAGGTCCCTTCCAACCCAGGCCATTCTGTGGTTCTGTGATCTCATTATCACTGGGGCATCATGGGGTCTGTCCACACCAGAACTTCATAAACTTTGCTAACATTTTTCTTTGTCATCGTGTCCTGAGGGTGACATGGAGAAAGAACAGTATCATGCAGCACAGGAAAGTAATGAGTTATTCAATATCAAGATAATAGTAACAAGATCTGATGAATTAGTTCTCATATATTAGAAAACAAATAAAAAGGCAATTTGACTGAGGTGTGATTCTGTGAGATCTTCTTTTGATGAGAATATGCTGGCATCAGAACTACGTACTTCAGCTTTGTTTTTCTCCTGAAGCAGCCTCTGCCTTCTATTGTTATTGAAATATGGGTACTTAATTGTTGTTGCATTTAATACAGCATCAGTAGGTTTTCCAGTAGAATATGCAATTTGTTTTTCAGTTTGTGACCTTTAAGGCTGTTGGCTATGTTACATGCTGTTCTTCCTAGCTGATACCGCACAGCACTGGGAACAAAGACCTGTGCATTGGCACTGGCTGCTGGCTGTTTAAATATGCTATTTTCCTTGTTTTCCTTCAAGCATATTATTACTTTCTCTGCCCCCACACATGCTTATGGCTGCTTTTTCTTCTTTTGTGATCTTTAGCACTACTCACAATTGCTGTTGGAGATATTTTTTTTTCAAATTCTTTTCAATTTCCTAAGGATTAAGTGCATTTCCACCATGGTTTGATCTAGGGATGGTTTTTTGTTTGTTTGGGGTTTTTTTGAGCTCTTTATTTATGTTTTTGACATCGTTTCACAAAGATAAATCTTTACCAGTTATTACAGAACAAGAAATACATTAGCTTTTGCTTTTTAGATTGGCAATTCTTTCACGGCTTTTAATGTCTAACAAAGTAGTCTTCTCTCTAGAGAAATCTTCTCTAGAGTGCATGACTGTATGACTTGACTCAAAATAGAGCCATCCAGTCATGCATTCTAGAGATTAGTCTAGGGAGGGAAGACTACTTGGTGCCATACAGTTATGCAATTCACAGTCAGCAAACAAATTGATCAACAGAAATCCAGAAAAGAAGAAAAATAATGGCAGATTGAAAGAAGAAAACCTCCCCTGAACAAAACATGAGCACACTGAACTTGCAACACCCATAACAGCTTTGCAATTGTTCTGTATTCATTATTTAGCACTCAAATTTTGTATCTGTTGAGAAGAGTGAGAAGTTCTGGTAAGAAACATTTTCTGAACTTTATCAAATTTTATTGTTATTTTTATCACAGAGAACCAAGGCAAGACACCTGTATAGGGTACCTACTCCCATTTGAAGGTGACTCTACGTGAACAACAATTTCATTATATTTATTTTATATATTTATATAATATAATATAGATATATTCATATTTATATATATATTTAATCTTTATATATTTATATACAGAGAGTGCTAATGATAGAGGCCTAATCTTCACCTGGTCTCCTTTTTGCTTTCAAGACAAGGTATCCCAAGAATAAAGTGTGATCAAAGTCAGCTTTTCTTCTGTACTTGTATCCTGGCTACATTTTTTTCTGAAAGCTGACCTAATACTTCTACAAAGCCTGGCACTAAACTTGAAATCTTAATAAGACAATAAAGTGCATGTGGACAGAGGTCACTTTAAATTACTTTAAGGATTATGAGAAAAAAGAAAAATTGATTATACATATTTCAGGATTGAATCTAATCCTTCAATTATATATATATATATAATGAAACATATATATATATATATAATGAAATATATATATATATGATTGAAGTATTATATAAATATATAACCATAGCTATATGTGATTTCTACCTAAGCATTCCTCTTATACAGCATGCCTTCTTTGGAAAAATAATGTAGGAAAAGGTCCCACTGCATTAGAGTTTCACAAAATACCTCATAGTACCGTTTCATGGAAGCACAAAGCCTGACTCATACTCATACATGCTGCTTAATTATTCTTCATCTACTTTCAAATAGGTCAGGCATCAAACTTGCCTCTCAAATGGGAGATTTGATTGGCAAAATATCATTTAAATTATTTTCATGATAGCAAACAGATAGTATTGATCTGGGGTCCACAGTGAAGAACAAACAGTCTCATGATATTTACTTACATAGTCATTTGTCGTTGCAAAGCTGGACTTCAGCATGCTGTCCTGAATTAGCACCACAATTTGTCAAGAATTTTTAAATGATATTCTGTAGAATCAGTTTATCTGTATTACACCAAGATTAAGTCTGTATATATGCCCAATGATCTAGCCAGCAGCTTTTACTAAATACTGAATAGATCAAAAACAGATGTCAGTAAGGAAGTTTTGTCATTAGTTTATGGGATTTTGATGAGGGTTTTGAGTGTGAACATCAAGCATTACTTGGCTGACATGCAGCTACAGTCTAGTAATACTGATAGTGGTAATTTAATGTCAGAGACAAGTCAAAATCCCCCAAACAATCAGCACAATATTGTTTCAGAAATAGTCATCATTATCTTTACAGTATATTATTTCACATTTTAAGAGACTAAAGACTGCAAAGTTGCTATTTGTATTTTTTGACCAATTTGAGATATTCTGTAGTGAAAGATCTAATAAATATTTAATTTAACTGCTTTGAACAGCTTTGTATATTTTAATAAAATAACACACTAGCAATACACTAGACTCATGAATCTTTGAAAGAAAAGTTTCAAACTTCAAGTAACTATATGTTTTTATTCTATAGTATCAATCCACTGCTAAAATCTAGTGTGACTTGTCAAATACTGCCTGTATTTCATATGCATACCTATGATAGCTTTCTGAGTTCAAAACAGATTAATGGCCCCTAGAAAAGCTTTGCTGTTCCCTGTGAGAAGATAAACATTTCTGTACCACAGTCCAATTTGTGTATCTGGAAGGCGTGATAATGAAGTTGGAATCAGTAAGAGAAATGAGAAATGAAAGTGACAGCAAATCCATAAAAAAGAAGTTGGTGCTATAGTGTGGAATGTTCCACCATTTATTTTATCTCAGTACACTGTCAATACCCCAGCAATGAAGAGCAACTTTATTGCCTGCATGAATAGGACTTCCACAGGAGAAGGCAACGGCTAAACCAACTGTACTGGTCAACCCTTTATATTATTGTGTATTCCAATGTTGCAGTCAGAGATGATGTAACTTCATTCTAATAAAAGCCAAACGAAACCAAGCCAGCCAACTAACAAACAAAGCAAACAAAAACAACAAAGAAAAGATATGAAAAGTCACTCCAATATTAAGATACTCTGCATTTAACATCAGTTATCAAAAGTCAGTGGATTAAACAGACAGGACATACACCTTCCATCTCTTTTCCCCATTTCTCTTCTCCCACCCTCCTCTTCACACACTGTGAGTGTAGAGTAAAAGCTACATCATCCACAAAAGAGACTGCAGATCACCTCATATACCGGAGAATGTCAGCACCTCATATACTGGAGAATGTCAGGAAGGGATTATTACAGAACATCTGAAAAGTGACTCATACTTTGTTGACAACACAAGTTACATAGAGTTGTAGACTACAAGGGAAATACCTGTGTCTTTTGGGCAAGAAAATCTAGTTCTTGCTTTTAAGGGGTTAGAAATGTACATAATAACAACAGTTGAAAGACATCAGTACACAGTGGTGTACGCAAAGTTATTACTGGATCACAGGAACTTAGGTAGCTATGTGAAGAATACCTGTACTCTGGACATTCAGTTATTTTTCAGAGGATTTACAATTTTCCCAATGAAGAGGATGGTATGGGCATATTTATCCAAAATCATCAGGAGAAAGGGCCTGTTGAATCTGACTCGAGGAGGACGCGGAAAATCACCAGATCTCCATGTAATCTCCGTCACTGTGACTCCTGCTGCTTCAGTACCATTCTCATGAACATTTAGCACAGCTCTGTGGATCACCTGTGAGGATATAAAACAAAACAACCTGCAGAGGGAGACCTGCCTGGGATGGGATCTGGCAGCAGCAACCTGGGTAAAATCATCCCCAGCTCTCCCCTGCCCACTCAATCAACCATCACATCAGCCCTGAAAGTCTCCATCAACCGGGTGTGCAGAGAGCAATCTTTGTGCAGCAGATGGCCAAAGAACACTCAAGATGACTGATGATGAGAAGTTCTAGAAGTAAAGAAAGCTGGTAATTTAGCCTGGACTTAGTTTTACATTTGGCAGCTTCACGTGTTATCAGAAATCTACCCTATCATCCAGCTGAAAAAAATAACATTTTCAGAACACTAGAAGGGCGAGAGTAATAGCATTTTTGCCCTCTATTGAAGGGTATTTTACCAAAATTAATGTGCTACCTATAGATAATTTTGTTTAGTATCTGAAAGAACATCTAATGATATGTATGCCTTCCTTGTTCTTGATCCATGTGTTTGTAACCCCTTATCTGCGTGTTTGACTTCAGTTTTAGGAAAGGTATGTTTGTCTTTGTGGCAGATGCTTATGATTAAATTTTGCTTCAGAAAGACTGGGATAAGCTTTTAATTTTATGTTTGTGATGGATTCCCAGAAATAGTCAAATTCTGTGATCACTGTTTTTAATGTGCTGACTTACTTTTGAAACCATCAGTCCAGGATCCTCAGTAATTCCTGACAGATCAGCTTGTGCAGTGAATAGATCAATTATACCCACTTCTCTGACTATCTTTTTCACATCGTAGGTACCAGAAATAGAAAGTTTTGGAATATGTAGGTGTATTTTTCTGAAACAAATGACATCAAAAGGGACAAATTGTCATCTATTTAATGTTTCTCAATGGCTTCGCTTCAGTGACAATTCTCTTTATTTTTTCCTAAATGCCAAAAGTCTGCTGTTAGGTTTCAAATAGCCCTTTCTACCAGTATAATTATGTAATACAGAGAATTGGAGCAGTACAATTCCATGTTAACCTCTACATCCACAGTGGTTTCAAGAATTCAGGGAAGGCACAACTATACAAACTCTGCTGCAAGCAGAGCCTCACTAGGCAGTAGGTATCCCATAAGATTATGGCTTGTTGTCCTTAGGCTGTTTGAACATAAAACAGGACCTGGGCCCTCATAGAAACAGCTTCAGTAATAGTAAATTAGTAAAATTCATCTTTCATGCACAACACTGCATGTCCCACCAGGCCCTCACAACCCTAATACCCAATGCCTCAGAAATAGCTACTCCGTTTAAGTTTCATAATGCCCATATAAAACAAGCGTCTGTTAACTTCATCACCATGATGCTGAGGATAAAAAGATCAATGCCCCGTTTCTTCACTATCCAAATGTATTTTTCATTTTTGAACTAAGAAAGGGGAAGTCCTGTGAAGAGAGGGCCCTATAAGTGAACACAGTTCAGTAAAATAACTTGGCCTTTCAAGCTCAATCTTGCTGACTGCTAAACTATAATGTGGTGATCTCTCTCACTAGGAACATCTCTTACCTATGTTGGAGGAGCTTTTCCCATTTGGACACAGTTCTTTTCAAAAGAGCATCTTCCACCTGTTTCATCTTCCCTTCATCAGGTAAAACAAATAATGCTGCAGCATTTCCATTGTAAGGAATCTGAACCAGCCAACAGGACAGCTCTTCATCAAAGTAATTTCTGTAGTAACCTTTCCGATACATCATGTCAACTTTTACAGATGTTTTCTTATCCACAAAAAAATCTTCTTTTTTTGTGTATGAATCACTGAAGGGTTTCTCCCAGTGAGCTTTTGGAAAAAGAAATTCAATAGAATACGAAGACAAAACATTTTCATATTACTGCACCCTTAGGTGTTTAATTATTTCCTAGGGGTCTGAAGACAGTTATAGAGAAAGGATACTGAAAACAACATCTTTCACTAGATCATGAGTCTGTCATCACATTAAATAATTTACCAAGTACAACAAAGGTATTTGCTAAAAACAATCCAGTCTTTTACTCAAACATGTAAGGACACAGACATCCTTACTGTCAACACATGCACATGATTTCATTGGAACAATTTTTAGATACTGAACATATTTGCCTCAAAATAAATACTCAAATTACAGTTTCTTTCTTTCATTCCCTGCAATAAGCAGTGTGTCTAAGATACAATCTTTGCACCCTTTAATAATTCTTACCTTTAAAGAAGACATAGTTAACAAGAACCATTGCAGTGAGAGGATCAAGATTTTCTACTAGTTTAACAATTTTCCCATTTGTTTTTTCTTCAATATAACTGTTGATCTGGTTCTCAGCACCGGAGGAGTTGTTAAAGTCAGCAGAAAGGACTTCAGACTGGTAAAAGCTTTTGGCATCATCCAAGAACTTCTGTAGTGGTTTCAGCGTCTCTTCTATAAAAAGGGTATTGCCCAGGCTTAGATGGAGATCACTATCTGAACGGTTCAGCATGTGGAGGAGCTGGCAAAAACCTTCATGTATTTCCTGATCCTGAGTCTTTTTCAGGTTAAAGGCAAGCCCTTCCAGAATCTGCGTCAGTGTCGCTGACTTGGCACCCAGTGCCAGCATTGCAAGGGAAGTAGAGATGCTTATGGGTGAAAAGAAAATGTTTTGATCGGTTGCTTCAGATGCAACCAGCTTGTAAAATGAAAGTGCAAAATCAGCATTGCTGTGAACTACTTTGACAAAAGTTTTGTTTTTATTTGGAAAAACTCCTTCCCTATGAGAACTGCTACCCCAGTAATATGCTCCTTTAGAATTGTCCTGTTTATTGTGGTAGCGAGGGCGCTGATGACACTGGGCAACAGAATACAAACCAGCCAGCAGAAAACACAAGGAGAAGGTGGGTTTCATTTTTCTTTTACCCCTTCCTGGAAAAGAGAAAGACACCAAACATGGCATGGAAATAAATTTCTTCATGCTTGTGTGCTTCAGCCAACTAAAATGAAGCTCTCAAAGTACTGTCTGTTCTCCAAAATCCCTCCCTTTTGTTTCACATTCCTCATGCAGCAAGCCTCTGAATGAATATGTCTCCAGATGAACTGTGCATAACCATATACTCTCACAAAAGGAGCAATTTTGATCATAATAATCAGTAAAATAGATATATATGTCGAAGTGGGTTTTTTTTGTCACTGTTTTTAAATAACAAATAACTGGAAGTTTATGACCTTTTCTCCAGGCAAAAGAGATGGAAGCCATTTTTATACTTGATACTGCAGTTACTGCAGCACTATTAGTCTTTCTCTCTTACTCAGATAAATAGAGAGTGAAATATGTGTTATACTAAAATGTGATGTAAACACATATCGTACAGTTTAAGGCACAAAGTACAAAATATGCCATTTTCTCAAAGATAAGATATTGGGTCACTGTGGCAGCAAAGTCTCTATATGGCTCTTTGCTGATTCTAAAACATTTTTTTTGTTGGATAAAGTATCTTCTTTGCTAGTAGACAGTTCTTGCTTGCCCTTGACATGTTTTGAATTTTTTCATAACAAATTGTTGTGCATTCATTGATTACATGTGAAAACACTCCCTTTCTAGGCAACAACGCAAACCCCCAAACTGCTGTATCCAAATTATCCAAGAAAATGCTGAAAGAGTACTTACAGTTCTACAAGAGGACACTGCTGCATTCACCTTGTCTGCTCCTTGTTCTCTTCACTACCATTGAACAAGATGAAGCAGAGCACCTCCGTTAATCATTAATTACTTCAAATAAAAATTATCAGTGAGGATGGACAGCAAGCAGTAATGACACTAGATTTTTTGGACATTTTGTCCAATCCAAGCATAAGATAACAATGCCAGATGGTAGGACTCTGATGAGAGGGATAGTATCATGTGCTGTTACTATGTTTGTGGGTTCCTGTGAGATGCTTGCTATGTGGGTCTGTTGGGAGAATTGGGCCTCTCATGGATGGAGCCAAGGTTGGTAAATCCCCATGAAGATTGCCTGCAGCCTGGGCATGATGCAGATGGGATGAAGACCTCAGCCCAGCTCCATAGGAGCACGGCCTCCCTGCCCACCATCCTCCCTAGTCCAGTCTTGGGGAGATAAAAAATGGGACAAGGCTACTGAGAGAGGTACAATGTTTCTGTTAGGGTTCCCAAACAGGATAAGCTGCCTTCAGATTTGTAAAGCCCTTCTACCTTGCAGTGCTCCTTTTTGACATCATATTTACTGGAGGGGGGTTCTTAAAGAGAGCAAATCGTGTGCAATTAGCGATGGTTTCTAGATTCTTTAGTGAATAACAGCAACAGACAATGTGGCATTACCACTCTAATGAGATATTTCCAGCAGGTGCAGCTGCTTACCTGTTGCTGATGACCATAGCCTATGACTGGGTATTGGTGAGGTGGTGGTGTGGATGAGTTTTCCTCCTGGTTTATAGAGAAAATAAAACAAAACCAAAATTAACCCACAAAAACTAAACAAAGCAAAAACCAACAGACAGAAAGAGCATAAAAAGAACAGTGTGGAAGAAAAAAAGGGGTTTGTTGGAAAGCTTTCTTTATCAGCACTGCTGTGTGAAAGGCATGAGCTGTAGCTTCAGAAAAGCTGTTGATGCCTGGCCAGCTGTCCAACTAATCAGTGCTAATTCATTCAGAGCAACAGTAGGCAAGCTGACAGTTCCACCCTGGGAACACAGTCATGTTTAAAGGAGCACTTGAATAGGTACAGGGCACAACTGTACAGAGACCACAGGCCTGATAATGGTGATGCCTCCCAAAATACACTCATGTTCCTTGTGTTTCAACGTGTGGTGGGAAACGTGGGGAGAAAGCACACCTGGTACATCCTGGTAAATGTTGGAGAAGGCAGGGAAGAGGAAAGAGAGATAAAACATTGGTACAGAATAGAAGCGCAGTAACCATTAGAGTACACCCAGTCCCAGAAATAAGATAAGGGTTCAGGACTTCTGAGTGTCTCTATAGCCTTGTCATTATATAGATGGCAAAATGTGTGATTCCTGTTCCATTTGCCATTGTTATTACATCAAGGGTAGGCAGTATTAATTTTAGTATTTCCTGAAACCTGAAAATTTGGTCTTGTAACCACAATAGTTTGCTAATGTCCTTTGGTATACAACAGAAAATACTTCAGTCTCTCAATTTATTACTAGAACATCACACTTGCAATGAATTGCTGTGGTTCATCTTAACTTTAAAATAAAAATACAGGTATCCATAGTCTCTACTGAGAATCAAAGTTCTTGCTACGTTGTGCATTATCCTTTATTATTTTCTTCACTCAATAACCAAAAAGATATTTTTTCAGCCCTGGAGACTCTGGAAGCTGTGTTTGATTCAAGCTGCTTTCTGATACTAAGAACGTATAAAGTAGGAAAGAGTATTTATGTTGCTTGCAATAGCAAAAACATATTTATTATGGTTTATAGTCACTGTGGGATTAAGAGAGACCATTTCAATGATGCCAAGCTACCTAGCAAGTAGCTAAACTGTCCAGAGAGAGGACTTCATTTTTCAGGTTTCACTATGCCAAAAAACTAGATGTATAAAAAAATAATGCATATAATTCCTTCTTCATTTCCCAAGATAGACAAGAATTATTCATTTCTGTTTTATAGCTCTACACTTTATTTCCTTTTGTTATCTATTTTTCTACCATGTCAAAATATCAGAGGGAGAGAGGAAAAATAATCCCTCGCTAAATAAAATTTCAATGTGCTGGAAGAACAGAGCACACATCCTCAGCAATGTTAATCTCAAGGTTTTCTGTAATTATCACTCTTATATAGTCTCTTAGGATGTCACTAATTATTCCTGTTGACAGTTAGTTCTCCTAGATGATGAACATTAAGATGATGATGCAGGCACAAACCTGGGAGTTGCGAAACAGATTTCTCTTCAAGAAGTCTCCAAACACGTTGCTGAGGAAACAAATGTCCAAGGAATTGTTTTTACATGTGCTACTTGATTGCGTAAGATGTGAGCTACTGATTTTAATCATATGAGTAGTATGAGAGCAGTTTCACTGTGGATTATTGTGTTAAATCTGAACCAATGACAACAATTAATGCACTGTGATTTGAATTAAAAAAATCTGAAGAAATTGTGTCTGGTTATGAGCTTTTATTAATGTAACAATCACTACAAAAGTCTTTTCTTTGAGTACTTGAAAAACTGCATATTTTCTGGATTTTATATGAGGAAATTTCCACTTTCTAAGCCACATTTTTACTAAAACTTAGAAAGATTTTCTCAAATTTAGCAAAAAGAATTTTCATCATCAGAATGGAATGTATCATGAGAAGTGACAATTTTAAATTTTAGGTAGCTGCAGACTCCTTCTATCAAGCTGTGGAAGAGTAGAAATACCTGTCTTTGCCTCATCTTACAGTAATATAATGGATTAGTATCCGGCTCCTCATTTGAGGCAAATTATCCTGTTATTATCAGCCAATAAACTGGCCCAAATAAATTAATGACATTAAAAGTCTGAGTTTATCCTTCTGTTCTGTTCTAATGCAGACTAAGAGCATGGTGTCAACATACAGTACTTCACATCCCACAGTAACTGTTATAATACAAATGTTTATTTACTTTGCCCCCAGATAACACTAGGGTCTCTCAGCCATGTGCATATTGCTAACTGCTGCCACAAAACTTACAGCAGCAGGAGTCTTGTCTGCCACCCCCAAAGCAGGAGCAAAATTGGATTTCACCAGTTTTCAAATAGTAGCATAAAGGTTTTTCAATCTCCTACCTCTCTAGAAAGCTGGACTGAAATTTGGCAATAAACTGCATTGTTATGGAGTGTAGCTAAGAGAAGGCAGGTGACTAAAAACATGAAAATTTGAGGCTGTTACATTTGGAAACCAAGCCTGTTGTTTTGTTTTCTTTGTGTTTGAGATAATGGCAGTAAAATTCTCTCAGCTTTCACAGCTCATGTGACTCTGTTTCTCAGTAGTTATCGTTAATATTTTTGGCAACTTAACATTTATTTACAAAAGATCAAAGTATTTTATATTATCTTTCAATAATGATATTTCTCCATTTTTATCATTATTTGCTTTATTTATATGTGCTCTCCAGCAAGCATACATTTTAGTTCAATTTCTGTTGAATTAGCTGAGACATACCATGGAAGAAGAGAATTTTAGAAATTAATTCCTAAAAACCTAACACTCCTGAATCTCTTACTTACTCTGTCTAGCTGATTAAAAAAAAAAAAAGCTATTAAAGAACTGTGATGAAATTGGTTTGAGGAAATATTCAGTCGGCAAATCGAGCAAGGTTAGGTAAAAACATGGTAAAAAAATACACATTTAATTAGATAAATAATGATTGGAAATTCTTATTATCTTGAATCTGCCTTGGAAAAAAAGACTGGCTATACTTCCATATATAATTAATCTAGAACAGATCAGCCCAGAAGTCCTTTAAATGTAATTGTTCGTGAGAGACTTTAAACTGACTCCTGTAGAATCACTTTGGAAAAGTTTGGTAAGTGTGAACAGTCGATATCAGAACTGGAAAGTGATGAAATTATCCATCTTTGAATGGTTATTCATGGTAAGATTTGGACTGAAATTCATTTGCTTTCCAGAGAAGTGGAGTTTATCTAACTTTCCACTGCATTACATTCAGAAACAGTTATGGATATATAGCGCTAAACATTTGTATAGAAATACATTTCTAAGAGAAAAGGCACCTGCTTACAGGTCAGATTTGCTTATGGCCAGCACCAATGTAATGGGAGAGGGACACTATTTGTTGTTTTCTGCATCCTGTAGTAGTCAGTATATCTGCTGCACCTGGGTAAACATGAGTCTTTTTCAACATTTCCTATTCTGTTAGTTCATGTCCTCTCTCAGCAAGAAAAGGTTTGAAGGGCAAGAGATAGCTCAACAACTCTCATTCAGACTCCTTGGAGTCTGAGTGCTCTCACTCAATAGTACCCAGATCTGTCGTGTGGCAGAGCACTGAGAAGAGATGCATGAGGAACATGTTCTGAGCTGCTAGGCTTTTGGGGTTGCAGCATCGCATTGCAAGGTACCACTCTACATCCACTTTCTGCTGTGTTCAGAAACACCTTTTATTGGCTTTGAACCTGGCTTCTCTATGCTGTAGTTGAGAGTCCCTAGCTCCTGCATTATGGTAAACAAGCTCTGCATGTAAAACTTCAAAAGAAAATCAAAATCCCTACTGACACAACAACAATCCAGATTGTGAATCTTTCTAGCTTCAAAAAGTGACAAAATCTGTCATGTCTATTCCTTGATTTTACCAGAAGATGGTGGCACAGGGCTCCTTTTCCTATAATCTCCAGAACGTGAGGCTCTGTGCTGGAGGATCCACCTGCAGAAAAATGGCCAGCAGAATCACAGTACAAACTTGGCTTCTTGCAGAGGTGTTACTACTCATAATTGATATACTGAAATGAAAACAGCTTACCACCAGAATTTGCCCCTCACAACTTCTCTTGTCAGAAAGAAACCTTTCTTATGCAGACAACTTTTGGAGTGACAAGTTCATGCAGGAATAAAATTTCTCATTTTGGAATGAAGTTATCTTCAGCAAGAAGATAAACTCAGCATTTCTATTTAAATTTAAATTTCTGTCTTATATATTTATTTTTCTGTTGCAGACATTATCTTATACAAGCAGTAACCAAATTCCTTATGTGGGTATTTTGGAGTTACGCTTGAAGCTTTTTGTTCCCAAGGACAGGTAAAAAGCAGTAGGAATAACCTTTGCAAAATATTGTCATTTGTTGTCATTAAATAGATTAATGCTGTTGGTCATAACAAAGATGTCAGAGCAGCTAGCTCTGAATGAAAATATTCGATAAAATGAAGTTTATGATATGATTCCATTGCTCATATACATTTCCTCAAAAAAGCCTTCGACCCTGTAAGCTTTTGGGATGCGGAAGATTCTGACAGATTCCTGGGATATTTTAATGCATCTGTCTTCTCCTTTATTTCAACAGAGGTAAAAGAAATAACTGTGTGTTTGACCTTATCCTCTGCAGTTAATGTTCTGGCAGGTTAGCAAAATTCCATTTCCATCAGCAGCTTGTGTTAACATACTACCACAAACCACTTTGATATTGGAACTATAACTACATGGCCTTTCTGTTGTGATTGCAGGATCATTTTCTCTATTCTACCAGCCTAGAAGCAGCTAGAAGAATGGGAGAATATTTGCCTCTGTTTCATGCCTCTTCTGAATCATTTGTGCTACAACTCTGAGTATATCAAAGCTATGACATGCAGCACTATGTCCAGCACTGGCACAAGGCGATAATCTCCAATCAGGTGGAGTCAAGATGTCTTAAAATTTCTTCCATGAGATTTGCCTGAGGGATAGGACTCTGACATGAAAAAATAGTAGGAACAGAAAATAAATTCAAATTTTACATTTCTTTACCTGTTTCTTGAATGTATGAGATGTGGCATGGCTTTTTTTTTTTTTTTTTTTGATACCTAAAGGACCTCTTTGCATATGTGTGAACAGTATATCAATATATATGTATAAAGGAGATCTAGGCAATATGCTGACTTTTGCATTCATATTGATTTTAAGACCCAATTTTCATTAAATTTTTAATCATAGCCATGCACAGACACTTTCTCTTGCTCTGAGATTCTTCCTGGCTGCAAATGAAGTTCTTATCACAACTTGGTGAAACATCATTTTCCAGTGTTGTTTTTCTCTTTCATACATTTTCCTTCAGCAAAGCATCTTCCACCTGGTCCATGTTTCCCACAAGAGAAAGAGAAAACAATGTAGCAGCTTTTCCTTATCAAGACATCTGCAAAAGTCAGGCAAAGCACAGTAATCTTCAGACCTTCCATGAGAGTGTCATATTGATGTTAACAGAAGTTTTCCAACCACAGAGTAATAAATCATAAGTAGTTTGTTGCCAGATGGCTTATGGAATGGAAACTGAATGCAATCAGATATAACAGAAATAAATAAGACTCGTTTGTATAAATCAGGCTAATTCACTGCTCATAAATTCATCTGTAGGAGTGGTATTGAACAAAAAACCTAGTTTCATTAGGGAAATTCTCTTTCACAAAAAGACAACAAAGTCATTTGCATAAACATCTGTGCTGAGCTGAGTTTTTGCAACCAGGACATTAATCATAGTCAAGGACATCTACATGAAATGAATGAATTATATTGTTTTCTTTAAAATTGTTCGTCTGAGGAAAGCACAATTACATTGCTATTTAAAAATAGATTCTCTGTAAAACCCGAGACTGGGAAAATACAAGGAATATTTCCATATCAGTCATTATTAGTGAACAGTCTACAAGGAATAGACGTTGACACCAGTCTATATGTGCAATCAGTTTATATCTAATCATAGCAGCGCCATGGGGGTAAGGGTAGAGACGTATTACACAACAGAGACTGCTAGGAGAAGTGTCGCAGGACTGAAAGTTATATAGTCCGTGTTGGTCTTCATGCTCCTTTCCTTCTTCAAAATTTATACCCACCATAGTGAATATTTTGTTTTTAGGGAAATATTTGCATTTTAAAATGCTCATACTTCTCTCATACTTCTTTTCCACTGAGAAACTCCAGTGCCTCTGTGCTTTGTAGACTAGACTTCAAAGCTTTCTTAAGGATTAACACTGCTATGAATTTTCTTCAGACCTCCAAAAGCCACTTAGACTCATGTACAAGATGAGTTGGGCCATGAGTCACAGAATGTCCTGTAGCTGCCATATAAGCATGCCTGGTTCTGAGAATCTACAGTCAGAAAACACACTTCCCAGGAAATATCAGAAGCAACTGATTCTTAAGAACTTAACTATTCTCTACTTGAAATGATTCTCAGTAAAGAGAAAAAAAAATCCTGCTTGTTTTATTCTACTTAATCTGCTGAAACAGAATTGGATTGGCTTGCTTCTGGCTAAATTTCCATTTCCTTGGAACAGTAACAACGGCCAAGGGCCGAACTGATGATGTAGCTTCAGGAAGAGAGCTGGTGAGCCTACTCATGGGAGGGTTCTCTGAAGAACAAGGTTTAAGCTAAAATCGCTTCTCTGTGTCAGGCTGAATGCAATCTTGAGCAACATAATCTACTGGAAGGTGTCCTGGTTTATGACAGGAGGTTGGAACTAGATGGTCTTTAATGAACCCTTCCAACCCAAACCGTTCTATGATTTTGTGGTTCTACGGTTCTATGCTTCTATGATTCTACGATTCTATGAAGAAATAAAAATCCAAAATACTCTGGCATCTAAGTAGCAGGGTTTATTCAATCAGCTGATGTTCCTGTGATTATCTGATTTCTTCATGCCTTTTGGAATTGGATCAACTTCTTTCCCTACCGGTGAAAGTTAGAAAAGCATTGGACAGCATTAGGCCTAAAATCACTCTGCTTAGTGGCTTATGACTACATATTTCATAAACTCTGCCACAGGGCAATGTAAACAGAGCAGAAACTGACAGAAACTATCCCATCAGCAAACAACCCCAGTAGACTGCAAACAAGGTCAGACAGAACTAATTTACTGTCTCCCCACAAGACTTAGAGACTGCCAGGAGAATCTTGGCACTAAGGTCTGCCTACACACAGCTAGGCTGTTTTTCGGGGGTTTAGACCAGTGGGTCAATCTTCCCTTGCAATGACTCTAAGCTCTCTTTATTTAAGTCTTTTTTCTTTGGTCTTCCTGTAAGTATGTCAGGTCAGAGTAATAGACCTGCAGAAGATCATTTGTCTTGGGTGGGTATTGTAGGGACACTGTAAGATGTACTTTCCCTTCTACTGACTGTCACTTCAGGAAATCAAGTGAATGATACTTTGTAGGGTGTACAGAAGTTCTATGTATCATTCTGGGTTTGGTCTAGTTCCAGCTATTGCCTAGACTGTAGGAATGAATGTGAGATTGAGCCATACTAATGAATTCTGGTTTTGTTGCACTGGAAGATAAAAGAAATTTAATAGACTTACCTACAGATAAATGAAAGACTCCATAAAATACATGTACCTACCACAGATAAAATGGGTATACAGCCCTTAAATGGAAATTTTTACCTGTCTGTCAGAATACCCTGTTTCTTTCTCTACCACTGATATAATTAGATAACATGAAGAAGAGTGTCCCATATCACCCATTAAGACAGACAAAAGCAACAAGGACAAATGATACAGGGCAGACAGATATGATCAGGTTTCCTGTGAATTAGGACAAAATGACCCCTCTCTTCATAAAAAGTTGACAGAATTATTTCTACTCTTAAAGAACATCCTCAGGTCTTTGCTGTGAATAACACCAGCCAGGTGTGTTTAGCATCCAGGCTATATGAATGCTCACATTGTAAGTTATAGGTATTTGTGTTCCTTCTTCATACATATGGCAAATGACTTGTTTGTTTCCTGTTCTCTCCACATCCTATCCTGGCAAAAAAAAATTGTGACAATCTCTATTCCCACTCCCCAGTCCGGTAACTGCTCAGGCCAACCTGCTGCTCTAGGTTGTGAAGTTTCTCAACTGGAAGAAAGTTGTGGTGATGCCCCATGTGCTGATAGATGCTTCCCAAACCCAGCATTCAAAGCTTCTCAATAGGAAGCCAGAGTCTTGACAGGAGCAGTGGAGTGCCCTATTCCTCTCACTCCAGTGTGAAAGCTCCCAGTGTAGCCCTCTTCCTACAGGTCCTTGTTTCCTTTCTCAAAAGCAAAGGCCTGGGAGGCAAATGGGGCAGGAAATTGCTCCATGTGTTATTTCCTGAAGTCTCTCCTCTATCCCAGCAACCGTGGGATTTTTCTAACCTCTTTCTCTTTAGCAATAGGTCTGAAACCTGTTTTTCTACCACCCTGCTCTGATAAAAATCTCATCGTCCTGCCTTGTAATCAGTGCTGGTGCACCAATTTATCAGGGTGGGATCTCACTGGAACTGCTCCCAGATCCTTTTGAGTTCATATAGACATTGCAGAGCAGGCTACCTCACACTATAGCAAGTTATCTTTGATCTCAACACTGTAAAAGCTGCTGCTTTTACTATCTCCCAGTCCACTGAGTGATGGTATCACTTCAGCATAAGCAATAGCTCAGGGCTTCCATGGAGTTCTTGCTGCTTGGAGCAACAGGACTCCTCTTTCCAAACAAGATAGGAGCCTCCAAGTCTATTGAGTTGAAAGCATAGCTGCCCCCCATACACTAAGTCCATGCTACAGACACTGTAGCACATGGGTCCCAATAAAGCACCTCTGAGGCTGGACCAAGTTCTTGAGTACAGTTCAGAAGGTCAGTGCCACATTAATGATGGGCATTGATGTGAGGCTTGCATTGCCTTCTCAGTGCTTGCAGAACATTCCCAGAACAACTGTAGAACTGAGCAATGCACATTCTAGAGCATCGTTTTCTCAGGGCCAGGGACTAACCTCCACTTGCAAAATGTCTATCTAGGGCCACTATGCAATGGGCATGAATCAAAGGGTGTAGTGAAGAAGTGGGAGAACAGCTGTCAAAGCAGGCGTCAGACTCTCCTTGGGTCTGTAACTGCACAAAGAAGAGTTTGGTATGCAGGTCAGCAAGATTGAGCCCCAGTGCTCCTCTGCAGTAAGAATGGGAGATCTGCTGACCTGCAATGGAAGAAAGAGTTTATGTGATCTCTGAAAATAGATTTTCTATTTCTTTATTCAAGAAAGCACATAAGGAGGGAATGGAAAGAAATTCAGTCTCCATATAAGAAAATATGGACTTCTTTAGCAGTCTTTAGAACGTATTTACAGACAGCCTGCTATGTTAATAAGAGTGACTGAAAGTGTGTGTTGATTTTAAAAGATCTATATCAATAGACTGAAGACAGTGTGAGTTAGCGATGGATTTAAATTAATATTTATTTTATTTATCAGCCATAGCAATAGTTCATGGACAACATTGTTGCAGGATGATTGTTTGACAGTTTATACTTAATGTTGCTGTCTTTCACCATTTTTTTTATGACACCGTTGACTAGAAAAAGACGCAGTTCTACAGTAGAAAGAGTCTGTTCTTGAGAATTTTCTTTTTTGTTGTTAAAGTCTTTAGAATGACACTGACAAAGAGTTTGATTGAAGGATAACAACCAACTAGACAGTAAAGAGATACACAAAGGAGAAAGAACTCTGTAGGGACTGCCTCGAGTGAGTACTGATCTCTGCAAGTCCCAGGATAGAGATAACTGCATTATAAGTGGCTTGTTACCCACTGGAGCAAAGCTTGTATTGAATAACTCAAAACTGAAAGTTGTCTGAACAGAATTGCTTAGAGAGAGAAAATTATTGAAACAACAAAACTCTTCACAAGAATCTCTCTTCCAAGGAAAATATGTAAAATTTATTGATAACCTGAATTACTCAGCAGTGGAAAATGTTATATTTTTAAAACCATTCATTGGTTGTTGGTTTTTGCTGTTGGTGATTTACTTTTTTGTTTATTTGTTTACCAATTCACTACTGAAATTCTTCATTTAATTTTGAATATTTCTCAACCAGTGAACAGTTATAGCAGAATTAACCAGCCCACATATGCAAACATGGCTGCCATTATAACTCATGCTGAATATGCTTCCAGTAACTCAGCAATTACTTCATAGTAGGATCAACAATTTTCCCCATGAAAAGTGTGGTGCTGGTTGCTTTGTCAAAAATCAACACAATGAAGGGTCTGTTGAATTTGGTGGTAATATGAGGAAGTGAAAATTTGGAAAGGATTATGGCTGTGGCTCCTGCAGCCTCAGTTCCAGTCTCATCAACTGCCAGCAGAGCCTTATGAATTGCCTGGAGGGAAAAGGAACAAATGTTGAGGAGTTGCTATACAGAACCACAAACAGCAGCAAACAGGAGGTGAAGATCACCTTTTCTTATGGGATATTTGGGAGAAAAAATAAATAATAAAATCCGGTGAACCAAACTCTCTTGTAATAATGAATCTCCAGCAAATTGCAAGGAGTGTTTTCCTTGGGAGGACTGAAGGGCTTGGTGAGAAAACTCAGGCTCACCAGTCCTGAATACAGGGGTACAATAACTATTGTTTATTTTTGTAAATGGTTTGTACTTCCACTAGCAATATTTTTTCAATTGCTCCAGGGTTTATGGAAGCCCCTGAACATAATCATGAGATTTGCTTATAAAATTGATCAGAAACACTAACAGCCACCCCATCACTATATCTGTCCATCCACTTACTTGTGAAACCTGGAGCGTACGACTGCCACTAATTCCAGACAGATCAGCATTACTAGAGAATACATCAGTAATGCCCATTTCCATGAACAAATCTTTGACATCATAAGACCCACTAATGGAAATCCTTGGTAAGTACAGATGTAATCTTCTGTTGAACAAAGAAAACAAAACAGTAGTGAAGCATGATAGTCTTGTTTCAGCCAGAAGGCTGCATAGTGTGCAATTGAATGACACTTGATAGTATTTTAATTTCTAATCTGTTTGATGGTAGCATTTATATGTGAACACCCAGAGAGATACCCAAATCCATTTTCTTGTACATACAGTTTTTCTTTGACTTTAGTTACTCTTGAATAAAAGGTATTGAATAAAAACAAACTAATATCTTCATTGTCACTCTTTCATCCCAGTGTCATGACATATGCACCCAGCAGAATTTTGTGGCTAGAAGACTACAGAGAAAAAGCAGACCAATTGTAGAAAGCCCCCAAAAAAGAGAAAAGGAGAACAAAATCTAGGGTGAAGCAAATGAATTAGTTATTATCAACATATGATCAAAAAAATAAAGAGGTATGGTAACCAAAATGTTGCCAAATAAGTCTTGAGGTAATCATTGTAAGTCCATGTCCACTTCTTTCAAGTCAGAGAGATTGCTGTTGCTGATCAGTCATGCTCCTCTCCGGCTTATCTCTGGAATAATTTTAGATCCCATTTATGAAATTAGTACACTAAATCCAGGAGAAGGAGATCTGAAATTTATGCATTCTATTGTTTCCTAAAATATAGTAATTAATCTACCCCGAGTTACCTGGTTTCAAATTTGCTAAACCAGTTGCAAACTGTTTCCTTGGAAAGAGCATTTTCCACTTGTTTCATCTTTCCATCATCAGGCAGAATGAGCAATGCTTGTGCAGTGCCCTTGTAAGGCAGTTCTACCACCTCACAAGAGAGATCCTGGTCATAGTATCTGTTGTAGTCATTCTCATGCTGCATCATGTTAACTCTAACACGTTCATTTGCACTCACAAAAAAATCATCCTCATAGGTATTTTCAGAATCAAAAGGCTTTTCCCAGGCAGCTAGTGGGGAGAAGGAAACAATGTTACACTTGATCATATGAATATTATAAAGACAGTAGATAAATCAGACCGCATGTTAGAAAGCTGAGGAAAAGTTTATGGAAGAGGAATATTACTAGATCACTTCAAAATACTGCTTAACACACAATTAAACATTTTAGCTGGGCAGTAAGTTTAGCATAAAGTCCTGTCTCGCTGAAAAACAACTGAAGCTTGATCAACACCAGCTGAGAGAGAGGATCTTGCTAATGCTGTAGCCATACTTCCCCATCTCTTGTTTCTTTTATGTTACCTAAATTCACCTACTTTAAGATCTGGACACTGGATTATGTTATGTTTTTCCTGCCCTTCCATTTTCCCATGTTAGGGGATGCACCACAGCAGATGCACACTGACCACCCTCAGCCTGATGAGGAGTTCTTCAAAAGAATGAAGGATTCTAGCATACAAGCAGGGTTTCAGAAGCACAGATCCTCAACCTGTGTCCCAAGTTTTTACACAACATATCTAATAGATCTATCATGGCACTAGAGACCCTGCAAATGCAAGGATGTCAGTGCCTTAATAGATTGATTGGCACAGCACTGACATTTCAGAAACATCCTTAGCTTTTATGTCCCAGACCAGTGACACTGCAAGCTATTAGGTGTCCATGGCTATGAGGTAGCCAACTAAAGTGAGATTTCTCTGCATACAAACTTTGGAGAAAATAGGCCAAAATCAGATAATTTCTCAACAACCAAATACTTTACTTTTGACAAGATATAATCCTTACTTTGGAAGTCCTCCACAGCTTAGATCTTTCCCTACAGTTCCTTTGTTTTGCTTCAGAATCATCCACTGGAATATAATATTTTATATCTTACCTTTAAAATAAATGTAGTTAACAAGAACCAGTATAGTATTTGCATCAAGACGAGCAATTAATTCAGGAATTTTCCCCTGGGTTTTCTCCTTTACATAGTTGTTGATTTGCAACTTAGCTTCTTCAGGTTTATGAAAATCAGTAGAAAAAAAATCTGCATCATAAAATTGCTGGACATTTTGTAAAAATGTCTCCTGTGGTTCATAACCAATAGCTGGGAAAAGGGCATTTCCTATATTTAACGTGATGTTAACATCAGTACAGTTCAGTACTGCTAAAACTTTATAAAAACTTTCATGTATATCATGTATGCGAGTCTCAGTCAGATTGTCAAAGCCCAGTCCTTCAAAAATCTGGGTCAGGGTGGTTGACTTAGCACCAACAGCTAACATGGCAAAGGTAGTAGAGATGCTTATGGGAGAAAAGAAAATGTTTTTATCAGCTTCTTTTGATATAGCCTGCTTGTAAAATCTAAATGCAAAATCTGTATATGTGGAGCCTTGCTTTTGGCAGTTATGCTTTAATAAATTTTCTGTTCCATCACGTAGATTTGTATTATTGACTTCATGGCAAGCTTTTCCACGGTGACATTGTGTGACAACACAAAGACCAGCAAGGAATGTACACAGGTACAGGTGATACTTCATTTTCTTTTCAAATTATGCTGTCATAAAATAAACAATCATTAGATGAGCACAAAGTAATGATGAGCGTGGTAGTAAGAAATAATGAATAGTTCATCATGATAAATATTATATAGCACAACTGTAAATATCCAATGTACATAAAATATTTAAAGTAGACAAATAATGCTGTGTCATTAATAAATTCAGTCAAGAACTTGAGGAAAACATCAGGTTCAATAAAATCATAACGTCTACTGTAACTACTCTGAAAATACTATTTTCTTCCCCAGTGGTAATGAAAGTGTATAGCCAAATTTCATAATAATCTCTATTAATAATATTTTATTTCCTGGATCATATAGGGCACAGCTAAACAAACCACATTGCTATGAAGTAAACAGGTGTGGGATTCAAAGACTTTTCATACTCTAAAGTAGAACCTAAATGCAGTTTGGAAAACATGAGGAATCTCAAAACAGTTCACAAACAGCTATCATAGCTATCCAGTGCTCCTTAAGTTCATACTCCTGTTTACTTCATCATTGCTTACTCATGGCCAGTCGTTGGCCACAGCTGATAAGTGAAGCATGAAAGCTTCACATAAAGCTATATAAAGTTCAAGGCAGAATTCAAGGCAAAAAACCTGGAAGAAACTGATACTATACCCAAAACTGTGTATAAAGATATGAGAAATACCAGATGATGAGGGGCTTTTTGGAACAGGGAGATCCTCTCTTTCAGGGACTGCAACAAATGTTTGTAACTTGTTAAAGGGACTGTGTCTCTCACCATGAGTTAACATGATAGCCACAGCAGCACGGGATGTATGGCTCCCTCTAGATCAGCAGGAAGAACCTGAGTCCCTGAGAAAAAAAAGGAGCACACATTCCATTCGGAAATCAAAGGACATTCCAGATTAATCCCCTTGGAAATGGGGATTTCTTCTTCTAATGCTGGCATGGGATGCTTCCCATGAGCATCCCATGAGCTTCCTTTTGAGCAGCTGGAACAAGTCTCTAGTTAACTGAATTTAGTGGAGGTATCTCCCATCAAATCTTTTCAGAATTGAAGAATCTATGAAAATGAGTTCCTTTTTACCTCACAGATTTGACATAAAATCTTTTCTCAAGGTTTTCTACTGTTACCATTACTATTCCTGTTTCCAGCCAACAGTCTATTAGTATTCTCTTCTGGGAATGTATTTTCCAAATTCATAATAAGGTGAGGTTCTGTTGGTCTATCCCCAGATTCACTCTATCTACCTTCTAAATAAAATCTAGGTAAAGTTTCTGTTAGCTGCTGTATTTGCAGGATTCCTGGTGATTAAACAGTTTATTTATTTCTTTATTTGTATGGTGGTCTTGTTTGTTTTGCCTTGGTTTGTTTTGTTTATAGACACTGTATATACTAAGTCTATGATCTTTTATTTCCTGGAACCTGAATATGCTCACTGTATTTGACCACTGCTGTGACCTGCAGTGAGATGAGATCATGTTAAATTTTAATATCTCTAACACAAAGTGTGGAGTATGGATGTAGATGGAAATATGAACAAAATATTAGCAGCTATTTCAAGCAGAAATTTCTCCTTTTTTTTTCCAGAAAAACAAAAAAATATCATCCCATATTCCAGATAAACAAATAAACAACATAGTGCAGAGTTTCTGTCATAAGTATTTGTTGTTTAACTTATCATAGACTATTCTTCTCTAGCTATTTGAAAAAATCACACAATTAAGTGAAAAACAAGATGTTTTTTGTCTGTAATGGCCACTTATTACCTCCATACTTGAATTAACGTAAATTTGAAAGAATTTCTGAAATAAATTATATGGATTAACTGTATTTGTTAGTCATAGCTCTGTTCTCAACTTCTACTGGTAACAGGCTAGTTTCAAAACATCTCTTAGCATTACTTCTACCAAAACTTGGAATAGCAGAACTGAAATATTGTCACCAAGTTTTCCCCACAAAATTTTCCCTTTAGAGATGTTCAACATAGTAACTTTAACATTCTGAAATTAGAAAATTCAAGCCACTAAGATTTTTTGGTTATCATGCCAAACCAAGGAATCATGAAGACATTCTTAATTCTGGGATGTATTTTTAATTGGAAATTCAGAAATTAATTCTGTGCTAAACCACAGGTTAGTTTGTCTATGAGAATAATAGATGCAATTAAATTTAAATTCATCCACCCCTACGCTCAAAACAGTCCTTACTAGAGAGCTTGGCCTTAGCAATTTTGTTTATATGTTAAGTCAACAGAAGTGTTTATATGTGGACCTAGTTGTTCAGTCACTAGTGGAATGAGTCACAGCAAAGCCTGTATTCAACATAAAAGCTGATTTCATCAGCATTCTTCTTTGCAAACCTTGTTAGAAGTCCTCATGACGTCATTGTTTGATTCTAATTTCAGGTCATATTCCCTTAGACAAGTGGGTCCCACTGGTCCCATACTTACAAATTAATATTTTGTATCAACATCCACACACAACAAATTTACAAGAACACAGGTGTAATAAACCTAACATGAAAAGCCATCAAGCACAGAAAGCATCACTTTCAAGTCTTTAAGAATAGTGTCTTTGCAGTACTTACAAATCAGAAGCCCTGCTGCAGTCAACAGACCACGCTTTTCTCCACACTGTTATTTGTACTGCTAAATCATCTTCTGCTTAATTTCCACTGTTAAATATTAAACAGACCTGATATAGCACAGAATAGAACAACAACAACAAAAAGACAGGGAGGGAGATAGAGGTGAGATGAGAGGAGAGCAAATATTGATTACATAGTATTTCCAAAGATAGTTTCTGCAATTTGGTCAAGCTGAAGAATTTTTGAAGAAATCATGCTTTTTGAACAGTGTGGCTGTGACTTTCTGTCTGTTCCCCCAAATCATGTGAAGGAGCTTAGCGTAAACATTGTGTAATTGGGATCCTACTGGAAACCAGGTGTTTTTGCCTGGAACAACTAATGCTTGGTGCCAACAGTCAGCAAAATACTTTGCTGCAGTTCAGTGCTCTCCCAAACTCTGGTCACAGCCAAATATTCTTCCTGACCTGTACAGTCTGACTGTACTAATGACACACCAGTGGTGATATGAAATATGTTTCCCTATTTGTGACCACTTTCCTCTTACACATAAATAATCTAGTCAATACATAGATAAACAAAGAGATAGAACATACATAGATAAACCTTGTCTTGACATTCCCCTTCTTTGCTTTTCTCTTTCCTTCTTTTCCTCCTTTTTCTTTGTACTTATTTCCTCTAATTCTAGCTGTAAAAGGTCACAATCACAGAGATTATTTTACTCATCAAAGCCTAGGTAAATGAAAGGTCATGGTGGTCAAGGACAAACTGTGTTATAAAATTACCTCTTGTTTTCTTTTCATTTGGGAGGGTTTGTAATTACTGTCTAGTTTACAATTATGTTGGAATACATTTTAACAAGGCACTTCCCTTCCGTTTCTTTATAACAGGAGAAATAAGATGCAACATCAATTTCAAAATAAAATGTTGTGTGCCAGGTGTGACCTGCAATGCCGTGAACCAGTAGCAGTCCCACCTTCCTGCTAATCACAATTTCAACTCTCCAACTATGTCATGAAACCACATTAACTGGATTCATAGTGGTCATTCCTCTACTGAACTAGATCCTACTTCTTAATTATTTTTAAGGGGAATAAAATTCCAGAATACTTAAATAATCAAAGATGTGTGGTTTACTACTGCTGATAGTTAAGACCACGATCAACTTGTTACAAACTCTACTTAACTATGTAATCTTTGTTATTTTTGTGTACTTCATGTATATCCATATATATTCCACACCCCATCTCACACTTCTACATCTTTAGGAGAAATCTAGCTAGCTATACAATATTTCATGCGTTTACCAGCATTTTGCAAACAGCCTCCTGACAGTTTCTTTTGTTTCGAACTTGCTGAGTGTTTCTGGGGACCAAACAGTGGATGTAAGCATCGTGAGGCAGTGGGTGGGGTGTTTCAGCAGTGGCAACAATGACAGCAAGTCATCTTCATTGGTGCAGATTTTTATGAGCATGGCATACAGGCTCTTGCAAATCTTTGGCAAAAACACATAGCTGAACACTGCAGTGGTAGCAATGACCAGGAGTTACACTAACCAGCAGCTTTTATGTTACAAGATCAATTCCAGTTACAAATTGCCTACTACAGTGTCCTGTATTATGCAGCAGTAACAGTAAACCTCCTACTGCTGAAATTCTCATGCTTGAATGATTTCCAAGAAAGGAAAACCTATTCAAAACAGTTGACAAAAACAAACAAACAAAGAAAAAAAACCCTAAATGTTAAAATCTTACTTACTATAAAGATCTTCAGGAACCATTTTCATTGTTCAGACAAAATTGAAAATACTGGAATGTCTTCAGGCTGGGTTGGACTGCCTGATGAGCAAAGTACTGGTTTGAAAATTCCAAAAGAACTGACAGCTCTGTTGAGCAGCTTAGCTTCAGCTTTGGGAATATCACTAACACTGCTGGACTTCGGTTTCTTCATTGAGTTAGATGAAAATAACACATTAAGTTTCTTCATTTAGATAAAATGAAAAACAATATGAAAATACAAAGTTGCTCTCAACAGCCTTAAGCATCATTTTACTTCTACGGAGTTTAATGAAAACAAGATTATCTTTTATCAGTTTCAGACTATGGCACCTCCCCCGGTAACAGTAATCCACTGTTTGAAAATCAGTGATCTACAGGTCCACAGCTCCAATTACATAGCTTCAAAGTGAAGCTGGAAATTGTCTTCAGTTTCAAACTTCCTTAAAATTAATGTGCTGATGTGCTTACAACAGGCATCCAAGAGGTGTTACTTGCACTGCAGCATAGAAGGAGGTAACAAAACACACATAAACTGCAAATAGTAATAATTTGTATGCATCACAGGACATTCTGAGCCTATGTTTTTACCAGAACTTTTTATTTCATGACCAAGAAATGCAAATATTTGTTACCTGTTCAGCACAAGACTACTGTATGAGAAAATAAAGATGTATATAACTGTTGTGTTTACTGAAAATGTTTTTTCATCTTCCATTTTGATGTAAAGACCCTGTCAGTTAGGAACATTTCATCTTAACCTTTTCTTCTACTGCCAGTCTTTTGTAGATGTTGTGCTTTTAAGCTCAAAATATTTGTCTACAGTTTGGCATAGTAATCCTGCACTGACAGTTTAAACAAAGAACAGAAGGACTGTCATCCTTTGTCAATAGCTATATGCAGGCAGGAAGCTAAGTTTATATGGAATGGATCAGTGGCTGAGCTGGGAAGGAAAGCAGAAACTTGCAGGTCCCAGCTGAGTGCTGTAACCACTGGTCCATTCTTCTTTCCTAATAATGTTCTTTCATTAAAGAATGAAAGAAAATAATCAATTAATTATGGGTTTTAAACAGTAATATAGTACTTAAAATTGTAATAAATACATTTCTATACAACATGAAAGTATAGGTAACAAGAACCATCCCAATGACTAATTCAAGACTTAAGCAACTTTTATTATTTTGAAAGCCCTCATTAAAATGTTCTTCTTCATCTTCCCAGTTGGTCTACTGACCCTGCTATCTGGGACTATCTCAGCTGAGCTGCTTCCTTTACCTCCTTTGTACTTCTAAGCAATAACGAATTGAGTGCCTACCTTTACCCATGCAGTTGATCAAGTACAGCTGATCAAAGTGGCTTCAAGTAAATAGTAATGATCCTATTGAGTGACTCAGAAGCACAGCTGCTTAGGCACATAATATAGCCTTTGGTTTATGGCCAAAGAATGGACCCAGAATGTGGTTGCTAGACACAAAGGTAATTTGCCTTTTTTATTACTCCCTGTCAGTCTCTCTACTAATACAGAAGATCTTAATTGGAAATGCAGGTACAAAAACAAGAATCCACCAAGTAGAAAACACAGAAAGGTGTCAGCTCTCAGTTTTGTTTTGAATAGTTATAGTGTAAATTCAGCTTTCTTCTGACTTCAACTTCTAAATATGTAGGAAGAATATTTAGGCCAACATCATGTGACTTATAAAACACTACCTGAATAGGTAGGTTCCACAGAATTATGCACTATAAAAGTACCTAAAATTAGTTAATTTTAACAGAAAACTGTTTGAACTGTGACTACTTTGATACAGAACCTGAATTTCCCTAAACAAAACTGTTGACCTATCTGGTGTTGCCTCCTACATATTCTTATCTGTTCTAACATTCTTTTTCAATAACAGTCACTCTCATCAGCAGACAACTATCATCTCCTTGTACCACCAAGCCTCTCTTCTCCATTCCCTCCATCATCTTGGAGAGAGTTGGCCAATGCCTTTTGAAGAATCATGGAAAAATCATTCCCTAAAGAATCACAACAAGATCCTTCATCAAAAGCAAACTTTCAGTGATGAGGGAAAGCCTGGACTGATATTCACTGAATACTCAGGTGTGTTCCTCCACAGGGCAGCAGAACATTTCAGCAGTCCCAGGGTTGGGGTCGGTTAGATAGGGCCCAGATGTGAAGATCAGAAAAGGGTAATTAGGTCATAAGAACTAGGTGACAGTGCCCTGCTCTCAAGTTCATTGATCAGGTAGTGAGAGTGTGTGTGTGCATTGTTTTGTTTTGTGTTGTGTGTTTTTTTTCTTTCCTGGATGATGCAATGTTATTAAATTAATGCCTTTGGTTGAGTTTAGGTGGGTGGGGATTATGGAAACCTGTTTGAACTAGTCTCCAGCCTTTGTGAATGCTCCAGCTCTCCTACTAATGATGATTGAATAAATCTCTTAACAAACACATTTGTTTTTCTAATTCGCCTCCACACTCTTAATTACTATAACTTCAAACCCAACACCCAAATATTACAGCACAGATGGCAATTAGCATCCCTTGCTCTTTGGAGACCTCTGAACTACTGAGATTCCTTCTGAGGTAAGATTTGAAGCACAACTAGGATCTCTTCACCAGAAACTGAATCCAGCAAGCCAGGACTAAGCCTAAGAACATTCACCATTTCCAAAGGAGGCAAATCTTTTACAGTTCTCTTCATAGTTTACTATAAAAACCAAGTCCATCAAACCTTTGAGATGGGAATCCTGATCTCTGCTTTTTTGATCAGTATTTGACAGTAGGCTAATAACTGAGCTACAAATCCATGATCTGAACATTACTCAATACAAAGTACATTACAAACTTCAGTTCTTTCTGCATCTGAGACTTTTAGGACTTTCATGCAAGTAGATAGATTCTTCAATGTGCCTGTGTCCCTTATCACCCATTACAGTTCCCTTAACAAAATTCTCTTGGAAAAACTTCTTGGAATTTGTCTGAGGATGTAATTTCCATTTAAAGAAACAGACTCAAAGAAGAGAGAACATTTTCAAGAATGTTTTTGCTTTGATGGCAATTTCAAATTGAAATGATGAAAATGTTCTACACTGATTTTTATCTGATGCTACCAAGTTTAAAACTTTTCTACCATTTATCAGTAAAATGCCTTTTTATCAGCCAGTCATTCAGTACAATGACATCCTTATATACAGTTTTTTAAAGACCATGAACAAGGTGAAACCATCAGCAAAATATATCACCTCAAAATTTATTCCATTCTGAAAAGATCTCTGAATAATTCCCTGAAAGATTTCCTGAACTTATTGCTTATAAATTCATAGAAGGATCTTTCCTCTGCTCATAGCTTATATGTTTTTTAAGATCCTTATGAAGAATTTCTGCAATATATCTAATTGCAACCCACACACATATTAACAGTTTCAAAGAATTCTTCAGCAAAATCACATTAATTCTTGAATATTTTGTCGTATGTATTCATATGACTACAAAGTCTAGTTTCCAAAATTCAAAAACTGGACTAAGTGATCTAAGTGATCTTCATTTCACTGCATGTTTACATGCAAACATTTGCATTTTTTTAAGTTACTTTTGTAACTTTTTATTACTCTGATATAGAGACCGATCTAAGTGGCGCATTAGTGAAAGTTTTAACATTATTCTTAAGACAGCTAAGAGCTCTTGCATCAATACTAAGCAGACCTGGCACTTTGTTGTTACTTTCTCCTCCCCAGCTCCCTGCCCCCCTAAAATCTCTTCTATTGTTAATTCAACTTGAAACTGTTCCTCAGGCTCAGCCACTGCAAAAGAAGTACATCTGCAATGGATTGAGCTTTTCTACTCTGGCATTACCTCCTTGAACACTCCTTTGTACACTTTGAACATGAATTAGCCCCTCAGGCTCTCTGGCAGGTTTCTGATGTTTATGAAAAATAATATATTATTTAGCTGCTAGGACTTCTGTAATATTTTTTCTCTCTCAAAGCTGTTTTTTTTCCAGTCTTATTCCAGTTTTGTATTTTACGTTTTGGTGTCCCACTCTCCATTTCAACCTCCCCAGTTTGATCACTACTTTCATTTTCGGAATTTTTTTTCTTCATAATTCTCAGTAACACATTAATATACCAATTTTTTTTTTCTTTTAACAAATTTTTTTAAGTCAGCCTTTTCTGTTTGTTTGTTTTGGTTTGATTTGTTGTTGTTGCTGTTTGTTTTTGTTTTTTTGGGTGTATATGTATTCCTGCTACACATTTTTACGGAAAGCAAGCTGCAAGATTTGATTATATCATAATACTGTGACCTGGAATGATCTGCAGCGTGTGTAGATAAATACAGAATATAAAGCTCTCTAAGGCTTGTAGAAAAATGCCCTCTGTTAAAATTATCTATAGATCGAGGGATGTGATCAGAGACAAAAGAAAATAAGTTGATTATATCTAACTTTATTTCGGGATCCTGTGAGTTTATTTTTTCCTTATTGTCCAATTTGAATACCACACAGACGAGTTTTTCTTCCCTGCTCTATCACTGTGATTTTATTAAGAAATAATTTCCTTTACAACATGCTGATAGATCCTAAAGAAATTATCTCATTTTTTTTTCTTTAATAATCTTTAAAAGTATATACACTTTTTAAAAAACTTGTGATCTATGTTGTTGACGATGTCAATTCAACTCAGTACAGAAGTAAAGAGCAACAATATTTGGTTTATGGAATAAAGTACCTGAAGAAACAAGATCCACAGCTCAATACACATGCCAAATGTCATAACATAGCTCTCAGAGGGAGCTGAGAGTGACCTTTTCAGAACAGAGATGATGAAAGGCACATATGAGGCTAAACATGTGGTAAAGTAGAATAAGTGCACATTGCACGTTGCCTTTCAAATAAGCACTTCTGCATCAAAGGAATATCCAATCCTCTCAGCAATTTCTTCTCCTAACAGGAATAACTTGCTATGGATGGAACAGGTATTTTCTGCTCAAATCAAAGAGAGTGAGCTTTCTGCAGATCATTTCTGGTATTACCATGGTGATTAGTGTATATGAGCGCTATATGGACAACTGTCGATAAGAAATACTGGTCAAAAACCTGCTTGAAGCACGCTTCTTAATTTTTAGCTCAGAATTACAGAAAAAATAGCAAAATTAGAGACTTTTAATGTCATATTTATTCACTGTTGTTCTTCTATTATAGTACATTTTTCTGTGTAGTTCAAGACAGTACAAAGACTGTTGTTAATGCTTAACACCCATTAACACACTAACCCATTTTAGTCAATAATTTACCCCTCCTGCAACCAGAGATCAGATATATATCATGAACATGGACACAGAAATAAAACACTGATAGATGTTCTGAAAGAAGAAGTAGGAGTAGACAGAAAAGTAAAGAAAAAATAAATAAGCATGTACATTATGAATGTGACTTTTGGTACTGTGTATCCTAATAGTGAATACATATCCTATAGTATTGCTGCTATACTAACCGCGAAGGAGATGAGAAATGGAGTACCAATATCATGTTACTGGGCAGTCTGGGAACAGAAGGGTTCATGTCAAAAGACATGGGATAAATCACCAATGGGGTATAAGGTGCTACCAGTAGGGTGCTCTATCCTACAAACAATACTGCAGTGGTGCTTACTACCATGGGTGATCTCCCAGGGCCAGATGGTATTGCAATGGGCACTGGCACCTTGTGGAGATGGCTAGTGTTTCCTCTAGAAGCTGATTTAGGTTCAGGCACAGGCTGGAAGAAATCCTGTGGCTGCTGTAAACTGTGTATCTGATTCACAAAAGTTTGCTCCAGGGAGCTGAACTGCAGAGATCTGATCTACGTCTTTCTTTCTTAGACCCAATTCTGACATATTTGCCCTGGAATTAGTATGGACTGGGAAATCTTACAGAAACAGTGGACAGACTAGTGTATAAATACAAGGGAAAAACACATCTTTCTTGTGATCTCTTTGTAGCAGCCAAGCTACCACATCAGCCAAGATGCAAGGAAGTAGCAGACTCACTGGAAAATGGTACTATGCAAGGTAGTAAGCACTATGTATGTTAAAAGCTATCCTAGACTTGGTAGGAAAATGGGCACAAGTAAGTAGTTAAGTGCCATAACTTACACCCATTTGTCAATCAATGCCAAAAAAAAAAAAAAAAAAAAAAAAAGTGAGAAGGCAACCACAACTGTGAGGGAAGGAGCAGGGTTGCACAATCCTCTCCAACCACATGCTCACATGCTCCTCATCTTCCCTGTTTGAAAATTTATCTGTGCTGCCACTGTCATGTGGGCCTATTCTCTTCCAGATCTACTGATAATTTTGCCTGGATGCAACCTTCATCTTCAAAAAAAAAAAAAAAAAAAAAATAAGGTCCAAACAAATATGCAACTATGTCAACTTAATTTGATGAAGTGTCTCATCTAAAAAAAGAAACAAACAAACAAACAAAAAACAGTGAATAACATAGTTTGAGAGGTGGAGAGCCCTCTGTAGCCATGCCATGCTCATCAGGTGAAACGATGGATTTAACAGTGGTGATAACTGCATACCTAATGTGTATATTAGCTTAATCTTTTTCCAGAGGGTTCACAATTTTTCCCATGAACAGTATGTTCTCCCTTAAAGTTATGACCAGTAAGAAGGGTCTGTTCATTCTAATGACAACTGGAACGGACATAGGCACTATTTCCATGCCTGTGGCAGCTGCTGCTTCAGTGCCAGTCTCATCCACCTTTACCACAGCCTGATGAATAGCCTGTGAACAAACAGATATGTTACAAGTCAAGATGGTACAACACCAGTTACCTTAAGAGGAACTGAGCCAGAAGTGTCTGAAGAAGTTATTTATAAGAAATTATCATCAAGTGGACAGGCATGAGTCTAATGCACAAAGACAGCAATCTCAGGGGAAAAAAAAAATCAACAGACTACATGAACTATGACTTTCTTCATCTTAGAGAACTCATTTCTGTCGAAGAGGCATAATCCTGCCCAGGATAAAAACAGTATTTTTCTGGTTTTTTTTGTTTGTTTGTTTAGTTTTTGTATTTCATGTTGCCACTAGTGCAGATCTACAAAGCTAGAATAAATTTGAAAAGAGAGCCAAATTACACTGAATCTTTTTACAAGTTTGTACAGTTGAAGAACTAACATACAGATAAGCACAAGTAGCATCCTGAAATTATTTTTTCTCCATGTTTCTTAAAATCTTATGAAAATTAGGGACAAGCAAGCAATTCTATAAATAGAAAGATAGAGCAGAGAAATGTGTAAGTTCTAGTTTGCAAAATTGAGAGATTCAGAGACCCCAATTCACTAACTTCCGCCTGCAATTCCACCTGGTTGTTTCACTTATATTTGCACTGCAGGGTAGCCCTGATCATCAACTTTATGTATCTTGATGCATGGCTTATCCATAGCTTTTTTCTGGGCCTGACACTAATGGAATTCATTGTTCATAGGTTGGAGGCCAAATGTTTTCTTTCTGCAACTGCATTTTCCTTTCTCCCAGAGTTTAAAAACAGGCACTGTATTTCCTCTGCCCTCCCCCCTATAATACATAAGCAATGATTCATTCTGCATCTCCCTATTTATCCATAGACAAGCTAAAGAAGTTAGACATATGTAGAAGCAGCAACATAACGACTGTAACAATACAGTACAGGAGGATACTTAAGTGTGGAAGATGCAATGATTTGGTCGTGTCTGTTTCATAATGTGTCCCCATACAGATAAAAAATGTCTCCCAGATTTGAAAATTATGGACTTGCAACCTACTCCCATACAATTACACTGACAGCCCAAGTAACATAGGCGAAATACTCTGCGTATCAACTGCTGCCTTTTCATGTAAGATGAATCCTCCTCAAATTAGTATTACACCATGAATATTTGATAACAATAATATTTGATAACCCTAATATGAACATCAATAACCATAGGAACATAAAAGAAAAAGCAATATCATTTACCTGGGAAATTCTGTGCTGGGGTTGTCCAGTGATACCAGATAGGTCAGCCTTATCAGTGAATAGATCCATTATGCCCATTTTATATAAAATGTTTTTTAGGTTGTATCTCCCATGAAGAGTGAATTTTGGAAGATACAAATTTACTGAGTTACTGGAAAAGAAGTGCAAGAATAAAATTAAACTTTCAGAATTGATATCACAGTACAAGACAGAGTCATTTTGCTTCTCCCTGTAGATATTTTGTTGGCAGGCACTCTCTACTCTACACAGGGGATCACAGAATCATGGAATGATTTTGGTTCCAACTCTCCTGCCGTCTGCAGGGATACCTCCCACTACATCAAGTTGCCCAAAGCCCAACCCAATCTTGCCTTAAATGCTTCCAGACATGGAGCACCCCCAGATTCTCTGGGCAGCCTGTGCCAGTGCCTCAACCATCTCACAGTGAAGAATTTTCTCCTAATATCTAAATCTACCTCTCTTAATTTAAAACCATTAACCTTTTTCCTACCACTTCTCTTCCTGCTTAAGAGTCCATCTCCAGCTTTCTTTTAGGCCACCTGCAAGTACTAGAAGGCTGTAATGAGGTCTCCTCAGAGCCTTCTCTCCTGCAAGCTGAACAAGCCCAGCATTCTCATTCTGTCATCACAAGAGAGGTACTCAAGATCTTTGAACAAATTTGTGTCCCTCCTCTGGACCCTCTCCAACAGGTCCTTGTGCTTCTTATGCTGCAGACCCCAGAATTGAATACAGTAGTCCACTGCAAGTGGAGGCTGACAAGAGTGGAGTACAGGCATACAGTTGCCTCACTCTCACTGCTGCCACCCCTCTTTTGATGCAGCCCAGAATGCAGTTGGCCTTTACCATACTGCAGGCACACACTGCTGGCTCATGCTGAGCTTTTCAGCACCCAGCACTCCCAGCTTCTCCTCAGGGCTGCTCTCAATCCACTCATCACTCAGCTTTATTCATGCTTGCCATGGCCCCAGCCCAGGTGCAGGACCTTGCACTTGGCATTGTTGAACTTAATGAACTTGAGAGATATAGTGGCATTAATTGAGAGAGAAGAAATGAATGTTTATAACAAGCAGCAATGCTGGTTGAGAAGCTAGGGTCTTTAGTCTGCAGTGAGCCAGTACTACAGTAGAGATGCAGCTCCTAAGCTCTTCATGTGACATTGTCAAAAGTTAGCCATACACTGCATACTTCAGGAAAGATCCTACACACACTCCATTACTGGAGGACACAGAAGATATGCCTTGTGAAAAAGATTCTTTCAGGTGTCTCAAAAATCACTATTTTAAAAAATGCTGTGCCTTTGACTTTATCATACAAATTAAGAACAAAGAAGACAAGATTGCAGGGCAATGCGTAGCTGACAAAGTAACAAAAAAAAGTACACTGACACCAACTACTTACTCAACAGATAATTCTGTGTCATCTGTTGTCCCATTTATTCATTTTTATTCTACTTTTTTTTTTTTTTAAAGTGACTAGTTTAGTCTCTCAATAAATTAATCATAGCTCCATTCCATTCCATCCCATTTCTTCCTTGATCTTTCAAGCAGCATATTTAGTCAGAGGTAATTCTGACAATGCTGATTTGTCAGTACTGTTTTCTGGTCATAAACCAGGTTCAGATTTCTAGGGCAAGGAAGTGTGCAGCACTTACTGAAACTAGCCAAAAAGCAAGTCATGCAGTGGACAAGTGGAAAGGAAAGAGCTTGTGCTTTCACCACAGCACATTCCACAAATTGAATGCAAAGTCTGGCTGGTAATCAAAAATGAGAGTCCTAGTGGATTGAAAATGGCTTGCTGATCTCCTACTTAATTTCTGATGGTACCGATTACTGACTCAGAGGAGATGCAACTATAATTGCATCATCTTTCTTTCTATTACATAAAGACACTCATTCACAAGCCCCTACTTGCTTTCAACATGCAAGAAAGGGAAAGCATATAGCAACAATGTGACTGGGCAAGAAGCACTGGAATACACTTTCCAGAAGAGACAGGAATGTTTTCTCTACAGTTCCACCATTAAATTGATCTCACCTGTCTGTAGTCAGCTGCGCCAATACTTTGGCACTATCTCCTATTCAGCAGCCAACAGTAACAAACAATACTACAATATCAGTGTGACAATATCAGCTTGCAGATATGAAAATAGAGACAAAAATAGCTTGTCCCAAACTCTTATATTTCCTACAACTCCATTTCCTACAACAAAGGCATTTATTGATATATCCCAGAGGCTCTAAATGACAGCAGTTACATTGAAAACTACAGGCAAAAGGAGTAGGAGTTGATGTTATTAGTTTTCAGGAGAGAGTTGCCATGAGGAAAGGTGGAGAGCTGCATAGAACAAGCCCATTATAGTGATGCATTTCTAATATTAAATGTTCTATGTCTCCCATTCACAGCTTTAAAGTAGGTTATTTCATTCGGTGGGAGAATCAGTAGAGGAAACAAAAACTCAGTATTTTATTCAGTATCTTTCATAGTGATTTTAAAGGTAATTTGTGCTTCTTTGGCAAAAATGTTTCATAAGTAACTTGATTCAGCTTCTGATTTGTCCTATAGTGATAGTGACCAATCACACAGCTGCTCGCAGAAGTTTAAAAACTGAAAAGCTGCACTGAAAATTATGTATTTTATTTCTGTCAATTTTTTAAATGGAAAATATGTTTGATTTTTTCCTTTTTTTCCTGAAAAGTTTTGACAGTGAATCAGAGTAAAAAAGCGTGAAACTTTTTGAAAAAGATGCTCTTTTTGTCTTGAAAATTGATAATTCAGAACAGTGGTCAAATGTGGATGTGTGATGGTCTCTTATGTGATGTATTCATAAATTTGAAGAATACAAGGGCTTCATCCAGCAAACATGTTTTGCCTACGCTTGTACACATATTTTGCCCCATCAAAGACTACTACTACATATAACACTAATGGATACAGAAATCTAAAATAAGTTGTTTTAAAGCAAATGAACTTAGTCTTCTAGTCTCAGTGTTACCTTGAAGCAAGTGTGCCTTAATATAATATTGCCTTTCTAAGTCTTCAGAGAGCCTGAATTCAATGGCTCTGCAACATATTAGATGCACTATGCACTTATCACTGAACTTTGTCTTCACAATTGTCAAATAAACATTGCTATTTCAAGATTAAGTGTGTAATTACTGATAACAGCAAGGAGAGAAAGGAAGTAAGAGACAAGAAAAAAAGTCTTAAGGAAAGTGATACGAATTTAGTTGTAAATAGAAGACAGAAACACAAGACAGGAAAAAAAAACAAAAAACAAAAAAGCTATTAGAGGTATTAAGGCAGAAAACTGGGACCTGCAGAGAGTCATCATCAGGAAACAGAATGAGAGAGTAGCAAAAGTCCTGTAGCAGTGAAAGCTTTCAGTTCATGCAGTATGAATGTGAAAACACAGAACTATCAGAGAGTCAAATTTCAGATTTGGTCAGAGGAAATTTTTGAACGTATTAAAATAGAATTAAAAATAGTATCACAATTCTTTATCAGAGCTTAGCAGATTAAAATGCATGCATCTCCTTTCTTACCACCTGAACCAAGAACTGCAGAATTTTACCTTTTTGAGACTAATGTTCTCCATCTTGCCATACGTTCACAAGACAATTTTTTTTCCAGCTTCCTCATTCTTCCTTGATCAGGCAGAACAAAAAATGCTGAAGCACCTCCTTTGTAATCCATTTGCACCACAGTGGAAGACAGTTGTTCATCATAGCCATGCTTGAATGCACCAATTCCAAACATCATTGGAACTTCAACAGCCTTGTTCCCATCCACAAAGAATTTTTCCTTTTTAGTGTATTGTGGATTGAAAGGTTTTTCCCATTCAGCTTGAAATACAAGAGAGAGAGTTATACGATACTATGAGATATAGGATATAGGAAAGACAGGACACAGTCACAGAGGCATAAACTGCTACATTTGGATAAGCTTCAAAGTCAGCTTGCAATAAGCACTTGCTATTGAATTATTCTGAGTATTCAGTAAGTACGACACAGTAATGTACTTTGTGATGTAATTTGTGATGTACAAAATCCCCTCATTTTTTACAACCAGACAGAATAGATTTAAGTGTGTTAATAAGTGTGTGATTTTCCTTCTGAAGATAGTTTTACAGAGCCTACAAATCCCCCGTATAATGCAACTTTTAAATGGGAGCTCAGAAGAAGACAAATTATCTCCTTTCCTTGTTTCCAAACCTAAGGAACTTGTGAAGGGGAAAATTCTCTAGAGAAATGAAGAGATTCAGTTACTTGAAGAGAGAAGAGTTTTATATGCCACTTTTTGTGATGACCAGTCATGAAGAATTTAATTCTATCATACTACTAGGTTAAAAAATAAAACAAAATAACAGAAATCCTTTGTACTGCCATACTCAAAAGTTCAAATATTCAAGGACTCGTCAAATTTTCAAGGGCCTAGTTGTGGTGAAACAAACTGCCCACACTGAATCCTCTCCAGATATAAATTTATAAATCAAATTCCAACTATCTGTCTCATCCATTTCAGAGACTGAGCCGAAAAAGACTGGAAAATGGTTTTGGATTTGTTTGCTTGTTTATTTTTAAAGAAAGAAGCGTTGCACTGTAGTAAATTTTACCTTGAAGAGCAAAGGTCATTTTTGGTTCAGTGGGGAAAGAGCAGATAAAATAAGTGCCATCAGAAAACAAGCAAACAAACAAACAAACAAAAAAACATGAAACTAGATCACATTGAATTCTGGTTTCTTTTTAAACAATGATTGCTAGACTGCTTGGTACAAATGAACTGATCATCTACTGTTTCCACCATTTGTGGAACAGATATAAACAACACTTATGTACTACTCTGAGGCAGTGATATGAGGTTTCATGTCTTGAGCTATGAAAATATAAATCAACAACAGTCAACTACTTTCATGGTTCTTAGTAAATAGTGACCACAGTAACAGTTTTGATGTCACTTTTTTTGATGTAAAACTTCATAAAACAAACAAACAAACAAAAAACTGGTGACTTCTATCATCAGACATACAAAAGGCAAGACTTCTGTTTTGATATCTTTAAGGAAAAAAAACAAAACCAAAATGAATCACAGAAATGTGACACAGGTCACATTTATGTAGTGCTCCACTTAGGGAGAACATCCACTGATTTCAAAGAGAGCTTTACTTGATTAAAAACTCAGTAGGTTTTTAAGTTTGAATACACGGGGAAAAAAAAATTACTTTCACTAATCCTTTCCACCTCTTATGGAGGAAGATCTATTGTAATGGTCTCCTCTTTTTTAGGAGGCTGCCTTGTAGGGATTGCACCTCTATCAATTGTTTTACAAGTTCAAGTCAAAAAATGAATCACGAAGTATGATTTTTTCTGGTGATCAGCCCAGCGAGGGAATAATAAGTGACTGGTGCACTGTGGTGGAATTTCATGCCCACTGTCTGAGAGCCAGGAAAACACTGTCAGACTTTTGTCCTTAGGGAAGGACTTCTAAAAACTAAGTTAAACCAAAAAAGGTGGGAGATAAGTCACCACTGCTGTGCACAGAAAGTTGCAATGTATAGAGAATGGAAAAGACTTTAGAAGTATGTTCATAATATGAAGTTTCTCTGGGTTTTTTCCTTCTTGTATATTGAGCTTTCCCTCCTAGGTCATGTGGGGTTCTACTTCTTTGCACATCCTTACATGATATTTCTACCAGATAAATTATCTAATATTATTTTCCTCATTTGGTTTTCAGAATATGATGAAAAGAGTAAGTGAGAGAGGGTTTGAAACAACTAGAATATGTCAGTTTGAAGGGTCCTACGAAGCTCAGATTGCCCAAGGAGGTTGTGGATGCCCCATCCCTGGAGGCATTCAAGGCCAGGCTGGATGTGGCTCTGGGCAGCCTGGCCTAGTGGTTGGCAACCCTGCACATAGCAGGGGGGTTGAAACTAGGTGAACACTGTCGTCCTTTTCAACCCAGGCCAATCTATGATTCTATGAAGATCCTCAAGTCCAACTGGCTGACTTCGCCAGGGCTAATCAAAAATTAAAACATATTGATATAGGCATTGTACAAATGCCTCTTGAACTCTGGCAGGCACAGAATATCAACCACCTTGCTAAGAAGCTTGTGCTTCCTAGGGTGCTTCACCATTGCCATGAGAAATATTTTTTTCCTCATATCTAGTCTGAACCTTCACTGGTGCAGTTTTGTGCCATCCCTTTACTTTCTATTGTGATTTAGGAGGGAGCAGAGCCTGGTACCTCCATTTCCCATGCTTAGGGCACTGCTGGGAGCAGTGAGGTTACCTCTCAGCCTCCTTTTCTCCAGACTGGATAGCTCAAGTGTCCTCAGCCTGTTCATTAAGGACATGTCTTCCAGCCCTTTTATTATCCTTGTTACCCTTTTCTGGACACTTTCAAGGGCCTTAACTTCCTTTTTGTAGTGTGTAGCCCAGAGCTGCACCAGGGGTGAGGCTGCACCAATGCAAAATATAGTGGGAGGATTGCCTTTTTTTGGCCAGCTGATTGTGCTGTGTTTAAAGCACCACAAAATACAGTTTTCTCCCTTGGTTGCTCATGCTGATCTGCTCTTACCATCACTCCCTTGCTGCCTGGTTGGTCTCCATCTGCTCATTTCCCAGTCTATATCTGTGTTCTGTGCCTGTGTTCAGCATTACTCCATCCCAGATGCAGATGCAAGATGCACTTGGCATTTCCCTTTGTTGAGCTTCATGTCATTAATGATTGCCCAATATTCCAAATTCTCTAGATCCCTCAACAAGGCCTCTCATCCCTCCAGAAACTCAACAGCACCTCCCAGTCTAAGTATCATCAGCAAAACTGCTGAGATTGCATTCCACTCCTGCATCCATATCACCAATAAAAATGTTGAACAGAACCTACTCTAGGTTTGAGTCCCCCGGTTTGAGTTCCCAGGATTGAGTCCTGGGAAACACCACTAATGACAGCCAGATGTAGCCCCATTCACTTCAACACTTTGAGTCTGAATGTTGAGCAAGTTCATCACATAACATAACATGAATCTTTTTAACTCACAGTTGGACAATTTGTCGAGAGGAGTAATATGAGAGACAGTATAAAAGGCCTTACCGAAATCCAGGAAGATTTTATCTAATGCCTTCCCTTCCCTCTAAGTGGGTGTACTCATTGTAGAAGGATATCAAACTACTAAGGCAGGACTTTCCCTTCGTGAACCCATGGTGACTACTAGGCTTGATAATAGTTCTATTCTTTAAATGCCTTTCAATAGCAGCCAGGATAATCTCCTTAATTTTCTAGGGACTGAGGTTAGACTGAAAAGTCTGACACTTCCTGAGTCTTCTCTCATGCTCTTTTTGTAGACAGATATAATATTGGCAAGCTTTCAGTCAGCAAAGTTCTCAGATTACCAAGATCTTTGGTAAATTATTGAGAAGGTCCAGCTATAACATCCGCTGCCTCCTTGAGTATTGTTTCAGTACTCTGGAATGGTCCCATGGATTTAAGAACATTCAGTTGATACAATTGATTCCTTGCATTTTCATTGACAACACATGGAAGATCATTGCTTCCCTAGTCATGATCTTCCAACTTAGGGGATTAGAAAACACAAGATGTAACACTAAAATTAAAAACTAGGACACATAAGGCATTAAATAAGTCCACTTATTCCTCACTCCCACTTTTCAGGTGACTAGGTTCATCACGTATCAGTCCAATGTTATCTTTAGACCTTCTCTTGCTGTTGATATAATTGAAAAAGGCTTTTTATTGTCTGATGCTACATTGGCCAGTGTCAATTAATATTGAGCTTTGGCTTTTCTTATTCTGTCCCTGCAAATATGAACTGTAGCTATGTAATCTCTCTGTGTTTGACTTTGTTTCCGGAGATCATATGTTTCCTTCTGCCTAAATCCCAAGAGGAATTCCCTGTTTCTCTAATCTGAATTTCTGCCCCACTCTCTTGATTTGCAATACAGTGAGATTGCCTGCCTGCTTCTGTGGTTTCAAAAGGTGTTTCTTAAAAAGGATCAGCTCTCACAACCAACTCAAAGCTTCTAAAGCTGTCTGAGTAGTTGAAAGTTTGCTCTCTTAAAATCCAGGTTGGTAACTCTGCTGACCATTTTCTCCTTACATCAAAAATTTTGAACTCAACTATTTTATAATAACAGCCTCCTATCTTCACATCTCCCACAAGACTGTTTCTATTCTCAAACAACAGGTCTAGGAGGACATCTTTTCTAGTTTGCTTAGTAAGTACTGTGGCAGGAACAAGGAAGTTATGTTCAATATGTTTTATGAATTTTCCAACGTTACTTTTTGCAGCTGCATGATATCTCTGGTTTATGTCTGGGAAGTTGAAATCTCCCATGAGGTTGAGAACAACCATGCCCAAGATTTCCCCTAACTGCCTACAGAATAATTCATCCATGAAATCTTCCTGGGTCAGTGTTGGTAGTAGTGACATCTGCTTTGCTATTGCACCCTTAAAATCAATGGCTAATCTCTCCCTAACATACAGTGCAACACTTCCACATTACCTGCCCTGTCTGTCCTTCCTGAACAGTCAATAGCCCTCCATCCCAGTACTCCAGTCATAGGACTCAATTCACCAAGTTTCACCAATTCCAATGCTATGATAGCTCTGGGAAAAGATCAAAGCTTCCAGTTCTCCCCATTTGTTCCTCGTACTGCGTTTGCGCTAGTGTAAAAATATTTTAGATATGCTCCTAAAAACAACCGTTATTAAACCACTTATTGATCCTTACAAACTTGCTTCTCCTAATTAGATCAGCAGTCAAAAAAAAAAAAGAAAAAGAAAAAGAAAGCTTTGGGAAGATCTGTAGGCTGTAGCTAAGCAGACTGCACAAGTTAATTAAGCAAGATTATTGTCAATTGGCTCATATTTTATATGGGGATGGGGCGGGGGAAGTCCATTTCTTCGCTGCAAAATTTTAATATCTGTGAATCAAAAAACAAAACAAAACAAAAGTTTGTAGACCTATGCCTTTAGACACATTAGAATGCCAACGACACTATTACTGAAGTTAGTAAAAAGTAACATCAGTGTGAAACTATTTTTAGACACCTAGTTTCAGGTAGGAATCTATACACAGAAACAGCAGAACTGTTGAGTAAGTGCATGACTTTTCTTTTACATTAGAAACTAAGATTTTCTCTAACAGTGTTCTTTGAATTTAACTCTGGAGTTGTTAAACCAAATAATAACAAAAGCCAACTAACTGAATTGGAGATAAAATTAATTCCTAGTTATCAAAGCATAAATGAAAGTGCATATATATCACAAAATTTTATAGGAGTAGATATTTTAGTGCACAGAGGTGTATTCTCGAAAGTATATTTTGCTTACTCTTTACCAGGAAAGAAATGTATATATTCAAACATAAAAGAAAAACTTGTCTTAAATTTTTCTAGGACTCATTAGCAGCATCAAGCTGGTAGCTTTGTTCATAATTCAGCGAATACCAAAAGGAACACACACTACGATTCCTTATAAGGAACTATATTGTAAGAAAAAAAAGAAAAAGAAAAAAAAACAGAAGTCCAAGACTGATCTGAAGAAATTATGAATGAAATCAGAGAATAATATATACATATCTTACCGTTAAAATAAATATAACTAATGAGAAGTAGTTCAGTAAGTGGATCAAGGTTATTTATGAGGTCCTTGATTTTCCCATTGGTTCTTTCTGCTACATAATCATTGATCTTCGTCTGGGCTTGATCAGACCTCTTGAAGTTCATTGGATAAATTTCACCTTCATAGAATTCTCTGAGGCTATTCAAAAATCTTTGTTGTGGTTTCAGTCGATCAAGTACAAACAGGACATTTCCCATATTTAGCTGTAAACCCTCATTCTTTCTGTTTATCATTTGTATGAGTTGACGATAACCTTCATGGATTTCATTTTCAGAAATCGCACGTGGATTAAAGTGAAGGACCCTAAGAATCTGTGCCAAAGTATCAGACCTGGCACCAAGAGTCAGCATTGCAAAGGCAGTAGAGATGCTCAAAGGAGAGAAGAAAATATTCCCACTGTTTTCATGAGAAGAAATCTCTTTGTAGAAGCAACAAGCAAACTGACAAACACGGTTCCCTACAGCCTGCTCTGGCATGTTTCGGTTTTCTTTTCCTCTTTGATTTTGGTTTCTTATAACTTGGTGATAAGGCTCATAGGGATAACTGTTGGAATGAATCCCAACTAAAAGGCAGAGGAACAACAACAGCTTCATGTTTCTATAAATCTGTAAAAGAAGAAAATAAAAATGAAATTTGTCTTACAATTTTTTTTACCACATGCTTTTCAATAAATCTGTCCTTTCGCTGTACAGATCTGGCTTGGTACCAGTTATTCCAAGCCATTTTAATTCAAATGATATCAGCTTTCTATTTCAAGGAAGTAGGCTTTGGAAAATTACTCAGTCAACTGCAGAAGTTATGAAAGAATGAAAATTGAAATCAAAGCAGAGCAATATGAAAGTCACCCTCATTAAGGTTAGGCTACTTTTCCTTTGGAACTGTTTTATTTCCAGTATTCTATTTTTAATGTGACTTTAAATGTTAAAAATTCTTTAAGTCATCAGTACAGGTCTCTAGAACAGAAGATAAGGGAGCCAGTCAATGCTGGGCAGTTACAGTTAGTAAGTTGAAAAATTCAAAGTAAAGGAAACATGCAGTATTCCTCCATTGTGACAATTAAATATTACTTGTAATTTTAAATGGGCTGTGGGTAAACATGTAAGCAGACACTAGAGGGAAAGTAAATGAATTAGTTAATGAAGAAGTGATGAGCATTTTCTGTGATTCCTCCAAGCTTAACTATTATTTAAGCATTATTTTAAAAAAACTGCCACATAGCTTTGAGCAATTACAAATTTACCAAGACCATGGAAATAAAGTGTTGTTCATTGTTATTGTAAATTGTTGTTCAATGTGCCTGCTGCATGCAAAGGTCTAGCTAAGTGACCAAACCAAATCACCTAAAAATCAGAAACAAACAAACAAAAGTTAGAGGAACAAGGGAACAACTAGAAAACAATCTTGATTTTACAGTAAAAATACAGTGAAAGGTGATATTAGCACAGAAGTCTGCAATGGCAAAAAGTGAAGATGAATGAGTGAACTCTAGAGGAATAATACTAAAAAATACCCATAAAATAGGAAAGCCTTTTTCACAGTAGTACATAAACCATTCATTCACTTCTGCATACTATTAACTTATGAAACAAATCTTAATGGTACCGCATATGGTTCAACAACTTTTGTTGACAGAAGAAAGTAAAGACATGGAACAAAATTGGAAATCAAAAACATCTTCCTGTGGCATATTACTGCTTTACCTACATAGTCATTAATAAAATGAAGTACTCCCCAGAGAAAAATACAAAAAAAATTCTGAAGGTGAAACAAAAGTTAAGTGTCTGATTTGGAAAGAGAAATATTATTTAGGCTCTCATAACTTATAAAATCAAGACTTCTTGTTGAATTTTTTATCCAACCATGATTTTTCATTTACGTTCTCTACATTCTTATATACCTAATTTCTCCAAAGTTCAGTGAACTCAGAATACTGATCTCCACTATAATGTATGTTATATATATATTCTTTAATCACATTCTTTGAACACTGTGTTTACAGCAATGGTACTATTGCTAGGAGAGGACAAGAACCCCATTCCAAAACACTTTCAGTCATCATTCACTTTTATGCCTAGAACACGTTTAAAGCGGTACTTTTTGATTTGTTAGTGACTTGCTCTACTGTCACTCATACTCTAATTCTTTTAATGTTGAACTCTATCCACAATACTTTTTTCTGAATTCTCTAGAAGCTTTAGAGAGCAAAATATAAATCTCTACTTTTACATTATTTCATGCTCATCATTTGTTATTTATCACCACTTCGCTTCATTTAACTCTGAAACTATGCAATGTGCAATTTTCCTAAAGAGGGAAATGCTATACAAATGAGCTCTCATAGAGGACTAATCTTTTATATTTAAAAAATAAAGTAATAAAACAATACCAAAAATTAAAAAAAAAGTTTAAATTGCAATCTGATTGAGAACAACATAATTTCTCAGTTGATTAATTAGAAATTGTTGTAACATTTGACAGTTCTTCCACAGCAAAAACATGCATGACTTACAGTACAGTCAAAAGGGTCTCCTGTTGTGTTCACCAGGTCTGCACAGGTCCTTGCTCAGTTGTTTATGCTGCTGAACACAATGCAGGGTATCCTCTAGCAAAGGTTAAGATCATCTAAGGGCTGTGACTCACACATTATAATTTTAGAGATTAGGCAGAGCAAACAATGTTGAAACTAGTTTTACTGGACTCCTAACTTTGCTGAATATATGTCTCACACGTGACATTTTATTATTCATGAATATCTGATCGCCCTGGTTAGATTCAAACCTGTTTTCATCAAACTGAACTTACTGATTTTTCTTATCACAACACATTTCAACTGCCAAAATCTATTTTTTTTCTACAGTCAAGAGAATCAACAGAAATAATTACAGTGAAAGGTCTTGCGCATCATTTCCAATGACTACAGCATTGCTGCCACAAGGACTAGACTTAATGCCCTGGAATAATTCATCTTTTCATGAATTAGCCTGATTGTATCCTGCCTATCTGTGTCAGGGTATGATTCTCCCCAGACAAACTCAGTGATGGTTCTAAAAGATGCAGAGCTTAAAACAGTTTTGCTACCTTTGCAAATGCAGCCATAAGTGTATCTGACTATCCACTCCCACATGGAGAAAGCGCTGGCAGCATGAGCTGCTATGGCAACTCCAGGGCCACTCACACGGCTGTGTGCCCAGATGAAAAAGAATGTGGCCGGGATGCCATTGTACATAGGTGATCCCAGGTACAAGTATGGCCTGGGGACAGGGGGCGGAAGCCTAAGAACGTGGGTGTTAAATAGAACAAGTCTTTAGACCAGCTTACTATCTTGGTATCTGGTTTGTGGGTAGCAGGCCCCTCTGATCGTGTGCCAAATTCATTTGGGTTAGATCAGACAGCCCAGTACCCTGAGCTCAGCCCTGTTCACTACAGTGAAACCCTGTCACTGCTGTGGTGATTCGGTGGGAGCAGAGCAACAACAGTGTTGAACAGGGAACATCTGTAGATCATGTAGTATAACCTCTTGCTCAAAGCACGATCCACTACAGTAGTTTACTTGGGACTGTCGTAGCTGCGATAAAGACAGCACAATCTCTCTGAACAACCTATTTCAGAGTTTGACCACACTGTCAATAAAACAGGTTTTCTCACAAATTTTAGTGGAATTTATTTAATCTTAATTTGTGCTCAGTGCCCCTCGTCCTGTCACTGAGAAGAGGGTAGCTCTTTCTTTGCTCCTCCCATCACAAATCAAGTATTTATTACATGAGATCCCCCTAGGCCTTTTCTTCTCTGAACTAAACAATTCCATCACACTCAGTTTCACCTTGTATGTCAGATCACCTTTCTTACCCACTACTGGAATCATAACAGTATACCCATGTTCTTGTATTGGAGCCCAGCACTAGACACAGCACTCCGGCTGTGTGTGCCAGGAATGAGTAGAAGGAAAGCATCATCTGCTTTGACCCACTAGTGATGATCTTGCTCATGAAGCCCAGGATACTGTTGGATTTCTTTGTGAAAACTTCTCACTGTGGCTCTCATGGTCAGCTTGGTGTCTGCAGGAAACCCCAAATCCTCAAACACAGTAACTCATGTCTCCATTTCAAGAATTGGGATAACATTTTCTCTCTATTTCTCTTTAAAATGCAAGCATTTTAGAAGAGGGAACAACTTTACATAGAATAGGTGGAGTTCTGATCTCAGTGCTCCATCTCCAAGCACCATTGAAATAGTAACCACAACAATAGTTCAGTAATATTTTCTGGCAGGCAAAAATGCAAACAGTGAAAGTTGCTGATGATTACAACCTATCAAGCAACTCAGCAGATTGAAAAAAAAAATCTTGACCGTATTGCTTATGAAGTAAATCTTGAGAAACAAAATGCTTTGTGTTATACAACAAAATGTATATTGAACTCTGAAATAATGCGTTCTTTAGGCATAACATTCACTTGAAAGTATTTGGGATATCATTTTTACTGTTTCTTGTGTAAGAGCCAGGAATCTCACTTAGAACTAACTTTTAATAATGGGGTACAGCTTTCATAGTGTTTTCTGATGAAGAAAGGAAGGAAGCCTAATTAAATACAGACGCCATGCTAATGACAAGGTGATGGATGAATGACTAAGCTAGTTTTGCACACACCTAGACCACACCTCAGGATACTTGTAAGGAGAAAGCCTGTCAGTGAACAGGGAAAAGCCTGCCCTACAACTGGAAAGAAGGCAGAGAAATGCAGAATCAATGTACGTGAAGAATGTGAATCTCTTTCTACTAGCATAAAAGAAAATCCAAACTTTTTTCATATCATTCTAGAGTGAAGCCATCAGAGTCCTTCATGTGAAAGGAGATGTAGCAGCTTTTGATTCAACTGTACAATTTCTGTACGTGATGAAAAACTTCAACTATAAACAATTATTTATATCATAATTAAATAAATCAGAAAACCGATTTATAAAGAATTCGGCCATTTTGTGCAATTTTGAAAACTGGGATATTCCAGAATAACACTGAATATGTTGAAGATACAATGTTTACAGTGAAAAAGAAAATTGCCTCAACTATACTAGGAACTTTTCAAAAAACTCTCACATAACTGGCACTGAATTGCTCATACATGATTAAGTTCCAGTTGACAATAGTTAGCATATCTGTTTTGAACAAAGATAGTAAAATCAAGGGGCTTATTTATGCAGAGTTCCTCTCTACAATAAGTAACCACTGGTAGGAAGAGTAGGGAATTCTACTCCATAAACAAGGCCACAAAGCCTCTTCTTAGCTTTGCTAAACCACAGATACCAGGTGTGTACATACTTTCAAAGGGATGGAAGAATGTCTCAATTTGTGGTTCATTGAAACTAAAGCACTTTTTCATAACGATAATTAAAAAGGCAGGCAACAGGGACTGGAAAACAAATTTATATTATGTTGCACTTTTCTGGAGCTGTCAGTACTTTCTTCTGAAAATTTAACAGAGCCTATACGACAGCCTATACGATGAGGAAGTGTATACCTAATTTAGAATATCTGGTTCCTTGTAATAACCAAAATATTACCTTTTAAAAGTGTTTCAGAGCTTGTAGAATTTCTCACAAATGATTGCCCAGTAGGTAGTGAACTGCTACAGAAGATTTACAGAAACAGAAATCACCTCTGTTTAGTTACGGGGTTTTTAACAATCCTTTTCATCCCAGTATTTACCTCCCAGTAAATCCATTCTACTACACAGCAAACAAGAGGATGGAACAAAACACAACACAACACAACAAAATCAGCCACCAAAGACCAAAATCTTCTCTTCTTAGAACATTTACCATTACTTTAATTATCATTGGAAATGCATGGATGTAGGTAAAAGCATGTAATTGTCTTACAACACAGGTTTTTATTTGTTTATTTCAATATCTTCAAATTCTGGCAGTTTTTCTTCAGGAAATGAGAGAAGTGACTGTGGTTTTGTGATTTGGTAGCTCTTCTCCCACCTGTCCAGCTTTCCATCTCTTTCTCTGGAGAGGAAACAGGGAGGGATCCTACTCATCCTCTCTTGACATGCCTTGTGCTACTGAGGAGTCAAATGTTCTAACTCAACAGAGCGATACCATACTCCTGAGTCCTCTCTGCCCTTTTAGCTACTCTTGCTTTCCTAGCCACAAGTAAGAGCTCCAGGAAAGTAAACAGAAAGAGTAATGAACATTCTCAGTGCAACACCTCTCCAGAGGACAAATCTCACCCTTTTCCACATAACCCTAGCCTGAAATTTGGTGTCCTGACCACCCCCTCTTCTTGTGCCCCTTCAAATCACTCATCCAGCCCTCCAAGCATCAACATTGTTCCAATCACCATCTATTCTAATGACACACTGCCAAGCCTTCTTCATCTCCTCTAACATCTCTTGCCATCACCTCCAGCATCAACTTTAGCATCATAAAAGCTAAAATGAAAACATGAAGAGTTCAGGCTGTAGAGAAGTAGAGATTCATCTTGGGAGACCTCATTGTGGCCTTCCAGTAAGCAGGAGGGAAACTGACTTTTTACACATCCTGATAGTGAGAGGAAAAGGAAGAATGGTTTTATACTAAAAGAGAAGAGACTCAGGTCGGATATTAGGAGAACATTCTTACTCAGAGACACCGGCATAGTCCGCCCAGAGAAGCTGTGGAGGTGTTCAAGGACAGGTTGGATGGTGCCCTGAGCAGGCTGCTTTGAGTCCACACTGTGTCCTTTTGGCTAGAAAGATCAGTAGTATTCTGGGATGCATTAAAAGGCATGGACAGCAGGTCGAGGGAGGAGGTCCTCTCCCTCTATTCTGCCCTGGTGAGGCCACATCTGGAGCCCTGTGTCCAGTTCTGAGCTTCCCAGTTCGAGAAAGACAAGGATATTATAGAGGAAAGGGTCCAGTGAAGGGCCACAAAGATGATTAGAGGCCTGGAGCATTTAGGAAAGGCTGAAAGGGATGGGACTGTTCACCCTGCAGAAAACCTCTTTGAGGGTTACAGAGCCCTGGAACAAACTGCCCAGAGTGACTGTGGTGTCTCCTTCTCTGGTGATATTCAAAACCTGCCTGGATGCTGTTCTGTGCAACCTTCTCTAGCGAACCTGCTTTAGCAGAAGGATTGGACTGGATGATCTCCTGAGGTCCCTTCCAAACCTTGTCATTTTGTGATCTAGTGGATGGCAACCTTGCCCACAGCAGGGAAGTTGGGACTAGATCATCTTTAAGATCCCTTCCAACCAAAGGCAGTCTATGTTTCTATGATGATTCTGTATACGAAGAAGAAATTGGTAACAGTTTGTCTCAAGAAAGCTGAAGAATCATCACTTTGAAGATCTCTAGTGTTTGTTTACTGCCTAAGGTTTCCCCTCACAGAGAACTGTTTCTTCCACTAAACTAGCTCCCATCCACATCAGCAGCTCTTTCATCTGTATATGACTTTATTTCTACCAAAGAAAACTCCTTTTCCTTTTATCTTACTAGTCTGTCTCATACTTCATGTTTTTTGTGATTCTAATGCTTTGCACTTACAAATTTTCATGCTCCATCTTCTGTGAAATTTTATGATGTTTAGATTTTTGTCAGAGAAAATCTGCATAATACTTTTTCCTCTTAATTTCATCTCCCTTGTAGTCCCAAAACACTAATACATTGATAGCAGATATAAAAGTCAGTGACTTTCAATGGTCAGTACTTACTATCAGCTGTTGAAATTTTAATTAAGTGGGGAAACAAAACTGTCATAGAGTAGAAAATCCCTCTATATTCAAAATGAGATTCACAGCTCAGCACAACGAGGAAATTTTCAAGATTAAGTTAATAAATCATCATGGACAACCTCCCAGTAATATCCTCCTTCCTTTTTTCCCCCACTTCTTCCAGTTTTGGCCTCCCTTGTGCAAGGCATTATGCCTCAAAAATCACAAAACTAAATCATAGAATCATAGAATTGCTAAGGTTGGAAAAGACCCACAGGATCATCCAGTCCAACCATTCATCCATCACCAATGGTTCTCATTAAACCATGTCCCTCAACACAACATCCAAACGTTCCTTGAACACCTCCAGGGTCGGTGACTCCACCACCTCTCTGGGCAGCCTATTCCAGTGCCTGACCACCCTTTCAGAGAAGTAGTATTTCCTAACGTCCAGCCTGAACCTTCCCTGGTGCAGCTTGAATTAAAGAATTTAATATCCTGCGGATTGTCAGATTAATGGAAATTCCAAGCCATAGTGCTATTACATGACACTAATAACGTGCATCTGAAAGAAAAAAGAGTATGTAATCTGGCTCCAAACTCTAATATATTTTTAATCAATATATCTCAAAGTACTTCATAGTATCAAAGGTACATCAACAGTTGTTTTGTAGAGAATATATAGACAGCCATGTACTCTGTCAGTACAAAGAACAGAAACCAGAGAAGAGAATGAGAGCTGTAAGAAGAGACATGATTAAGTTTGGATACACTTGGTTAAATGCTGAGCTATTAAAATTCTGTAAACAAATGTAAAAATTTTGTTACTTCTTATGTGGGTGGGAGGAGAACTTGAGGGATTAACCTAAAAAGAGAAAGTAGGGTTGAAAAGAAAACTTCCATTTTGGGGCCTAGTTCTAGACACTGTTATTCCTTGCAACAGATTACTTGGTAGTACCAGAACTGAAAGCAAGATAACTGAGGCAGTGACGTGATGCTGAAATGGTGCAGACCTCTAGAAGTCAGACTAATTATGCTGCTGTTGTGTTACTGCTCAGATGTGACAATTCAGCTCTACCCAGCAAAGTGATGTGCAATACACTCATGGTAATTTATTAAGAACAAACTTAGGTGACTAGCATGAAATAGCATTGCCTGAACTGAACATAAACACCATCTCTCCCCTCAGAAGAACCCTTCTGGATAGACTTTAAAACTTACAGGAAGCCCAGAGAGAAAACTCCATTAGAACTGAGAATTGTCCCTAGATAGCAGTTCCAGCATTTCCCTAAGGAAAATTATACAGTCCAGAATTAAGTTGGAAAACAAAAACAGTACTTTGCACACTCTCTTTCAGACATGCCTGAGAATCCAAAGTGCTACCAAAAAGGAAACTTCAATTACAAAGACGCATTCTGGAAAGCAGCATACATCAGAGTGCCAAGCAGCATGACTCCACTGCTCCTGATACCTGAACTAGCTTGTCCAGGGCTCTCTAAGATATCTCTGTAAGCAGCTGCTTTGCACAGTAGAAATAATCTGGGAAGTAAGCAAATCTGGCAAGACTAGCTTATGATGATACATCCTTTGACAATGAGCCTAAGGCAATACAGATGTTATTACGTGAAGAAGGAACTAAAATATAATTGATTACAAAGTTATGGAAGAATTTACAAGCTTTGGCAGTTGTGCATTATTGTAGCATCTTTATTCTTACAGGGTAATTCAGAGAACTTTTTCATAGAAATACTAGACAACATCACACCAGGAGATGAATTAGAGATAGCTGGAATACAGAGAAGACATTGCTCACTGTAAATTTTATCCTGGTACGTAGGCCCATGAACAGATTAAAACTGCAACTAAAGAAAAGCTTTGGGTAGTAAAAATTGAACAGGTAAAATTCAAATATTGCAGCAACAAACTCACGCATACACAGATTGTGTGAATTAGAGGTATGGGTAAATAAATGAAGGAAAAATAATGTAGTCTTTTCTGAATGTCAAATCTGCAAAAATACATTGTACCCTTGGACTCATAAAGGCAATGAAGCAAAAAAGGGAAATGGCAAAGAACAACTGAGAAAAAACTTCAGTGCATCTCCTAGAACAGAGCTGTCATTGGAATAGAGATTAGATCAGTTGGCAGATCCCTCAACGGAACATACTTTGGACTTAAATAAACGTAATTCTTAATAGGAATACTTCATACTTCAGCAAGCAATTTCCTCCTTTCTGGGAAGTTGCAGGGGAAGATTTATTTACCCTTGCTGTAAAAATGATGTGTTTCTTGAAATGATTATTTTTTCACTTCTGTGAAACGTCTTTGTGTGAAATATTGCAGCAATGCAGATAGTTGTTCTATTGGTCCATTGCATCAGCCCACTGTTCAGCAAACAAATTATTTCCAGCTATACTATTGCAAATATTTGCAGCTGTATTCAGAAAGCTAAACTCCACTATCTCTATTATGACAGACTGAAAACTGAGATCTGATCTGAACATTGCACTGTTTCATAAGAAGCAAATAAATGGCCAAGCTAGAGTATGTGATATGTGAAATTTAACTTAGCAGAAAGCAGACAATTAGAATGCTTCTAATGTCTTTAAGCTACAGTCAAGGGAATCATAGGCCCACACAGTTGTAAATAAATTGATTTTTTCATTCAGGGTCCTGACTGTATCCATCACTTTATGCTATTGATAAAAAACAGTTATAAAATGATCACAATGCACATGTGTTTAGCGAGCTAAGGAAATCATTATCCAAGCATGAGCATTCATGGTGAGTATCAAATGTCTCCAAATACCAAAAGGAAGAGGAACAAGGTACATAGGATATGCTGCTTTTCCTGAAAAGTCTTCTGTTAGTCAGTGTTGACCATAGTCTAAAGAAAATGAACTCTTAATACAATAAACAATGAGAACCAATAACATCAATACTGAAAGAAAGAGCTACAGGTCCAGAGGGTAAAGCCCATCAGAAATTTACCAAACTTGGATAACTCATCTATCTGACAAACTACTTCTGGATTACTGGAACTATTTTCAACATCACTGCACAGTTAATACATTTGAGGTGGACAGAAAGATTGAGTACTGAAAATTGTTCCCATGATGACTGAGCTCAGTAGACACAGAAAAAGTGGGGTGTAGCATGGAATGAGCAGTGTGAGCTAGAACTGAGGCAATAAAAGAAAAGGGAATTGCCTTCACCATAATTACCACGTATTAGATGATATATGCTTCAAATTATTCAGCTCAATTGTTACACAAATGCTATTTTTTTTTCCCCAGCAATCTGCGGAAATCTTCAAAAGCTAAGTACATCTTTATACCTATTTGGAAGAAGAGAGGTTGTAACTGTGTCAGCACTGGGCATGAGAAAGTTGGCTGGATGAAGATATTCTGTGGAGACACGACTGCAAGTCAGTGTCATAGTGTAGATGCTATGCTTCTCACTTTGCAAAAAATGAGCATTCAGTATCCTTGCTTTGATCCATTGCTCTACAAACAACGTCCCTTTTCAGACCCTGCAATATACAGACCCCACTTCACAATGCTGAGCATGTAAGAACCTTTCTCTGTCACCTCATCTATCTGAGCAGTACATCTATTTGATGGAGTGACATTTTGACAAATTTTCTCTCCATTTAGAAGTCTAACACATATGGATACCAGAAATGCTGCTTGGTAGGAAGAAGTCCAGAGCATCACAAGGGGAGAGACACAACTTCCAGAGGAAGAAAGGAGAAAACAGCAAGTAGATTGTTTTTTCTCAGGTCATAATGAGACCGACAACTCCAACAGACACATACCTCTTTTACCTCTTAAGCCAGGTACTGAAGAAATATATGTATGTGTGTGTGCATGCACAGATTTAAAAATTGCTTAACAATGGGCTGTGGTGTTAAAGGAAAGAAAAAAGCAACTGTTGCTCAAGAGCTGTTAAGTCAAGAGACGCTTTGTAACAGCTACTAAAGCAGGAAGATCTTTGGCAACTGCAGGACAGAAAAAAAAAAGCACAGGAACTCACATTTTGGATTGGTCCAGTAGTGGCAGCTGCTTTCTGAAAAGGGCCTCATTCAAGCAAACTGACAGCAGGAGCCTTCCTCCCAAGTTTCAGCAGGCACTGATTGGTGCTGTGAGACCCACTGCACTCCACCACACTTCCTGACCATCTGCAAGGCAAGCTGCTGCTCACAAGCTGTTTGTTCCATGGCAAAAGGATGCTGAAAATTTGCATTTGCCTCAGCCATCACCTGGAGCAATCTCATGACATTGTCTCTGAAACTCTGTGATATTGTGGCAGCCTACTTATGTTCCTGAAGGACTAATCAGGGGAAACCCAAATGAGGTCAGAGAAGAAAACTCCAAATGTAGTTAGTTTCTCTAAGCTGTTTAAGAAATCAAGTTTCAACTTCTTGGCATTTCCTTCAGGTATCATAAGTTCAGTTTACAATTTGCCCATTGCAGTGTTTTCCTGAACTTATGGGAATTAGAACAGGTCACTGCATGACAAGCAAGGATGCAAGTTTGTAGGTGCTATATAGTCTCTTGTAAAGCTCTTTGTATATTCTCAAAAGTTACTGTTAAAACACCCTTCCATGCAGGACTAGGTTACCTCTCACTTACAGCAGGGTATCAGTGGGCACTCAAGCATCATATTTTGGGCTGTGTTCAGTGAGGCAGCTCTCAAATTGCAAAGCAAACAATACAACACAACACAGAAAGAACAGGAATCAGTGCCTGCTTTTGTGGTCAGATTAGTTTGGGGTTACTAGGTTAGTTTTTACTGGCTCTTGAGAAAATACTTCTACACTCACACATAAAAAGGTACAGTAGTGCTATTTTTCTCATCAAGTCATGGTTAATTTAAATTTCTAAATAACTCTGAGTGGTGAAAGGCATATTTTATTCTTCTGCCAGTTTTAAAGTACTTATCTGGTGGGTTTGGAAGCTCCCTTCCTTTCACAGGTCTTCTAAAATTACAATTCCCGTTTTTGCTCTTTCCTGAAAGAACCTGTGTTTGCCCAAGCACATGCTCTCTAGATAGAGCAATCATTGTCAGAAGTCTCTTCAATGATAAGCTTTAATAGGAAAGCATAAGGTCGTATCTTTAGAAATGCCAGCATTTTGTCAGAGCCTATGTCCCACTCTCAAACTGGGAATGAAGTTCTAAGGAGATCCATTTTCAAAAGTATTTAGATAAATTAAACAAAGACATTTGAGATTTTTGTCAGCATGTATCCAGATTAATAGCAAATTTGAATACTTTAGAACAAGGTAGCTGTTATTTTTATGATCATGCCCATTTCTTAGCAACTTTTTTTTTTAAATCCAGTATTTTCAGAAATCTTTTATTTGAAAACTACTGTTCCAATGCTTTAAAGAATTGAACTCTGAAATACTAAAGTATTTTATTGCGATTTTATTACACTTATCAAATTAAAGGAGATCAAAGTAATAAAAAAGATAAAGTAAATCTGAAATTACAAATATTCTGCTAGCAAGTAGATATTCCCAGTATGTAGTGTTTAGTAATTAAAGGGATATAGATATTTCAACACTAACTATACACATGGATTTATTCAGGTTTATTTTACTATATAATTTCTGTTTCTCTGATTAATGAATCAGATGATATTTTCTTTAAAATATTATGATATATTATGATTTTCTTTAAAATAGTAAGATATTTTAAAGAAAAAGCCATGCTATTTTCTTTTAAAAATTGCAGTGCTAAACTCTAAAATGGGATAGAGAGAAAATAAAACATCTTCTTTCAGAGACAGAATTCCCTCTGAATTGTACAATATTTCATAAATTGTAATATCTTTAGCAGGGTCTGTGGTGATAGAACAGGGAGAAGTGGTTTCAAGCTCCAACAGGTTGATTTAGGTGGATATAAGAAAAAAGTCTTCTACAGTGAGAGCGGTGAGGCACTGGAACAGGTTGCCCAAAGATGTGGTGGATGCTCCATTCCTGAAGATCTTCAAGGCAAGGCTTGATCAGGACTTGGGCAACATGATCTAGCTGTGGTGTCCCTGTTCATTGCACGGAAGTTGGACTTGATGGCCTTCAGAGGTCCCTTCCAATTCTAAGGATTCTATGATTAACTACCTACTTCATCTTTGAATAAATCCATGATATCTCCAACTTATGTGTAGAAAAAAAAAAAATCAGTACAAATCAACAGAAAATATTACTTGCCAAAAACATTCTTCACAAAATAATCCTGGTGGACATTTCACACCACAAGAGAGCTTCAGAATTACACTGCACTTTGCTTCTTCCTAAGATGATACTGAGTACTGAGTTGTAGGTAATGCCTTATTAAGCTCCCTTTCTGTTTATAGAAGTTTTTGCTACAATAAATGTATACTATACAAACAAATTGCTAAGAGATAAGACAGATTGTGAAATTATGGTACATTAGCAACTGCTTGGATATCCATGTAATTTTATCCCCATTGAGTGTAATGTAGTTTGCACCTCTATGTATGGGGGGCAAAGACCTTACATGTACCATAAAAAGAAGCCAGTGGGTGGAGTAGGCAACACACTGTAAATCCACACCCCAACTTGTTTCATGTAATTTACCCTTATAGGTATCCCTCAGTTGTCTGTAAATAGATGTTCTCTCCTTAAAAGAAAACAAGGAAACTTGCTTGATGAAAGACAAAATTAAATGTTTATGGAAAGGGCAAGATAGTAAATTGTTGTAAATAACTGAAAAGTTATAAACAGTATCTGAAAATTTAGCTCTAAACAGAGAGTTACTTGAAATGTTATCATTTTACGTTCAATTAAAATCGAATGCTGAATTTAGATTCTTTTAACATAAATTTGTGGCCTTATTTGCAAAAGAAAATGTCAGATTTTCCAAACTTTTTGAACTTAGAAGTTCATTTCATGAAACAGAACACAGTACTGATCTCTCAGAAAATGAAATAAAGTAATTCCCTGAAAGATCTAGCTGCCCTATGTAGTAAAATGTAAATTCAATTTACAATTCTGGAACTCTGTTAACTATGTAAGCTGTACTATGAGCCAAAAAGAAAGAATTGAGAAGGCATTTTTTATTTGCTTGGAGTTTATGGGGGGTCTTTTTCTACACAAAATGAGTATTTTCATCTCTATATATGTTCATGTTTCTGTGTATTAGAAGCACAGTCTGAATTGAAGCTGTATATATGTATTGTTTACCATACTTAGCCCAGGTTTTCAGTTAAAATTTAGTTTTAAAAGCATTTTCCCATTAGAGATCAAAATCCAGTGATCAGTCTTCAAATAGCTTTACCCTTGAGACAGTCCAACTTCAGCTAAGTAAGAGGTGCGGGAATTATTTTACATCATAATGAAAATTTTTGACTAAAAAAGGACAGTAGAATCACAGAAAGAAAACACTTGAAATGGTTTTGGAATTACGTCTTACTATGTTTTATCCACTTTTCTTCCTCAGTGTACTTCTCAGATCAAAGACATATCCTACAGAGGATGCCAATTAGTAGTTAACAGGAGAAAGAAGTCAGAAAGAATATAAGTAAAATGGAGCAGGGAGCAATTAGCAGAAAAGACTAATTTGACAATTTGAACACTTGAATCTTCCAGCTCACACGGTCTTAAATTTACTAAGTACATCATGACATACACTTGCTAATTTGACTTTTTTTCAATGAGTATTAGTTTTGTATGTTCCTAGAACTCTCTCTTTTTGAGCTGGAATTTTGTGGCTTGAAAAGAAAACAAATATCCGGTCATTCAGGAAAACTTATGACGCAACGACACTGAGCACAACAACCACTTTGAACTACATGGAGATCCACAGTATAGAAGACCACAGAGCAGAACCTGCCATGACCTGAACAAAGCTGCTATCATTTGCTTTGTGTAAATACAAGGGCATAAAGAAACAAGCTCAGAGACAAGTTTGGGCTCTACAGTGAGACAGGCAATTCCTACATACAGGCAAAAGGCTCAACTATCACTCCCTCCTGATGCAGGAGTGAGAGAGACACACCCACATCAATGACTGGAGAGGGATTTACTCAAGTGAGGCATGTAGAGCCAGTACAGCAGGATAAGTGCAACAGCACAGTATGCATCTCAACAGACAAAACGCCATAGCTATTTGAAGAAGTTCCTATTAAACTCTTGCCTCACCTTCAGTACCACCCTGAAGGAAGGAATGTGTTTATGGCACAAGTTAACAGGCCTGCCCACACATTTGTCATGGGTGAAGGCACAGCCCAAGGAGAATGAAAAGAGGTCAAGCCACAGAATAAAGCCTGTAATAGAAGCAAATGGTAAAACTTAAGCCAGTATCAACTTTGAATGAGATAAAGAAATGTAAGGCACAAACAAAACTCAAAGACATCATCTGATGCAGGAAATGCCCATAACTTGCCTGTTGGTGGTATGGTAACAGCACCAGTAGTCTACATGATCCTTATGGGATCCACATAGGAACGCATGATTCTCATGAACAATAACTCTACACCAATAAGACTCTGGTGGAGATAGATGTATACCTGGAGAGACAGGTGTGCTACTCCAAAACCAGAGAAAGCAAGACTGTTAAGGTCAGCTTGAAACAAGCAAACAGCTGGGGAAGCAGTGCTCTCTCTTCCTGTACGCTCCTATCTCCACCTGCTTTTATAACATGGTCTTTTGTGATCCCCATCACATACTTCCTCATCACTTCCCTTTTGCCATGTGTAACTTCTCACTTTCCTGCCAATTACTTCTTTATGTGAGCTTGCTTTGGTCACTCCCATTATAAAAACATCCCACTTACAGCCGACTTGTTTCATCATTATCAATCCATCTTTTTGTTTGTTTGTTTTGAAGCCCTTTGAACACAATCTTTATGGGATCTACCTGGAGTTTCTCTCCCTGTGTCATTCTTTCCTTCTGCAACTGAAGTTGTTTTTACCAGAATATTTAATAATACTTCTGTAGACAAGAGGTACATCAGTAACCTGTCATTTGTGGAAAGGGGGTGTGTGGGGGAACTGTGTACAATTTATACCTTATACTTGATGCTATAAAGTTGTTATGAAACTCTTTAATCATGGAAGGCCTTATTATATAGAGAATCCACCATTTGTTTACAAAGGCTGTATCACATCCCTCCCAGACAAAGCACAATAATGGGTTGTTAAAACCTTAATGATAACCTATTCAAAGAGCCCTAGGACAATTAGTTGGATGAAGTCTAAAGAAATCAGCTGAATAACCACCCTGTACGAAACGCAGAATGGAAAATCCCCAGGAGCAGAACAAAGGAAATCAGGCCTTCAAGGAAGGAAATCAGACACAGGGGCTGGCAGACTGATGTTAGTAATGCACAGAAAACTTTGGCAGGAGTGGTGTGTTCTGCATAGCTGCAGAAACCTAGCTGCGTCAGAACAAATGAAGCAAAATAGGAGGAACAGAGCATCCAAAGTCTTTAGAGCAAAAGATAATCTTTTCTTTGGACTTCTCTAATTTCCTTCCTCCTTATATCACTCACAAAATAATAGAGAGTTGTCTGAAAATAACATCAGCCTGATCTTTGAGTACCCTGGAATGAATCTCACAAGGCCCTGTACATACTTGTATTTATCTAATTGGAGCAGCAAATCCCTCAAAAATCCAGGGCCGGCTGTGATTTTATCATCACTGCAATCATGATCCTCTAGCTCAAGGCTCTGGAGAACTCAAAGTCCTTCACTGGTGCTAAAAATTGGGGTGAAATAATCGTTAAATATTTGCTTGGTCTGCTTCCTTGTTTGTGAGGTGATTATACTTATCAAATAAATAATGACTGTTGTCTCTGATCCTCCTTTTGCTGTTAACATATTTCTAAAAGTCCTTTTTATTGTTCCCCACAGCTCTGGTTGTCTTCAACTCTAATTTAACTTTGGCTGCACAGGTTTTCCCCCTACAAGGGATAACAGCATTTCTGTAGTCCTCCAATGTCACCTGATCTCACTTCCAGTGGCCATACATTTTTCTTTTCTGCCTAAGCTTTAGAGGAAGATCCCTACTTAACCAAGTCAGCCTTATGCCCTACTTGCTTGATTTCCAGCATTTTGGAATTGCCTGTTTCTGTGATCTCAGAAGATGACCAGCTTTCACAAACCAAAATACCTTCAAAAGTACTTTCCAAAGGGACCTTACTAAATTTTTCCCTGGGCAGCCTGAACTCAACAACCCCCTCACATCCAGAGTTGAAGTCTTGGTGGCAGCTGTCCTCCTGTCATCAAAGATTTTAAACTCAACTATTTCATGGCCAAGATGGACACCAGTTACCAACTCACCCACAAAACCCTCTCTGTTTATAAGCATAAATTTTGGAGGGCACATTTCCCATTCAGCTCCCTCAGTACCTGAACCAAGAATTAATCCTCAGGATGTTCTAGGAATCTCCTGAACTTGTTTGTATCAGCTGTGTGCTATTCCTAAAAAAGCTTCCAAAACACAATGACTCTTCTGCTAGTTCTGCCCTTCTTTAGGAAATGCCAGGAAGTCCATATGTGCTCAACAAAGCTGTTCCATCTTTCTGCAATGAGCTCCCAAGCAGTTCCCCATCCTCACAGCCCACTACTCAGAACTTAGCAGTGGGGAAAGCAGCAAAGAAAGCAAATAGTTCCATTTGTTTTCATAATTTTTTTTTTCATTCTGTCCTTGAACTTCTTTCCTCTTAAAAATACATAACTTTCAGTTTGTAAGAGCATAAAATCATAGAATCATGGAATCACAAGTTTGGAAAGAACCTACAAGATCATCTAGTCCAACTGTGCTTCCATTACCCTTTCTACCACAAGCCACTAAACCATATCTCATAGCTCCTCATCCAGGCACCTTTTGAACACTGTCAGGGTCAGTGGCTCCACTACCTCCCTGGGCAGAGCAAAGGAAACTCATTTTCCTTTCTCATACTGTGATTTTTTACACACACAAATGGTGATAGAACAATGCGGAAGGGTTTAAAATTAAAAGAGAGATATGGATTAGATTTTAGGGGAATTTTTTTTCACTCAGAGTGCTGGAACAAGTCGTCCAGAGAAGCTATGGATGCCCCATCCCTGCAGGTGTTCGAAGCCAGGTTAGATAGGGCTCTGGACAGCCTGATCTGGTGGGTGGCAACCAGCTGATGGCAGAGGATTGAAACTGGGTGGGCTGTAAGGCCTGTTTCTACCCAACCATTCTACGATTCTATGATGATTCTATGACTAGAAATTTTTCTTTAGGGATACGATGTAAGAATGAGGTCAACTCAGTGTTGACACTTCCCGGCTTACCTTCCTACCTTGTGAGAATCAGTATTTTAAGGATTTCCTGAGTCAGGAGTTGCCTCTAGAGTTAAGTAGTTCTTGACAGAAGACAAGCACGTGAATTGTATCTAACAATTTCTGAATCCATTTATACTTCTGGATTCCTGTCACAAGAAGTTTTTCAGTTCAGTTCTGTGCTGAGGAACTATATCCTTTTGATTGTTGTAAACCTGGAACCTAGTGAATTATCTGGGTTCCAGTTAGTTAGTTATTGTGGGGAAAAAAAATAGAAAGGAAAAAAGATTCTGAGAAATTTGAGTTGACTGGAGAGAATGCGATGGCTCTCAAGTCACGTTCTTGTCTCCCTTCACAGTATTCAAAAACCTCCCCCCTCCTATAAGGATTCTACATGAAAAACCTAGCCAATGGAAGACCTTATCCATACCTCCTGATTCATAATAAATTAATCTTTTTAATGTAATGTTTATATTGACATTGTTGTTCATGTACACAGTTAAAATTTTACTCAAGCATAAAACCAAATCTTTTCGTCTGTTCCTGCAAATGCACTCATGCAAGAAAGTGTAACATTATCCTTCCCCATGCATCTCTTCACTCTCTTCCTCTTAATTATACCAAATACGAACAGCTAATCTTCTCTTCCAGAGCCTTTCATGCTCTTTTTGCTCCCCAAATATATCAGTCTATGTCAAGAAGATAAATTCTATTCCCAACAAGTCCATGTGTCCCTCCCTGTCACTAATGTATTACATTTTCAAAGAAACATTTTCATGTAATCTCCTGTCTTGGCACTAACGTTTGAGGAAGTTCCCCACAGTTATTAACACAGCCATTTAAGTGTTCTTTTTTACTTATGTATTTCTTTTTATTTGAAGGTACTTCAAAGCTAGAGAAGAGTGATTACACCATTCATAGAGTCATGATGTTCAGTAAAACTAAGAAAATTATACATCATAGGGTCTTGATACTGTCACTGCTACTCATTAGCCTGTCTACATTCACCTTTCTTCCCTTTTCAAAATAAACTGAGCATTCTTTGACACACAGTTTTTTTGTGTATGTACTTGTCATTGGCAAAGTCAAAACCTCTATAGTTATGGGATACTACTACATAGTAAAGATGTAAGTCACTAGGAGCAACTAATCTGTGGAAATACACTCAACATTCATGACATGGGAATCATGTTGTGATTTCACTGAAGGTAGAAAGGGAAATTGCTGATACTAACACCACAACACTCCTTAAATCCTTATGGATCCTTAAACATGCATCCTTAAACACTCAAATGCTATAAAAACTTTTAGATGAGTAAGCATCTTTGTGATTAATTCCCACCTGTCTGACGATAAAAGATATTACAGGTAGTTAATGTGATTAGCACCTTCTCCATCAAATATCTGTAAGAATTTCATCCTTACTGAGAATTAACAGTGAGCACAGAATAGCCAAAGGACACGTGAACCTGTCAAGTTCATACACTGCTGTAGTGGACCACCAAGACTACTCTCAGTAGGCACACCTTGTCCTCCATTATTTGCTGATTACTTGGTTGTTTCCTTATATTACCTTTTTACCGTTTTTCACTTTTTGCATATTAGATGGGATGCTGTTTTCCTACAGTATTATTTGCTCAGTTAGATCCTTCCTGTAGCCCCATTTTTCCATATTATCAAAGAAAGTACATTCAGAGAAGGAGCAAGAAGTACACATGGCAAATTTTGTGTAGTACATGGTCTTATCTCATTGTGCTTCACCTTTGTTTCCTTAAAGTTCTTGTTTTTTTTCTAACTCACCCTGGCCTCTGCTTAAAATTAGATTACACATTCATCAGGTTAGTGAATTTCCACATCTTTTGTGAAGTGCTCAATCACTATCGTAATACAATAATTGCAAATCAAATGATGCTTCAGGAGCTATGATCTCAGAATAGTAACAGTCAGCACTTATGTAGTTCTTCTCCCCCCACATTTCCCCACTCCTCAGACTGAATATGCATTTGTTAATTAATTAAGGCTGAATGACAAAGCCATAATTAGCCCAGCCCAAGTTATTCTTAACAGTGATAGAACTACCAACATAATAAAGATATTCAGTATTCCAAGAAAGCTCCCACTGTCGTCTCACTGTATGGAATTAAAATACTGTCTGCACAGAACGATCAGAGTCTTGTGACAGCAAGACGTTCATACAGAATTGTAACAAATTTGGGAAATGAACAGATGGAACTTGCAGCTTCACTCAATGGCAAGCACAATTACACAGGGTCTTTAGAAACAGAGTCTTGAACAACACTGGCAGATTCACATCTTTTAGCTTTTCAAAGATTTAGGGAAAATACACAAGAGTCTACAGACCAACTACTGTATGGAATAAACGAATTATGAGTAACAGAAATAAAGTCATTAAGGAACTATATATCTTTCAGGACTTGAATCAACCCTGAACTGTACTTTGAAATTACATAAAAATTATGAGTAGCTCCCACTCTGTTAACAAGTCTACTGATGAAAAAGAAGTTCATTCTTTTTCACATAACTTTTCTCTAAGGCAGTTAGAGGTTAAAAAGCCAACAAGCTGATCAGTCTCATCACTTTTAAGAAACTAGGCTCTTTAGTTAAAAAACTGATTGCATCAAAGAATCTACTTGAGGCACATCAAAAAAGAAATTAAATTATTCATCTGTTTAGAGCATGACAGTCTTCAGAAACAATGTACTCCATTACAAAAATGTGTATTGTCTATTGATGCTCTGTGCTACTCCCTAAAGTGAATCTTAGCTAATCATATGTGTAACATGTCTTCTGCAGATAATGCATACTGCAGAAGTCAAGAGAGAAAAGGAATTATTCAGTCCCCGATTTCCCATCCAATAAAACAGCTTGCATTAGGGAATAATACTGTCTTCAAGTTATCACTTTATGCACTATCCTCGTGCTCAGCATATGCATGATTACACGGTGTCAAGGAAGGTCATGATACTATGCTACTGCAAAAAAAGTTTATTCTCATGACTATCAGTGTCACAGAAAAACTACCTCAGGGCTGACTGCACTGTCAGCTATGTGCAGACCTCCTGGTTACACCAACTTTGCTCAAAATATTTAATGTGACAATCACAATAGCTGTATGTCTGCCTGCTAGAGATAGTCATGTGTGCACAAGTGGTTGACATGCTCTATTTCCTAACTCATCTGTCACAGGTATACACATGCAGATCTGCTGAATTCCAGGAGATAGCATTCTGGTCATGAGCAGAGGGCTGAATTCTGTGTTGTGTCTTAGACTGTAGGAATTAAGTAAAAAATGACCTAAAACCATCATAACACCTGTGCACCTACTGCAATTAGAATCATCCTCCAGGATGCTGTGGGAGTCCTGAGGCCATTCTAATTTACCATGGCCTCAGAAAAACTTTTAACCAAAGGTCTCACAACCTACCTGCCTTTGCTTTTCTCCTGATCCTTGCTTTTCTTCTCCCCCAGAGGATGGTAAGATGGAAGCTATGTGCCATCACTACTTATATGAAGAAATATCGCTGGGTATGCAATTTTTCAGAAACCCTATGTATCAAACGTAATTCTATAAACTGATCTTTCTTTCTGGTCTTCCAAACTGCAAAGCTATTGAAAGATTTAAGGAAAAATTAAAGCCCTTCTGTCATTTGCTTTCAAAAAATTTAAGATATTCTCTTTAAAGCTTTCCAGGATTGCTGCATAATTTGTCATGATATGAGGGAAATAAAAGACAAAATAAACTGTGAGAGAAAGAAAAGTGCATTTCTATGTAATTTGAAATCTTACATCAAACACATCAGGCAATCCCGCCTTGAAAAGCTTGCAATTCTCAGCATTCTCACTGCTGATATTATCATCAAAATGATGAAACAAGTGAATTCTGGTGATAAGAGCTATGTCCGTCACTAGTCAAGCATCATCAAGTCATCAAAACACCAAAATCACTGCCATCACCAACTGATGTTTATCCTGGGCACAGAAAAGCTTCTTAATCAACCAGGCCTTCTGAGCAAACCACCATGCACAAAACTAAGTCACATGTTTTGCATGCATCTGCTGAAAAAGGATCTACATAATGTCCTCTGTCTACCAAAGAAAATGTACTGACCAAACATAAATACTATGCACTAGAGATTATCTAGTGTGTATAAAATCTGTGTATGAAAACAATTGGAAATTAATTAATTTGCTGGTTGTCTTGTATTCTCCTGTTTGTGTTGGCTCACTGTTTATCATACTGCTCAACCACCTCTTCAGCTGTAGGAATAGAAGAAAGTCACCATATCTTGGTGATAGTTGTTTTCTAAGGAATGCCATGTGAAATAGTAGTGTTGGAAGAAAGGAGGCAGACAGATGGTCTGTAACTCATTTTCAGAGGATACATTTGCCTTTTCCCTTACTCTCAGTAATTCTCAGTAAGAGGTCCCTTTTCTTAAGAAAAGTTCTAACTACTTCCCAAACTTCTTAGCACTTTCTGCAGATCCTTTTGTTTCTGAAAAGATGAAAGAACATGCAGGTACACACAGCCACCGTCAGGTGAAAGAATGATACTCAGCTACAGTACCATCATTTAGGTACTTCTGTGATAAGAGGAACAGAGCTGCATCAGAGTCTTCACTAATAATAAAGAGATTCCCTATATCCTTTTTTTTTTGTTTGTTTGTTTTTTGTTTTTTGCATGAACATCAGACTACAGGTAATGAAGATGCACTGCAGAACTCCAGTGAATAAGATAGTGAACAAACTCAAGATCAATAAGAAATCTCACCTAAGAGTAGACTTCTTAAGGGTTACCGAAGGACAAGCAGTAGGCTTCTCTCTCACCACTCATTCAATGCATAATATGTAGTTATTTCCAAAGCCTGTATCTGATCTGGCATGGAAGTTAAGACCACAGTACAAATGCAGAGACAATAATGAAGATGCTGATCATGCACGTGTAGTTTGATTGGCATTCAGATAACCATACCATCACAGTATGAATGAACTCATTAGAGCTGTGCTGACATAAGGAATCTTGTGTGTTACCAACAGGTCTCCAGCTTGCTCTTAGAATCCTACTGAAAAGGAGCCATGTGATGCCATTGCCGGATAGCTGCACATTTATTGTCTTGAATTTCATGAGAAGGGATACATGGGGCATTGCAGAATATCTATGCAGCTCTTATTACCATAATATCTTGCTTTATGGTTCCCATGGTGAAAATAATGCTCTGGATGCTCTCCTGTATCTTGCAATGAACCCTAGTACACAGACACACCCACAATGCCCAACATCACTCAGTTTTGCTCAAGATCTCCTGATATCTGTCTTATCTTACACTGTATGTGTGAGTGCATGCATGTATACATGTGTTTTCTTCACACAGCACTTTCTATTAGTTCTGCTGAGCATTTACTCATTTTTTACTTCTGAAATCCCTCTCATTGTGTACAGTATCGAAAGGACTTGGGAATATCCTGCTCCACTGGAACCTTTGGGTGGAGTAATTCTCTTGGCAACAGTATCTCCAGTTCTTTTCTTCTTTAGGTGTAGTCCCATCTCTGGTTGTCTACAAGGTTTTATCACTGCTATTTCCAACAATGTCATTGTTCATCTACAGCAGACTTACATACATGTCATTACTGGCTCCTCAGTGTCCTGCTGCACAAGCCTTCTAACCAGAAAATCAAGCACTGTTTGACCATACTTCACAATTTTAGGGGCACTGAGAACCAGTGTATTGCTCCCAGAAGCAAGAGTAATGCCAGAGAGTGACCAGTTTCCTGCTATACAGAAACTCTCTGATAGGCATAGTTACAGACATGATTGCTTTTGCTACTGAAGTTATAAGGATATTTTAAGACTGCTTTCTGCAGTCCTGACTTTGCCTGTTCTCTCTCTCCAAGGTTGCCTGTTTCCTACCTGATGTTCTTCAAAGCTCAGGCTTCTTCAACAAGCCCTCCTTCACGCGCTTTTCCTTTACTCAGAATCACAGAATGGCTGAGATCTTTGGAGATCATCTAGTCCAAGCCCTGGGCTCAAGCAGGGTCATCTTAAGCAGGCTGTCCAGGACCACGGCCAGATCCTTTTTGGAACATCTCCAAAATATCCATCATTTTTTTTACAACCAACCTTTGGATATTTACGTACGTTGACAAGATTCGTCTATCTGAGCTTTCTCTTCTCTAGTTTTCCTCTCTGTTCTCTCAGCCTTTCCTTGCAGGATAAAAGTTCCAATCCCTAAACAATCCTAGCGGCCCTCTGATTCATTACCCAGTAGCTCTGTATCTCTCTTGTACTGGATAGCCCACACTTGAATGCAGTAGAGCAGGTGAAGCCTTACTAGTGCTGAGTAGAGGGGAAGGATCACCTCCCATGACCTGCTTTTTTTCTCTCCTTCCCTGCTCCACACCCGCACATGATCCATCTGTCTCCTATTATCTTTATCTCTACGTAAACAATTCTTAAAGAAGTTTGTAGAGCTGGTTTGCTATTCAACAACTGCCATCTTTTTTGAAGGACAGTAAATTCTTCACGAGCCATCTCACCCACCAGAGAAAAGAATTTCATATGCAACAACTGACCTTACTCCAAGTAACCAATTTTTCTTGATTCTAGGCAATAAGAAGTTGATGCTATGACCTTCCATCACAACAGTTAGTAAAAACAACCAGAAGTTAAATCAGACTTCAACATTTCCATATGAACAACTTCCTCCCCTCTTCCTGTTTGAAGTCCTTCTTCATTGACTTTACCAAGCAAGCAACTAAGTAACAATAAAGATGCAAATATATAGTGCAGGATGAGATCAGCTATGTCTTCATAAAATAGTCTAAGAAAAACAAATAGAAAAGTGTGTTTAAAATAAAATAACATTTAAGATTAGAGAGATTAGGTGATAATTAGACAAAATCGTTTATGTAGATTGAATATCAATAATAGACCTGCTGTGTACCTAACACCTAAGCTATGCAGAAGGATTTTGGGTGCTCATACCACAGGAATATTCAGAGCATATCTAATACAGGAATTGTTTCACAACATCAACTTGTGTAGTTTTAAGCATACCAGTACAGACTTTCAGTGTACCTAGACTGGGTACAATTGCATAAGAGGTTTTACAGATGAAGTATATTCCTGTAATACTGTGAGTAAAGTCTGACTTGGAATCTACCAGCTCAGATTTTAAGATTAATCATTTTAAATTTTGCAGGCTGCAAGCATAACCCTACAAATGCCATGTATTTGGATCTATATATATGTATACTTGGGTTGGTTTTTTTTTTAAAGAGTAGAGATCAGACAAATAAGCTAACTGAATAAACAGGTGGGACTATTTTCCAAAAATAAAATCAAGAAAATATTCCATGTATGAAATCAATTAACTTTCATGAAAGTCTTCAGATTTTTTCAAAGAAAATTGTTGACTTCTGATTTTTTCTCCATACTTTCCCCCCTCCTTTCCTTTCATTTTTTCTTTTCTTTTCATTTTATTTTACTTTATTTTTTTTTTCATTATGAATGCAACAAATGACCTTAGGAATTTTTCTTTCCTTTTTCTCTTTTTTGGGCTTTTTAATTTATGCTTTTTAATACTGATTTGGAAGCATAAATAAATAAATAAATAAATAAATAAACCCAAGCCCTTAAGGAAAAGAGAAGCTATTTCTACTCTTCCAGAAGTTTAAATACATACAAAATCACAAAATGGTATAGAATGTGTCTTATAAGATTACTACTCCTTCTTACTTCTCTGTATCTTCTCTTAAACCAGAAAAGCTTTTTAAAAATTCTTGAATGCTTTAGAAAGTTCTGGAAGAAGAAAACAAAAAATGAAGAGAGAAATATAGGTGAAAGAAAAGGAAGAAGAAAAAAATGAAAAAATATAAAATAAACTCACATGATTTTAATACTTGCCTTATATTAAGAAACAGGAGACTCAAATCAAAATACAGAAAACTCAAACCATTTGGAAAAGCATTTTGTGAAACGAATTTACAAAGTTTCCTTTATCAACCATTGCAGCAGAAAACCATCTTCTAAATTTCTATTTGTTTTTCCCTTCTAAAGTTTTGATAACTTGTATAATAAACAACTCCTGCCGGTGTCTCAGAAGTCTGTCCTGTCTCCTGACCCTTCATACAAGGTGAATGGAAATAACATTTTACTAACAAAGTGCCATTCTATTTGAGCCTCTCATTTTGAAAGGAGATGACAGAGAAAGAAAACTTGTGGAAAACAGTACGAGAGTGTAACAAGTCCTGGTGCAGTCTTCCTTTAAATCATATGACCATGGACAAGCTGGTCTGGATGGCTGTAGTCATGAGGTCCTGGGAAATCATTTATCAAATGCCAGTTCCCTCTGTCTGTTTGCAGGAACAGCTCTGATATGGCTTCTCCAGTCATTATTAGCTAGGTGGAAATTCAGTTATGGAGAACTTCAGACTTCATTTACAACTACAATAAACCTGACTGAAAAATATGCAGATAGTCTTGATCTACAAGTCAAGCAATGCTATAGTGCCATGCTTTGCCAGATTTGTCATTTGGCAGAAATTTGGATAGCAAGTATTTTGTATCCTGGGCTGCATCAAAAGAAGCATGGTCACAGCAGGTTGAGGGAGGTGATCTTGTCCCTCTACTCTGCGCTGGTGAGAGCTCACCTGGAGTACTGTATCCAGATGTAGAGTCCTCAGTATAGGAGAGATATGGACCTGTTGGAGTACGTCCAGAGGAGGCCCAGAGAAATGATCCAAGGGACCTCTCCTACAAGGACAGGATGAGAGAGCTGACTGGAGCTGATCAGTTTGGAGAAGAGAAGGCTCTGGGAAGGCCTAAGAGTGTCTTTTCAATATCTAAAGGAGGGCTATAAAAAAGAAAGACAAACTCTTGAGAAGGGTCTGTTGTGATAGAACAAGGATAAATACTTTCAAGCTAAAGGACAAGAAATTTAGATTGGATATTAAGAAAATTTTTACAGTAAGGGTGGTCAGGCACTGGCACAGGTTACCAAGAGAGGTGGTGGGTTTCCTGTTCCTGGAGACTTTCAAGGTCAGGCTGGGTGGAGCTCTGAGCACCTGATCTAGCTGTAGGTGTCCCTGTCCACTGCAGGGATGTTGGACTAGGGGACTTTTAGAGGTCCCTTCCAACTCAAAGATTGTGCAATTCTATGAGGCATTCAGAAGCACTATAATACAACCAAGATGGCATCACTCTGAGAGACAACTACTACTTCTGAGAGTTTTCTAAATGTTACTTGGACTCTCAGAAGATTTCTTTCTTTCTTTTTCTTTTTTTACTGAACAGTCACAGATGAAACCTCTCCAAAGGATCTCATATCATCCTTCAAAACTGGATGCCATATCTGCATCTGGGAAACACCAAAGTTCATCATCAGTGTATCCCAGTTCACTCCTTTAAATAAATACTCTTGTAATAAATACACCGCTAATATCTAGTCTCATGAACACAGCAGAAAAGATGCTGTGATTGTGTAAAAGGATCCAAGCACTCAGCAGCAGATGTTAAAGAATCTCAGTATCTAGTCTGGATAACATAGTCTGAATTTTCAGTCACGTGGAAAGGAAATAAAGGCAATACTTTCAAATGCAACCAGAAATTTTAAGAGTGGTGTTCGTGCTCCATAGCCAAAATTAGATGAGTTTGTGTTTGCTTGGAAATTATAAGAGACAAGACGGAATTTTCCAGACCCTGCACAAGTCCATCCCTGTCTACTCTCTTGCATCTGGTATCACTGCTCCCCGACCCCACTTCCCAGCTGCTCCTTGCTCATGAGGCTCCATTTAGCTCAGAGACAGAGAAAGGCTCTGAGCTCTTTTCATCCTAATCCCTTCTAAAATACACCCTGCCTTTTACTGAGCTTGCCAATGCAATCGCAAGTGGTGCTACATAACTAATAAAAATAATTACCAAGCTTTGAAGATCATCCAGGATAGTTTTTGTGTCTTTTCTCTGTCTGATTACATGGTAAGTCTCATAAGAATGTATTTCATTTTCCCTATTTGCTATCAACATTTCAAAAACAGTCTCATCAATAAATATATCCAAAGCTGAGGATAGAAGGGCTGTTCTCATGTTTAAGTCCAGTTTCACCCATGCAAACATAGACTTTTGCAGCGTCACAATGGTAATTAAACCTGCACAAAATCCTTTGCCCCCACGGAATCACTAAATCCCTTTGAAGTTCCAAGGGACTAAAATACAAGCTATGATTTGCAAGAAGGAATAGTCATTTTCCCATCCTTAAAATCTACACACAATAGTACTAAAGAGGGAGGAGGACTATCTTGGTGTATATATAACTGCTTATTCATTGTGCTTTCAGAGCAAGCCAGGTAGGAGTCCCAGAAGAAATGTGCCTGCAGTCTCCTACCACTTCTGCCACATAAGCATCTTCTAGTGCCATCTAGCAGCCACCTGAGATATCTACATCAGCAAAGATAAATTTTTGCACCCCACTGGTTCTGTATCTCCTAAAACACGTTCTGCCTTCCTCTTTCATTTCAAACCTCTTTCTAATTTAGCATTCAGACCTCAACAGCTGAATGGCCTTCAAAGAGCTGCTGTAGATCCATGTTGCTGCATACTATTGCCCTCAGTAGTGTTCTCACACCTGTGGTGTCACTGTAGGGGATTTTTGAGTCATTCAGGAATGAAAACGGCTCCTAACCTCCTCTTTAGCATCTCTCCATTGGCTCCTAACCTCCTCTAAGAGTTTCACCACTAGTAGAGTTCATAGCACAGCTCTCCAGTACTTCAGAGTAGAGGAACTTTCATGTTAGCATATAGCCCAGATCTTACTTTCACAATGCTGCTGCCTAGCCCTTCTGACTTCCTTGGCCAATGTGTAATATATTCATTGCATATAAATACATTAAAAGAAATAGGAGAAAAGGAATTTTGCATGTTTTTTCTATTGGTTTGTTGGTTTCTATTAAAAAACTTGTACTGTTTTTCCCAGTAGAGAAACCTCTTCCTCATTCAATAGCTCATAAGTGGGTAAATATCTGTCGAAGTAATACTGACTCAGTACAGTTCAAAAGAGTTTCTTTTAGTTTTATTTATGAGAGAAGTTATTTTTTTTAATCCCAAGAATAACTAACTCTTGATCAGTCCTTCAGCTGATAAAATATAAAATTGTTTCAAGACACTGCATTACTGTTGCAAGTCATCCTACCAGAAGTTTTTGTCATCAAATCATGGATGATCTTTAACAGAAAAGAGCTAGGCTGAACTGGAATTCTTATTTCTGCTGAATAACCAAATTGAATTAATTCTATAGGGCTGACAAAATCAACATTCAGACATAGACAACACTTTTTTTTTTTTTTTTAATTTTCTTGTATTTTGTCCTTTTGTGAGAAATGCCTTCAGCTAAATCAGAAGTGTTTTGTGAAAATGGGCTATGATTCCTCTGGTTGCCAGCAGGGTGGAAACCACACCTGGGACAACAAGGAGGTTGCTGGCAGATCTATGACTGCCTAGTTTCTCCATAATATGGCCCTGTTTTGCGCAGCAAGGAGCCAATCTGTCTAGTCACCAGGGCTGGGATTCCCCATGGAAAACATGGCCCAATGGCTGGCAAGGGAGGGGTGGAGGATGAGGCAAGATTACTGTTCAAATCACTCCTCCACATCTCATGTGGGATGTGCCTTCCAAGATATGAAGCCATCCTCCAAGTACAAAATGCCCTGAGCTAAAATCAGCCCAATTAAAAGAGTTAGAGACTTAATAGATGAAACACTTTTCCAACTGGTATTTAAAAAGCAGGAATGGAAGATTTGGTATAATAGTATATACTCAGAAGAATAAAAAATATATATATATTCTACCAACAAAATAAGCAAACTCAAATCTGCAACAGTGTTCAGGCAAAGACTTCAGAGAAAAGTAGATGGTTCGTACTCATGACATGAGGACCAGATCCAAACCCACTGACTGCCTTGGCATTTCTACTTAGGTCTGAATAGGCCAAAACCAGGTAAAATTCCCTGAATAAGGGTATAAAGCGTTGGTGTATACATTGTATTAACCAAAAATCCACCAAATAACACAATAGAAAATAAGAACGTTACATTTCTGTTAATATATTTTGCTTGTCATCTGATCACCTCAAATATAAAATTAATGCAATTTCTATTCATTATTTATTCAGTGTACTATTTATAGATGCTCCGAAGCCAAATCAAGCTGATTTGTGCCATCTGCTGGTAAAGTAAGGCTTTCCAAATCCTAAGCACTTTATATCTACTACAGAGCTACAGTTTATTTTAAAACTGCTTATTTATAACTAATTATTATTCACTGTACAAGAATACTAGTTAATTACACTCAATCTAATATACAATCTGTCTGTTAAATAATACCCCATTCACATTTGAGGATGATCAACAGTATCATAGGAAAAAATAATCCAGTAGCATCTTTGATTAGAGTGACATTTTATTATGATTCTACTGAAAAACCTCAGATGTACATTATTAAACCAAAACTTTCATTTAGTAAGCCTAGATGCAGGACAAAACTAATTCCTCAGTTTGCACTTCCTTTCTGTTTATGAACTACGGTGTTAGTATTGTCATATCTGCAAGCACAATCTTTCACATCCGAGTTACCTGTTTAATATGGAATCCTTATTCTGTTTACACTAGAGCTGAAGGTGTGCTGCTCCTCTCACACAAGGCACTGCCCCTCTCACACTGAAATGCCGTGGTCAAAATGGCTGAACTCAAATTGTGACCTACTTGCTCAGAGAAGAGAATCCCTACAGCATGGAAATGCCATTACAAGAGAAAACCCTGGAAGACTGAGCTTGCATAGAGCAGCAGAATGGATAGATGGGATACGCTATTCTCCTGCATCAAGAGATTGAAGTGAAAGGGAGTTTTTTTCAGCTTCTGGACAGCACTAGCAAAAGAACAAATGGGTGTTGTCTGGCCATGAGTATATTTAGGTTGGAAATTAGAAGGCTTCTAACCATCAGAAGAAAGAGGTTCTGTGACAGCCAGCCAAGAGGAGATGTGGAGGCAAACTAGTTTTAAGATAGATCTTGGTAACTTAATGAGAGGGATTATGAATCATGGATGTCTACAACAGTAAAAAACTGGTCTTGATGACCCAGGCAACCCCTTCTAGTCCTCTATTCTGACATTTCCCAGAATGTTCCTCTGCTTTGACTTCAATATGGTGCCTGATTTCTGACAGCAGACTTAGCTGCCTGTCAGGTTCCAAATTACTGAAGAGATCCATCGATCTCAAAGCCTTTCATTAGTTGGGATATGATTTTGTAGGAGTGACCAATTGCCTTTTGTGTCTAAATCCTATGATGCATTTGTCAGATCTGTCTTCTAAAGCTTTAAACATAGTTTGCATTTATTTTTACTGTAGGCTGCAGGCAATTGGCGCATTAAAACTGAATGAAGAAAAACCAATAACTTTTAAGTACAATAATAAAGGAATCAACTAAGATGTAATTATCTGTTCAAAATATATGTTTAACAAAATCACCACAACACCAAAAAACAGAGGGGAAAGGGAGATGAGTTACTGTAAATATGATATGCAATGTAATTTAATTTTGAAATGACCACATGTTGCTTTCAACTTATTCTTCAATACAAATGATGGGGTATTAAAAATACTAATACGTGACCCAGTATCTTCAGATATTGGTCAGCTGCTACTAGGAAGCAGATGACATGCTGTTTAAAAATGGTGAGCCCCCAAAATCCCAGCTGAAATTCAAAAAATAATAATAATAATAATAATAATATAAAAACCCAATGTCTCTCAAAACTGTAAATCCCTTTTTAAAATTCAGTTCCAACATAAACATAAAAATAAAGCTATGAGCTGATACTGTTACAAACAGCCCTCTGCCTTTCCCTCTCTAGTTGCCATTTCACACTCTCCAGCTGCTGAGACAATCTGAGTATAATAAAGTAGTAGTGTAATGCTCAGGAAGTGATATGGAAGTGTGCATGCTTGCGAGTCAGCGTATAAAGGGCAGAGAAAACACAACATGTGCAACTCCCTAGGCACCTTTCTGGAATTCTGCCCCTCCTGCCTGCCTGTGATTAAGCACACTGCACAGTGTTTTTATGAGGATCCTCTGAGAATCGTTTAGTTTTGTTTTCCCGAAGTACGAAAATGTCAAAGTTCTTGAATTGCTTCATTCAGATGTCCAAGTGAATCAAATTTAATTCTGAAAAAGTGGAAATACAAGAAAGCCAGGACCTCATACCATTTCAAATTATATTTAGCTAATCTTCCTCATTTTGGAAGATTTTGCTCTTTGGAAACATCTAGCCTGGTTGGATTCTATTCCTCATCCAGAAAACACTGAAAGCCATCCCAAAAGCCATCTCTCTGGTATGCCTCACTGCACCTTCCACACAGAATGGAATAAATTTAGGAAAGAAGCTGGAATATGCAAAACTGGCTGCAGAGAATGTCCTCTACCAATATCTGTACCACATACCTATGTAAACTTACTACTCACCTGAATAAAGCACGTGGAGTCAAGAAATTCCCACTGAACACAGTGGGAAACAACTGCTAGTTGAATTTGGATCACAACCTTTACCTATTTACCTAAACGTGAATGTTCGCCAACAGCTGCCCCAGGCCATGGAAAGGATTGATCACATTAATGACAACTGATGTTAGCCTCTGAAAATCACAGAATCAGAATTGCAGGGGTTGGAACACTTCCAGGAAACAACATAGTATCATAGAATCACCAAGGTTGGAAAAGACCCACAGGATCGCTCAGTCCAACCATCCACCCAGCACTCACGTGGTTCTCACTAAACCATGTCCCTCAACACAACGTCCAAAGGTTCCTTGAACACCTCCGGGGTCGGTGACTTCACCACCACCCTGGGCAGCCCATTCCAGTGCCTAACATGCACCTATCACGCTCTTTTGTGCAAATTCCTCCTTCACAGAATCAAAGAACTGTGGGGGTTGAAAGGGACATCTAGAGATCATCGGGTCCAAACACCCCACAAAGCAGGTCCCCTACAGCAGGCGGTACAGATGGGCATCCAGGCAGGCCTTGAATATCTCCAGAGAACAAGAATCCACAGCCCCGCTTGAGCAGGCTGCTCCAGTGCTCACAGTTCTAGGATTCTGTGACTCTTCAACTATATGAACCGCAAAAAGCTTCAAAAATATTGTCATTCCTTCCCGCTGGGTTTCTATTTTCAGCTCTTCAGACTCGACAGAGGTGGTGCCATTGGGAAATATAATTTAGGCAATCAGATTGTAAGAGCACTCCCACAAGGGTTTTCAAAAAGGTTCTGCAGCTCTGCCTGTTTTCCACCACTAATGCAGCTGTACAATATGCTATTACCTTGTAGCTGTTGATTACTTGTGTTTTCAGGCAAGTTCTAAACTTTTTGTATTGAAGTTAATTATTAACTAAATGTCAACTTACAATTTCCAGTTATGTGCTGTTTCTCCAGAGAGCCTCTCCAGAAAAATCATAGCTTACTGTCATCAGTTCATATCACTGACTGACACTGATCTGAACTGTGTCTTGGATTTTAGTTTTGCTTTTTTTTGTTTTGTTGGTTTTTTTTAAGTGGTATCAGAGGTTAAGGTTTACATATTCTTCATAAAGCCCCTTAATTTAAGAATGCTTCCTTCTCCCTCCAGTCCTCTACTTATTCTTTAAAAAAAAAAAAAAAAGCAGAAAACAACCACGTGTAGAAAAGAGACCACCATGAGTCCATTTGAAACCATTTGCAATACTGAGCCTAATAAAATGTGTGGCTAAGATTTTGGCCTTTTCAGTGGCACTGGGAGTTATCCTATTTCCTTCAACAGGCAAATTCCAATCATAAGATGTCCAGTTCCCGACAGTGAATTATGCACCTTTTCTCACTTGCCTAGTCCCTGATTTTCCCTTCTTTTTCCTCCTCCAAGGACTGTTTCTTTTTCTACTGAACACTCCCTAGCATTACTTTGGGACTAGATTCTGGAAAATGCTTCACTCATTTCATTGTACTTTTCATACTGGATTTCATGATGTAAGTATGCACTTCACCATACCATTCCCCGCCTCATTTGATTTTTCGTCACATTTTAACAGGGCTGCTCCAAAAGTAAAGCCTCTTACTTTATTATGTCAGCCCACAAAGTCAGAAGATGGTGTTGGTGGTATGGCAGCAGAGACTGAACCTTCCCACCAATATTGCACTACATTTTGTTACTGTGCAGCAGATGGCAGCAGAAGGGAAGTGTGACAGAATGGCATTTGACATGAAAGCATGATTGAAGCAGAAGTGGAAATGAATTCCTTCAAACAGAAAAAATGACTCACTGACATTCACTGGCACTTGCTGAACATTGATGGGGACCAAATAGTGGACATGAGAACAGTGAGGTGGTGGGTGTTGTGTTTCAACAGTGGCTAGAAATGCAAGCCATGTTCCAGACAGCCATGGATATTTTTACCACAGGGATATTCAGGCTTTTAATCATCACTGGTGAAAAGGCATAGCTAATGACAGTGATTGTATCAAAAAAAAAATAGTGTTTTATGGCTGAGAATTTGCTTTATCAAATAGAGTTATTGTGTGTTTTCATTCAGGCCAGCAAAAAGTGGTAGAAGGGAAGACAAAAATGAGAATCCAAAGTTCACCTGAGAACTAACTGCTCCAAATGGAGCAGCTGCATGTTAGACAACATTATATTACACAATGATTCCCTACTAGACTGAAGTAGTACTTTGTTGGGTGGAAAATGTGACATATCTGCTTTCAGCCTGCAACATGTCTAGAAATCATAAAAATCAATGAATAGCTGTATGCCTTTCTACTAATTTCATGTGAAACGTCAACAGTAGGAATATCTTAACAGGAATAATGCTGAGATGGCATTATTTGCCTTCCCTCACCCTGAAATTTGCTTTTGAAAGATGCACTCATTTCCATTCAAATATCTGATTTTAAGGAGAGCTGTTACTTTATCCATCTATTTTCCATTTTCTTCTACATGCAATCTGAGACCCCACATGATCCCTTTCTCCTATATATGTACAAAATTGAAAGAAGATAGAAACATTACTGTTTATTTCTGTCTTCGGTTATGAATGCTTAACTCAGCAAACTTCGAATCACAAGCTAGCAGTGAAACTCTGTTTGGAGTGTCTCTTTTCTTCAGTATTCAAGATCTCTTTAGGACTTGAGGAAAAGTTTTTGTCATACAGTTGTTAAACATGACCCAGAAGGTACCTGTCATGATGGAAAACATAATATAGCAGCTTTCTGACGATTGTGTTTGTCTACTGTCAACAGAGAATTTGTGAAATTTGTTACCTGTGATCCTTATTTTTTATTCTTAGAAATCTAGTTCCAAAAAACAGTGGGAACGTTGTTCTGCCCAGAAACTTATTTCAGCATTCAACTGGAACTCCTGCCTAATGCAGATTTTGTGCCTCCATAGGACTTCCACCTTCCCTTATGTGTAGCTTGCAGCTATTTCCATTAAGTCACAGAACTCTTTTAAGGTTTAATTCATGTGTCTGCAGGAGCAGACAGTCATGGAGACAATGTTTTGGGTAACAACATATAAAAATTAAAAATAAAAGGACAGAGCAGAGCAGAGACTGCCAATAGTAAATTCAAGTTGACAGACTTGTACAAACGTCAACACTTAGAAGAGCTGGGTCATTAGCTTTGTGTTTGTATTCCCTGTGCCAGGAAGGGAAGGGCAAATTGTTTCCTGAGAAAGGGTGTTATATGTAACAGCTCACATCTTGCCAGACAGTTGTACTGCCATCAGGCTCAATCCTGTTAATATTGATCAGACAAAGAAAATCTCCTGGCATATCTGGTTCTGCTTCCTCTAGCCATCATTATCTATGCTAAATCATGAGGAACTTCTGGCTTGCCATTGAAGAAGCACAAGAAAATTTGAAGGACCACACCAAAACCTCAAGCAAGAGTGGAAAAGCAGCCAGAATCTAGCACATCATTTAAAAAATCCTAATGAAGCAAGAAAGGGGCACAGCACATGAAATCTAGAGGACACAGAGCTTTTATGGATGCACAATGAAAAGAAGTTGTACAGGTGAAAAGCAGAAGAGCAAAGGACAGCATAGGTTTCTAGCATGTAAAATGTTTCTTTCAACAGTAAATTGATTTCTAGGCATTTAGAAACTTATGTGAGGTTTGGAACCAAATAGATAAATATAAAGCAAATGAGCATTTGCAGAAGTGAAAGGTAGGTTGAAAGAAATTTCTTCCAGATAAATACTTAGGTCAGAATCCCATCATCAGCTTCCCTGCCTTAAAGATCAAGAGGCTACTTAGTAGCAGCCAACAAAATGGTTGGTGGGAGTTTGCCAAAGAGAGCCACATGCTGTTGCTGGAAAAAATCTGTCACAACTGAACTTGGTATATGTATCTGAGATCATCATTCAGGGAGTCAGAGAGACTAGCTAAACTGCACAGTTTTTATTGACCACAATTAGTATGAATACACTTAAACTGGGTATGTGAATGCAAGCAGTAAGCAGCCCTGCATTTCATCTGGAGATCCACATCTTATTCTTTGTGCAAGGACTTCTAGAGCATGGATGTCAGCAGCCCTTGTGCAGACAAATGCTTTTTTTATTATGAGATTGGAACACAGAGTGAATTCTAGGAACTTTAAGTTTGCTTTCTCAGTGCTATATAAACAACCTCCTAAACTATGAAATAATCTGAAATAACTTAGCTTTAAAAGCTAGAAATACCAAGAACATTTTACATCCCTCAATTTTATTCCTTTAGTACTGTTTGAAAGAACTGTCCACACAACTGAGAGGTGTTATATCCCTAAATCAGCTGTTCTGTTTATATTTCCTGACATGGGTGGAAAAAGCATAACCAAAGTAATTTCCAAAGGTACAACACAATACCTTGAAGTAAAGTGACAAAGACTTAAAATCTGTTCCCCAGATAAAGAGGATTAACGGGAATCGCATGATACAGATATTGAAATCCTTGAGATGCATGAAACATAAGTCCTTTAAATGGAAGAACAGAGACTGTAGATAAGATCATTGGGGGTTGAAAAAAAGAAAAATAAATAAGACCCCAAAATCAGCTATATGAGGTGCATAAACAACATTTTAAAATTAACTTAAGAGGAAAAGAATTTTTGGCTCTGTCTCACCAGCAAAGTAAATTGAAAATTCAACAAGGTATTCCATTTCTTACACTTGCCGTGATCCTTTCCACACTAAAAGACTAGAATATGGTAATTTCTCTGACTAGACAGACCACCTTCCACTATTACTAAGAGGAAACAGTCATTTCAGATTCCCATCTCAGGAACATAAGTCTCCAAAAATGTTATCCAAAACAAATTATTCATTCATGACATTCAATAAGCAGTACCTATTTTTCTTGCAGAATGTTCCAGACATGACTTCCAGGTCTCATCTACCCTCTTCCTGTTGGAAAAAGCTGAAGTCTCTTTCACTTTCTGGAAGGCAATTGCTTCAGAATAGATTACTCGGTTCTGGAAACCTTCTCAAAAGAGTCCTTAATATTATTTCTTGGTTCTTTAGGCTGTACTCAGATAGAATGCCAAATCCTCCCTTGAAATTGCTGAAGAATGCTCTCAAAAAGGGCCACGATCAAACATTCCAGGAACTGCACAAGCACAGGTCCAAGAACATAATAATACTTCCAAATAACAAAATTTTTGTCATTCGTCTTCACTAGTGATCTCACTTAAAGAAAAGTATGGCAACTGAGATTCTGGGTGTTCCTGGCAATAAGCTTGGTTGCCTTTTTAAAAACTAGCTTAATTTCAGATGATTTCCATTATTAGTTATTTTAAGCAATTACAATGAAATGAAGTGCCAAATGGATACCAGAAGATGCTTTAATTTAATTATATGCCTAATAATCAGCATGCTACACTAAACTTGCTGAAGTCTGGAAAACAGTTATGAAAATGAACTCATATTTTTCCTCTCAAGGTTTCTAGGGCTTTTCTTATTCTAAGTGTGCAGATATTACCACTAAAATACTTCTGCTTTATTATTTTGCATAAAAGAGATCTTCAAGTTTTGTTAAAACTGCAAATGGTAAGGGTCAGTTGCAATGCAAGAGGCACTGGCTTCTAATCATCATTCTGAGAGAAGCATTCACATTGACCACCTCATTCTGAACTAAAATAACCAGATCTAGTAAATGAACTTTGTACCATTAAACATGTTGTTTTCATCCAAAGCATTCTAGGTTGACTTAATAGCCTGGCTGAAGAACACAGTGTGATATTTCCCAGACACATACTCAAACAACGTTCTCCCACTCAGCACTTGAATGGCTGAATGGCAAAAACCAAACAAAGAGGCTGTCAGCAACGCACTTATGTACCTGCTCTAGTACTACTGGTAGCAGAAGGACTTAACTGCTGGCTTACACCTTTTCTTTAAGTCTAAGCTTGAAAGAACATTTAAAGTAGCCACATAAATAGAACCTTTAAATATATTATTAAAGATTGTCACATCCTTAAAAAGCAAATGATAAGTAGGGTAACTATTTACCCTTTCATCTTTAACGTAACTCAGAGCACCAACATTTGTAGTCATCAAAATGTAAGGTATTGCAGACAAAAAAATTACTGATATTTAACACACTGCAGAAGAGAGAGCTGAAAGCAATTTCACTCAGTGGCTAAGTTGCTCCACCCAAAACTATGACTGGAATTCAAGAGCCTCCAGTACCCTACACATCAGCTGTTATACAGGCTTCTTTTGTTTTGGTGCTTTCAGTACATACAAGTAACAAAAATACCAGAAAAATGCATGAGGGCTGCTCCAAAAATAATGCCTCCTACTTCATTATGTTAGCCCACTACATCAGAGGTGGATATTAATGGTATGGCAGTAGAGTTTCAACCTCCCCACCAATATTCTGTTTCATTTTGTTGCTCTGTGGCAGAAGACAGCAGAGGAGCAGCACGGCAAAATGGCATCTGAAATGGAAGTGTGGATGAAGTGAAGGTTTATCACTGAATTCCTCCAAGCAGAAAAAAAATGGCACCCATTAACATTCACCGGTGCTTCCCAAACACTGATGGAGATCAAACAGTAGCTGTGAGCACAGTGAGGCCACAGGTGGTGTGTTTCCACAGTGTTCTAGACAGCCATGCACAGCTGTCACACCACAAAATGAAAGCATTTGTGGGAATCAGCTAATGGTTGGAAAATAGCATTTTGTAGCTCAGAATTTGCTCAAACAAATAATGTTATTGTGTTCCTTGTGTCTATTGTAGTTCCCATGAAAAAAAATAGGAGATGTTGCTTTTGGAGTAATGTGTGTACATAAGCTGTGATCAATTTTCTCCATAGATCAAGCAACAAACCTCACCTGACCCAACAGAAAACAAACAAAAGTTTTGGTCAACAAAAGGGTTGAGTGATAATTTGATGCAATTTCTCACAAAAACCAAAAGTTTCATTGTTGCCTGAAAAAAAAAAAGAAAATGTTAATCCATACATTAAACTTTATTAAAAATAAAAAATTAGGGTAAAGAAAAGTAAAGTAAGATTCAAAACCAGAGAGACTTAAATAATTCCACGTAGCAGATAGACTATGCTAAGAGATGTACCTATCTGCTAAGAATTACTTAGCAAGATTATCTACAAATTGCAAAATTAATATTATATAAATATCCTAAACTATCCAAAGAACTCTATATTACCCACAGAAGAAGAAATTCATACAATTTTTGTCACTTACTAAATGTATTACGAAAATTGCTAAGCACACCACAGACAAAATCACAACTGCCTTAAGCTGATCTACCTGCAGGCTACTGCAAAAGTGCCAGCCCCACCCTTTTCTGCAGGTCCTTTTGCAGTTCTTTGTTTCAGCTCTAGCAATTATTGTTTTATTGCAGGTCAGATCATCTCACTGATCAGATTTAAAACAATTCTCTCTCTTTCCAGTTAATTTTCAGCCTGATGAGCTACTTCTTCTACAGCTTCATGAGTTCTGGAACTGATGTAAAGAAAGAGGCAGGAGAACATGGCCAGAACAAAGGTGGGCAGTTACACTGAAACAGTGTAACTGTCAACCAGCCTAAGATATTTATGAAGCACTATGAGAGTATGAAAGCTATGCAGTTACAGTGAGAGGACAGACTGATGTGAAATTGACCTTAATAGCATCTGACTAAATATATTTTATGCCACTGAGATACCAATGAGTGCTTGTGGATAACTATATTATAGCAGTTTTGGAACAGACTCATTGTATTGCTTTACACAAGAGGAGTCTTCCTGAAGTCTCATTAACCTCATTATACAGGCCACTTCCCCGCTCTACCTACCCTTATTTCCATTTCTTCACACCACCTTGCAAAATCATTAATAGAGTACTACTTATTTAAGGTGAAGCAGGAATTAATTTCTAATGAGTGATTCATAATAATAACCAGCCATCTTCCAGCTAGGAAGGCTCTAACCCTTGAGATAAAGCTATTGCAATTTTGAAACAGCTGGTTTTAAGATGAGATTCTCCTAAGTTATTTAATACATGTTACTTAAAGCTAATGTAAGACCAGAGTAGCTAACTAGAAGAGATCATAATTTTACATATGTCAGCATTAAACAAATAACATAAAAAAGGATGAGCAATATTCCAAAAGGAAAGTTTTTGTAAACAGAGAAAAAGGACAGAAAATGAAGATTAACTTTATGTACATCTCTGAACAAAGAAAGAAACAAGTCCAGAAGAGAATTAAATATGAAAAAAAATGATGACAATCAATGGAAGATGCACCACTAGGAAACAACATCTGACTCATTGGCAACAAATCATCCACTGAAGCTTGCATCACAAAGATCCAGCTAGATGACATTTCAAGCCCTGTACTAACCAATCTATTCTCCACCCCACACAGGCAGGACAAGACATCTCCCAACATGCTATCTGTCTTCTCAACAAACATTATATTTAAAAGATTGGCCCCTTATGTAAGACAAATACCGCTGGATTCATTTATTCAGCAACAGAAACAAATTTAATGCAAAGTCAAGTTAAATTATAAGCAAACATAAAATAAAGGATTTAAAGGTGAGGTCAGTGGTACTTTAATGGGGGATACTCAAGAAAGATCTGTCATTCTGGATAAGTTCAAGACACATCTTATCAATGCCAGATGTCTAAGCTCTGAAGTTCACTTCTATACCTCTTTAGTAAGCCATTCCTAGTCCAACCATTGAAGCCTTTCACATTTGAGCTTTTTGTCAGTGCTACATCTCCAGTATATTCTTCCATAGGACTTGAAAACATTAAGATAATAGAGATAACCAAACCACAGAAATCCTGGGTAAGAAGCAGCCACAGAAGATCTGTTTTAATTTCCAGCTCTGAAAAAGGAGTGTGCGAATTTAGAATATCCCTGACACTCATCTCCTCTTAACATTTCTGATGATAGGGATTCCTCAACCTCTAAAATTTTACATTTTACATATCCTACAGAAAGAAAGACTCCTCTAATACTTAATCTAGATTTCCTTTGTCAATTTAAATTGGTTACAGTCAACACTGGTAACAGTTTACTGTTGCCCTTCTTCTCATAATATTTAAGAATTAGTGCCTTTCCTAGCTCTGTACACATTCTTAGACTTGCATAACATAAGACCTCAGATTAGATCTTCCATGTATTTTGTTTTTCAGTATCATTAACTTTTTTTCTAGTCATTCTCAAAGAATGAGGCTCCGTAGCAGGCAGTTACATACCACACCGTCTGAGTTCAAGGTCAGAAAATGTAAATGTCATTTCAGGGACAACAAGGACTTATCTCCTCCTATTAAGGTACACAGAGTTCAATATACATAGGTTACTCTGCAAGTAATGCATCCTACTTATTTTGCCACAATTAATTATGCATTTTTATTAGAAATGAACAAAAACCTGCAGGCTGCACTCTTAAAAATTTGCACCAGTGAAGGTGACTCACTGTTTCACTGCTACTATGATGACATTGTTGCTAGGATAACATTGCCCACGCAGTCCATCTTTCATCAGCCTGAACAAATGGAAGTCAGAAGATGCCAAATCCAAATGCTACAGTAGATGTGGTAGAACAATCCAGTTAAGACCAGCAATGCGCTCCCATGGTCTTCAAACTGGTATGGGACTTGGTGTTATCATATGACAAGAGAAAGATTGTCTCTTGACTGGTCTGACTCCGGAAGTTTGAGCCTTCAGTTAATCAGCATCTTCAACATTTTCTCCTATGGTAAGTTTACATCTTGCCACTCTACAGTCTGCCATTTTGACTCCAGCTCATAATGATGACAGTACATCTCATCACTGGTAATGACATTATCCAGGAAACTACCACCTGTAGCCTGGTATTGGTTTAATGGTTCCTAACAAACTCACAGAGTGTTCTTTTTTTTCCTGTGTGAGCATTTGTGAGAAGCATCTGGCCCAAATTTTGTGGTATTCCAATGTTGCCATTGTTGTTACCAGTGCAGTGAGGCAGATATCCAGGTCTGTATACAGTTACCTGTTTATAATCTGCCAATTCACGTGGATGAACTGATTGAGACACTCTTTTACCCTGAAAATACTCAGCTTTCTGACAACATATAGTAACTGTGATTTCAATTTTAATATGCACATGTAATATGCTCTGAAAGAAAAATAAAGACTTCTTATAAGTGACTTCAAAACACTTAGTGTTTCACATTCAAAGGGACTCTCAAGACAGAGTATGTTTCTCTCTGTATACAATTCAGCTGACTGCAGATAAGAACATGTTATTTTTCATAAGGGATGGGACAAAGCTTGTACTTCATCTAGTGGCTGACCTTCCTCTAGCAGGGGGTTAGAACTTGATGATCCTTGAGATCCCTTCCAACCAAAGCCATTCAGTGATTCTATGAAATCACATCATCTTTAGAAAGTCCATCAAGGTCTTATCTGAGAGACACTAATCATTCATCTCAAACGGTGTTGCAGAACAAACAGACGAAAAGGAAAAAAAAGGGGGGGCACAGGCCTGGAAATTTGAAAGAGAGAAAAGTGTGTAAGCAAAAAGCACAGGCCTGGAAAATCCATGAGAAGTGTTAGAGAAGACTAGGATTACTTCATGATTTAAAAAAAGAACAGTCATAATAAAGTAACAGGACTTAATAGCGTGTCTTGTGACATGACTATAGGTGTTTCAGTAAAATGAACAAATATTGAATACATATACACACACAAAACAAACTGAAAAATGAGAAATTCAAACACAGTCAAAGACGTGTATACAATGACTAATGACATTCAGGATCTTTGTCCTGCAGAAAGATAATGAGACTGAGGAATTACAGGAAAAGCAGTGAGGTATCATCAATAGCAAAAAATTCCCTTTCATAACACCAAAAAAACAAACCAAAAAACAAAAAACCTGCATATTATACACTGCTTCAGACCTGAAACAATCTCCTAAATGCTAGTACATGAAATAAAATCCAGTGATGGGGCAGACAGCAACATTTCAGCCTACTGTGGGTTATTCCTCTTGTTCTCTGAAACATCCACAACTCACTGCTCTCGAATCCACCCCCAAGAGCTAATGCCTGAGCTGGTATGACATCTCCTAAAATCATGAATGTACAGATTCATAAAAGCATAATTCCAATTTATGAACACATGTAATTCATCTTTGCAGAGAAAGAACGTATCAAGAATTTTTTTATTTGTGAGGAATAGTTGTACTTCTGCTCAATTTCAAAGAACATACACCTGTCTATTCCTCTCTACTGCTACAGCTCTCAAAAGGCTCCCTTCTATCTAACTCTGGATGATTTTTCAATACTGCACATAAATATATCTCAGTGCTTGGATGACTATAAGTAAATACAGATATAAATGTACATACAAACTTCCATATAAAAATACTGTAAAATAAAGTGCCTTTAGTGAGTTTGAAACAGGAGTTGTCCAACCAATTACAGATTCTAAATATGCAATTCAAAGGCATCTTGCCAACAAAAGTCTTTGCAACTAAATGTGCAGCTCTTGATTAATTCTGAGGATGGTTTTGATTGGAAAAAAAAAAGGGGGGGGGGAGATATGGAGAGGGAGGAGGAAATTTACCATTATTAAAACTTTGTACATTAGTAAAAGCATTCTGTTTATTAAAAAATAATTATAAGATTTTTTATATATATTTTAGAAAGGGATATTGGATATAGCATGTATGGTTTACTATTCATTCTCTTCCATATGAATTTCATTTCCAAATACACTTTGATATTATGTCTGAACTAGAAAGAGCAGAGGTTAACTAGAAATGAAACAGGAAATGGAACAACAAATAAAAGCTATGAAACAAAAACCCATGTTCTGTGTAATCTGGTCACTAATAACTTTATGCAGCGGGAACGCTACATATAGAGGAGGCCATGGAAGGCAGCAGGCTGTTGGGTATCCAACTCCTGTGCCCTGCCAACCTTCTCAGCAGAAAGCTGGCTGTGGTCCAGGGGCCTAACTAAGAAGTACAAAAATGCAGATCTAAAAAAAAAAACAAAAACAAAAAAAACAGCCCATTCAAGCTCCCTAAATTTTGCTGACTTCATAACTTTACTGAGTTCTTTTAGACTTTTCTTTTTGTTTAGAAACAGCTGCAGAAGCATTCTTTTTTATTACTTCAGAAGTTTACCCCAAAACTAGATTAGAAATGACATATCTGCTTAATCTTGGACCAGAAAGCTTAGGGCAGATTCTTTACAGACTTTTCTGGCTACAGCTCATGCCCCCTCAAGTACACAATACTAATGCATGGTCTCTTGGCTGCCTTTGCATATAACCATCTGTTAGGCAGAATCGCCCATTCACAAACTGTTCCAGCCTGTTTCACAATGGCTTTGGACCCAAGCAAAAGCTGGCTGAGATATGAAATTGTGTTGCTGTCACTTGCAGGAAATATCTTTTGCCTGACTGTAATGCCAATCTCACATATTTCTGTAGATTTTATCTTACATAGCAGAGCTTACGGTCAAAATGAACAATGAGTGGATAATGGGAAAAGTACTTTACAGGCACTGGTAGCTCTGATGCTTTATGGTAGAATCTGTCTAGTAATCTAGGGAAAATAGGTGAAGAAGTGGTCTCAACATTTGGTGGTCAATATGCAATGATACTCAACTAATCCCCCCTTGAGAAACATCAGATTTTAAGTTAATTATCACTGATATGCGGCCACAAAATATGTTACGTAAAGGATGGAATCTTTTTCATACAAGCACAGGAAACGCAAATCAAAGCTACCCACAGTAGTATTTTACTTAAACTCAACAGCAAGTTCGTGAAGATAACAGTTTTCATTTCTTTAAAATACAGGTGAATGCAACTCCAGACTTAATGGTGATTCTAAAAAACTAATCAGTACTAACATGTATGTATTTATTAAAATCTTCCCTGCAAGTTTTTTTTTTTTTTTTTTTTAAACAGACACTTATGGTTCTGGAGGCTCATCTTTGCCAGGGGTCACGCAAATTTGGTAAAGCATTTAGGCATGTCTGAAATGTTTGTGCACGTTATATATGAAAGTCCTCCTACCTTAAAAATGAAAATAGAAATATTTAAGTAGGTGTTTAAACTAGCAGCTATGCTGAGCTGATTCTGACAGAGCCTGGATACCTAAAATGATCATGAGGCCATCTCCTTTAGTCCATTTCTTTCTTAATGCAATTTCAATTGCCTATAAATCCTACCTGACTTCACAACAGGCAATGGTGGAATTCTTCTATAGGATATCTCTTCCATGACTTCACTCTACCCATCCTCTAGGACATCCTACCATCCCAACATTGCTTGCGTAATGTCATTTGAAGGCCAGGTAAGTAACACAGAGAACAAACGTGAAATTCCCTTCCTAGTTGTCTCCAAGCTTGACTTCAGCGAGATCCTATCAGTTAGCAGCATGGATTAAGAGTGAGTTTGGAATTAAGCCCAGCATCCAGACCAGTCTTAGAAGACAGAGAAGACTTAACCACTACGCTTTTCTGGACTGGGGCCAAAGAATTTAGTGCTTTGCAGGAATATCCTGACCCTGAATCAACTTGAAAATAATTCTGAACTCAAAGAACAGACTTCCTAATATATTTTGGATAGTTCTATAGGTTATTTGGTGACATAGAAGTCAATACAGTCATGCCTGATGTCAGAACAGCCTTAAGTCATTCCAGATAAATAGTAGAAGCCTACAGTGCCCCAGCCGCCAAAACACAGATTTTTTTTTTTGTTAATTGATCACATCACTACATCTCTTTCACTTGAACATGCTAATAAGCATCCACTCCAATTCATTAGAAAAACCTAATATTCCTGATTGCATGCATCAGCTTGCCATTAATTTTTATTGGACTTTTCCTCATTTACAATGTAGTCAGTCTATTCATCTGCACATTTGAAAGAACTGCACATTTCAGAGCTCGTCATCTGACTTCTTGTAAACTTCTCATTTGGCACTAAATGCAATGACCATGTTGATTAGAGCAACCGTATGATATGGGGATGGAATTGCTGTCAACTCATTACAAAAATATATAAGGCCTCACTTTTAATTACTCACTTAGTAACAGATTAGTTCTTATTGCCTGCCAACAGCATGACCTCTCTCTCTTTCAAGGTCAGCATAAATCAAAAGAAATCAGATGAGCTTGAACTTGTCGTTTATTCACTTCTAACCCTTTCATAAGAAAATCTGTTAAACAAAAAAAAGCAAGTCACTGTTCAATAAAGAGACCATTATTAGAGCTAAAGAGCCAAATTTCCTGTTGTTTTTTTTCTTTTTTTTCTTTTTCTTAAATAGCCTCAAGTAATATTCCAGGACAAAGGCCTTGATACTGTTTTCTTTGTGGAATGAAAAGAAAATCAGCATTAGAAACTTGAGATTGCTTACAGGTATCAAATACCAGTACGAATAAGAGTTTCCTGATTCCATGCTTTAAGGATTAACAGTATTAAGTACTACAAAATAACATTTGTCATGTTTACTTTAGCCGTCTCGATCTGACAAACCACTGCTGAACTTATAAATTGGGCTTGAATGTGGCTGTTTTCTAACACTGCTCTCAAATAGTGCAAAAATTCAAAAAATATATATATATACCATTTCCCTTTCAAGGAAAATCCTAAGTATATAAAAATATTAAATATAATATAGTATTGCTTTCATTATCAATTATGACTTTTGAATATGGAAGATGTGGTTGCATCTGTTGTCAGTAATAATGATTTCAAGGTTTTGCTGTCATTTTGGCGTTCTAGCACCTACATGTTGTTTCATTATAAAATTATCCTTGTGGGCCTTCTGTCCACATAGAATGTGTTTACTAGCCACCAAGTACAGACTGCTTTGGCAAAGAGCCGTGTATTTATGCAAGTGCCTTGCCAATCCAGATGGAGGGCAGGTGCCCCAAGAGCTAGACCTCGTGACATTTTTGTATTGCCATAAGTACTTCCAGTAGATCTGTCATACTTATTATCATATATTTAAAAATAATAAAATTGCTTACTCTGGCCTTTTCCATAATTGCAGGTAGTCCATGCTCTGATATGTATAGTCTCATCTTGTACAAAGTGAATTCCAGTGCTCATAAAGTAAGAGCCTGGATGTCTGTGCAGTTAGAAAGAGAAACAAGTGCAATTTCTCAAGCCTCAGTACCATTCCTCAGCCACAAGGCTGTGAGAAGGGTAAATTTACCTTTGTCCTATGAGGAACATATTTCAAATGAGTAACTCTGGATGAGGTAGTTTTAACATAAGAGATGAAATAAAAGTTCCATACTAAACAATACTGTTTATAGGCAAAAATATTGAGGAATAAATTCATATTTATTATTTGACATATGAACAACTGTTAAGGTACAATAGTTTCCAAACACAGCCTTATTTAACTCCTATTCAGATATCAGACTATTAGTAGGGCATTTGACTAACTCAGTTGTCCGTATATACGTCTGCAGCATGATTTGTGGGTTAATTATAGCAGGAAAATTACAATGACAAATATATAGACAAAGCAATATACATTATTCATATATGCAATAAAAACATCAAATGTATTGTCATGACTTATTGCAGTGCAATGCCTCATTGGCCAGATGATACACCAGATGTTTCCTTTCCTTTAGATTTGAAAAGTTCACATGAAGCAGAAGTCAGGTCCTGAGGGCAGGGGTGGGGTTTAATTATTTAAAGTTAAATGTGAAAATATTGTCAATTAATAAACTGTTAAAGTCATACAATTCATTCTCTGCTTAACTCTTATTTTTCCCTATCCATCCTCTTAGAAGATGAAACAAACTGCTCAAAAACACTGTAGAGAAAGACTTGATAATGGTTTTGTCTTTCACTGGTCTCTCCACACTTCCTACTTTGAAATAACTTGTACTTAAATTTTAAAGTGTGATAGGATAAATACGTCTTACTATAGAACGTACTAAAAACAGGATTATACTGTTCCTATGCAGCCTTTTCTTTGACCAAATAGAAACAAACAAAAATAAAAAAAACTACACTTGATTTTTAAGTATCAAAGACATGTTTGCTCTCTGAATACATTTGTGACCAGAGAAATACAAATAAAGTACACTATAGGTAAAGACATTTCTTATGCTCCTATGCGTAGGTCTTCCTTTTCATCTCCAAAGGATGTAAAAAAAAAAAATTAAAAAACTGGGATCAGAATTTCAGACAGAAGTACATGACTAAGGACTACATACACCAAAATACAGTTAAAGAATGAAGAAGCATGCTCCCAGAGTAGACAATGCACTCAAATCATTACTGACACAAGAGAACATTGCTGAAGCTTCCACTAGAAATAAAATGCTTCACTCCCTTTTGTTTTTGATATCCTTGTATAAGAACGTGACCAGCTCTGCTCCCCTCCAACAATGCAGCAGCGTCTTATTTCAATAAAACAGGCAGTGACCACCAGCTTTCCCATCAGCTCCACAGATTTTTCATTGAATGTTTAGCAATACTCAGGGGCATTCTTCAAACCCAGGCCTACCCCAGGACTATAAAACCCTGAAACCCATAAGGATCCCACCTTTCCTTCCTGCAAGGGAGGAGGCAGAAGAAGTCCAGCATAATCAGAGGTTTTACAGTTCTGAAGGGAACTGGGGGGGGTGTAAACTCCAATTAGACCCTTGTGTACTGTTAAATTTTAAAAAGATAGTTCAGCAGAGTTTTCTGGGTCTCACAAGTGCCCTCATACACCCTTTACAGGCATCTCAAAAGTTTGTCTGAAGAGATGGGGAACAGATCAGGCTGGCTTTCATTTTCTCTGATTCCATTTGCCTGTCTTGAGCCCTGACAACATTAAAGCCCGGAAACTGCATAGACCACAATGGAAACTGTTTTAACACTGCATTCTGCTGTATAAAATACGGTACATATCTCTTTTATCATTTCTTTAGTGCAATTCTCCTTAACCTCACTCTGTATGGTATCTGCTATGTAGAAAAGAAAAAAAGTAAGACAAGAAAGAAAAGTCATGGAACACTTTTGAGTTCTGTCTTTAGACATCCAGAATGTATCTTCACTGTCCAAATGCATGTTAGTAGACAATAGACTGAAGAACTGTGCAAAGCAGACCACATGCCAAAACCAGCTCTTCAGAATAACAGGTCTAAGGATGGGAGGAATTTCCCCCCCCCCCCCCCCCCCCATTAGCTACACAGTTATCTACAATAAGTTGCTTTTGATCTTCCTGCTTGAAGTTCATCTCCTAGCTGTACTTCTCCCATTGTATCTGCAGTGTATAATGAGATTCAGAGGAACTTCTATCAAACTGGAAAGCCTTATATGAGCTGTATACACACACACACGTCTCCAACATCTTTCATGAGAATTCATGAGAAACTAAGCTTCGAAAAACAGAAAAAAAAATTACCCGTGTCGCTGAAATTAAAGCGACACTTCTGAACACAAGGTGGCAGCACAGCAAGTGTTATTCCTTCCCTCCAGCAATGAAAGTTGTTGAAAACTTCAGAGTGCTTTTAAAAATAATGTTCTGGAATGGCATTAAAAAAAAAAAAAAAAAGATGAAGCAGCAATTTAAAAAGGGGGAGGAGTTTCCCCTTCTCTCATGGCTAGTACTTTAGCAGCCCATCCTCTCACAAAATGACATGGCAGCATTTTGTCCAACTATAAAGCTCTGAGGTCAATACTGAGCGCATAGAATCATCATAGAATGGATTGAAAGGGATCCCAAGGATCATCACATTCCAACCCTCCTGTCACAGGCACGGCCACCAACCTCCAGATCTGGTACTAGACCATACTGCCCAGGGCCCCATCCAACATGGTCTTGAGCATCTCCAGGGAAAGAACATCCACGGCCTTTCTGGGAAGCCTGTTCCAGCACTTCGCTGCTCCCTGTGTGAAGAACTTCCCTCTTACATCCAATCTAAACCATCCCCCCCTTTGAGCTTAAGGCCACTTCCCCTTGCCCTAGCACTGTCTACTCCTGTAAAAAGTTGATTCCCCTCCTATTTGTAATCCGCTTTTAAATACTGGAAGGCTGCAACGAAGTCTCCTCACAGTCTTCTCTTCTCCAGGCTGAAGAAGCCCAGTTCCTTCAGCCTGTCTTCACAGGGGAGGTGCTTCAGCCCTCTGATCACATCTCTTCATGTCAGAGAACCCGTAGACCTCCTCCAGATAATATCTGCTCCAGGCTACCTGTTAGCTGACCTGACCAATATGGGCATCTTGAGTCCAGCAGCACAGCCTTCACCAGAGGAAATTTTTCAATACACAGGATAATGCTTACAGGCTAGGAAGAAGCTACCAAGGAAAAAACTTTTTTACTGAATATTTGGTAGGTTTTTGCTCTAATGCCATTTGTCCATGGGCACAGAGGAAGAAGACCAGTCCATGAAATATAAACTGCACTCATTTTCAAAACAAACAGCATATTTTCCAGTACTTCTGATCACACTTGTAGATTTTCTCTGAACCCTACCCCCTTTATTTTTCTTTTTAGCTATAAATAACTTCTATTAACTTCTTCATCCAGGTGTGATCCCAGGTACCAAAGAGTGGACTGAGATTCTCCACTCCATGCATCCAAGGGTCATTCTTGTTAAGAACTACTCTATCCATAGGAGATGTAAATAATTGCCATATGCAACAGACTACTGGAAGAGATGGAAAGCCATAGCCTTAACACTTCATTAAAAGCTATTTAAGGCCTACTATAATATGCTATTATTATTAAGAAAATGTAATTGCAATGTAGCAAGAGTAACTGGAACAATGTCTGACAGCTCCCAGAAGCAAGTACTATCGCACTTCCCTTAGCTTCTTCACTCTTCCTCTTGTTCCCACTCATCCCACCTAAGGGAGCAAGAAAATCCTTCAATCTCAACACTTTCAACTGTGACCCAGATTCACTTTCTCCACATCTTTCTTTGCTCTGACAACAATTAGCCCAAGCTTAATTTTGAATATCTAAATTGTCATTATTCATTCTGCTCCCTTTTTGATTTGGGGTCATTTGGCTCCCCAGATAGTCACATACAGCTAAATACGTATCTGGGCTATCAGGATATGAGCTAAATCACGTAGTTGTAGCTTACTTCTTTTTTCCTAAAGAACTGAGTCTGTAGTAAGCTTACCAGAGTAAACTTATTTGTTTCCCTACCTTCAGCCCTGACTATAGAAACCAAGTCTTCAGCTAAAGAATAGAGAAGTGATAAATAGACAAAGCAATATGTATCAACAGTGTTTGAAACTCATCTTCCAAAGCAATGGTAAGTTATGAAGTAATATGCTTTTTTAAATGGCCAAGATGCAAAGAAACTAAAATATGTATAAGTGAAATATAATAAAGAATTTACCCAGTGAGAACTTGGTTAAAAAAACAAACAGTATTAAAATAAAGCCAATTTTACTTGAAAGGAAAAAATATAGTAGAGTATGAAAAGAGACATTTGAAATCAGTGAATCTGCATATCAGAAAATTGTGGGTTTTTTTGGTTTTTTTTGTTTTGTTGTTTTTTTTTTTTTTTACAAGATGCAGCTGTGCTAGTGGTAGAAAGGTTGTATCATGTGTATGACAAATGGCTTTCTCCATTCTGTACCAAATGAAGGTGGGAGATGTTACAGTCATCTTAAACCCTGGTTCCCCTAAAATCTGGCCAGATCTGATGGTGAAAGAGAAGCATTTCTGCCCAAGATTATTCCTACCTGACTAATGAATCTCATTTCAAACTAAAGCCAGACAAACACAATCTGATGTAAGGATCTGAATCCAAGGCCACAGTGCCCACAAGGATTCAAAGAGGTTTATATTAAATGTTCTGGTTTTGGATTAACTCTGATTTCAAATGTGAGTAACTCTAATGTACCTCATGTGACTCAGTGCATAAGGGTTCCTCCCAGTTTTGACCCAGTTGTTATTGGAGAACTAGTTTTTCAAGCTGTGAAATCAACTTTATAGCAGGGCCTTAAAACCTTGGCAATGCCTTTGAATGACAAATCCAAACCTTCTCTGAAATACATTTCAGCTATGTGACCCTGATTTAAGTTAAAATTCATAGACTGTTAATTAGCATGTGGAACAGGAAGCTTCTAAATAGCTCACCAGCTATGTATTTGGCAGGCAGTACACCAACACTTCAAGTGTGGTTTAAAAAAACACTTTTTTTTTTTTTACATCACTGAAAGTTTAATAAATATTTATTTCTTCAGGGACCTCCTATGTTAATGAAACCTGTCTGCTCTTGTTTGAATCTCTGAAACTCAGGTTAAATAGTAATGCTGAGGTAGCGTCTCTGGAATTACACCACTAACAGCCAAGCAAATACAGAGCATAAGTGTTTTTTGTGTCTACTTAACAGCTTTTATGTGTCCATTAAGTGCTTGTTTTCTGTTTTGTTAATCATTCCAACTCTCATAATAATTAGACCAAAGAGGAAATCACAATCTCAAATGCTACCGTTTCTCTGGTTCTCCAGAGTTGAAAGGAGGAAGCAGGATTAGATGACTTTCTCAAATGTTATTTTTTCTTTTGCTAATCATGCCAAAATCACATTTCTGTGCACATTAAACAGTCAGATAGCCCATCAAAATATTGTGTTTAATATCAGGAAGCAACCCCATCCACTGTAAGATAATATTAAGTGGCCTAAACTGCTATTTCACCAGTGCTATCATTTTTTAAGACCTTGTTCTCTGTCCTCTAAACATGTAGAACTACTGATCCCACCATTTACAAATCCACCTCTTAACTTTCCAGCCCTAGAATGACATACCACACTGCAGAACAACTTGGCAATCCGATACCACATACAGCAGAGTGCTTTTAGTGCCAAAAGTCACATGCCAGGAGAAAGGTCAGTCTCAAGCTGAAAGGGGTCTTGCTCAGTCAGCTCAGACTGCTCTTTATAGCAGACTTACTTCCTATGCAACGCACCTCTCATCTTCAAATCATGCTTTAAATGGGTTGTGAATTTGCACTTCCGTGTTTCAAGTCAATGCCTGAATGTTTTTTGATACTGAATCTTAGCTAGATAACCCCCCAGGGGTCTCTTCCAACCCAATTACTCTGTGATCCTATGAGTGTTACTGAAAGAGAACCTGCAATAGCTTAGCACCATGGTCATTCCTCATGTTCATGATAGTTATGTGTGTTCCTCTCATCATGTGACCCATATAGATGCATTCACCAGGACACAGGAAATGCAGAAGCCTGCTGCCATATAAAAATGTCCCAGTGTGAGATAGTAAGCCAGCCTTGGACACTCAAAATACTGTTGTTTTTTCAATTCTATTTCCAACTTTCTATTATACTGCTGCAGTTTTATTGCTTCTTTCAACAAAAACTTTGTGCAACAGTAGATTCTGGGAGTTTTAAAAATCTAGCCTCTTCAAAGCAGTATTGATTACAGTATTATTCAAGTTCCCATAATCCTAGGAGGCATCACAAATCCTGGAGATGCAGCTTCATTTACAGGGCCTTTTCTCTAAAGTGGGAGAAACACTCAACTTTTACTCCCTGCTCCATAAGAAACATTTCTTCTGGAGTTGTAAGGCTCCTGAGACAACTAAAAGTGAGAATGGAAGACATTCCAGGAGTGCCAATGGAGAATAAAGAGACTGAAAATAGTCACTAATGGGAGGTTTTTGTTCCAACAGTTGTACATTGTGATTCTTGGCCAAGCCAGCTTTAAGGGGTGTAGGTGATACCTCATATTCTCTGCTTAGAAAATCGTACTTTTATTCTGGATAAATGCATAAGCCTACAAGGTTTTTGTTTGTCCAGATTGCAAGAAATCTAGAGTCTCAGTATTTACTGATTTTACAATTTTAATACCACATTCTGTTATAGAAGAATGCCTGTCAGCTCAAGTATTGATCATCTACCACTTCCTGAATTTCAAGCTTTCCATCTTAAGTGAGCATCTCATCTAATTTACCTAGACTAGGAGTACACTTGTTGCGTATTTTGCATGCAAGTTGTGAGGAAGTACACATTGAAGAAGTATCCAGACTAACTTATCGACATACATACAAGAATTAAACTGAAATCAGTTCTTAAATTTCACCTCTCTGAACTATCTAGCAGACCTTACCCCTATTCTTTTCTGCTCCAATACATCCATTCCCACAGTGCTAAATAAGATTTCATATACATGAAGGTAAGAAAATAGTAGTGGTGAGATTCACCCAGCAGACAAATTACTAATGCCAATCATCAGAACAATAGAAAAGGAAAATTAGATACTTTTAATGAGCTTTACCCTGCAGGTAGAAATAAAGAATTTAGTATACATTTCATAACGATGACAGAGAGTGTAGATAACTGTTTTTCAATGTACAATTTACCATTTACTGAGATGATTTCCCCCCCCCCCCCCCCCCCACTAGGGAAAAAATTCTAAATCATGCACTCCATTTCACTGCTCCATTTCCACTAGGATCAGGTGATACATGATGGTGTCATAGTGGCACTTTAAATAGGACTTTCAGTTCTTCCTGTGGGAAAGCAGCAGCAGAGTGATACATACCAGAACCTCCCATACCAGATTGTCATAATTTCTATTCCAAGCACTACATATTTCTTCCACAAAGTGATGATTCTTCTTCAAAATAATTTACCTAGATATGGTAAACATGAAAAGCAACAATAAAAGCCCTATTGACAGAAAACAAAGAAAAGAGACATGATCATGGTGCGTGGACTCTTTTTTTTTTACAGTTATCAAAACACACAACACATTCTATCTGCAGACTTTGTATATTTATTACTGAACCTGAAACTGTCTACAGCATTCTTATGCCATTTTATAGGTGAAGAAGTGTAGATACCGAAATGTCTTGTCCAAGTGACTGCAACACTGGCAGGGCAACATCTCTCTTACATAAAAGTTCCAACGTAAAAATATTTCTCATGCCCCATGCCTAGTGCTTTGCAATTATAACCGTTTTAAATTAGCATCAATTACTCAGCGTGGTTGTTTTATAAGTAAACATAGTATATATAACCAAGTTCAAGATAATTTCAAACCAGACTTCAAGAAAAGCTCTAAATTTTAGCAAGAGCTGACTAAAATAACTTTTACAAAATGATCACAAATAGAAGGAACTCGCTTTCTGCGCAAGAACAGGAACCACATGGGACAGCAATACATAACTGGAAGGGGACTACGTCAATGAAAGGAACAACCCAGCTATACAGGCTAACTATGGGTACCACTGCTATCTGAATATCTTCAAATGCATATAGTTTCTATAATATTAAGAAATCAGCAACCCTGAATATTAAATGGTCTGTCAGTTTAGCGTTTAAGTATAATATGTTAAATATTGTGCTTTAAGAAGACTGAATCAACCTGAGTTGATCTGCAAAACAGATTTTTCAAAATGAATAGGAAAACATCAACAATCACACTGGTATTTTAGAAATAAATACATAAATGAAGGGAGGAGAAACAGTAGGACTTTATGTTTTTCTAAAGATAACCTATGCGTCTCCATCAATTTTCAGTCAAGATCCCTTTTGGCAACACTGTCTTCTAGATGGATTGACTTTTTTTTTTTTAATTTGGGGAAATAAATGACTACCTGTTACAATGGTAAAAGTGACATTTGCATTTCATTGCACCATAGTGTACACTGTTAGATTGTGCATTTGTTTTAATAAAGAATTTTGTTTCAGAACCTCCTTCCACATACAGGACATTGTGTCAGTTGTGGATTTCTTAATGCACATGGCTGACAACCATTTAAAAATTCCCTTGTTCACTAGCCCATGCAAGCTTCAATTCAGAGGTCTAAATGTATCCCTATTAAGGAAAAGTACTTAAGCATGTGTTTAATTCCCAAAGTCCCAGGCTCAAATGCTTTCTGCAGTAGAGTTGTTGTAACTGTAATTGTCTAAGGAGACTGTTTTCCAGAACAGAGGTGTTTTTTCTGAATAAAGGCCACAGCTCATTTTAGAAATATGTGCCTTTCTTACTGAAATAAATGGCACACTGTTAGAGCCAATGCTCCCACACTTGTGCAAAGTGACTACGCATCAGCAACACAGTTTAGTCCCTGTGCTTGCTCCTTGCAGCAGCACAGTAACAAGGGACTGCTCATGAATTGAGAATCTTTGTGTCGTCCCCCCCCCCCCCCCCATCATCTTTTGTCTTGAGTGCACAATTTTGAAATAGAAAAAAAATTCTACATTCTTAGCTCTCAGATTTCATTGGATTTCAGTGAATCTGGGAAGAAGTACAGTTCTATGGAATGGCACTAGTCATTGTTTGTTTTTATATTCATTTTAAACTTTTTAGAGCTAAATTGCCTTTTTCAGAACAAATGTTGCATCATTTTCTAACTATAATTTATGATTTAAGATTACAACTCAGGAACCTGGAAGCCAATTTTTTTTATTATTATTTCTAAGTTACAGTAAAAAAAAAACTCTGCATTAACAGCATAGTTTCTGTTCAAAGTTCTAATTTCCATTGGTTTTTTTGGTTTTCAACTCTATAAATCCTAAATGTGCCTTTGATTTAATTTTTTCCACGCTTTAAGTACATCTGTTCAACATTTGGATCATGAAATACTAGGAAGTATGCTCTGAAGAAATATTCACTTTACTTGTCATCCTACAAAGAAAACGCAACAAATCTGTACAAAAACTTTTCTTTTCAGTAGCTCACGCTTAACCAGCTAACTCCCACACTTACTAAAAACACATCTGTAATTCACTTGGCATGAGGATAGTTCTGTACCTGAAACATTTGCTAGAAAATGGGTTCCCATTCCCAGATTCTTAAAATGATAAATTAAACAATAAAGCAATAAGACAAAATTATATGTATTTATTTGAATAGAAATTGCTGTCTTTTCCTAACTCTCTCAGCAGCTCTTTCGCATAAACATAATATTTCCCCTTTGCAGCATCAAACTCTATCCTGAGAGGAAGGCATTCCTACCTATTAAAAAAAAAAATCTTCTGTTAAAATCCAGGGAATAACTTTGCAAGTGTCCTAAATGTTAGTGGGAGCCACACTATTTCAGATGAATGAGAATGCAAAATAGCAATAAATATACTGTACACTTCATAACATATATCATGTCATCTCTTCAGCAATCTACTCCAAATTGTACCAAGGGAACAGAAAAAATTGAGCTATTCTGGTGTAAGTTCTGATTTCAAGTGTGTGTGACATCAGTATAAGTTTTAGGAGCTGCAAGAAGCTCTGTTACATGACAGAACAGCAAAGTTCAGTGTCTGGCCAAGGCCTCAGCTTTTCTGCAGGTTGACAATGTAAAATAGACCAGGGTACAAAACTGCAAACTAAATGTTTGCTCTCCATGCAGGCTGATAATACCTGCTGACCAACAAAGTACAGAAAAGTTTTCCCTGTAAAGTTTCTACACCTTCATTATGGCTAGAATTTAAGGCTTCTTAGATTGAAACAACCACAATGCCTCCCTTCAAGTGAAAACTGCCTGCTATTCATGAGAGCCACTGGAATTCTCCAGAGACATTTCTACCCAGTCAGTGAGATGACCCAGTATCTTCTGACAACCACTTTTTTCCTCCAAGTGCAGCACCTGCTTGCCCCAGGCTGATTACCTATATAGAAATAAGGAGATGAAGGATGGAACCATGTACCTACTTGAAGTTTCACAAGGACTCTTCAAATAACTGCACTTATTGGTAGGTGTTACTCAGCTGCTAGACCCCAGCAAAGACCACAGGTTTTGTCATAACAGAAAAGTCATGTTGAGATTGCAAGGTATCAGAGGGAGCTAGAGTACCAACCCATAAAACAAGGAAATCCTATGTTCTCTGAAAGAACAACTTGATGAGACCTTATTCCTCTTCAAATACCTGAAAGGTGATTGCAGTGAGAGTGGAGTTGGTCTCCTCACTGGTGTCAGGACAAGGGGAAATGCAAAGTTGCTTCAGAGGAGATTTAGGTTGGATATCAGGAAACACTTCTTTACAGAAAGGGATGTTAAGCGCTGGAATAGACTCCCCAGGGAGGTGGTTGAGTCACCATCCCTGGGTGTGTTTGAAAATCACTTAGATGCAGTTCTCAGGGACATGATTTAGTGGTGAGTGGTTAGAATTAGGTTAATATGATTTGGTTGCTGTTGGACTTAATGGTCTTGAAGGTCTTTTCCAACCTGAGCAATGATGTATTGCTGATTCTATGATGTATTGAAAGCTGAAGGCAGAGACAGCACTTGCGAATTGTCTCTAGCTCTCTCTTGTCTGAAGCAAGTCATCTATATCATTATGCTGTATGTACAGCAACTTGTAAGTAGTGGAAAACAGGCAACTGTGGATTAGAAATAGCAGAAGTAGTTTTCCCAATGCTCTCCATTATATCATTTTACCACTAGAAATTACTGCTTTCTTACTGGAAAAGATAAACCTCAGCAAGGAAGTAAAATTTGAGGCTGTATGAGTACTTGGGGAAAACATAGTTCTCTTATCAAGAAAAGTACATACTGTACTATTAAATATTAAAATTAGAAGAAAAAAAATTTCCTTTAAATTCTGAGATTCCAACGTCATACAAAAATATTTAATTCCCCTCTCCTGCATGCAAAGCTGGAGTAACTGATATTTTTATCTATTTTGATGTGCACATGTAAGCGCTCATAGTAATAAGAGTGCATGCTTTAAGCCCAGTACTAAAAGTCACCGGCTTCTAGCACATATCAGAAGCAGAAAACATGAAAATGAATTTGAATAGTTCTTTCCTAAAGATTACCGAGAATACTATTGTACTGTGGATACTTGTTCAAAAAGGTGGATTCTGAGCATCAAAGTTTATATTCTTTATTGGATTTGGCAATATCATGCATTCAAAAGACTGATAATTTTCCCTGATCTCCTTTTCCAGCTATGTTGGCTTCTCAGGGTCTCTTATTAAAATTGCTCTAGCCATTTATTAGCTTGTAAGAAATAGGATTGTTTTTGGATAGAACTGGTAAGAAGTGCTGGAAAGTCAGTAATCTGAACTCTCTAAGGGAAGTAAAGTTTGCAGACAGCTATTGCTCTTATGGAAGATAAAAAGGTTTAGATAAGAAACTCCTATTTTCATAATATGCCACCAAGCATTGTACACTCTGTAGCATGGGGTACTCCATTGCCAAATGCAACCTAGGAAATAATGAAGAAAACTCTGAAAGGCTCAAAGAAACTGCTCTGGAGGGGTTCCGCAAAAGCTCAGGAGTCTATTCATCTGCCTCCTATTAAAATATCTTTATTCTACTCCCAAGAGATTACACTTCTGGCACACTCCCTCAAACAGGTCATTCACTTATCTACTTTATGAGAACTGGCTTTATATGCATGAAGGTCTGAAAAAAACGACATTATCTACCTTATCACATGCTCAAAGCATACACTTCAGTCTTTGTGAGTGTCATTGTTCCTGATAGTAAACCTTCAGCAATCTGTGTATTTCTATAAAAAAAAAAACCTAGAGTTGTGTATACTGGCCAAAGTGCCACATTGTACAAGTGCAGTGAGAGCTGGAAAAAAAGTCATCCAGAAGTGTCTGCTCACACGAACCAGCAGTAAAAATGCTGATTTACTTCTGAAAAAGGAGAGCCATATGGGCAAACAGTGCAAATGTAGGAACTATTTAGGACCGCTCAAATGTCTTAACTGTTTTCTGGAATAAAAGATCTCTGCATGGTATAACACCCTAAGCAGCTCATACTGAATTTCCACCTGATGTTGTTCTTGCCCAAGTTCTTTTCCCTTATGCTATTCCTTCTTGGTACCATCTATGGAAATGAAGCCACCTAGGTGGGAGGTCCGTTTAATTTATTATGCACACATTTAGAAAGTTACAGGTACAATTTGTACTGGTACTTGGTGAGCCAACACTCACACCACTTCACTGAAAGTACAAACATTTTAATAGTCAATATTTAGCTTCACAAAATGTAATCTCAGTAGTTTTTTTGGTGTTCCTTATTGCTTCAATTTTCTGTTACCATTTAGCCCCCAATACCAAAAGTTTCTGGATTACAAATTACTGAAAACCACAACATTTAATGACATTAGATTAAACTTACTAGATTTTTTTCCCCTGCAAAGTTAAACATAGTATAAATACTTTTTAAAAAATTTTATTGCACATTTTATGCTTTGAGAAGCACTGAAAGTACATGGTTTCCAGCAAACACACGTGACTCAGACGAATGAAAACTGCAGTTAGGCTTGTAAAAAGCATATTATTTTTAAAGCCCTAACCCAATGTAGCGGAAAAGTCTTGTATGTCTTTACCTCTTTTATAGGAGAATATTAAGTGCAACCCCAACCCTTTATAACAATGTATCATCTGTTTCAAATTGGAAGGAAATCAACTCTCTAATATGGTAAAATAACATATAAGTTAATTTTCTAATTGAACTCTCTGGTCTTAGACTGCTTGCAATAAACCTTGACAATCTGAGACCCAGGCAAGCTCTGGTATTTTGGAGAGTGGATTGCATGTTACTAATTATATAGTTGACTATTTCCACCAGCATAGAGAGAAGGCAGTTGCTGGCATGCTCACCATTTAGTGCAAAGAAACGTATTAATGCCACCTTATGGTTGTGAACTAAAATTCCACAGTAGTCAGGAAACTCTAAACCCTGGATCTCAAAGTAATTACAGCTCAGCAGCATCTTCCAATGTAGTATTACGAGTGAGCTAAATACTTAACAATAATTACCAACAGCATATACATGGGACAGGACTTCACAGACACAAACTTTGGGTTTTTCTCCTCCAGACATCATTAATGGAAAACCACTACAGCATTCAAGTGTTGGTGAACAGGCAAGATTAGGGTTGACATTTTGGGAAAGAAGAGTTCATAACACTAATTATAGTCATAGGGTTATGTTATGGCTACTCAAACCTGATCTCCTGAGCAATGAGGAAATGCATGGCACCTTCCTCTTCCCTGAGTATTTTATTATTGGATAATAAGAGTTATGAGAACTTTACCACAATGTGCAAGGAGCTATATACATACATTAGACAAGCTATAATTTAGGAGGTTTGAAGTCCTGACTTTCAAAGATTTTGACGTAGAAAAATTCTCCCAGAGATAAGGGTTATTAGTACTCATCATATCTGGCGAATAGAACAGCAGTATTCAAGTCATACAAGGATGAAAACAAACTGTTCCTTTCTGGAAGATCATCCCTATCTTCATTCAACAGCCATCCAAACTGTAAACAGCACTACCTCATGAGATGCTCTCGTCCGTGCATTGGAACATCCCTTCAAGAGAAAGCTTCCAGCAATAGAATTAGCCCTATAACTACTGATCACTTGTTGAGCACATATGAAAATTAAGTTTGGCTTGAAGGAGGGAAACCATATTCAAATTGTTACACTGAAAATAACACACATACCCAAGTTACCTTCTGTAGAGCTGAAAAGAAGTAGAAACTTTATTTTACCTCCAGCTACAGTGTTTAACTCTGATAATAGCCAAGTATACTGTTATCAATAAGTCCTTCAGTAAGCAAGAAAGATCTCATTAATATTATATGTAAATATAGAGAGGTTCACATGGGCTTACCATAGCCCAAATCTAGAAGGTGTTGTGTTTTTTGGTTTTGTTTTTCTTTTTAAGATCAGTGATCTTTGGTTATATTGTGGTCAAGATCTAGTATCAGTTTCTATTCCAGCATCTATCTGACAAATCCAGACTTCAATGGCGGGTTTTTAACAAGCTTCAACATGAGAAGAACGCCTTTAATATAACGTGAGTATGTCAGCTTGTACTATATAAAGTTTGGTTTTCCAAAACAAAACTCATGTTTTCTCTGCAAAAAATGAGACCATCCCAGAACTAGTCCAAGAAAAATATGAAAGAGTTCAATGATACAGCTGGTAATCTGCTCCATTCTTCTGAATTTCCTATTGTGGTTCAAAACAATTACCTCTATTTTGCAAGAGATATACACAAAATTTATTACTACTTCATCCAAATAAAGAAAAAAATGATTAATTTTTTTTTTTAATAAAAAAACTGAAATCTCACTGCTCTCTTCAATTCTCTTCAGAACTGGTCTCCTGAAACCCTAACTTCTCATAAAGCTAAGTAAAATAAAGTATGATTTTAGTTGGACAGGCAAGTAGAAATATTCCTTGAAAGTAAAAGAAGAAAATAAGTATTTCTCAGCATACTGCCCCTCTGAGTCCAGTTAACCCTTAAATTTTACGGCAGACAGCAATGCTGAACAGTAAGATTGTCCATACTGAGGCTTGAAATACAGAAAAGGAGAATCAATCCGTGGTGGTGCAGAATGGGCTTCTGCATTCATGCATTCAGAGATTTGTACTTTTAAGTCCATGAGGGTATTCAGAAACTAGTTGGTCATTCATTTGATCACAGTTTACCACTGAGATTAATTTAATAGACATCTAGAGAGATTCTACTTGCAAGCAAAAGGTTAAGGCATTTGAACAAGCAGCTCTAACGCGCCCCTCCAAGTTGTGCTGTGATTGAATTGAATAAACCCAGTAGAAAGCTTGCATCATCTCACTAACTCTAAAGCAACTTCTAGCCCCTTGGCTGAAGCTACTAAGCCTTCCTCCTTTGCTGAACATGCATGTAGATGAACACAGCCAATGAAACTGGAAAACATCAAGATAAAAGTAATATTCAGATTCCAGTTTCATTTTTAAAAGGTGTGAATGATGAAACAATCCTCATGACTTTTTTCCCTTTCTTCTCTAGAACTTTACATCTTAAAATTCAACACTAATCATGCTCCTTTCCTCAAAACTCAGAAGTGGCTCTGTTAACTCAGTTCTGGGATAGTGGATAGGACAATATAGAACAGCATACTGACGTGGCTGTCTTTATTATTAAAAATATAACTGCAAACTACAGCCAACACAATATTCTTTACAATCAACATAAACAACATCTCTATTTTGAAGAACAGTCAATAATATCGCCACCCCTCACCTCATAAAAAAACCAACAAAATCCATACCATACTAGTATGGAAGAACAAATATTAAAGGGATTCACTAAGGAGTTGAAAACCCATTTGCATCGTATCATTAGTAACTTCGTGGTTTTCACCAGACCCACAAAAGGGCTCAGAGTGCTCAGAAAGAAGGATCTTCTTTCCAAACCCAGAAATTTCCACGAGTTACAAAGAAACCACAGAAATGTTTGCTCTAATGCTTACTGAGAAGAAGCACATAAGCCAAGCTCTGTTTTGTTCTTAGAAAGGTAATTTTGTCACCAGAACCAGATTTTAACTATCACAAGGTGCAGGTGAATAGTCAAAGCTGTTACTGTCATCTGCAATTTCTTTCAGAGAGATGCAGTACAGACAGTAGTGAGGTCAACTTGGTTGTTCATGCGGTGGCACCAGATCTCTACTCTACTGGGTCTACATTAACAGTCCTTCTTTATCTAGTAATCATAAGCTTAGCCCCCTAAAAGTGTAGGGCTAAATTTAGCACAGTACAGCATTCAGAAACAATAACTGTAGTAAGGTAGGGAACATCAGCAGGAATATACAGTTGGATAGTGGAAAACAAGAAAGCATTAGATGGCTTAACATATCAAACAGATGGAAAACAAAATTCTTTTTCACTAAGCACTGTAATTTGGTAGGTCACCTCTGCATGAAAATTTTTCTTTTAAGTGAGGGAAAACTGATCCTGGTGTACCCATGGCTGCAAACACAAATAAAATTAAGTTGTGCCAAACTGGAAGGACAGAATAGGCTAGGTGCAGAGCCAATCATAATGCACACCAGTTGTGACCCCCGATGAAGAAAAGCTGCAGTTCAAGAGATCAACTAGAGTTTAGAATTTTATTGCCATGAGATTTTCTTTAAAAGCCCTGTTTAACTTGACAATTTCTCTTCAGTGACAGCCTTAATATCTATACTGAGGCTGCTGTAGCAATAACCACATACAGAAAAGTGATTTTTGAATGCACTTCCAATGAAAAGCAAATTTATAAGGCATCTTGAGGCGAATCTTCAGTGAGCTGTACAGGGTATTAGCCACCTGACTTGCATTAGCATCAATAAGAAACCTCAGCTAAATCTCTGCCCACAGAGCTAAAAAATTTATCTGAATGTATGGGATCACTGCATTTTAAATGTGGCTTAAGAAAAAAAAGTTCTTACTCAGAAAAATGAGTGCATAGTTGTTGCAGAAAATCTCATCTGAGAGGATCTTGTTAGTACTCTACATATTCAGTATGTGTGACTCAACAGATGTCCTTAGATTAAGGTGTAACAGCAGCATGACCAAGTATCTGTCAGCAGTAACCTCCACTGTTTACAGCCTATAAGAATGAGCATTCTTACAGAATACTCATGAATAGCTTTGACAATAGAGTAAGTCTCAGACAGGGCAAAAAGCATCTCTGGTCATTATAGCTGGTTCTGTTCTACAGTGACACATCTTTTATCCTAGAAGCACATAACCACACTTCCTGCATACCAGAAACATGTTCAGACTAACCCTTTCAAAGTCTTCCTATGTGCAGTTTTTACAAACTTCTAGCATTTTAGTAGTAATAATAACAACAAGGAAAAGACCCAGGTCTACTGGTGCAACCATTTTTTCCACATTGTAGTAGCCAAGTAGAATTTTTGAGATCTGTATTTATAAGTATACAACCAAGAACTTAAAAGTGGGAATCCAAACACACCCATTTCTCAGTGAAAAGTTCAGTCTAAATTTCTGCCATTAGAGAAGGTGGGAAAATATCATACTCTAAATTAATCTATTTTTGTCTAGTTTAGGCATCCTATTGAGGCAAGACAGTCAAATGGAAAGACTTTTTAACCTCTATAAACATTCACCACAGAATTCTTTCTAACTCACAGAACATGGAACTCTAGAGTTTTAACTTCCCTTTTAAAGGCATTCAAAATACACAAAATACTGAGTTTTTATTATCCTAGCAAACTTGTGACTGTCTTAACTGATAAATGACATTGCTTAAAGAGGGAGTCAATTAAAAAAATTTGAACTAAAATTCAACCAGTATGAACAGAACGCTTGAGTTCTGTCAACAAGGCGTAGAACATCCTCATTGCTGACTCTCTCAGTAATATCTTAATGTCTTTCAGACACAGCTTCTATCTATTTACCTAGATGTCTATGGTCTAAAGACAACAGAATCAAAGAAGAATGTTGTTAGATTGTTGTGTGCATTACAATTACTTATCTTTTATTTTAGAATAAGAAACATATTCCAACCTCTGTGGTCAGCTCAAATGATTACTGCTCATTTGAGTGGAGGACCGAGAGAAATACAGAACACAACTGTCAAGACAAAAAAAAAAGTTTGAAATGGTTTGATAAGAACTGAAAAGGAAGAGTATGTAGAAAAGAACAACTCTGTTGACTACAAAGCACAGGTGATTGAGCTGATGAAAGAAAACACTTAGGAAAACTAAAACCAGCTCACAAGAAATCACTTCTGCTATTGCTCAGCACATCACAGACATTCTACAACCTGAATGACCTACCTGTCTATAACACATTCTCTATATTTCTACTTTCTGGTCTGTTTCTCGCAGTTATAAATTGGAACCAAATTGAAACCTCACCCCCCTTCTCTCTACACGAATGTTGTTATTTGAAAAACTAAAGTAGTTTTTATTTGTGCAGAGTAGAAAATGGGGTACTACATATATTATGTATATATGTTCATATATGTTATACACAAGTAGTGCTTTCATCTTCTTGCCTCTCACCAGCTGAACACAAGAAAAACCACATTATCCATAGGCTGACACACAGTACTCAACTGAGTTTAGTTCCATCCAGTACAGGGTCAAGGTAGAAAAATACTATAGGAGAACAGTCCTTACACATCACCTACTTCTCAATACTACCTTAAATAAAGCATTTTTTCCTCTTCTTTCAGATGGCGTGAATGACTGGATTCTCCACAACAAACAAGAAAAACACCAAGAGAAATCAAAATACAGTCTATCCAATTATTTGGTAATTCAGCATGCAACACTTAAAAACCTGTATTTCTAACTCAAATGCTCAGCAACCTCTCTCTCTCTCTCTCCTGTGATATTCTTCTAAAGTCACCTGAGCCTTTACTACAGCAACTCACAGCTAATGACTGCAATGAAACCAGGATTTAGAGGTGGCAAACTGAAGATACAAGCTCTATTCCACTTAGTATTGATTCTCTCATCTACACTGTGCCTTCACATAGTTAATAAACTCTTCTGTTTTTATTTTACTCCTGTTAAGACTTGGAAGCCATTCACCACGTAATTATAGCACCTCACAATTAAGGAGAAGAAAAAGTAAATTCATACTGTTGCTATAGTGTTGGTGGCCTAGAAATCTCAGCAAAAGAAACAGGATTTGAAGGTACTCTGCGCCTTCCAACTGAAAAACAGATTCTCACTGGAGGGTGCAGCTCGCCCAAAGTTAAAAGAATGGATCCACCATCTTATATCATGGAACATCTATATATAAACCAGTCATTAAAAAAAGGGAAAGAATCTGCTTACCTTTAGAAGTCCTCAAATATTCAGGGATCTCTATAGAGGATACCCTCACCTACACTGCCAACCCTTAAATGAGGTCTGGGAAGGGATCAATCCTGGCTCCACCCCTTCCAGTCACTCAGCTGCACTGCATGCACCTGAGCTCCCGTGGGTTGGCCCTGCCTTCCCACCAGGTGCTCAATCACTGGTTCAGGCCATGACTTAGCATTTCCACTACAACAATCAATTATTAGAACTAGTAGTTGGAAACCACAACTAGACCTTTGTAACAGCTTTGATGAAAGCAACAGTTGTTTTTGCATGTCTTTTTGGCTCCTTCTTACGCAGAAATTATTGAAATATAACCAGAAAAAAATGTGATGCAGTATCCCTGATCAGGCTTCAAAATTGTAAAATGTTACAATCAACTAGAAGGAAAGGTAGTCTAAAAATCATCTAGTAAATAATTTTTAAGTCCCAGTGCAGCTTTCACTACAATACACCACATCTGGTGGCATACTGAATGTCAAATAGTAGTTGAAGTTCCTCACAAAAAAAAAAAAAAAAAAGAAGAAGAAAAAAAAGTATTGCATTATAAGTTTTATTAGAGCAAATGACAATTAATTAAGTGATAGATGGGACATAGTACTAAATTCCTACTGTGAATGAAAGCACTTGTTTTAACTAAATATAGATTGTGTGCTAACATAAACCACCCAAATTTCCCTACAGTAGTGGGAAAAGAACATGTGAACATGTGTTCTTTATTTCAAAGTACCGTACTGTCATAGTCATTTATCTTCTTGATTTATGAGCAAGTGTATATTAATATGCAGATTTAATATATCTAATATTTGAGGATGAAAAGGGGAAGGCAGGGAGGTTAAGAAAGACAGAAACACATAGTGGGTTAGGTATATGAAACACAAGGTCAGAAGAGAAAAAGAACTGGGATGACAAAAAGCCAGAAGCTACAACAGAACAGATTGGTGGCAATCAGTGTTTGAGAAGGAAGGCATGGCAACAGAAAAATCACTGTCTGAGGAAAAGAACTACACAAACCAAAGGCAAAATTGGGAAGTAGATGCACACAACAGAAATCACAAGGAACAACAGAAAGCACAATCTAGAAACATTCTAAAAATTACTAAGTAACTGGCAGGATTTCCTTATACACTCAAGCGTGCGGCTGGCACTGTGATGTCTCTTCCACCCACCTGGTCATGCTGCAGCCTTGCTAGCAAAGATACTGGCTGCTTCCAGCTACAGCTTTGATGGTCTCAGCACAGCTTGCTAGGTACTGCTACAGGTCAGGTGCTTTGCTGCAAGCAAAGACATAACTGTTGCACCAGGGCCACCATCATGCTTGGGATCTCTAGGATCCAAATTATTAGTAACCCATAAAGCTTAATAAAAGAGGTAATGGGTCTATAATGTCTTCTTTCACATGTTGTCAGAATTATAGTTGCCAGCAGATCGTTAAGGTCTAGTTTGAGTAGTTTCTTTATTTTCCTCTAGCAGAAATACTATGAGGCAGTCCACACCCATGTGTAATTTAGGTGTTCTCACCTGGCAATATAGTGCCAAATTAATAATACTGAAAACGTCAAAGCAACAAGCCACCTGTCCTACCTGTAGGAATCAGGACGTGTACTTCATTTATTTCAGAGCAAGTGCCGTGCTGGAAGGCTGGGCTCTTCTATTAATTTCTGTGACGTGTCCTGACAGTTCCTGCTGTGATCTTATCAAATATGCCCTTTTTATTATTAATCTGTATGGTATTTCTTTTTCCCTCTGCTTAACAGTGCACAGTACCTTTAGTGCTTACAACTTCAAGCACCATTCTCAGTCCCAAGCATCAGAAGGAGTCATTAGTTTGCAGTTATGTTAGCTTGCTGAGTTCTTATTGTACAGACAGACACAGAAAGCAGAAAGTATCAGTAACAGATACACTGTCAAAATATAGTAGGAAAAGGAAAATAAAACAAACAACAACAAGCCACTGCTATGATGCACAAGGAATTCCAATAGTCAGCAGTACATGAAGTATAAAGTGTTTATTGCCCTTCTATTTAGACAGTATTTAAAAGTATGCTCTACAGCTACTTAAGGTCATGAAAGAAGTGTAACTGCACTGCACATAAGCCCTATCTCCTGCCCACCCGGACAATCCCGTTTGCCTTACTCTCTTTGAACTAGTAAGTATTCCTTGCTAGCAAAGGCAGCAGGCAGAAATCCCATAACTCACGCAACTCACCCTGCTGAAGTCAGTGAAACATCCAGTACAGGCTGCAATTGGGTAGGTTCTGCCCCACTGTGCCTTGTCAAAGATGGTCATATATATGGTGTGTTAACTAGATCAATAATGTGTTCCATGAGATAAAGGTTATTAAAATTCACTTCTGAGGTTTTTCAATGTTCTTTGTGGGCTTCACACCCTATTTGCACCAGTGAAAACCCAGATTAACTCATTTATAAACATTCCTCTCCTATAGGTAAATGAGATACAGTATACTAAATAAGGTCAAAAGTGATAATCCTCTGTAGAAAGGAGGAATGAAAACAAATATCAGCTAATCAAGGAATGCAAGCTGTTTTTCAAAATGCTAATATAAAGATGAATAGCTCTTCTTTGGCATCCAAGAGCTTTTGGAAACACTTCATATTAAAACACTTTGTAAATCACTTTCAGAGAATAAGCATTCAGGAAACCCTATTTAATCAAATTAACTACTAGGGAATGTTGATAATTTTCAGCAAAACTTCATGTCCTTACAATTATCATCATTGCTCCTAGGGTATGCAATTATTTATGTTGTTTATACCATTTTGCATTGCTGTGATGCCTTAAAAGAGAATTAGAAATGGTCAAGATGACTGTTCATTCCCCTCTGTCTGCTCATCTTGGATCTTGTCCTGAACCCAGTGAAGTCAAATGATTCCCAATGAATCTCTGGCAAAGCTCCCAGAGACTGCACCAAGAGTAAGAACAGATGCATAAGGATCAATCCAAGCCCCGCTGAAGCTGGTGCAGGACTTCCATTCCTTTCTAATAGGCTTTGGATCAGGCCTCATCCGCAAAACATTTTTAGAATCACCATTTCAAACAACGCATAAGGAGGCACAGAACAGATTCCTGTCCTGCTGCATGCTACTGACAGACAGAAATTCTTGCTCATATTCTGTGTGGTTTGTGTTACCTACCATACACTGTGGGTGCAGCGGACAGGCCTTGACTCATTGGGCCAACAACAAAGCTTGTGGTTTGTTACAGTTATGCAAACAGCAAACACAGAGCAGCCCAGCATGGAAGAGAGCTAAGCCTGTAAGGTGCATAACAGAATGCTCAGAGCGCATAAGAAGAGGACTGCCATTTTCTCCTCTTGTTCTGCTATTCTATGAACTCTCCAACCTCAGGAACAATGCTAACAGATGTATTCCAAACCTCCGCACAGCCCCCCAGCTTTCGAGCATCATTTGCTAAACAAAGCTTTAGCAATGCTCCCCCAAGCTCTATGCAGGAGTGAGCCAGAGGAACCTCAGCAAGTGACCTTCCAGCTGTCTGCAGTCTGCATTGCTGGGATGTAGAATACTTTTCTCATATCCAACTCAGTTTCTCCCACACACTCTCTCTACTTTATTCCCCGTGACTTAAGGATTCAATCTGTAAATTATGCCAACATTCAAACTGACATCTTATTTGAGAATATAATTTACACAAAATGGTTACAACCTCAGTTGTTCCTAAGAATCACAGAGCTATGGAAATCCCAAGCTCTCATAAATTTGCCACTGACTCATTGTGAAATGCAAGTACACTTTTAGCTTCCCCATGACTCCATTTTTCCAGCTGTAAAATAGGCACACTATCAAAGCATATATCAAAGAATTTTCAAGATGGCTGAAAAGCTACTTAGAGTATATAAAGTTCTACTCACAAATGCTAGGCTTCAGTCTTTGAACCTAGATCTGGACTGGGATACAGAAGTCCCAAGGCACATTTGTATCTTGATTTTTACTTTGGCCAGGAACAAATGTTGGGACACAGAACTGAAGCTCTGCATCACTGCAGGAGTACTTGGGAAAACACAGCCAGAAAATCAGAAGGAGGAAAGGTGACAACAATATTTCACTCTATCGGCAATTTCTACAACTGACAACAAAATATGCAGTGATGTATTCTTTACCAGTAGGCACATAATCATTTTGGAGCCCGATGTTCCTCCCACTGAAATACAAGAGAGAAATTATATATCATATATAGTGAAGATTTTGACATTTGATTCCTCCCACATATTCGAATGGGAGGAAGGCATTAAATGCCAAAACCAAAAATGAGTATACAGAACCTATCCCTCAAAACTGTAACACATTCCAAGGCACGGCACTCATTTTGTGCTTACACTGACCTCCATCCCACACAAAGAAAACCCAGTGGTTACCCCTCAGAAAACAAGACAAATTTTTGCTATTTAGAATAACATTTGCAGGATTGACGTTCTAGCACAGCTTCTACAAGTGCATGTAGATTGAAAAATAATTTCCATTGTTTCAATTTCCCTCCAACCCTAGCAGCTTGTTACACTTTATTTCAACAGTAGAATTTCTTGTTTCAGGTTCTTACCACAGACAAAATCACCAAAGAACCCCAAATTTCAGATGAGAGAGTATTAATGTGGACTCCTATAGTATCTCCAAGTACATTATACAAAGGCAAAAAAACTGTGCATGTGAGATACATTAGGTACTTCACACCCTACAACTGTAATCTGCAGAAGGAAAGCATTTTTATTGGTATGTGTAAATCGCTGTGAAGAGTAACAACATGAACAGAAGCAAGCAAGTGTGTATTTCATTGTTTTCAGTTCTGAGAATCTTGTGTGACATTGCCCTCTTCTCTCCCAGGTTTGCAGTCACACAGATAGTATAGAAATTCTATGCACACCAGATATCCCTTCCATTGTGCTCTCATAACATCAGGACTTAGAAGCTACATAAAGCTGGCAGTGTAAGATGTAATTACCAGATCTTCAGGTATTACCAAATGCAACAAAATCCTGCAGGGGATCTCTGCTAGGACATCTGTGGGTTGATGTACACAGCAGTTGTGGCACTACTTCAGTTTTAATGCTCTTTCCAAATAACCTTTATTCTCTTGGAAGCCTCTCAAAACATCTTATTATTACAAGTTCTGAGTTAACAATTGTGCATGAGTTGAATATATCAGTTATGATAGTAGTACCTATACCACAAAAAGTGTCTGAAGAAGGAGCAGGTTTGGTATTCATTTGTAACCAAGTTACAAATTTAGTCAGAACTTGAAGAAGTGGGCTTCACTTGCTCCAGAAAAAAATATATATATATATTGCTGTATTGCTTTTCTCATCTATAATATTAGGCAAAGGGTGTAATTTTCCTTAATATGGCAAAAAATAAAAAAATAAAAAAATAAAAAAGTCTGAGAGATCATTTGTCTTGCAGGTTAGAGTTCTATTGAAGATTCTCCCCCACTTCCTCAGTGAAGCTTCCAAACCCCATGAGTTTTGTAGGTACAGATGTTTACGAAAGGATCACTACACCAGCATGTGTATTTATACAAACACATGTAAGCAGTTGGCTTTCTTAACTCTGCTCCACATCAGAAGGGGGTGAATTTCTCCACCGCAGGAATAAAATATCTTGCATGAGTAAACTGAAACTCACTGAAGTGGTTTGGGACAGAAGAAATTTAATGAGCAAAGCACTGCACCAAACATGCTCCTTAGGCCAAATCATACCCATTTCTGGAGTTTTACTGTCTGAGAAAAGAAAAATGTGGATTTGAATCATTCCATAGTTTGGAAGAATTTCTCAGAACATGAGTTGAGTTCTGTAACCACAACCAATGTCCTTTTAGTTTCTTTATAGGAGGAGCTATTGAAGATGTAACCAGAATGTCCCACTAAAAGAACATATCTACTTATCTGCAGCCAGAAATAGATTTGCAACATTTGTACATGCAACAGTAAAGTGAAACTATAGGGAGTCACGAATGTAAATTAGTGGAAGAAAAATCACTGGAATATATATATACAGCTCTATTCCCAAAGGAGGTTAAGTCAGTCATTATTCATTCTATCCTTTCACTTTCAGCTGTCTGGGTACAAGAAGAGCTCAGGCAGTAGCTAATCTTACCAAATGTATGCATACTAAAACCACTAAATACTTTTTATTTGAAGTATGATTTTATGATTCCTCCCTTCTCTTTTCAGATTCACACACAAAACAAGCTTCCTAAGCTGATTCAGTGTAAACAGGTACAGCTGCAAAACAAACAGGAAGTCCAGCACTGTAAAGCTCTCTGGACAACAAAAAGTAAAAGCACTCAGCAAATCAATGACATTACAGTAAAGGTACAAAAATTCAAGGCCTGCAAACCAGAAATGACCTGAAATGTTATACAGCCCTAATATCCAACTGCACTCAAGCAATATTGGCAGTGAAAGTTTTAGCACTCTTGTTTTTTTCCAGTTTTCATCTCTTGACAAAAAGATGGATCATCCATCTTCCAACAGAACATAATATCTGCCTTGAAATCTCTAAGATACTTTTTTTCACGTGCACTTCTGCCTCACCTCTTTCCCCATCACTTTTCAATTGCTCAAGTTTAGAACTACTGGTAACAGAAGATAAACATTCAATATGTAGAAGATGCATTCAGATCAAATTCTTTTATGAAATGCATTCTACAGATGCATAAGAGTATTATTTGTCAAATTGAAATCCACATTCTGGCCACCAAAAGTACATAAAGCCACAGAATAGGTTATTCTTTCCACTGATACTACAGGTGTACAAGACCCTATGGGAAAAAGCATACTACAAGAGACAACTCAGGCACCACACAGTAGGAACATAAAGAGTTCAAAAGACTATTTACTTCCTGAAGAGCAGCAGTATTTCAAGAATAAATTTCCTCACTGTATTGGAATTTGGAGATTTAAGTCACTTCATAAACTCAAATAACAATTACAAGTACTAATAATTTTTGTCTGTTCACTTAATATGGGCACATATTTATGAACAAATGTTTATAAATCTTATCTACAATTTTTATAGCTTATAATCTCAGAAGTAAAAAATGATGTTGAACAAGAAAATGTCCATACTCTTATGGAGAAAAAAAGCAGTATTTTACTTATTTCAATCATTAGTTGTAACGTTAGATCATAGGCTAAAATGTATGTTATTGTGAAGCTTGTTCAGTTTAATTACTTTCATAGGGACTTCTCTGGCATGGGTAAGTCCCCAAAGGGAATGGGGTTGATCTCCTCCTAGCAGTGCAAAGGACACAGTAATGGCATGAACAGGGTCACCAAGCTGTGAAATTTGGCCAAATCCCAACTGTTGGAACTCAAGCCTTGTATCAAGAACCCAGCTGTTCCAGAGAGCTGTCAGCTGAAAGGTCACATGCAGCCAGTCTTGCAGGAGCCCACCTTCCTTTTCGTAGAGTTACCCTGCAATCAGTCCAAAGGGGCTTTACTCTTAGCTGTTGATCTGGGAGGAGGGAAAGGATGGGGCAGATGCTGGTCAATAATGATCAATCCCTCTAACAAGAATCCTCCTACTTGGACAAAGTGTCATGTTGATTTGGGGGCAAAGCCTCCTCAATATTTCATGTACTAATAGATTAAAACCCAGTGTTCCAAATGGTTGCTCTGAGGCTGCAATAATTTTCAGTTCAGTTCAACACCTGCCATGAAGTGGTTATCCACCTCACCACAGTGGATCATTACATCCTCATAATTTATTTTGATAGGGCGTAAGTGACAAGCCAGAAAAGGTTCCATCACGTTAGTGAAATTACAATGTGTAATGATCACATTTAACCTGCTGTTAGTGACTACAAGATCTACAGATAACTGTAACTGTGCACTGTAAGACCCCTCAAGGGGATACTCACAATACTGAAATAAAAGCTATCCTACTTGAAAACACACAAATATACAGATGCAATACATAACCAATAAAAATACCACTCGTAGATACAGAGTAAGAAGTTGCCAAATTCATTAACCATTGCCCGGCAAAGTAGCACAGATCAATGAGGTTACTCCCCAACCTCTTGCCTCTACTCAACTGATTAACCCTTTAGTTCCCATCCCTCTCTTTAACAGTTCATTGGAAACCGTTCATAAAAGAAACTACTGCAAGCTCTCATTGTGATAAAGCCCACAGATTTATATGCCTCTATTCTCCCCTTATTTTTTCAGTCTTTTCTTCTACAGCTCCTCAGGGTCCCTTCCCCTAGAACAGCAGAATGTGGTAGAGAGACAACCTACAATATTCCTTCCCAGGCATCTTTCACATGTCCAGATGCCTCTATGATGAGTTCCAAAGTCACTTTATTCCTCCTTCAGGATGGATTTTAAATAAGATTTTAGAGGGGAAAGTAAATTCCAATTGACAAGCTCAGTGCTTGTGAGGTCAAGTCAGGTTTTGCAACATTTTCATTCTCAGTAATCAATTTGATTTGATATTACTGACCCATCTGAACATTTTTATTTTTTTGACATAAATTATGGCTCTTACTATCTGTAGTGAATGGAGGAAAATACCCAGAAGATAACCCAATGGAGGTATAATACTTAGTATCTGGTATCTGTACGTATCATACAGAAAGACTTTCATATTCCTGATGAAAACATATGTAGCCTAGCTGAGGTCATAGGCCCACAAGTTTCTAACAATAGCAGAACTGTGGATGACATCTCCTCTACTACCTCCATACTCATATTCCATCTACTGAACTGTACTACAGTTTGTACTGTAGTTTGTGCTGTAAATACTCTTTCGGTTTTGTTTTTTTGTTTGTTTGTTTTTTTTCCCTTTCATTGAAAAATCTCTGCCTAAAAGTTCTTGGGAAGGCTTTAGCCTGAAACACTGCCTTTCTGGTCCTAAAAAGCTTCCTGAACATTTCATTGTTGTTTCTGTATCTTTTCATATCTACTGGGTATGGGTTTAAACTTGCTGAAATATGTGAAGAACAACTTTAGCCCTTGCAAGTACAATCTAAAATAGTCATGCATAATTAGCTTCACCACGATCTTCCATTTTTTTGTTTGTTTTTTGGCTCTTTAATAACAAAGGTACATTTTGGATGTTTTCAATTTTATACTAAGCAACATCCCATTCCCTTCAGGTTTTCTGAGCTGCCTGACAAATGACTGGTCTGTATGGAACCTTATCGCAGGTGCATATTACTGGTCTGTATGGAACATCGCAGGTGCATAATCATGAGATATCAGAAAGCCCTAAGGTTTCTAAAATTGGTCATAATGCTTCAGGTATTTACAAGCACAAATTCCAGTCTTCACAATGTATGCTGCAACAACAGTGGAAGGACTTTCAGTAGAGGAAAATAAAAAATAAATAAAACAAAACAAAAACACATGAGAGTATACAAACAAAACTGCATTTCATTTTTTTTTCTAAAAATAAACATGAAATGCATTTCATATTGTTTAAAAATTCCCTAAACATCAGTTGTACAAATGTACTTTCAAACAAACTTTAAATGGTTTTAATCTTCAGCCAAAATCCATAGTGACTGTATTGGTTTTATCTGCAATCCAAATCCTTTTAACAAGAGTCAAGCCCACTCATAGCCACGCTGACTTTAGATCTAGCGATGACTTGGAAATATAGGGAAGCAGCTCTTACCTGTTCTTCTTCTTTCTCGATCCAGGGCCAAGAGTAGCTTGGCAATGCACCTAGCAAGAGTACTTCTTTCAGGTTACATCAAGTTCTTTGTCCAGAAATGTCCTCAGACACTTTTCTAGGACAGCTGTTTCTACTTTGTGCTGATTGGGATCAGTGGACTGGTTCTAAACTAGTATCTAGTCATTATTTACATGTCCAGCAGTATTTAACCAAGCTTAGACTTGTAACAGGAAAGAACAGCAAAAAACGTGGAAATTGTCAAGAGGCAAATTAATAAGCTTTTTTAAAAGATTATTTTTAACATTGGATGTAATATAGAAACTCTTCCTTATTCTGTTTTAGTTCTATATTCATTTGATGTCCATCCAGACGAGACCAAAATTTTCAGAACACAACAGAAAAGTCTGTGAAGCTGCCATGGAAACTGATTCTGCTCCTAAGACAGAGACTTCAAAGAGGGAGATATGAGAAAGGATTATTCTAATGCACCTAATGTCTTAGCTCTTAGCACTCAACACAGAATCTACCTGCCCCTTAAATGCAATGTGTCTGGCAAATGAATGGCATTCACAGTGATCAGTCAGCCATAGCATTAAAACATCATAAGCAATATGGCCATAATAAGACCCTGTTTCAATTTTTTTTTTCTAGTGTCAGAATAATTTAGATGGCTGGATATCTGAAGCAGCTGTACCAATGAATATGTGAGCAGAGAAAAATACAGCTGCTTTCCAACTCAGTAACACTGTTCTGGATTTTTCTTCAACATCTGGTAAATCAGATGTTCCTCTGTGGGCAAGCATAATGGGTGTCAACTCACTTTACCTTGCATTTGTGTAGGTGAAGGTGACCCTAAGAACCTGGTATTGATCCTAGATCTTTGGTTTGCGTCCATGTTGTCCTTTCAACTGGACTGAAGGAGACAACAGTGATTAAGGCTCCTGTGAAGAGCTGTCTCCTTAGCATTAATGTCAACCAAAAGAAAATGAAAGTATGATGTAAAAAATTGCACAATAAATAGAGGGGAAAGAAAATGTTAAATAAGATACAAGACTTTGCATATAATGACAGGAAGATCCAAAAAAAAAAAAAAAAAAAAAAAAAAAGGTACTAGGCTCATGTCTTTCTAAACCATTAGTTTCCACAGCCTGCTTAAAGCTCTTAGGTTAGGGAGATTTATCATGATAACAACAGCAGTAGTTTGAGACAGTTAATCAAAATTCTAGCACTTATAACCCCACTGTGGAAGCAACAAATTTAAGAAGCTGAAGGCTAAATATTCAAGACTAAGTTTGCAATCTACATGCAAACAGTAAATTTTGGTTATGTGTTTCATTATCCTGGTGCCTTATAGCTTTTAAGGGGGTTATAACTTGGCTATAATTACCCACTATGCGGTAAAATTTGGCATTCAGAGAACTCTTTTCCATTCTCTGTTCTTAATAGAACATTACACTCTGCTCATACCTCATTCCTCGCACAGGCAAGATTCTCAGTGAGGTTTTGGGTGTGCAAGTAAAGCAGGTCAGGGAACCCATTTTGTAACTTTTAAAAGCATAGCATTTCATGCCACAAAACCATATTGCCCTTTCCTTCACTTATCTTGCATTAATTCAGCTCTCAGTTTGAGTTCATTCACATGGCAAAAATTGTGTAATTTATTCACAAACCAACAGAAATTATATACATAATTACATAAAGCATAACCATGAAAGCTTTATTTCTGCCAGAAAAGCCAAATTTCACCAGGATAAAAAGAAATCATGGTGACAGCATAAAAATTCATCACCAGAAACACGACATCACTTCCTCTTCCCTACACTGTGCCAAAAAACTTCCCATGTGACATTTTGAGGAAGCTTCTCCCAGCAGTGAAACAGAGTAATGCTAATAAAGTAGCTCCCAACCTTGGGACCACTCTGAAAAGTCACAGCTCAATTCTGTGGCAGTTTGCCAAAGGCCCCAGATAAAGGAAATAAATAGTTATATTTAGAGTCAACATTCATAATTCCAGTTTCTGAAACTGCCCTCCTGATTCTCAGCAATTCATTCTAGCACCATAATTTGCTGTGGAGGATCAATGGTTTGTGCTGACGCATGGCCTTCAGAGTAATAATCTGACTCTGAGTTCTCTTGATATTTATTTATTTTTTATTTCCCCCCTGAAGAAAAGAATGTATTAAGTCTGCCGTGTCCACAGGTCCACCTGTATTGCACAGAAAGAGGAGTCAAAGCCCTGCTGGTTGGTGCTGTGCTCAAAAAGATGGCTCTGCTCAGGGGAGTGAGGAGAAGAGAATCCATATACCTAAGTCTTCCCCTCTTGCCAAGCTGCACCCGAGGTCAAAACACAACACACGGTGTTAACAGAGACCTCTGCAGTCACTGGATAGCAACCACTGACTAAATCCCCTCAAAGATTGAAAACCATAAAGATTTATAATAGCCATTGTACCTATGTAAGTAAACACGTGTAGAATCTGGTGGACATTCAGTGCTGAGTTCAGAACTAAAGGGAACGTTCCTTCCTATGGATATAATGGGAGGAGGCAATTAGAATTTCCAGCTTGGCACATATATTAGGTATGTTTTGAGGTATTCTAATTAGGCAAAGCACCGAATCTCCCAAGTTAGAAAACATGCTCAACAAGGAGTGGAAAAGAAATGCAAATACCAGTATTCAGACATCATGTAGAAGATAAGGGTGAAGTGACTTTCAGCATTCTATTACGCAAGCACTTTCAAGCTATACAAAGTCTCCTGGCCTTTCTCCTGCTGTAGGTCCACATTTCATTAAGTTGTGCTATATTCCATACAGTTGTGGCTCAGGTTTTGCTTTATGTCCTTGAGGGATATAGTCTATGCTTCTCTGCAGATATCTATTCTATTTCCACCCCTCCCCACAACCCTCACATCTCCCCCAGGGGAAGATGCTTGGTTGGTTGATTGCTCTTGTGGTGTTGTGGTTTAACATTTTCTTCTTCTTCTTTTAATTATTATTTTATTTTACCCTTCAATTCTCCCTCTCTGGAGAGCTTCAGCACAAAGCAGAGTACTGTAGCAACACAGGGCTCTACACTTGAAGCTCTAAGAGTCGAAATGATCGGCCCTTTAACTTTGTATTAATTGCTTACAAGGCAACATATTGCAGCTACAGTTATTACCTTTGTATAACAGACTCTGTGTATCAAATCAGGGTAAGCGTAACCCCAGAGAAACAAAGTAATTCAACTGAACTACTCTGTCTAGATTTAGTCAAGACTCACCAGGTCTCCGAAGTAGGAAAACATAAAGTATAAGTGGAATGAAACCCTAAGGGAGTAGAACACAAAACAAGAACTCTTTGGGTTTTTGTTCCTTTATGCTCCACAGTGTGTAACCCCAGAGAACCAATAAATGCAGATGGAGCACAAAAAAATATGAACTCACCTTAACGCTGCCTTTTTATTTTTTATTTTTTTTTTATAACTTCTACTAATCCAAATGTTTGCTTCATGAGCCATGTAAGAAGGAGTTTGCATGGTTTATATTCCCAGTGTCCCATTATGGCAAAGCTCAAAACCAGCTCACCAAAGTATTAGTAAAACCGAGGGGGAAGAAAAGTATAGATTTTCAACTGATAATAAATCACTTTGTCAGCCAAAATAATCTGACTCTGCTCTCCAGCATTACTAACTACAAGATGACTAGAATAAACACGGTAAGTATGGTATTAAATAAAAACATGAGTTGGGGCCATCTAAATACAGATGGCACAGACGGAGATATGCATCAGACTGCTCAAGCTGACAACGTGGCAGAATGCATCTGTGCCCTACCTTTATGAGTCTGCTCTCCTTAGCTTCAGGTGTCCCATGTTATGACTTTCTCTGGCAAGAGAATTTCATAATCCTAAACCACTTACTGTCAGGAAGACGTATGTGGTGTACGGTCCTATTGTATAATCATTCAGTTGTTATTCCTATAATGCATAGCATTATCTGGAATAATTCTTCACTACAACAGTGCACCTCTGTGAGTAGCTTATGTTTCTTCTTACAGTCCGCCCTCCACCCTATCTCTCCTGTGAGATCTGAAAGTAATATTATTCATTCTACAGACAGACTTAAGAAGAAAGGGTCCAACATTTCAGAGAAAGCCACACAAATCAATTACAGAAAGAAACTCAAGTTCTATAACCTCGGTAGTATGTCAGTATCACAAACCATAGAGCGTGTGTCAAAAAAAAAAAAAAAAAAAAAAAAACCAAATGAGTTTTTCAGTCATATTAAACCTTCTGAGAGCAAGTTTGCACCAAGATGCAAGGCAGTGAATTACAGTGGAGACGGAGACAAAAATAAAAATAAAAATAAAAATAAAAATAAAAATAAAAATCTGTTTTGGTCTCCTTCTACTAGAATTAACAAACAGCACCACAATGAAACCTTTCAAAGCTCTTTTGTTGGAGCTGAACCTGTTAGAACATAGCGGGCATTCAAATCCCTCATGTTGCCTTTCCCTTACTGCACTAACACAGAAAAAAATGGAAGTGCTTTTGTAGGATTTGCATTTTGACATGTAGGAATTCTCCTAAAATAGAAATAATTAAAAAATAAAATAAAATCCATCTAGAGCCTGATAATGTCAATGAAACAGAACAATTTAAAGAGAAATTTTACTAATGTCATCTTCACACCTTCCACCATTTATTTTTCTACATTCCTGATCCTTTCGGTGCTGCCTTCTCACTGCCTTTCAGTTATCGGTCTATTTCAGACCCAACAGGACCTGATTTCATAGCACACAAAAGGGAAGGCAAAGCCTTTGGGTTTCTGCCACACACTACTGAGAAAAATAATGACAGATACTCCTACCAACTAATGGTACGGATACCATTTTTAGTAAGTAATATCAAGCTTTGAGATCAGGATTAAAACTGCTTTTCAACCAGACTTCAAGTACTAAGATATAACTTTGAACGTAACATCTTTATCTCTAAAAGATCTTTGTTTCCATATAGTATTAAGAATACACACCACTGACTGCAAGACCTCAGAGAAAATGCAGATACTAACTCAGGATAAGGCACAACATGACTTAAAAAGCAATCACTGGTGATTTCATCACAATCCCATGCATAGAAAGCATGTTTTGGAACACAATTTTTGCATTCTTATGCAAATGACATAATTTCACAGAATAAAAGTTGTAGATAAGGATACGCTCTGTGCCCTGGAGCTTTCATAGTTCTTGAGCACTTTGCTCCCACTGGAGAAGCCTGAAAATCTCTGAAGATGTGAACTATAATCTTAAATTAACTGGTGCTGGTTATCAGAAATGTATTCCAATCCCATCTCTTACAGCACCAAATCCAGTTTAACACTCACTTAGAAGTGAGCAGGCTGAAATCCTCAATTCTGGCTTCCAAAATTACCATTCCAGTATACTCACACACATAAAACCCAAACAAGACTCTACCAAGCTTCCAGTATAGCAGTGAGGCTATTTATACATGAGAAATAAGGAAAATATATCTGTATTTGCAAAACCCTTGGCAATATTATCCTTAGACTTACCTTTTTATTTGCCACATTGAGAGCACACTTTAAAAAGGTAACAATGACTAAATACAAAGGAGATGATGGATTAAATATCCACTCAGTCAGACTTCCCGAATATAACTTAAAATAATAATAATAATAATAAAATAAAAAAGAAAGAAAAAGAAAATATTATTTTGAAAAATAATTGTCAATAATTTGAACACTATTTTTCTGCAGGGTTGCAGTGAATCGAGTCCAGATACGTATCTATAGCAGCAGGGCAGCATCTCCAAAATGCAGTAGTTCCGTAGTGCCAAACCGTGGTATATATCAAAGAAGAAGAAACTAAGAAATTTGCTTTTCACCTTCCTTTCCCTGGAGGAAAAAAAGAAGGCTACGTTTCCTCTCTTCGAGAGAGCAGTAGCCATGAAATGATCGGCCCCCTAAAGGACTGACTCATACAGAACCTCAATTAATTTCTTCCACAGCAGCTATTCCTACATCCTGGTACAGGGAGAGTTTGCTCGGAGAGAAATACCACATCTACAAGGAAACACACATAATGTTAGGAAATGTTACCTGAGCAGACAGCTACCGGGATCCTCCCTGCTCCACTGACACCTATGGTACACACCATGATACACTGCCCATAAAAACTGAATATATCATGAGAGTGAGGAAAAGCATGAGGACAAGCAACGCAGTTGTAAACTATTTCTGGCATCACTGGAAGCAGTGTTTAGAGCATTCCTATATGTCTTGTCTAACCCAGACAAGCTGCATGTATACAGGTGAGCTGAGGCATTTGAAGTAATTAAGGAAAATCAGGTTAATTAACCTTAACTGCTGATCAAAAGACACAATACGGAGGTTTCCAGTTGGAGGTCATCTGCACCGACTTCAAGTCATTAGTGTTCAGTTTATAGAACTCTCACAGAGGAGAGGGAAGGCCTTTCTCAGCAAAGCAATATGAGGAAGTGGCCATCTCAGAGTGGTAGCTTTGCCTTGCAGGGACAAGTCTTGAGACTTTGGGAGTCACGGGGAAAAAAAAAGAAAAAGGCTTAAGAAAAAATGAATGTGGATTTTACAGGGAGAATAGATACCTCTGCTAAGAGGGCCTCCCCGAAGGAAGAGCAAAATGAGAGCTGCTTTCCTAACAGCGGATGGTGCTGTCTCAAAGAGGCCAAACATCAATTTGCAACTTCTTAGCGAACATCCCCGAGACCAATATACCAGGGCTCGTTCTGCACTTCAAGCTTAACGCAGCTGATAGCGGCTGAAACGTATTAGCAAAGCTTTCAGACGCTGCTGTATTGAGATAGCTTTCCTATCAAAGGCAAACTTCTGGAAACTCGGCGGGACGGAGCTCCAGAAAGCAGAAAAGAGCGAAAAGTGCAAGGAAACACAGCAGAAAAACGAGCGGGAGGCTGGATTTGCGCTGCCTGCAAGTATTCCAGGTTTACGAGCCGGGAGTACAAAGGAGGAGAGGGAGCAATAAAGGACGTGGGGGAAAATAATAAGAAGAATAACAAAAAGGCATTTTGCCGCGAGCCTAATAAATTACCGGCTCGCTATAACTGCGGCCTCCGCGCCTCACCTCGGGGAACGCGCAGGCACCGCTCCGCCGCCCCTCTCCCGGGCTCGGCCCCGTCCCCCTCCGCTCGGCTCCGGCCGTGCCCATCCCGCTCGCGGCCACCTGCGGCCCGGCAGCCCTCGCCCGCGGTACGGACCCGGCACCGGCTGCCTGTGCAACACCTCCGCAACACATTTTATTTACACGAAATCGACTCGGGGTATTGTACATTATATACAGATAGTTTCCCCCTCCGACAAGGCAGAGCTTGTGCAAGATAGTAGCATCCTCCGGAGCGTATCCTACAGTCCACGGGGAGCATCCCCCTGCGCGGCATCAGCTGTCGGAGTCCAAATCGCTTTTCCCGTCTTCTTGCCTCTTCTCCGGAGACGTTTTAGACGCTTTATTCCATTTCTGTGCATTTTCCGACTCCTCGGAAGACGACCGCTTTTGCCTCCTCCATTTCGCCCGGCGGTTTTTGAACCAAACCTGTTAAGTGAGGCAATGAAGTTAGAGAAAGGAGAGAGCCCTTCCCCAGCCCTCCGGAGCGCTCGGCCCTGCCCGCCGGAGCCGCACGGACCCGCGGCCGCCCCCGTATTCGGGGCTGTGCCGGGAACCTCCGCGGCACGACCGCCTCCGCGTTCTCTGCCCGCTCGCAGGAACGGAGACGTTCCCCAACCCCGAACCTGTTGCTCTCGCCGCGGCCGGCGGAGCCGAACCCAGGCATCTCCGCGTTTAAAGTGGAAAGGAAGAGAGGGGAAGGAGGGGTTCGAAATACCTCCACTTTCTCCTCTCTTAAGTGCACCCTCCTCGCCAGCTGTTCCCTGGTGCCCACGTCTGGGTATTTCGTTTCCTGGAAGAGGTTTTCCAGCGCTTCGAGCTGCTCGTCAGTGAAGATAGTCCGGTGCCGTCTTTTCCGCCTGCAGTGCAGCTGGTTGAGTAACTGCAGCTCCGTCCGGGACAAAGTGCCTACGTTCATGTAGGGCAACATCTGATGGGGAACAGGGGACATCAGCACCGACCCAGCGCCCTCGTAACCTACGAACAGACAGACGAGACGACGGGAGACTTTGTGCGTGAGACCGCCGCTCCCCGACGAAGCGATCCCGCTCTCCCCCGTTCCCCCCGAGCGCTCCCTTACCTGCGGGGGGCACGCAGGAGCACTGCTGGGCCCCCAGCGGCGGCACGGCCCCGCAACACGACGGGCCCACGGGAGACGTGGGCACATGCAGCTGCCCGTAGTAGTAGTTGTTGTAGCCCAGGCGGGAGCCGCCGACCGCCGGCAGCGCCGAGCCGGGAGCCACAGCCCGGGAGTAAAATCCTCCGTAGTCGGAGGCAGCGCCGTAGAGGGAGTCCCCGTGCAGGCTGGGGAAGACGACGGGCGCGGCGCTCGGGGGCAGCAGCACCGAGTCCTTGCAGCGAGGTCTGGCCGCCAGGATGTTGTCGATGCTGAACATGCTCGCAGGCATGCCCCAACGCGGGCCGGGGACCGGCCGGGGGAGGGAGGTGCTGCCGGCGGCCGCGGCGGCAGTGGCGGCGGTGGAGGGGAGGGGGGAAGCTGAAGAGACGCGAAATCGAAACTTTCGGGAGAAATTTTGGAAAGGGATCGGAGAGAAAGGAGCGGAGCCTTTTCCGAGGGCAGCAATAGGGCAGAGTGTGCGTGCATGCGTATGCGTGTGTCTATGTGTGTGCGTGTGTGTGTGTCTGTGTGTGTGCGCGCAGGATCCACCCCTGGAACTTTCCCCCCTCGACTCGCGCCTGTTTACTGATCTCAGCCCGGAGGGCTGCACGGAGTATAATCCATCCGAACCTCTTCCCTTTTTTATACCCAGGCGACGTCATCCTGGATTTAGTTCCTGGTAATATGCAGATGACAAACAAAACCAGATCTGATTTTTCACCCCCCTCCCCCCCCCCCCCCCCCCCGCGTTTCTGTGGGGAATGGATGGGGGGTTGCACAAAGGAGTGAAAGGAACCTGGGTCTGTGGATTGAGAATTAATGAAATTAACGTAATCCTTTCCATTAATGGGCTTTTTTGAAAGGCCCCAGATTTAGGCTTGATCTCTGCTGCACCGGCTAATTGCCCGGGTTAATCTCATTAATGCCACTGTGCAGAAGTGGTTAGCAGCTCCTCGTCTTGTCTATTATGCACCTACTTTACTCGTGTTAGTTCGCATTAGTGGGTGTGATTTCCTCCGTCTGAAGATCAGATTCATTATTTATACCTCGAATTGCTCGAGAAACACGTTAAAAAAAAATAAATTTCGGTATGACCACGCAACTTTTCCCCTTCGAAGTGTTTCTGAACCACGGGGCGAACTTTACTCGGGGAACCAGAGGGGCACTGAGGAGTGCGCTGCTGTCATTTGCGCTCTGTGCGCCGTGCAACATCTACTGAGTATAGGAACTATTTTTTTTCCCTCCTTTCCTGCATCATCTGTAGAGGAAACATTTAAACACTGCAAATATTTAAATTCTATTTTATTTTGTGAATTCTCATCCACACAAGTATCGCTTTCTGTTTGTTTTTTTTTAACGAGGCAGGAGGTGGGAATGTCAATGACCGCTGCCATCTCATCCCTGAGCTGGTAGGTGCTCCGACCCGCTTCTCATCTCCTTTCTGGTGCTCTTCTCTTTTCACTTTCTAAGCAGGAATAAATCCTTTTCTAACTTCGAAAACGAAGCGTATAGAGTTGCGGCGGTACGGACAAACTTCGCCTATTGCGTGTTCAGAGAATTTGAAAGGGAACAGTTTAAAGTCCGTAAAATTCTCAGCTGAGACACTCGGCTCTCCTGGTAGCTGCTCTTGTGATTTGCAGAATACTTCGTCTGTCACGACTGTCACTGGGAATCCACAGGAGGTGAACTCAATCAGATTAGACTATTTACCCCATCAACCCTCCACCGCAGAAGGTAGGAAATTGTACGCATGAAATGAAAACAGGCTATTAACGTCTGTTTGCGAGGAACACGTTATTTTTCCTCAACAAAGACCATCCTCGTTAGCGCTCACTCGCACTTTGTCCTTCCTTTCCTCGAAATTCCAGGTTTTGTTACTGCGTCTGATACCGACCCAAACCGAAGACCTCCGTGTAGTAAAAGACGAGCAGGAACGTTAAGAAAAAAGAACCCCAGGACTCGATTCTCACTTTAATACATCGCGATGTGACTAATAGTTACCATCGTTCCTTTTCCTTCAATTGTGTACCGATCCATTTCTTTGCGCCTTTGGTATTTGGAGCTGACCTTCGTGCGAGTTTTACAAATTCAGTGTGAAATGGAAGAATTGGATGTGGACTGAGTTTTTTCTTTTTCTCTTTTTCTTTTCTCTGCTTCTTTTCCTTTTCTTCTTCTTGCTTCGTGTATGTTCTGGGGTGGTTTTTGATTTGCTGTTTTGGTTGGATTTTGTGTGTGTGTGTGTTTGTGTGTGTGTGTGTTTGCTTTGATGTTGGATTTTGGGGGGTCAGTCGTTCCCTGCCTCCGGCCCTGTCCTGCGTGGTGCTTAATTCCCCCCTCGCGATGCTCACTCACGTCCCAGCGGCTCCGCAGCCACGCGCGACCGCACCTCCTTGCTGTCTCCGCAGCTCTCGGCGGTGCGGGGGCTCCGGGCGGCTCCGAGCCGGGCCAGGCCATGAGGGCACAGCCTCGGGCCTCCGCAGGTGCCCTGGGGGCCTCCACGGAGCCGCGGGACGGAGGGAGGGAGGGACGGGAGGGCAGCGGGGAGCCGTCGCCGAGGCTGCAACGCTCCCCTTCATTGCCAATTTAGAGATGATTTTTTGTTATTATTATTGTTTTATTTTCTCCAAGTCCTTGTCACTCCCGTCGGGGAACTTCTCGTTTGGTTTTCTTTTAATCTCCGAAGCCTTGCAGCGCGAACTCCGGTGTCGATATCCACTTTGCAAGGGCTGCTCCGGCAGTTTCTCATCTCTCACCCGCTCCTCGCTAACTTTGCAGACGTAAAATTGTATTAACCAAACAGTCAGCGCTCACACAATGTCGGGATGAAATTGTAATAACAAATGAAACGCAAGCAAATTGTGCTGCATAGTGTTGCCAAGCAATTGTTTGTTACTGGGGGAGAGTCACAGCATGGGCTGAAAGAGAGACCTAAAGAGGAGTACGGCACCGGGCGGAACAAGCTGTTAGGCGAGAAATACAGTAAACATTGCACTGATTTTCAATATTATTACCCAAACACGATTTCATACAAAGCAATCACCGTACTCAAGTCTATGGAAATGCGCTTGTTGAGAAATCGGCCGTTTTTTTTATTTTGAGGTATTAAGGAATAATTCCGGGGATGTAAAACGCGCCGCCTGCGGGGCGCGGGGGTTCCGCGGCCGAGCAGCACCGCGCAGCTTCCGCGGTCGCTCCGCGGGGCCGCACGACCGCGTTCGGGGCCTCCCGGCGGGGGCTGCGGAGGGGCTTCGGCCGCTGTTCTCCCACCGGACCCCGGCTGCGGGGGAAGCTGAGGCGGACCAAAGGGTCGGCTCCGGCACCGAGAGCCTCTCGGAGCTTCGCAGCAAGCCGAATACGCGGCAATACCAAATACGCAGCAATACCAAATACGGTAATCCCGTGCGAATGCCATCACCCTCCAGCGTTTGCCGGGTTTGTTTCAAATTGATTGCATCATTACTTCGGGGGAAAAAGGAGGGTGTGGGGTGGGGGAACAAAAACAACAACAACAACAAAAGTACAAAGCGAAATTACGTTAATTTTTTCCCAGAATAAACTTATCTTGAACTGATTAGGAAAGTCAGTCATTTTGAAAACGAGGTAGCGCTTTCAAAACGAGTCTCCCTTTTCCCCCCTAAAAGTTTCCCTCTAACAATATCGGCTTCTAAAGTTTTCATTCATATAAACTCTATTAATGAAGATCTTTTATTTAAATGTCAGGGGGATTTGAAATTTAGAGTAAATTATGAAGCATGCATGTCTTGCCAAGTCATGGGTCAAATGCATTTGTGAAAAACTGCTAAAAGAGCATATGGTTTTGAATTTTTCTACAATGACTAGTGTTTAAATAAATTGCTTGTACTGCTTAGCTTCATGTATAATTTTGACAGAAATTGGCCTATAGCCTTTTGATATGTAAACATTTCAGGCTTTTATGCGGTATAAAAAGACACTTGCTTTTTGGGATCAGCTAAAGCAGTCACCCTGTAATTCAGCAAGCTGGCACCTACCATTACGTTCTTGCTACATTTCAACTTTCAAGTGGCAGCAGAACGGGAAAAGGAGAAGGGACGTTTCAAAAGCAATGTCCAATTGGAATTAAAAATTGCAAATGAGGTGAGAATGTGCCACTCACTCTCTGATTGAAATGGACAAACCATAGCATTAACGCGAACTCTCCGTCTAGTTTTCTAAGAAACAGACACGAATCAATGAAAACACTTCAGCACAGTTCAGACCTGACTTGCAAGCACGGGTAGGTGGGAGAAAAGAAAAACAGTCATCCCTCCTAAATGTATTACTCTGAGTCCTTCCACCTTTTCTTGGTTTGTAAAAATTGAAACGGACTTTTGCGTATGGAATGTTGCACACAAAGCGTATTGGCATGCCACAATCCATGGTTTTGCCGTCCAGCCAACTGCACCTCCGCTCACATCTCTCCAGTTCCCAAGTCTTTTGCAGGTATTCCTCCAGTAAATATCTCACTGCCTTCAATTCGGGTTGGGTTCCCTTTTTTTTTTTTTTTTTGTTCCCTCCCCTCCCCCTTTTATTTATTTATTTATTTATTTTCCCTGTCTGGTGAGGAGCAGTGTAGAAGCATAAGGGCTTCATCACACAGGGCACACAAATAGTGGGTCACTCAGTTTTAAGTCTCCTTAAACTGGAATGATTTTGTGAATGTATATAAATCCAGCAAGCTACTGAATAAATCCATTTATTGCTAATATATCTGTCTCACATAAATAAACCTCCTAATGTTGATTGGATGGATAAGCCTAGCCCAGCGCGAGACAGAACAGGACCTGGAGAGTTGCTTGGTGCCAGACAGCTCAATGTGTTTATTTCCTGTGTGCTTTAGCTGAGGCTAAGCTAAAGTTGGAAAAAGGTTCAAATGAACTATATAATTTCAATCTGTTACTGTAGTAAGATCCGTATTTATTGTATATGTCAGTTTGTCATACACTCAGTTCTCAAGATACACTGCCCCTTTTGTTAGTGTATAGAGATGATTTTTTTTTTTTTCCCAGAAATGTAATGAGTCAACATAGACACATTCTGTTGTAGGTAGTTTGGGTGTTATAGAAGCTTAATATGTAATGGTTTCAGTCTGATGTGAGGCTCTCTAATGAAGAAAGTATAATCTTTTAAATAAGTTCACAAACATGAAAGTGAAAGATAGGGTATTTTTTTTCTTTTTTCTTTCTTCCTTTTTTTTCTTTTTCTTTTTCTTTTTTTCTTTTCCAGGTTTCTCATGCATTCCAATACACATAATACTTAGTAAAGACACACACCTTTGTTTGCTGATAGAACACAGGAGTTACACTACATCTAAACTGTGCAGGTCATTGCAAGGACTCTTTCAAAACAAAGTATCTTTCAGAGTGGACGGTGAGAAAACATTTCTGGTCCTTGATTGTGCCCACAGGAGCCAACAAGAGGGCTCCCTGTTCCATTGCCTTCCACTAGATGCAGTCTGGGTCATCAACTCGAAGATACTGTGATCAGTTCTGCTTAGTATCAGTAAAGTGAGATGACACAGACATCAATGTTAAGAAAAACAATCATGCCAAAGGTTGTGCTGTAGAAGCTGACATAGCAGTTTCCTGTAGCGACATGATTGACCCACAATTTAGAGGTGGCTCCCTATCATAGGGCAAACAACAGCCAAATTTTCCCCTGAAAATGGAGCCGTACCATAACAACATTCTCGTAAGCTTCCAAGAGAAGATGACTTCACTCTAACATTTCAGTACCTTGGTTTGTCTTTGTAAGGATAATTCTAATTCCCTCTGTTGTACATACAGTTACATATAGCTGTGTATAGGTATGTGCATCTAATCCCTACATATATTGTGCCTAAATTGTGTTAAGCACACTATCTTATTAGGTTGCTTCCTATGGTAGGTTTTATACTAGTATAAATACGGCAGTTTAAAAAGAATAATAATGATAACCACACACACACACACACAGTAAGCCAAAAGACTGCTTTCTTGATTGACGAACATAAATCAAACTAAGACCTCTGTTGGTGATTTGCCTTTTTCCAGTGATTGAACTAAGTTCTTGGATCATCATGTAGCACACTGGATTTTAAACCACAAGAGATCCTGAGCACACACAACTACAAATCAAGTCAACAGAAATTGTGTGTGGTCAGCGATTATCATTCTACACAAGCATTATTTCCTTGGCTAAAGCTCTTAATGCCACCAGACATACTTAATGCCACCAGAACCTCTCCCCTCTCCAGAAAGGACCTGGGACATTACACCCAACATAGCCATTTATTTGTAATGCAAAGTGCCTCAAAAGGATTTTCTAGGGAGTTAGAGAAACAAAATCGGCATTAAAAATAAATAAGGTAACCATAGAAAAGGCAGCTATCGCATTGTTTTCCTTAGTGTATACATGGAACTTCTATGTTACTTTTGGGATTGTTAGAGTTTCTGAGTATCACTCCAGCATAATCTAGTCATTTTACTCCAGCGGGACTGGAATTACCACCCAATCCCATACCCAAGGAAGTCTGTTTGTTAGGTGTCACTGATTTCAAATGAGAACTGAAAGAGAGATGGATCTTCCAGCTAAAAGTTGCATTATCATTACCAAACACCATGTAACTGAAACTTAATAGACTGCCTTGACCGCTTTATTTCTTGAGTGAGTGAGTGAGGTGTGCCAGATACATATCAGGAAGATTTACAATTTTTTAAAAAAGAAGAAATTATTTTAAAAATGAATTCTTGCAAAGGTCAAAAGTTAAAAAGAAGGATAATTATAGTAGAGAAATATAAAATGAAGGGAAGCAAGACAAATATGTCAGAAGGAATTACAAAATTGCTGCCTTGGTTAGATGTTATTTTGAACTAATGAAATAAACAATATCATCATAATTGGTTGCAGTGACCACTGGTTACACCACACAGATAAAACAGGGTCATCCAGTTGAACTGCTGAGGTAGAAGAATGATTATACTTACCTACTAATGCTCTCAACCTTAACATAGGTCTCTAGATTAAATCGCAGCATTCTCAGTCAACTGTATCCCCAGCTGAATTCTAATTCATGCATTTAGGGGGAAAAACACAGACTGTTTACAACAAAGGTCATTTGTGGAATTGAACACAGGACCCAAATCGCTGAAGGACAGAAGTATAAAGCTGTGTTTATATGACATTCTAAAGCTTGGGTTTGTTTCTTATTATTTATAAAGCCATTTTTTATTTGTACTGTTAGTACATACAAGAGTTTTAATACCTTTCTGAAAGTTAACAGAAAACTTTTAAATTAAATAGGATTATCTTTGAAGTCTAGATTAATTGATGGCTTTTCCCTTGCTACTCAACTTTCCCCAGATCAGGACTTTAGTTTCAGATTCCAGCAATATTCCTACAAGTTTGAGAACTTATAGCTAAAACTTTATAATTTGGATCTGATCAAATGAGGGAAGGCATTTTTATAATTTGGGATTATGAACTATTCAGGGGAAACAAATGAGTCAGCTACTCCATCAAATCAGGAATGTTTTGCCAGTATTTATATGTTTGTAGAATCATAAGGTTTTTTGAGTTGGAAGACACCCTTAAAGGTCACCTAATTCAACTGTCCTGCAGTGAACAGAGTCACCTACAGCTCAATCAGGTTGCTCAGAGCCCCACCCAGCCTGACCTTGGATGTCTCCCGCTATGCTACATTTGTGGTTGTCTTTAGGATCAGACACTTTGCCCTTTGAATACATTTTTCTCTCTAATTCTTATGTATTGTTTCCATGTAATCTGGTCTTCAACCTTTTGGTTTGGAAGGAATTTCAGTTCTTTTATGATAATTCTGAGTTTTCTTGGAGGATTTGTTCCAAAGTTACTGTAAGATATGCAAGACCATGGATTGGGCCCAATGCCTGTTTCAGGAGGCTGTTGTGGTGTGTAGCTAGATATAATTCTGGACCAGGAACTTAGCTGAGAACATGCAGCAGCCAGAAGACAGGGATAGTTCATATTTCTGAAGTTTTACTACTTATATCTTCTTGTTTATGTGCTGATGTGGTATAACGTACATTTTTTGAGAGTGAGGATGCATTTTTACATGACTTTTGCCCTTGATAAATTATTTTTGGAGAGGAAATAATGACTCCTTCCCATTCTGCCTCTTGCAGTAGATACATCAGCACACATCAGCAACAGATTTGGAGATTAAATATGCTCAAAACTTTGACAGATAGACATCAACATTTCCTAGGCCACCTCTTTGCTGTGCATTAACCTCAGGGCAGTAAATATGCACTAGGTAACACACTGTGAAAATCCAAAGGGCACAAGATGCTTTGGGGCAGACTTATTCAAGAAAGTTTGTGCACCTAAGATGAGAATATATAGTCTGTCTTGGTCTACACTAAATCTGCAATTGGGAAACTTTTTTCACACTGCAAGTACCCCACACCTTTCAGCTATCACATGCCATGTGTGCCAGTAGCACTGCACAGTGGGCATTAAGCTGCAGACCTACAACAGAATCCTACTGCATGCTCCAAAAGAAATCCCAGTTTAACCGACAAGGAGTAACCTTACCTTAAGGCTGTATGGGCTTTTACATCAGAGTACGTCACCTTCAGAAATCACCTAAGGATGAAGAAAAGCACTTCAGCTTACTGAGGCTGTCTTTCCAGGTTTTTTCAGAACCCTTGAAGCACAGTGACGGATGTCACTGCCTAAGCTTCAGTTTTGCTGCTGTGGACCATTGAACTTGTTGTTTACTACAAAATCTGCTGTTTTGAACAGGGCATGAGGACAAGTTGAAACAGCAGTTGGTGGCAGCAAGGTTTGTCTGTTGTCATTGCTGTTTCATGCATCTATCAGAAGTGCTATCTGTGATTAGTCTTTGCAAAATCTATGATGGATGTCATGTTAAATTCAGAGTACAAACAGTTTGTAATGCACACTGGAAAAACTGTAAAGCATTTGAAAGTACTTTCATAATCTTTGCAACCAAAAAAGTTCCCCCATTATGGATGTGCTCATTTCATCCAAAATGGGTAGCACACTCTTCTGGTTTCTTTTGATTGTAAAATATTTTCTTTACAATGGCTTTTGAAGTCATTGGTCACCAGATGACTAATGCCGTAGTCTAGCAATCAGTTTAAAACCCACTAATTTTAGGTTCTCCTAACCTCAGCCTGCCCTAATTCAACAAAAGAAGACTGGCTCATGTTGAAACATTAGCAGAATTTAGGGAAACCAGAGCATAATTGTAAATATTTTCTATAAATGTTCCCCAGCCTGTACTCTGGCCCCAACAACTGGATTCTTAATACAAAGACTACTTCAGCATGAACATCAGGCTCTTGAAAGAGCTTTGCTAAAATAAATTTACTTTCTTGTGCGTGGTATACCTTGACTTCAAAATTGACTACGGCTAGTGTAAATGTTGGCTCAGCAAGACATTTGCTTAGACAGCCTTTGGATTGTGTCTTAAAATCCTCTGGACTGTAAAATACACTTTGCTGTGGTGTGTATTGTGAGGCCTCAGAGACAAAAACTGAAGCATCCACTCTACCCAGGTAACCCTGGAGTTAGTCTATGCACAGCAATTCCACCAATAAATTTATTCCAAAATCATTCTAGAGGAATTTGCAAATAGTATTTGCAAATTTAACATCAGAAATTCAGAATCTGTGGTTGGATTTTCTGCCTGTTTACTGAATACTGAACAATTATGTGCTGACAGTTCATGGAATGCTGGAAAAATAATAGTCTGTTCCTTTCAATGGCCAAACCATGCAACTCTAAGAGTGACTGTGATATTAAAGATGCTAGTCAGATGCTATGAATAATGATGGCATAATTTTTGCACTTCCTCAAGTCACAATAAGTTCCCCCCACCCCAAATCCGTGGTCACCCCACCTGCTCTCTCTCCAGCTTTCATTTCAAACTGAGGTCTGATTTCAAATTTTCTCAAGCCACACTTGTAAAACACATGCTTTTCTCTGATGTGTTATTTGCAGTGTTCACTTAGTGGGATTTAACTGGAGAATTGCTCTTCTTGCAGCTTTAAGGAAAAATAAAACTACAAGGAAAGTCAATTGTTTTGCCTAAGCATTGGATCGTGGTGCACACATTCAAAAGAAAAAATAAGTACCACCAGGAACAGCTCTGAGGTTTTTCTATTAAAAGCAGTCATTGCTATGTAGCACTGTATAAACAGGGTAGAGTAAGAGTCAGTAAAAGCTGTTCAGGTCAGGGAAGAAAAACACATTTAACATTCATGTCTTCCAACACAAGGCTATAATGTATAAACACATAAATACACATACAGAAGAGATCATTACGTTTCAGGCAAGAAGTAAATGTCCGTGCATTTGAGTTTATAGCACTAACAATCAGCTCAAGCAGCCACAGATTTCTTCCTCGGATGATGCGGACTTTGTGTAATCATGCTGTGTCTGCAGTGCACCCTGTGAATTAAGTAATTCAGAATGCCAACCAGAGAAACTTTCAGCTGCAGGCAATAATCCTCAAGGGCTACAGCAAGCGATTTGACTCCAGCTAAGATCATTTTCATATCATTGGTCTATAAACTCCACATGCTTTGCAAGATTAAAATATGATTCAGTGCTCCCAGAGGCAGCTGGGAAAGTCTGCGCCACTGTCTAGCTAGGGTGAGAACTGAGATCACCCCCACACTTTGCTGTCACTTCATTCTCTGAGACTGTTCTGGATGGGGCAGAGAAACCTGCTGTGACATGGGAGAACTCAGCTGTGCATGGGGGAATCTTCAACCCCTGAACTACCTAAACTGGCACCGCACTGAGTAGGAGTATTCCAACAAATCTTCAGCACCTTGGGTTTTAACGGGTGTTGGGTTAGGTTTTAATTCAGATTACATTGCAAATACCTTCCCATGTGATAAAGGGCTAATTGCAGGAATAGATGGAAACCACAGGGCCTCTGGGGGAATTAAAACTCTTAGAAAACCTGTACTTACCCATAGGCAAATTATCTTCTTGTTGACACTGGGTGTAAACCACAGGTCCTCCTATTCCTTGTTTGCCAACCTATTTACTGCCCTGCTGAGCATAAAAAGAGCCAAGCACTTTAATACCATTACCAAAAACTCTGCTAGACGTCCTGCTGTGCAGGGTCCACAGTGTCACTCTTGTTACTGAATTCTTGTTCTGTACTGACCTTTTACACTACAGTTAAAGTTGTGGTGGTAGAACACATTTTCAAGTAATTTGCTCTACCTCAGGCAAGTTGCAGATTTTCGACATCAAGTCAGTGTGATTTAATTTAAAATGTTATTTTGAGATAGCCTTTGCACTAGCCGAGCATTATGAACTACTGATGGATGTTTTTACTGTGTTTATTTTAGCTGAGTTCAGCTGTTTTAAGAATGATCCAAATTAAACCAGAATAAGCCAGTCTAGAACTGAGAAAAAGAATTTGGCTTCCATGTAATGATTTGTATCAATGTAATTAATTCAATATCAAGAAAACCTAAGAACATTTTAGTTGTCAGACAGACTGAAAAAAAAGTATTCTTGATACAATTTAGAGAAATGCTTTTGGGGATTACTTTCTGCTAATGTATCAAAGGATTATTTCTAAATGCTGAAAGTATCAGAGCTACCTTTTATAAGAAGTGGGCCAAAATTGAAAGAACAGATTTGAACTCTTGAATTTGTGGGTTGGAATGTAATTCTCACACCTATTTATCCAGCCTTGCCAGACTTATTACCACCACTTGAGCCCTAGGAGTGAACTTAGTTTTACAACTTAGTTTCCTGATCAGATGCAAAATTGGAATATGTGTATTTTATGGTTTGGGAGTAGGCAGAGCCAAAACTGTGTAGAGCACCATTCCACTCAAGATCAAATATTCTCATCAAGATCACCTAATATCCGAGGTCTTCCATTGGAACTTTATTTTGTTGAAGACGCTTGTGGGAATTTAACATGATGTAAGTGAAGCATAGCTTAACGCAGATCCAACAGTCTTCAAACTCTGTCTCTGCCTATTCATCCCAGTAGCTGCAACTAGTCTGGAAAACCAGTTGATCTGGTGCCAACTGCTCAGACAAACAAGTGGTTTTAACAAAATTTAGTTTCTGAGCAATTTTTTAAAGCAACCTATTCCTCCCACACACCTCCTAGGAACTAATTTTTAAGACCACCATATATATTTTTTTTCCAAAGTAAATGTACACAAGCAAAAGTAATCCTTATAGTATTAAAAACATGGAAATTGGAGAATCTAGGACTTCAAAATGTACCTACTTGAGAGACATTTGGGAAAACAGAATATACATTCACTATGAATAAAAGCCAGTTGTTAACCAGTACAAACAACAGTAACCTAATCTATTTTTCTTTTCAAGAACACTGGTATCCTATCAAACACCTTTGCCTCCTGTTATACAATTCTACCACAGCAATAAAATCAACTGTCTGCAACAGTTCTAGTTCGTTGTATGGTTAATACCAATAATGTACTCAAAATTGATGTTTAACAGAGTGAACTGATTTGTTAGAGTGTTAACAGCCACAGACTTTAACTAATAAACAGATCATTAACTGCTGGTAATAAACAACTTGCCAGGATCATTTATTATTTAAGAACATACTTTGTCTTACGAAAAGATAGTCCCATTTAGGTCTATGTGTCACACCTTTCTGGCTGTCACTCAATGTGTGAGACAGACAAAACTACCTAGAAACTATCTGCCACACTCTACACCAAAATACATTAAAAACCACTGTTTTTCATTAGGAAAGAGTCTGAGATAAAAAATATTAACTCCTTCTGCTGTTCAATTATATAATCAGCATTTTTGCAAAATTCTTTTCAATAATGCCTTTAACTGCAGCATGAATAATCTAATTTCCAGCACTGATTAAACATCGTAACTGCTTCACCCTTTTGAGTTCAAGAAAGGAAGTTGAGTAGAAAAGCCACACAGATTTTGTTCTAGGAGAGAAAAATAAACTAGAAATGGATTTTTTATTTATTTCTTTCTTAAAGAAAAATAAAGAAAAAGAAGGAAGGAGGGAAGGAGGGAAGGAGGGAAGGAAGGAGGGAAGGCAGGAAAGAGGGAAGGCAGGAAGGCAGGAAGGCAGGAAGGCAGGAAGGCAGGAAGGCAGGAAGGCAGGAAGGAAGGAAGGAAGGAAGGAAGGAAGGAAGGAAGGAAGGAAGGAAGGAATTCTTGTGAGGAGAACAAGCAACCCAGAGAATATCTCCCTGGATATATTCAAAACCCCCAGTCCTGAGAAGCCTGCTCAAGGTGTCCTACTTGAATATGGGAAGGGTGCAGAAGACATACATCAAAGGTCCTTTCCAACCTCAATAGCTCTGTGTTTCTGTTATTTTGCAATACTAAGGTCCAGGTAACAATTTAGAAATATCATACAGTTATTCTATACGATGTCTGCAGGTTTACCAGTTACAGTAGAAAATCTTTGTTTTCCTACCAATCATCCTGAAGCTGTTCTATTTGTAATATAATAAAAACTTTCATATAATAAGATAGACTGCCATCCCAGTTTCCTTTTGGTCCTCATCCATGAAAGGAGTGATGACAGGCATAGTAACTTGGAATACTACAATACTTCACTGAAAAACAGACACCTAAGACTTACTGTTGCTACAAAAATTAAGCTACCAAAACCATCAGACAAAGGTGCCCTAGCCTTTTCCCTGCTTTACTTCAACAACCTCATTACCCACTCCCAGAAATGTGCAACCATATATTCTGAATAAAAGTGACAGGTAAGAGCATATCAGTGATGCTATCTGCTATCCAGATTTTAGATTAAGAGTCATGTAGTATTATTTTCTTTTCTAGTGTCTCTCTAGAGACATCAACAAAAAAATATGAGATTATCTTGCTGGGTACTATGTAAATAAACTACACAAATGCCCCAAAGATATTACAGGTTGCCTGCAAACACAGTCTCAATAGAATGGCAACCCTTAATAATTAACTTTAAATTCCCTCTGAGACGCACATAACAGTTTAATCATGGACAGCTTACACAGTTCAAGGAAACCTTCTTAATGCCAGATCTCTTAAAAGTGAAGAAATGGCTCTTTAAGAAAACTTTTTGATTTTTTTTTTAACATCCCAATGCAAGCCAGGGAGAAAGCATTTTAAAGTCATTATTAAAATAATTCTGACCTTAAACTAATATCACAAATTGGCTATTACTCACAGTAAGAAACAAAACCTATATTTGCATGCTGGTTGGAAAAATGCTTCCATTTAATTGCTTGTGGAAGAAGCACTTTATTTATAGACATACTGTGCAGGAGGAAATTTGTCTCTCCTACCATATAATAAGATGCATGGCTCTCTGCCAGGACGCTGGCTATCCCAGGACATTTGGTGTTCCATATACCAAGAATGTAGAACTGTACTGCCTATAAACAGAAGAGGCTTATTTTTTCCAAGGATACTTTAAGACATGCTTTTTCTTGGATATAAAATTGAAGACTAAGTACAGCAGTTATGTGGTTGCAGGAGACGGAACTTTCTTTTGTATATTCATCACCAGCCACCTTAATTAGCTAAGGGATTGCTAAAATATTTCTTGCCAGTCTTCCTTTTCCCATTTACAGAAGACACTAAAAAAAAAAAAAAACAACAACAACAAAAAAAAAACACCCTCCTGGACTTTCTGAGTTTTCCAAAGTAATTCTCAAGACTCAAGGTATTACTTATACAAGTATTTCTACTCAGCAGGGTGACTCACATAAATAAGGACTGCAAGACAGGGATTTGTTAATCTGGGAGAGAGAGTGCATCCAATTATTTCATCTGTTTATTCAGGTAGGAGTTTTAGCTCTTTATTATCTTCAGTATCTCCAACCACAGCAGAGAGGGGTGGGGGTAGAAGGGAGTTAAAGATGGATTTTTGAAGGGAAGCCATAATTAGCTCAATCCTTGGATTGAACTCAGGAATGTTGTTACTGCTAAATAGTTCCTTAAATGGAGTGTTTATAAACTAGAAGCAAAGCTGTAATATTAGAAGAAAAACTCAAAACAAAATAAATTTAGATGCAAAAACCTCAAGGTTAATGCCCTGGCACAGTGACATAATCCAGTCTCAGGACAGGGAAGGAAGAAGTGTGTGACTGACTGTAAATCAGTGCATTACGCACAGCCCAGTTGGAGCCCTGGTAGGACTGAGAGACCTCAGAGGTTGTACCCCTCTGAAGCTTCTCAGAATGGTGCCTGGCTCCCACACGGGTCATGCATGGTCCTGCTGCCCCCCACTGCTATCTGCCCCACAGCCATCTTTGGAAACACTTGGGTTTCCACCCTCCTTCCTATTGCCCTCCCCAGCAGCTATCCTGTGAAGGATTTCTGCCCAAACAGATGGATATGAAAATTTTTGGCCTGGGAGCAGCCTGGCTCCTTGTTGCCTCATCTTGAAGCACTCCCACAGCAGGCATGGGGCTGGGGTCTACCTCGGGGCATGTTACAGCTGCTCTGAAAATAAAGCTATGTTTCATGTCCACTCCTGCACAGCCATGTCCTGTCGTGCCCTGGACCCAACACAGTCTATTCAAAGCAGATTTTGGCTTTTATCACACAATCTATAGAGCCTGATCCAGCTACCATGGAAGTCATTTGGACTTATTTAAGGACAACTTCAGGACCACAGTTATTTCCCAAGTAAAATAAATCATTAAGCTATGATGCAAAGTATCAGTGCCAGGTCTCCATGCAAGACTGAATTTAATCATTGTAGATCAGGGTATTTGGGGATAACATCTATTTTGTAACTTCATTAAAAAAATAATCAAATAAGGGATCCACAGCTTGTCCAAAATTTAAAATTACTTTCCACATTTCAGAATTTTATTTTTTAACAGACAAACCTTGCTTGTACTGTAATATCCCAAGGAAGCTTGTTAAATGGCTTTCCAAGGTTATATGATCTTTATTAAAAAATTATAGCACTGTCTCCTGGACACAAGGAGAAAAAGAAATAATCTATTTTTCAGATCAAGGCTTGTAGTAGTGGAAAATAAATCTTACAAATTCCCTCTCAATTCCCATTTAACATTTCCTGTTCCAAATGCAGAGACAGTTGTCTCTTATGAGTTCTTCAGTGCATTCATAAATTGCAGCAAACCAGTTTTCTTGACAAATCTATTTCAAATCCAATAAAAAAAAAATATTGGGATTAACTGCTTGGAAATTTAGTCAAATGATTTAATTTAATAGAGCAAAAACACACTATGTTAATATATTAAGAGCGCAAAATAAAGATAGTAAGGGGAAACTGAAGGCAAAGAAGTAGAGAAGCCATGGGATTCTTTTGCAACTGGGCATCAGCAGCTATGTAGGAATTTGGTTGTGCAATGCAGTTTCCCATGAGTGGTGACTGCAAGTGATGCTCTGTGCAGAGCACAGAGGGAGTGAGGGAGAGGTGGGAGAGCACAAGGCTCCATGGTCAGATCCTCACACAGGAAGAGCTTCCTTCCACTCGCAAAGATAAAATAACACAAAGTTTTTGTCTGTGAAAGTTCGGCCAGACCCATTTATGCGGAGTTGTGGCAGCACCAGAGGGCAATGGTGCTGAGAGCTCCCCCCAGTTCCCACAACACTTTCTATACAGGAGAGACCAGAGACCTAGAAATGTAGTATAGTTCCTCTGAAATTTACACATCTACATATACATGCATAGCCATGCATATAAACATGCATATAGGAGAAATTTTTATTGCACAGTTTTTCCTTCCACCTCTTTATTTAAGATGTAGAACCCGGGGGGGGGAGGAGGAAGAGATGTAGCAGAGTGCAAAAGGCTGCTTCTCAGTTGGTATTTGTGAAACATAGCAAGTTTCACAGTGAACACAATGCCCCAGACTAGCCCTGAGGAGCTATTATAATAAATACAGTAGATAGGCTTTGTGTGGGCCAGAGAAAGTGATCAAAATGCTGTAGCCAGCTCTGTTTGGTTTGGCATTGCCTATGCTACCACTCCAATTTTAAAAACGAGCTACGATTATACTGGTAGAAAAAAAAACCCATCAGGAAAGAAAAAAATGTATTATATTTGGAGAAAATTGTACTCAGATATTAGAATTTCTCATTTTCCACCAAGAAATTATTTTTACACCTTGATTTTTTCTTCACTTAATCTGCTTTATTTGCTTATACCTTCAGGCAAACCACACAAACACAAAGAAAACAAACAGACAAAAGATTCCCACAGAACTGCATGACTGGAATTTACCACAGTTCTGTAAAAAATTTTGTCTGTTGAGCTGTTGTCTATGAGCTGATTTAAAATAACTGATCAATAAAAAATAAACATGGATGGATGAGCAAATGTAAAAATAGTAACCAAATGTTGGAATTTATGAATTTTCCAATCAAAATGATTTCCAAAATATTTTTGTATTTGAATACAAATACACTCCTGTGTGTTCATCATTTGTAATCTATGCAGTATTTCTTGTTGGACGCTGTCCATGCTTCATGACAAGGCACATGGAACTACTTTTGTTCTCTTCCTGAAGGACAAAAAAAAAAAAAAAAAAGAAAGAAAGAAAAAAGAGAGTCCTCCAGGAACAGAGCATCGTATTTATGTTTTCACTTTGTTTTCATAAACCCTCTCATTAGCATAAATGATCCCAAAGAAAATGATTAAAATATCTTGCAGGTAGATCTGTTATACTCATTCACCCCCCCCCCCCCCCCCCCCCCCGCACATTCTTCTAACATTTCCATGCATCTCTGCACACATGCCAAAATTAAAAGACTTTTCTATCATGATGTATTTTAAAATAGGAACATTCTGAAGTCCTCTAAGTGCTTCAAACACAGATTGAGTTCAAAATTACACTGTGAAATGTTCTGGTAATGTTTACATATGTTACATTTGTAGATACAAAAATATTTCGTCATAAATCTCTACTGGGCATGCAAATGCCTTGTTCACCTCACTCACCTATGAATGCTACTTTTGAGGAGTCTCAAAGCCTTTCAAGTCAATCTTTTTGGACTTCAATCTGGACTAGCAAAGAAAGATTTAAAAAAAAAAAAAACAAACAGTAAATAGGTAAGAAATGAATTTAAAGAAAAGTAATCCACGAATTTAGTAGGAAACCTACTGCCAGCCTCAAATACCCAGAAGTTCTGAATCAGAACCAAAGACTGGAAGATTAATTTACAAAATGGAATTTTACAAGTTCTTTGGTGTTTACCTTTTGCCTTCTACTATTTAAGTCTTTGGGGCTAAGATTTGCATATTTTTCCCAGGAACTGCAAGAGCTAAAATCATCCCTTTTCTATGAAAACTGAGAATCACAGGTAATGAGATTTCTCTAGGAGCTGGCATTCTAAGGAAAAACCAAATGCTGTGAGGCTTGTAATAAGATCAGGAACATTGGAAACACTGTTACAGTCTTGCTTTCAGAATGCAATAATTCTTGTAGAACACAAAATAGTGCATGCTAAACCAATCTTTTCCAAATCAATACCTCTACATTTTGAACTTACACTGGTAGGCTGAGGGTCATGTGGCTGCTATTTTCATACCACAACAGTTTACAGGGCCATGACAACAAACTTTAGTTGCTAAAAAACAATATAAATCAAAGACCAAGGAAGGGAAATGGACTATTTTTCTCTAACATGATCCCTGTTCCTACTTGCTATCGACACAATTTAACTTTTTTCATTTCACAGCCTTACCTTACATGACCCTCTCATGGGAAGGACCACAGAACTTCTTTTAAATGGAGAAAAGTGCTTTGTGTGTGGCAATATTTTCCCAGAAAGGGAAAAAGTTACAATCATCAAGTCAAGAAAGTGAAGGAAAAGACATCACACATTTGGAGCACTACAAGCAGTAAATTTATTGTCAATAGTCAAGTTCAAATAGCATCATCTGGGGAAAAATTCCCTACAGAACCTCAGCACGGATGAGAAAAGAGTTTTGACCACTTGTATTCTGACATTTTTATGAATTTAATTTAAGGTGGCAAGAAGAGATCTAGTAAAAATGGATGAATGCCCACCAAAGGGAAAAAACAAATAACCCAAAAGAAAATGAAACACTTTTTTTTTTTTTCCAAAAGAAAAGCTTTCATAGCTGCTGATGTGTTTTTAGGTTCCAAGCTAGAAGTATTTGTATCAACATTTCAATAATGGGACAATAAGAAAAAAAAAAAACAGGCTCAAACTTTTTTGACACACTGGCCCGAATTGCTTTGATACAGAGAGTGACGTCTAAGATGAATACTGAATTGGCTTGGTTAATTTCTTTTGTGATTTTGAACAAGTCATATAATTCAGTATTCACAAGTTTTCAATGCCCACATTTGCAAATATACTTCTGAGAAGAGATGTAACATTTCCAGAGGCACACTTATTTTTCTTCTGTAGTATGGCTTTTGTAATCCTTAGAGAAAACAGCACTTTGAAAAAAAAAATAATGTATTGCCCTGACCATCTTTCTCCTCTCCTCTCCCACTAAAACACATTTAATAGGATACTGCAGAAATGAAAAGATCTTACGTGATATATTTGAGATAAGAAACACTCTTTGGTAATGAATGTTAACCGCATGCTCTTCCTGAGGTGCACAGAAAAGGACAAGATGCAACAAACAGAAGCTGCAGCAAGGGAAACTTGAGTTACAAGAAAAAAAATTCTTCACAAAACACTGAAGCATATAGATGAGAGAGAGTACAGCCTCCGTACCTGGAGATCTTCAGAACTTCAGAAAAAATTTTAAAAAAAAATTGTCCCTGCATTTAAGTGGGAAGTGATCATACGTGATTATGATAAGTAAAGACTTCTTTTTGACTCCAAAGATAGATGTCTGTGAGATCTGTGATTTGCTGAGGGGTTTCTTCTGTTTGTTTGTTTGTTTTAAATTCTGTACCATTAGAGCAATCCAACTTCTACACTTCCATCTCTTGTAGAAGCATCATGGTAATAGTCACTCCAAGTGCTACTACTGAATTCAGTGTGCTGACTTCACTGTGTACACACAGCCCAGGGTGGGACTGTTCTTCCCTAGACAGACATAAGCAAGATTTAATCTACCATTCTCAAAACCAGCTAGAGGAGCGGTAGTAACAGCACAGAGCTATTTGATGGCAAAATCTAACATCATAAATGACAATGTGTTTGACAGCATACTACCAGAACTACACATAATATCTAAGCTATGTTTTGGATATATTTACATAAGGTTGTAATCATGCCACAGATTGAAAGGTGCTAGCAAAATTAGGATGGTAATAACCTGAGTAAAGATGTCCCATGTAAAGTTCCTAATGAATGAGGTCCCTGTGTCTTTATCAAGAAGCAGACCCTTAGGCACTATGAAAAGATACATCAGCACTATTTGTAAAGCAGTACAGTGCCTTTTCACAGAGTCTTCAGTTTTGCTTGTTAACTGGGTACTTAACAGTTGTCTTCTTGTTGCTCTACTGTCCTGCCTTTCTGGAGTTATTAAAAGATATCAAAGGTATCTTCACAGCAGCCTTGGGAAGCCCAGGAACTGTTGGTGAAGACTCAGTGCTCACTCAGGAACAAAATTTATGCTATTCCCTAGTTAAACTTTTGACACAGCCATCAATAAGCATGTCTTTTAAAAAAACTAAAAATGAACAAAAACATTCAGAGAACTTGAGATACACTCAAAACACATGAGATTATTTCAGAATGGTGCTGGGGCTCCTTGCTCTGAACTAGATAATCTAGCGAATCGTTATTATTGTTGAAATAATGTACAGCCCTAGATTTGATTCTAATCCTTGGGTTTCCACAGGATGGAGCACTGGATTTGCACTGGGACAACAGCTGCAGCAAGTGGGGCCTGAGCAGCTCTTGAGATCCTGAGCAAGTAAACAAACAGCAGTTTTCTATGGGGATATATTGACCTTCTTGTGCCTTCTGCAGTGAACATTCTTGTGTGAGGTAACATACCATAAAAGATGACAGCATTGCTCCAGTTGCAACACAGTGACTATCTAATGATGTGCAAATCCCCAGCTAGAAAGATAGGGTCTTGTCAACCAGATGAAGCTTATGTGTCATTCTGCTGTCAAATTCACCTATATATCTAAATAAATTGCTAAGTATAAAGGCAAATTGGATTTCCCTGTTCCAATTCTGTGTATCCAAACAGCCATTAGAAACATATTGCAGAAGTGGGTTCAGAAAATTGTCAGACAAATGAACTGCAAGTGTTTGTTGTACAGGACAGCATCACCAGATGCTATTGTGGTCTCACGTGAGCAGATGCTAGATCTGTGAGGTGAGCCTAGTCCCATGGAAGACAACATTTTAACTAGCATAATTTCACACTGGTCTTACTAAAAGTGGTTGAGAATTGATTTTGCTATTGTGGACCATTTTTGGACAGGGGACTTGCAGCGCATTGAAAGTATATGAGGCAGATCAAACCATAGTGAGGGCACCAAGTTTCTTTAAGTTGTAGACAAACCTGTGTTACTCTTGATCAGACTGGATTTTGTCTGTTTTTCTGACTAGCTGTCCAGAATTTCCTGAGTGAATGAATAGACAGCCATTTTCTCAAGTGAATAAGCCAAAGCAAATTCTAAGATGCTACACTTTAGAAATTACTATGATCACTGGATATATAAAAAAACACTTTCCTTGGTAAATAGTAGCTTTTCTTAAAGGCATAATTCTGAGTATCATTTTTACTGTCGGTGATGATTAAATTTTCAAATTTCGACACCTTAACAATTGACCTTGATCAAGGTTTTGAATTGCCCGTCAGATGAAAAAGCTTTAGACACCAAGCAATTATTTAGTGATAGCCATTAGGATAAATATTCACCAAAAAGGAAAATAGAATGAGTGCACATCTCAAACAGAAAGTGAAAAAAAATGTAATCAAAGTCAAAACTTAATTTGCATGTGTCCGCAACTCTGCACTGCAACTTTTCCCTCCTCAATTTCCATTTATCAGAGTATACCAAAGGTAAAATTTAAGACTTCAAAATAAAATTACATCTTTTCAGTAGCTATCATGAAAAGATGAGGAGTAGAAATCTAATGTCAAATCAAATTAAAGCACATTATGGTGTAAATTCTATGTGCATTTTGCACATTATTATATCCTGACATCTCATGAGCTGAAGTGACAACATTTCATGCACGCATTGCTACTTCTGAAATCAGAGAAAGAGCACAACTAACTTGCTTTGCTCCACAAACAACTATGATGTATTCAGTTAGAATCAGGATATTTGCTAAATTTATTACATTAGCAGAATGCTGATTACAGATATCCTGTCCTTCTATTAAAGAAAGTTGTATCCAATTCCAGAGGTAAACTATTCAAGTTGAAACTAGAATTCTGAAAACAAACTGAGAAACAATTCACTCACAGAAGTCCTGCCCACTTATCAGAGAGAGTCTTACACGTTCCTCATTACTGCAGGAAAATATAAAGCAAATACTGCTTGCTAGTCACCATAGATCAGAACAATATCTCTCCACAGATTAGTGAAAAACATCCTCCTCTTACAAATATCTTTTTACTATAAGCTCTTTTCCTTCACAATAATTTTGGTTAATCTAAGGCATTTTCACAAACATACATAGACTTACCATTTGCCAGGGACTCTCAAGATGTCTTTCCAAGATTTTTTTTGTCATTCCCTTTAGTCTAAAGACCAGGTTAGGATGCCCATATCCTCTTGTGAAACTGTGATATCTTTACTGCAGCCTGTCATCCTGACATTCTTGGGTCCAAGAAGTGAGCACTTCAGCAAATGTATTTTAATATGTTACACAGACTAAGTCCTTTTATTCTTTCTCCTCACAGTGGAGAGGTATTACTACTTTCCTTTCCTAGTCCTGACATACACTATTACTGGTCCAGATTGTTAAGAAACTCTTTCAATCATTTCTATGGTAATTTCACCCATACCCAATGATCACCCTTTCTCCTTGTCACCCACCTTCCCCTAACAGGGAAACTTTCTCTTCATTTCTTTGGTAAACACAAATAAATTCTTTTGAGTTCTTGCTTTTGGCTAGGATCCAATGGGTAGTTAAAAAGATAACATCAGTTTACATCTCTTTAACAAGAGACCTGATGACATAACTTTTTCAAGCCACAAAGGTGGCTTACCTCTTCTGATCCTTTCCCTGAGACCAAACAAACTGGATGCTACAAAGAAAGTGCAGCAAACTTTCTGTTTCAGCTATGGTATAGTCACAGAAATTTGTTTCTTACCAAGTTTTTGGGGGACTTAAAAAAAAAAAAAACTTACCAACTCTCTTTCATTTAAAATTTTAGTCAATATAACTGCAGATACTGGCCCTTCTTTGGCAAGTTGGAGGTGCAAGTTTCACAGACATCTGACGTGCATAATTTCTGAGTTTACTATGAAATAGGGAGGTTTGCAGCTTAAAAGCCATTACAAATCAGTCCTAAGATGCTTGGAGAGGTGCACTATTGGGATCTCTGGAAAACACCACTGGCTTTCCACCAGGATACCACCAAGATGAGCACACAAATGTTTCTTCCCCTTCTCCTTTGAAGTCCACCTGATCTGAGTAGAGCAAGGACTTATTCTGAAATGAAGGATGAGAAAGTTTGACAATAATATCTTTTCTTCTAGAGGCTTACCATTATGAGCTACAAAATAAACATTACTTATGGTTGTTAGATCCCACCCAAGCTTTCTTTAATAATGATTTGCCTGCTTTCAGCTGAACTTTCCTTTGCAACAGGCTATCTTAATGGTCACAAAGAAAAAATATTTAGCAAGGCTTTTTGTAGGACAGCATACAACAAAATACACAAATTCATATTTGTATTTTTCATACTATTAAGACTTATTTTCCAACTATATCTATTATCAATTTTCTCTTTTGATTGGCTGCATTGGTAGCTCTAATCCACTTAATCTCTGTCTGCCTCACTGTCTATGATTATAAAATAAGGTTGTATGGGTAGGAATACAACATGCACAGTCTAAAGGGACTATAGCCAATTCTTGATATTAGTGGAAATTTTGCCACAGAAAAAAAAAACAAAAAAAAACCCAAAAAATCAGAATAAAACCCCACAATCTGCTTATGGTGTTTAGCTGGACCATCCACTCAGGTAAAACTCTGTAAAGTTACACCATTGTAGAATTTGCCCTCCTAAACTGATTTGTTAGAGACTGTTTTTGTTTCATTTTCACCAGTCACAAACATTGTTTCTGAACATTAAATAGTGTATAAACCAACTTTTAATTTAAAACACTCCTGCAGGAAAAAAAGGGCACCAGAAAAACAGCTGTTCTATGCACAATAGTGACACAGTGACTTACAATGACTAATTAATGAGAACACCTGGAGTATCTTTCAGGGCTAAACTGGAAACAAAATACTGGAGATTAGGTTTTCAAGCTACTGGTGGTCCCCACTAATCTCTTTCAGGTGTAAACCATAGTGTACGTGGAAAGCAAAATCTGACTCATTCCTGCGAGACAGGAGGTCTTCAGGCTAATAATTGCAGCATGTAGTTTCCATAAAATTTACAAGGTTGGCTTTAAATTTTAGTAGTGGCAGGCCTGCAATAAATGCCAATGAGGTCCATCAAAATGAGTATTTGTGTGTGTCCCCATAAAAATAGATCAATCTTTTTAACAGACTCCATGCAGAGGAATTTGTATAATTACAACGCATATCTACAGCTTTAGAGTCCTTTCCACACCAAAAACAACATGCTAAGTCATAAATACAGCGGAAAAATAAACACAGGAACATAATAAAAGAGATTTGGTTGAGCTAAGTTGTTCTGTTTCAGCTGCCACGCTGTAGCTAACAGTTTCCACTAGGGGTGGGCAAAGGGATTATTTTCCTTGTTTGTCAGCTTCCTTCTCACCTTTGCCTCCTGCACTCTTGGGACAGCAAGCAAGTCTGCTCACATAAAGAAATGGAAAGGAAGAATCAGAAAGGAGGAAGGGTTCCGTTCCACCACACGCACATACATTCATTCCCAGGCCACCCATTAACTCTTATCATGCTGGTCTTGATGGAGACACTCAGCAAGGAGTGAGAGAAGAAAAGCAGCACAAAAGAAAGGACAAATTAAGTTTACACCCTCTGTATTGTGCCTGTAACTTGCTAGTTCCACAGTCACAGCTGAGTTGTCAACTCCAAGCAATAAAATATGGTTTATGTACAAGAGTCTCTCTACCATGCCAAGTTTCCACACACTTCATCTGAATTGGAGGGGAGACTGTGATTCACTGATTCTCTTCCTAGCCCTACCACAGCTCTCACCCTAATTAATTATCTACCAGCAGGGGAGAGTTGCAGTGTTATGCATCATGCATGCTCTTCTTACAAGCTTACCTCTGGTAGGAGTGAGAAATATGGTACACAGAAGCACAGAAACTAGGAAAAACCGCACTTGAAGATCAAGATTCATTTCAGTGTAACACCCTCCCTAATGAGACTAGGGCAGAGGTAGGTGTTTAAATACTTCAAAACACAGGTGGTCATTTAGTGAGATTTTCAATTACTCATCTCATAATGAGCCAAGCGGTAAGCAGTTGAAAATCTCACTGGGGTAAGGAGATTTTAAAAGCTCAAGAGGCATCTATTTATTCCTTTAGATTCCTAAGTATCTGGTCTAAAAGTCAGTCATTGCTTTCCAAATCGACCTTGTTTTTTGTGTAATTTGAACAGCCATAGTATTTTATTGTTTTTAATGAGCTTAATGGATTCCATTTTTGTGCAACAACAGAAAACAGACCAAGTATGGGGTTCAATTGTACTTATTTTAGGCACCTGAAAGTAAGGCATATGGATCCCAGCTAGCTGCTCGATCTTCCTGTAGACACTGGATGAAGCATACATCTCTGAGAGGGATGGGTCAGCCCCTGGAGGTGCCTGTTCCACTCCTTTCACCACAGAGGAAGCATAGACAACAAGCTCAGATTAGATGCCTAATTTGTAACAGCTGAAGCCAGATGAGATGAATTCCTCCTCCAGTGATTTAGCCAAAGGCATAAAGAAAACAATAGGAGAGCAACACACTGATTTCAGTCTCCCAGATCTCCAGCCAGTTGTTTAACCACTGAAGTGAACTTCTCACTTGAGAGGAGGTGTTAAAGGCTCTTGCCAAAGCAGTTCCAATTTTAACACAACAGAAAACAATGAAAGTTGTGCTGACTAATAAGTACAGAGTTGAAAGCTGAAGGGAACAAAAGGGAGATACAAGCTCAAAGCCTTTTCCCCAAACCAGTCAGTTCACAAGATGAATGTTACAGCAGATACGTACAGGCTGGATCCTCCCAAGGGAAGAGTGCTGCTGGCAAAACCCCGGGCTCTTACACTTCTAAGTTATTTTCCCTGCTTCTCATTCCCATACACAGAAGGTGACTGTCAGAACCCTGGCCATACCCTCTCCTTCATGTGGGCTTTGCCCAAGTGTTGTTTCATCAATCTTGGTCTGTTGTTAGTGGGAGGTTTCTGTTTCTCCCACCATTAATTTCCAAAAGGAGCTTAGCTTAGTTCATCACAGAACAGCATTTTAACCCTGAAGTCCGTTACTTACAAGACAATACTCTGACACTTGCCTTTAGCCTGGTGGATTGACAAGCGAGGGTGACTTCTCTCTAATTTTGCTCTCATTTCTTTTCCTACAATTTAACTATTTACAGCAGAAATAACACCATGGCAATGGGTCATGTGGTATGTCTGTGTAAAGAACAGTATCCATTTTAATAGCTTTGGAGCAAGAACAGATTTGCCTTAATTAAATAACTGCATTAAAACTTCTACTTAGCTGCACTAATCTACCCACTTGCAATCTGCAGAGGTTGCTGTAGATGCAAAATCATCAAATTCCAGCATGGTTGCATCTTTGAGGCAAATGGGATTTGTTTTTCATCATGTTCTGAATCTTCTTTATAGTCCAGTAAAGTAGCTCTCTCTCTGCCCACACCCTGAATTCTTCTGTTGAATATTTTCACAAGTAACTAAACCTTTACCTGATTTATTATTATTATTATTATATTTTATTTTATTTATGCTTGGTGCTTTTCAGGAGATTTGAAAGCTTTTCCAGAATGACTGAAGGCATACCCAACAAGCAGATGTATTGTCTCAGTAGACTAATGCAGTGAGGTCCAGCCATTAGGACTATGAGACAAACTGGGGAAAGAAGACAAATGCCCACATCCTAGCAGTAGTATATTTCCCCTAGAACTGCCAACGCAATGCCAAGAAGTATGGTCCTTTTTAGTCACACAGGCTTTGGATATGAAATATTGTAATGGGGAATGGAGGAGAGCGGACCTGGTGTCATGTCAGACAAGTTGTACACACAAAGTCATCAGCATTGATCTCTCACAGCCTAGGCTGCATTTTAACAAGCGAGCTAAAGATGAAAGACTTTCTGTTCCCATTGCAAATCCTTAAAGCCATCCATTTACCCTATCATATGTTCACTATCAGAAACTGCTCTTCAAAGCTGAACAAAAACTACTGTGCTGCATAAAATTGACAAAGTTAATCGTATGCAGCATGTTTCCTCTACCATAAATATTCCCAAACACCATTTGTTTCTGGATTTCACTCTTCTCTTAACTAAAGAACAGCTACGTTATTGTTTCATCTGTAACCCAACTGTTTTCTTTACATTTTTACCTCTAAATTGAATCTACTGCCAGTAATCTAATTTACATTTAAAATGCACAATATGCCAACATGACCAGACTTCAATAAAATTTTTACTAAAACTCATAAATGCCTTGATTCTGGTGTTTATAGAAATTTTAGACTGTTCATTCCCCGAATGTTATGTCGCTAGCATCCTAAAATCATTTCCATATGAAATAAGAAACATTCTTAGATTCATGCTGCGTCAGGAAATACAAAATATACTGTCACTAGCCATCGCTCTCAAAATCAAAGATTTATCAGTTCTTAACAAAATAATTTGAATTGCATGTCCAGACTGCAGGACTGCAGTAGCATGGGATATCAGCTTCACTCACCTGCTACGATTACTGTCTGCCATGCATCCTGGTCCCCGCATTTCAGATTACAAATGTTTTTTATCACTTTTGCTTCATTTACTTTTCTTCCTGTGCACAAAACTGCTTGGTTTTGAAATATTACAGAATCCCCTAGGACCCTTGTGAGCACTTCCCATCATGACAGAATCTGCTCAGAGGTATCTTTCCTGCAGAGCTACTTGACTATACCAGGAATATAATTCACTAGAAGTTTGGATTATGTTTCTCCGCTGGAAACTGATTGCCAAATTTGTAATTTTGGTGAACGGAAAACTTACAAGAAATTCAGATAAAATTGGAACAGAGGTTTCATGGTGGTATTATTTCTTTCCTTCCAATGTAGAAATGAAGTGGTAGACACAGCTCATTATTGTACTTTCTAAACATTTTGACTTTGTTTTTAGAAAGAATATTTTCAGGGAGTGAAGTACTACCTAAATAGAGAGTTAAAGTGAGATACATTTGCTTTCAATTAATTGACTTTCTATCTTATTTTGAAACAAAGGTGGTGAGATGTGTACAGGCATGTACATGTTCATGCACAGGGTATTAGAAAGGGTTGGTCTTTCTGGGTCAAACACTCAGCTTTTTTTGTTTATTTGTTTACTTCAGAAATCAAGTCTACTATCAATTGCTCCCAACTTTCTTCAACTCACAGTATTTATTTATGTCCTCCAGACAACCTTTGATCATGAAGAAACTTTACGTCTTCTTGCCTGCACATATCAGAATGCATACAAACTACAACAGCAACAGGATCAGTGGTCAACTTGTCAGCACAGTCATAGTTTCATCCATACACTGTTGTACAGCGTAAATAATCTGATTCCATAAATAGCTGCCAGTATTTGATATTTACTTACCTCACACGACGGTCTATTTAAAGTTTTGCTTTGCTGCAGAGAGTGATGTGGCTGAGAGGGCACTCTGGGCCATATTTTACTTTACATCTCATTCTGAGAACTCAGGTTTTATATGCTGGCATTGTCCTATGGAGTGGGGGAATATTCATCTTTGTTGTAAGTTTCTTTAGAGCAGAAAAAGGAGAGACGAACTGAGACAGAGGCTCCCTCTTGCTTAGATACTGGACCACAGTTGTTTTGGGTACAATGTTTTGAACAAGTTAGCAGCTGTGTCTTTCAATGGTGAGTCAAATGCCTCTGGGTAGGCTTTTTATGTCATTTCTAAATGCATATAATCAGACTCCAGAAGAAAAAGAAAAGAAAGGAAAAGGAAAGGGAAAGGGAAAGGGAAAGGGAAAGGGAAAGGGAAAGGGAAAGGGAAAGGGAAAGGGAAAGGGAAAGGGAAAGGGAAAGGGAAAGGGAAAGGGAAAGGGAAAGGGAAAGGGAAAGGGAAAGGGAAAGGGAAAGGGAAAGGGAAAGGGAAGGGAAGGGAAGGGAAGGGAAGGGAAGGGAAGGGAAGGGAAGGGAAGGGAAGGGAAGGGAAGGGAAGGGAAGGGAAGGGAAGGGAAGGGAAGGGAAGGGAAGGGAAGGGAAGGGAAGGGAAGGGAAGGAAAGGAAAGGAAAGGAAAAAAAAGAAAAGAAAAGAAAAAAAAGAAAAGAAAAGAAAGAAAAGAAAAGAAAAGAAAAGAAAAGAAAAGAAAAGAAAAGAAAAGAAAAGAAAAGAAAAGAAAAGAAAAGAAAAGAAAAGAAAAGAAAAGAAAAGAAAAGAAAAGAAAAGAAAAGAAAAGAAAAGAAAAAAAAGAAAAGAAAAGAAAAGAAAAGAAAAGAAAAGAAAAGAAAAGAAAAGAAAAGAAAAGAAACAGAAATACATTATATTGCTTTGAAATGTCGCCAGTTCAGTTATGAATGTGTTTTCCTATATTGGACTCTAGAACAGAATTTTAAGGGATCAATTCTGTATTTGGGTGCATGCCTCTAAATGCATGGTTTGGCTCTGAAGGAAGAAAGAAGTGAGAAGGTCTGGTTTTATGCATAACAGACCATTGCTCAAGGTAGTTCTCTGAAAATTTTAATAGGATTTTTGTGTACAATAGGATTGTTGTACTCCAGGGTGCAACTATTTATGTAAATATAATCATGCTATTTATGTAAGAAATTGAAAGGTTTACAGTAAGAATCAAGTACAATTTCATCCTGAAGGAGTAATCATTTCATTGAGAATACTGAGTTAAGGTTTAACATTTCCTTTTTTCCTTTTCCAAGTGGTTTTTGCTAGCATTCTTATTACACTCAGAGCTACATAAAGTAAATATACATTTTAGCAAAGCCAAAACTGCTGTGCCAACAGAAAGCAATACCCTGCACCTGCTGAGAAAATCTCCTTTCCCAGAGCTTGATTTTTGCAAAAGTCCTTGCTGGGACATGGAAGATCTAAGTTATCTTGCCCAATCAGCAAACACCACAGCCCTTCTGAAAACCAGAACTCCCTGCATGCTGCTCTGGGAGAGCAAGACCAGATACTTAAAATCATGTACAGAACTACCCAGGAGATAGTGGGTTGGGTTATTTTTCTGGCCTCTTATTTAAATTTCAAGTGTCTGCTTCTATTCACCTAGTCTGTGCAACAACAGGGTAAACTTGATCCACCTGAATCTTGAATCTCAACGTAACCATGACATTAAGCACGTGGTTCCTTTACCGAAGTACTCTCCACTTGCTCAATTCGCTTACTAGAATGGACCTTAAAGATCACCCCATTCCAACCTCCCTGAGGATGGGCTGCCATCCGCTAGTTCAGGCTGCCCAGGGTCCCATCCAACCTGTACTGAAGTCAGTATATAGGCAAAGCAAGCCCCTTAGAGTTGATACTAGTACTAGCCCAAAAGATTTTTGTTTTTCTGTGATAAATATTGTAGGAAGAGTGGAAAATATATTCTACTAAATCTTCCTTGCAGTATGGGCCCAACTACCTGAAGCTTTAGTACACTTTCCTGGAGCAACCAGGAGTTTCAGTTCTCTTATAATGATATTATCTGTCATGATCAGGACCAAAGCTATTGGGTATGGTGTTTTCTTGCTTTGTCCTTTCTGTTCCTCCTATAAAATAGATCTCAAATTTATTACAGGGTGTTGAAGCCTGCTGCTTTGCACATGCAGCAGAAGCTCTTCAGATCCAAGAGCTGGCTGTAGTAGGGAGCCTTAACTCAGTGATCCAAGGAGTGCTCTGCACATCTTGAGACAAAAGACACTGGATTAATGAGCTTGACAGAAGAGAACTCCCTTTTCCAGAAGATCCACTCTTCTGCTTAGGCAGAACTAGAAACAAGCGTTCAGGATGACCCCAGCCATAACAACCTGTTGGTTGAAGGACAGTGTGTGACAAAAATGTACAATAAGATTGTTTGGGAATTTTTAGCTTGGACTGTAAATTCTAAGACACACTTTTACAAAAAAAAAAAAATACAGAGCAGTAGACTAAATTTATTGGTAAATTTAGCTTAAATGACATGTTTCAGAACGGTAAGCTTCAAAAGTCAGACATGTAAGCACAAAACACATAGGTCTTGTTTATGATCCTGGGAAATGCTATCTCTGAAAGATGTGGGGATCTTTGTGGATATTCATATGAATATCAACTCCACCACTGTCTCTGAAGGGCAAGTACCTATCTGGAGTACCAATGGGACAACTGAATGAGAAGTTGTAGAATCCTACATCTGGGCACTCAGACGGCTACAAAGCTGTCCAAGCTGCTTCAAGTTAAGTACCCATACAGACCACACACATATGATGACTGGCTTTGTCAGTTTTGGAGAGAAAAAGATATGCAAGATCCAGTGGATGAAAGATGAATCTGGATATTTAAATCTTCAAATGACACTCATTTGCCATGTGAGGGGATGTAAACTGTACTAGGGGGCCCTGGCATGGGAATGTCACCATGCTGTGGGAGGCCTTCTGACACTGGAAACTGGAAACCAAGATTAGAAGGTTGGGTTTGTTTGTTTTTCCTAAAATATATGCTCTGGTTCAACTAGTGTTGTTACTGGTCTTGGAAATGCAGTCAAGCACTCAAAGTGTATTGTCACAGCGGTCTCTTTTGGTTATCAAAATGTTTGGAAAAAAAAAAAAAACACAAACAATGCTTTGGAGGTTTATTTTGCTACAAAACAAAACCAAAATCCACCAATTTCAACATATGCAGCCAATAACTAATTTGATTACATGTGCAGTCCACCTCTTTACCCTACTGTCAGTCTACTTTAGGGCCAGGGGCAGAGGCTTGTGTGCCCAGCGCTCTGCTCCAGCACAGCACACGTTTCCACTCAGCAGAGCTCCCACGATCAAAACCTCAGACTGGAACCACTTACTTGACCTAAGGATTTTATATAGTTTCTGTGACTGCTAATTAACCTGAAGACTGAAAAATTCACTGTATCAGAAGAAGATTCAGACTTCTCTGTACCCTGAGAACTCATCTTCTCCATCCTCAGGGTGGTAGAGAAACCTCCTGTGGTTGTTGGTACTGATGAGCCTATGACACACGACTAAGCACTACTGACTCTATCCAGCAGAGGGAAGCAACAAAAAGAGAGCTATATTTGTTGGTTTATCATTATAACAATTACTAAATAGAATAACTAGTTGTTCCCTGAAGAAATATATTCATAAACTGCTGCTAAAGCCAAGCTCCCAACAGACAGATTTTTTCATTTCTACCCATTTACCCGTGTAAACTGTGGGACATTTTATTACACAGAGATGTTTCCTCCAAATCCGTCAAACATTTTAATATAACCTCATATCTCAGCAAGCAAAAAATAATCACCGCAGATGATACTAAACCTACACTTTTACCTGCCCCTGTAAAATTAAATAGAAAAGTAACAGTGCCACTATTGTGATTCACACATAATTGAGTGTGCCAACTAATAATCTTTAATATCCACTGCTGACAGAACAGAATTAACTGCATTTTTCCCTGTCCAACTTTCATTTTTTCTCCACAGTGTAAGCCAGTATCTAATCCCATCCTTATATCATTTTGGCTTTATTAACTCAATTGAGGAGAAAGTACTTAGCCTAAAGCAGGTTAGGGTGAGACCTTGAAATAACAATGTTTACACAAGCTAAAGATGTCCTTTGTTGAAGCTCTCCACTGATGCTTGCCAACAAAAGCTTTTCATGTGCAAAAGAGTCAATACCGAATTATAGTTAAGCCATGTAATAATTATCCTCATTAGATGTAACCAGAGCATGGATAGGATGAATTCAGTTATAAACTCTGCTAATACTCAGGAAGCATATTCTATATGTAATTTAATAATCATGAAAATAAATACACAATTATTTCTGTCTTTTAGCATGAAGTCTAGTAAAGCAGAGAAGCAATTCTCTCTACAGTGAGAAGATGGATTTTTTTGTTAGTTGGTTTTTAACTTATTTTGGTGGGAGCTTTTGAATACTGCATTCAGGTGAGTCTAGCAGGGCTTCCTGAGAGCAAGAGATCTGGGATGCACTGATCACCTCACCTCAAGTGTACCATCCTGGTGGGGAGATGGACATGAGCAGGAACTTCTCTGGGAGCAAGGAGTGCAGATAGGGATAGGGATGCAATTTCTCCAGAGCTGGTGGGAGGGGAGACAGACCCCTGCAGACCCTCTGGGCACAAGAAGGTTTCCTGTCCTTCTCTCCCTATACTCTCTTACCATATCCTGCCAATTTTTGAAGATTGATCTCTTTTCTCAAGTGACAAGTGATAGGACTTGAGGAAATGGTCTCATTTGTTCTAGTAGAAGTTTATATTGGGCATTAAATTGTTTTTTTCATGGAGAGGGTGGTAAAGCATTGAAACATGCTGCCCAGGGGTGTGGGTATTCATGAGATATGTGGACATTCCCCTAAGGGACATGGTTTAGTGATGGTACTTAGTAGGACAGGTTGATGGTTGGACTTGGTGATCTTGAAGGTCTATTCCCACCTAGATGATTCTATCTCAGTCCCAGAGCCGCTGTTCTCCCTTGTTTTTTCTAGTTCTGCCATTGACTGTATACTTCTCACTGAGCAGTTCACATGTGACTTCTCTGACTTTGCTTTTTTTTCTGTAACAGGGGTTAACTTTTCCTCCCTATCACAGAATTAACCAGCTGTGTCAAAGTGCTTTGAAAGCATGAAAACATCACGTTTTTCCTCTTCAGCATTTAAACCTGATGCCAGTTTGCAAATGAAATTTTCCAGAAAATTAGCTTTTGTATGTTAAGAAACTGCAAGAGGCAGGAGACCATTTCTCTGCTGTTCTGGTCAACCCCTGGGAACTTCTAGCGAACAGAGGAAAATAGAATATATTTCTGCAATTCCTATCCTTACCTTACCTTGCCTGCTCCAACCTTGGAAGGAAGTGCTGAACACAGAGAAACGAGCATGTCTGTAGAAGGTCAGAGGAAATGAATCTATACATGCACACATATTTTTAAATAAGAGGTCAAACAAAAACAATGTACATCACTGACAGCTACACCGTTCATCTCAGAGATGGCACGGCCCGAGGGTCAAGCCCTGCTGTTTTCTATAAGCTTATCCACTCTGTCTGAGTCAGTGGCATAAATCCCATAACTGCAATGGGATGAGAATCTGCTCCTTTCTAGTGGTGTAACCCTGACACAGCTTTCAGAGCTGGTAGTAATACACTGGTGTGGTAATAGTGTAATTCTAAGACTACCAAGATAAGGAAATAAAACAGGATGAGGAAAAAAAAAAGAAAAGAAACATTTAAGGGATTTATTTTTTCCACAATTACTTATATATTTTTGACAAACTACAAAGGTTTTCAGAGACTGATTTTTCAGGTATTGGCATGTTTTTACCTTCACATGCTTTACAGTGATAAAGTGATTGACAGTTCTTGGACTGTCAGGAAAAGAGCCCATGTTCCATGGAAAAGTTGTCTTCTGAACAACCAGTGTTAAGAATGTATTTGTGTAGTCTGAACATTTCTAAGTACTGAGGCCAAGGAACTAAATTTAATCTCATATTTTAACTTTTCACTGCAGAAATATTTTGTAGCTACATTCAAAGTTATCAGCATTTGAGGAATGATATAAATAAGATCTAACCTCCATGCTATTAAATTAAGCTGTTGCCAGCATTATTATTGGCAGTAAAATTACTTTGATTGCTATCAGCTATAATCAAATATAGGAAAATCCTGGAATGCTGATATCTTCCACAGTAGTACATTCTTCAACAGTCATGTGAAAAATAAAAAGCTTTGATGTGACATATCCATTTAAAATTCTGCTCTACAGTAGCAGATAAAATAATAAATTTTTTAGTTGCTGCAGCGTGTGTTTAAGCTCAAGTTATTATTTTATTTCCATTTGTTTCTTTCAACAGTTCAACGTTGCAAGAAAGCCATGTCTTTGTACACTGAATTATTCACAAGACTGAGGCGTGCAGATGCCTAACACAGCTCCTCTGGAGAAACCTCTTCCAGTGCTCACCAGGATGAGCGTGCTGAAACAGCAAGGACATTTCTCTAGCTTTGTCTAGTCCTCTCCAACTCCTGCCCAGAAACAGTGTACCTCTGCTTGCTCACCTCAAACACAGGAGCAGCAAATAGATGTATGACCTAAAAGGGAGAAACTCCATTCTGGTGCAGTTTCTCGGTCAGCCCACAGCTAGGCTTCATGCAAAAACTACACGCAGTTCCTGGGCTAAGCCTAGTGGTTTCTTCATTTGTGGTTTTCATAGAAGCCAAGGGAACAAGGGTTGAGGCTGTAAGCACAGCTGGGTACCAGGCATTTGTCCATCTGCAGCAAGAGCACTACAGGGTTTGGTGTTCCCTTGGCCCCAAGATACCCACCTCCTTGCCTCACAAAGACATCTCCCCAAAGACATCTGAATTCAGACTGGGGCACACTGAGCAACATCCCCACAGGTGCCCTTGGGGTCTTGGAGATGTTCACATTCATCTCACCTTCACCTCACTACAGAAAACTCAAGGTCTGGGCAACTTCCATATTCCACAAAGCCACGCCACTGGAATAAAAGACAAAAAAAAAAAAAAAAAAAAAAAAAAAAAAAAAAAAAAGCCTTCATAAAACATATTCTATATGGTTTCATCATGGTACCTGGGTTGGTTTAGTTACCTGTCATTATGAGGAGAGAGGCTGCTGGAAGAGCAGCTCATGTCTGCTTGCTGAGCTCTTCTTTTTCCCCCCACATATTGTGCAATACTAATAATAAAGGGCTGTATCTAGATGCCCTGTCATAGGACAAGGATAGCTAAAATTTTCCCTGAGGTTCATGCTTTGTTGCTGAATGTTAAGACTTACAGAGGGCTGCACAAGGCAGTGTGACAGAGTGCTTTTGAAAATCTCAGTTGAAAAGCAAAACACACAGAGCATCCCTATAACTAATCTGACGCCGCCTGTGACCCAGCTATGAGTGCAAGTTCAGGAACAAACAAAGCTCGCTTTTAAACTACATGCTTCTGACAATTATGCACTGCAGTCTCACCTCCAGAGGTAAACTAGCTTTCCTCTCCCAGCTGATGAACAGCGTGTCGTAAAATTCAATCAGATACCGGATATTCAGTACCTATGTGACAGCATAGGTGCCAGAGAGGCTAAATTCAGCCCAGAATAACGCAACAGCAGTTGTTAGAATTAAGCCTTGAATAAGAAAGGGCAGGTATTTTTAATAGATAATTATTTTTTATTAGGTGCAATTACGAGTGTTGAAAGGACAGATGTTATTTTATATAAGTGTAGGGGAAGTGCCTGATTCTGTACTACTTCTAAATTAATTCTATCAGCTGATCCCTCTCTTCAAAGCTCCACAAGGCTGAAGCACGAGGCTGTAATTTACAAACCTAGGGCCATAGGAACAAGGCACAGCACATGTGCACCCGTGACCCACAGCAGCCACTCTGGACTCCAACAGGAGGCTCACATGGCCGCAGCCAGGCACAGACCCCAGTCCCTGCCCACCCCAGCTGGGCACAGCTGATTGTCCCACACTCTATATAAAACCAGCACCCAAGCTTCCTTTCTTGTCACTCCAAAGAGCAGGCAGGCCCAGTGAAGTAGTCAATAGCAGCACGCTTTTTGCACCACTTCATGTTAAAAGCTTTTCTTCACGTTTTGCCACGGAGGTTTATGTCTGATTTCAATGCATGAAAGACAAAATATGTTGCTTTCAGTTATATCACTGCATGCATAGGAAAGCATCTAGTGCAACTGAATTCTTTGTCTGCAGCCCAGGCTTTTCCTGCCTCACAGTGACAGGATCAGGGAAGAATTTTCTGTGACTAATTAGGTTTTAACTTGCCAGAGAGAACATGGATATTGGCAGTCTATTGTATAATAGTGAAGCAAAGTTTGAACTAGATTGAACTTAATTTCCTTTTCACTGAAAGGAAAGAAAGATTAATGAAATATCCCCAAATCCATCCTGTTAGCTTTTATTAAATCAACAAATGAAATTTAACCTCCAATTCTGTTATAAAATCTTTTCCTGTAGATTAAGTTTCTACAAATATAAATGAAGTAGACATACTCTGCTCTGCAACATTTTAGATATGAAAATTACATTACTTCAATCAACATCAATGTTACTTTAGGCAAATGCCATATTAAGAAACAATTATTTCTTGTGTTTCTTTTTACAATGTTACTTAGGTTTTATTAAATGCCAGAACCTTGCTAGCAATTTCTGAAGACCATTTGCTGATATTCCAACATGTCCTTGCTCCCTTTGCCAATAGCACAGAGTAAACCCTCGAGGAATACAGAGCTCTCTTTTATTAATGTTATACTTCTCATCTGAGGGAATCTAAGTCATGCTCCTGTCTCAGCTCTTCTACTGCTTCTCAGTTCAAGTTATTGCATTAACACCCCACTCCTCTTCTACTTCTGAAATCAACAGTTATATCAGAAAAAAAACCAACAACCCCCAGCCTCAGTAGATGGGGCCAGGAATTTCCTTTTGATGTATACAGTGCTGAAGCATCCTTGGTGGGGAATCAGCTGATCGAGCTTAATATCTAAACGTATTTTTAGAGATAATCTTTGTGAATCAATGTAGGATAGATCTAACTGGAGCACCCAGAACTGCATGATGACATCTGCAACTTAGGAGTTATTATCTGCAAACGTTAAAACAAAGGGGTTTGGGAGCTTCATTATTTCTCACCTGGTGAGTAAGGCAGAGCTGCAAACAAGAATGTAATGAGCACATCCTGCATGGGCACTGCTCCAGTCTTGCTGCCCACTGACAAGGCCCTCATGCAGCTGGAGTGGAAACGAGGGGCTGTAAGGGCTCAGCGGAGCCACATATCGCTGGGGCTCTGAGAGTCCTGCTGGGAGAACACTCCCAGGTGCTTAACAGGTCCCTCCAGTTCCCAGACTTCACAGAGCTCAGGGCACATAGGAAGAAGGCTGCTGCCATAGAAGTTGAAACATTAACACTATTTACGTCAAACTTCCAGTGCACGGTACTGCACAAGACAATATGAAACTCTATAAAATATTTGGAATGATTGCCAAGATAGTAGACGCTGCCAATACTTCAGAGCACATCCTCTGGAACTGATTACTTCTAATCCTTTCGAAAATGTATAAATAGAATGATGCCAAGATCGATGGACAAGCCAGGGCACATACTCATGTTTCTAATATATTGCTTTTCCTCCACCCCTTCCCTTCTTCATACAAAATACTCTCCTTTTTTAGTAACTTAAGTTGACAATCATCAAAAGAAATCAAACTGCATATAAATGAACATTCTGAAGCATGTCACAGTGTGTCAGAAGCTATTGAAATCTACTAGTAGTCTCCAAAACAAGTATTTAAATCTTTTAGTAATGCTTTAGTAGAGTGATTATTTAACTTACTAGCAAGAATGCATTTAGCAGGAACACTAGAGACGTTTACACTTAGTATTAGCTACTCAATCACAGCCTAATCCCAAAGGCCTAATCTACGTGTTAGTGGGAACACAGCAATTATCTACATTCATTGGAAATTAGAAGGGGGGAAGGTAGAGGAGAAAAATTCAATGGATGGATAATTAGTTTTACATACTACCATTGTTTGCAGGGGGTCAAATCCTTCAGTCAGCACTCTTGAATCCATATTGCTATTGAAGTCAAAGGAGCTTTGACAAAACTGTCCTGTCCTTTCTTGCCACCCAGACCACCAGCTATGATCATTGGGCTGCTTGCCTTATCCAAGAAGACACAACTTTATTTTAGCCTTAAATATATTAGAATGGTCTCTTTTTCTCATAAGCGTTTAGTAAGCTAGACCAAATGGATTTCAAATGGATTTCAATAGCCCGCTTGTTGGTAACTGCAGCTGGTGCCTGCTTTCAGTTCTTTATTTTGTGCTTAACACAATACTGCTTTAGAACAGATGGGTTTAGAAAAGCTCACTAAGATACTAAATAGAAATAGGGCGTTCTTAAAGCAGCTGGACACAAATTGGGTAAACATGTAATGGAATACCATTTCTCTCATTTTTCATTTCCTAATAAACATGTAATGATTTATCATATAGCTGGAGAACTGACATCCCTCTCAATGGAAAGGTAATGTTACTCTTTAATATGAGTCATTTATGTCTAATCCCAGATAGAGGAAGGGAACAGGCTACTATTGCAGCATTATTTCTGTAAGCTCATTATAATTACAGCTGTCCTCAAGCTGAAGAATTCAGACATATTCCATGTCTCCAGCTTTTACTGTAGCTCTTTGTAGCAGCATGTTCATTCTCAGTCAGTGCCACGTAATAAGATGCTCTGCAGTATCCTGTACCATTATAATCTCCTTTTTTCCTTTGTGCCAGAAATTGGCAAAACCAGTGTTACTGAAGGTCTTTGAACTTGTCTGTTAAGTGTAAGTGACAAGGAATCTGTGCAACATCCATTCACAGATAGTTATCCAAAGTGAAGTGTCCCTTAACATCCCAGAGATTATCATTTGGAGATATTCTGTCTTCAGTATGGACTTAGCTTAAAGATAAATATTAAGTACTTCCTGGTATAAAAAGCTTTTGAAACACTTATAATTCTCTTTCCTCTGAGAACATACACTGAAATAAGTCTTTCTGCTAGGTCAACTGATAGAGTCCACATCTAAACAGCAAAATGTGTGAACTCAGCTTGAACAAAACAGACAGAGTGAGCTGTAAAATTTGACTACTCCTCATACGTGATCCATGTTCCCTGCCCAGTGTAATGCTGATCTTTGCAAGGGCTCTGCTGAAGGAAGTGCTGGATGAGAGAAGTTCAGGACTAAGGGAGGTGTGGTGGATTCATCCACAGATATGTTCAAGGAAATGCTTGATGCCAGTTACATTCTGACTGCAGAAACAATTTCAAGATGTCTCTGAATTCACTTTTGCTGTAAGTGAGAGTAGAGATGTGAGAAAGGGGATAAAGTTCACAGAATGTGACTGTGCTGCACAGATGCAAAAGAACCACTCCCACAGCTGGGTGCCCAGCATGCCTTTATGCAGTATGAATTCTTGGCAGATATCTCACCTGCAAGTGTACAGTAAAGAAAAATGTTAAATAAAAAGAACCAGGAAAAAAATCCAGTCTTGAATTCATTTTCAGAGAGAAGATCATTCAGGCTGGAAAAGACCTCAGAAGACCTTCTAACCTAGCCTCCCTGGAACAACTCTACTATAAAGCTCCTTTTAACCAAAGAATCTTCTTGTAATGGGGAAGAAAATGGTAAAGATATAGAAATACTCAAGGATTCCCTTTTGATAGGGTGATATTTCTACAGTTAAACCAGACAGTAAAAGGACACTTGAAAGTGAAACAAGAATGGCTTGTAGTAGAATAACTAATTCATGATTAAAAAGGAGTCTGCCTGATGACACTTCAGAAAATCTTTACTACAAAATTACTAAGAACAGATCCAAAAAGCAGGAAGCCAGACACTTTCCATGCTCCCCAAAAAGCAGATAACCTCTGCATAGCAGAAAACAGAATTTGGAGATGTGTCTCAGAAAAAAATGTGAATTACTCACCGAGAGCTTCTTTCAAGATGTGGGTTGTTGCTTCCCCACTTTCTGGGTGGTGGTGGTGGTGGTTCTGCTTTCTCATGTATCAACTCAGCCTCAGACACAAACTCATTATTATGTAAAGTACAACATGCAAAGTCAGAATCTAAAACCCTATAATCTTGCAATCCAGCATATGGAAAATGTAAATAGGCGGTATGGAGCGAGAAGCTGTTTTCATCAACTGCAGCCAACAGTTGATGCCCAGAAGAAAAAGTTTTCTTTATATGCTATCCTTCCACTGAAACAATTTTCAAAGATCTCAAATGAAGCCATCAATTGTTTTGTTCAGAAACCTTTGGAAGTAAAGCTTCAGCTGGGTGAGAGAAATGAATTTAAACAATTGTATTGAAGTAATTTCCTTTTTTTCCTTTTTTTTTTTTTTTTTTTTTTTTTTTTTTTTTCATATGGGCATGAAAACAAAACCACAAGACAATCATTTTGTGGCTACCACTTACTCCTGTGTGAGACAGGAGTGACCGGGGGGGGTGGTCTCCACTCCTTCTCTTGCCAGTGGTTTGTTTACAGACGAAGGCAACAGGGGAGAGTATGGCAACATTGCATTTCCTAAAACCAAACTTCTGGACAGGGGAAGAGAGTCGCTACTCAAGGAGCTTTGTAGACTTAGGTTACGTTAGTGGTATGGGTATCCTGCTGGAGGACATGCTGACTCTGGCCAGATGGCACAGAGGTTCAGCAGGGGAGTGCAGAGGAGCCTAAAAAGCCAGGAAATGAGCTCAGGCAGAAAGAAGGGATTTGGCAGGACAACTGGAGAGGGAACTTGGTTGAGAGATAACAAGCTCTTTCAAAGTTAAAAGTAAAAGCCAGACCTCTCCACATGAGGAACCTCAAGCTCTGGTTCACCAACCTGCTTTGAACAGTAGTGCTGCAGGACAGCCATTGTCCTGAGGAGCTTTAAAATGCAGCTTCTCCATATATTTATCCTCATTTAGTTGTAAGCACACAAAGCACTGTATTCCAGGCAATATTTTTCCACCAACAGCCTGTGCTCAAGCAGTAAAGGCACCATTAAAACAACCAGTTGAAAGCACCCTGTAAAATAACAACTGTACAGTCCTCCAGAATTATGTCAAAAGACCGACATACAGTGTTGAAGGGCACAGCCCAAGATTACAAATAGCACTGCTACAAGCTATGACTGCATTTGGCAGACAATCTCATTTTCCCTTTAAAAATCTCTGATAGGTTTTTAATTAAATGTTAGAGAATCCAAGTGATGGTTTTGCTGTTGCATAGTATATGTTTACCATGAGATTAGTTCTGGTCAATTGATGTACATGCACTCAAGACAATTCAGAATATTCTACCTAAAGGGCCTGCAAAATCTTCTCATACCACAGCATACCTCAGCAACAATTAGCTGACATGCATATATTTCCAGAAAGAATAGTTATTTCAATTATCTTTACATTGAATGTCAGGTGAAATGATTTAGCAAATATTGCATTTCACTTGAATCTTTGTCCATTTTTAGAAATATGGATATTAGCCTACTTACCTAAGAAAATGAAGCTTTTGCAGTCAAGTTGTTTCCCTGTTTCTCTCTGTTTGCTCATGCATGTGTCCCAGCCCTGGACCTTTTGAACTCCTTACCAAAATTCAACTGAATTTGAGAGATGGGGAAGGTCTGTAAGATACTACTATTTTCCCGTGTTTAAAGATAAAAGACAATCTTTCAGAGAAGTGAAACTAATATTTTCCCAACTAAGAGAAAAGCTGCATTATTAGAAACCACAAAACCTACATATGAAAGACGTCACAGGACCATAAAGTAGTTCAGGCCAGCAGGGACCTCAGGAGGGCTCTTCTGTCCAGTCTCCTTGGTAAAGCCATGAGGCCAGACCAGGGTGCTCAGGGCATATCTCTTGGCACATCCCTGGAGAACATCCAAGGATGAAGGCTGCACAGCCTCTCCAGGCAAGCTCTCTGATGCCTCTTGTCCTCACAAGGAGAGGGAACTCTTCCAGTTTCAGTGTATACCAGTTGTCTCTTGTTTTCTCACCACACACTGCTGAGAACCTGGGTCTATCTTCTCTATGACCTCCCTGCAGGTACTACGGTGCTGTTGTGTGCTTCCTCCAAAGCTGTCCTGTCTGCCCACCAAACAAGCCCTGGTCCTATAGCCTTTTCTCAATGGGTCTGTACTCTGTGTTCGTAGGACATGTGCCCTTGAAATGACAGACCCTGTGAAACACAGCCCACTGGCCACCCAGTTGCTGGAGTCAGAGCCTGGCCATGTGGGATAGTCCCGCTGTGCTAAGCTGTAGCCAGAGCTGAGATGCTTCCCTGCACACCAAGAGCAATGCAGGACATCTGCTCCCAAAGAGCATGTTAGCCAGGCTGGCTCTCTTCTCTGTGGTCACAGCCACAGAATGTCTATTTTAAAGTCATCTTTTAAACATATCTTAAAGGCAAAAAGTTGCCCTCACCGCTTGGCAGCAACGAGGAAAGGGACTGTCACATCCTGACCTCCTGCCAATCCTGTAGCTCTGGACATGCACTGAGATGCAGTGCCCTCTGCATGATCTCCTGACCCCCAGGAGATGGGCTGCCTCACCAGCCTCCTCCAGCCGATCACAGAGCACAGCACAAAGTCACAGACCCATCCATTTTCTGCAGTGGGGGTTAAAGCCCCATTCCGATTCAGGCACTGATGATCCCAGAAACTGCCATGTTTCAAAGAGGATGAGAAGTCTGTCTGTTCAGTGGGGCTATTCTTCATTCTATCACTGCTTTCTTTAAATATATGTTGTAATGACTTGCTGAAAAATGAGGCAATTTGACATTGTTTTGAAGTTCATGCTGTCTTCAAGGTCCTTACCTTCAATTCGCATGTTGTAAGCCTTTTGAGTCTGGTATTAATAATAAATATTATTGCCATGCATCCTTATTTTTTGCTTAATTTAATTACAGAAAATGTAATAGCCTTATGAAAACAATATATGAGTTTTCAAACCTAATTAACATGATACAAGCGCACAGGTCACTAGAACAGTTGTTTTATCTGGAAGCCTTCCATGGAAACAGATAAAACTATATTTAATTCATCAACTTCAGTCAAAAGTTAAATCAAAGATGACTAGTTCTAGCCTAGGGGTGCAGCTTTCCTAGTAATAAATACTTTCCTCTTGTCATGATTTTGGAAAAAGAGATATGAGAACCCTATCAAAGAGTTTAAAGTATGTCCAAGTCAGCCATGACCAAGGCTTAGCTGTTAGACCAACTCTTTATCACCAAGGAGAAAGTCAACCCAGATGTATGGTATTGTTTTATTAGCCTAACAGCAAGTTTTATTTTTAAGGTAAACTCATCCATTTCCGCCTATTGCTGCCTCACTGTACCATGCCTTAATACCCAGCCTGATCTCACTGTTGTTTTGGGGATATAGTGTAAGCCAGAAGCAGTGGTGTGTCCAGTCTGACAAAACTGAGCCATGTGCATTCATTCTCTTTTTTTATTTACTTGAATTTCTTCAAGTGTTGACTTAAAAAGAAAAAAAAAGTAAAAAAAAAAAATAAAGGAAAAATAAAAGCTTGATAGTGGCAGCAGGGGCACTTGTAATTCAGGCATTCAGCAAGTGGTTTATTGCTCGCAGTACAAAGAGAAGCAATTCCCTCATTTCTTGGAAGAGGGAAAAAAATGGGTCTGGTATCCAGGATGTCATGTGTCTGCCTACCCACAGGCATTTGTCTGTCCATCAGCCAATGAGAAAAACTGCTCACCGAGAAACAGACAGCAGTGTTTGACAGGCACTAAGGCTGATTCATCAGAGGGCTAAAGCAGATCAAATTTTTCTCTCTGTGGCAGTTGAAGGAGCTTCTGCCTCCTGCACCTCTGGCTGCTGTTTCTGCTCCTGTACAACTGCTCGGTGGCCTCGCAGCTCTGTGACTGATGTGTAACCTCCCCCTGCTTGTATGCATGGCTATTCTGTCTGCTGCACTGTGAGAGGACCCTTGTACCCAGAGGGCCACCCCTTGTGCTCCACATCAGTTGTGTCAAGGGGTCTGAATAAACATTCATTTTCACCACAACTTTCAGGAAACCAAAACTATCCCATCAGCCCAGATGTACATCTATCGAGGCTGAGTTTTAGCGCCTATGTTTCCTTGTAAGCGACAAACTCATTTAGGATTAACAAATTAGTTGTTCCCTCGTTGAGGGAATAACTCACTTGCAGTTCCTCAGCTCTCTGAAACATCCTCTTCACACAGGAGGAATTTCTGCAGTAGAGCTGGAAATGATGGGAACATGCAACTCTTCCCAACTCTCCAGGACTTCAGAAGATACCAAAGGGATACACAGAGATGCAAAATTCCCCATATATCCATATTCTACATATCTCCATAATACCTATATTGCAGTAGCCTTCTCTGTACAACAGACCCTTAGGATATTTTCAGGAATTGGTTCAGAGTTCTGTTGAGTACAGAGCCAGTATCACAACCCTACGCCTGTATTTCTCCTTAAACTAAAACATACCCCATTTTCACTTACAGGCCAAGGGTTCAAAGTTTAATGCTGTTTTTCTGCTTAGTTCAGACTCTTAAAGTATTGAAAGATGCTACCCACTAAATCCATTACCTCTACAATCTAGTCAGTAAAATGGTATTTTTTCTATAGCTTGATGTCAGGACCTTCTTTATTTTTAAACTTCTCTACAATATCAACACCTAATTCATAACAAAAATGTCCATTTTACAAGAGCCCGTAACAGCAGAAGGGCAGGTTTTGGATGAGTGCAGATTTACACAGTGAAAGCAAAGAGGGTTTCCCCAAAGAAAGCTTGGTCATATGGCAGGCAGCTGTAACAGAGCAGTGTCCGTATGCAATCTGAAAGTACTAATGACAACCATTTCTTGTGCTCCTCATTTCAACAACAAGTAAATGATAGCTTAAGATAAAAAAAAAAAAAATAATAATAATAAAAAAATAGAAGGTAAGGCTTCTTTTTAAAGATTTTTTTTTTAAATGTGGAGATTTAGGTGGGAAAAAGGATGAAAAATGAAAGGTAAAATATTTCAAGTAGGAAAAAAGAAGCTTTTGTACAGTCATACTTCCCAGATGTACAGGGCAAATTTCAGTCTAGAATTACTAGAGACAATGAAAAGGAAACAATAACAAATGTGTAGCCCAAAAGAGAGGTATCCCCTTTCCTTCCGTGGTCCCTTTCAGCCTGCAGCTGATGCAGATGGCATGAGGAGATTTGTCCCCTGCAGGCAGGTGAAGCCAAAAAGCACGAGAGAGAAGGGCACCACAGGTTAGCACCTAAGTGAACTCAGTGCAGGTTTTCCCAGCAGAGATTTTGCAGCCTGAACCAATTGAGATATTTCCCCCATCTCCCCTGTTGAGACACTCCCAGCTTCAATCTTTAGAGAAAAAGCAGCAATCCATCCCAGTCACACATAGGAGAAAGGATAGAAGCTGTGAGGACTGAACAAATAATTAGAAGCAATAAGGAATGGCTATGAACATCCAGAGATTCCTCTGGAACAAGTAAAGAAAGAAGTGACAAGAGCTACCAGCTGGAAGAGGAGGCAGGGTGAGTGATGACAGGACCTAAAATGGCTCACAGTTGCTTCTGGGCTGCAGCAGCTACTTTTTGCTATATTTAAAGAGTCAATGGCCAGCACAGCCTCTGGGGAAAACACTCTTCTCACCGAGGCGCTCCTGTGTAAGAGGATGTCGCTATTCATCAGGGGAAGGAGGCCTTGGGAATGTATTTGAAGAGAAAGGGCTGCTGCAATATAATAATATATCCGGTGATGAACCCCAGCAGATTTAGCTTGTCAAACGTTTTTGAAAAACTTCCTCCAAGCAACACAGTCTGAAGGAACAGCTCCTAAATTCTGGATACAGAGAGCTACAGAGATTATGTTGTCATGCATCGCCTTGGCACCTCCCATTCCTGTCCTGTGCCAGTCCCAGGAGGTTAATAGCTGTCACTCAACACCTTTCTGTGCCCCACAGCACTCTCTGGCAAGATCCTGATCTCCCAGGACCCAAGACTGCTACCACTGCCCCAAGGTTGCTCCAAGACTGTACAGATTTTGGCTCTGGAGTCCTTGAGTCAGTTCCTCTTGGCAGATGCTATCACAAACACCAAGTGGGACTTCCCAACAGTGCTTGAGGCTGTTTCCTTATTTTCCATGATAAACAAAAGTCAAATACTACGTTGATGCACCTATAGCACACCCATTTCTGCTGGGGAGATGTGAGACCAACAAATATGAACATAACAGGGAACCTCTTTGGTTAGGATATGCCCCAACAAGGCTTGGTTTTGGCAGTTCCTTATTCCCTCCACTAGTTCTGATGGCATTCCTATTTCTTCTCCTAACCAAAAATCTAAGGCCATAACAGCAGGGAAAAAAATGTGAACTGCAGTACTCAGATCTCAAATAGGGATGAGGAAGTGAAGTGCAGGGTGAATGCTGCTTGCTATAATCCTTAATTGCTGCAAACCCACAGAAGTTCAAAGATTCAGGTTGTGATCTATCCTGCTCAGATTTTAACCTGGGATGTCACGCTGAAGCAGTGTGAAGGACTTCAGTTTGACAGCAATTAAATTTCAGGAGTATTTCTTATGAAGCTTGTGATCAAGATGGCAAAAACCTCAATATTTTGGCCCCGTTCCCAAGAGGAACTGGATAAATTAAAGCCTGCTTCAGTTGTGGATATAACCCTTCACCAAAACCACAGGATTTGACTCAAAATCTGCCTGCCTGAAATTCAGGCAGCTAGAATTCAAAGACTTTCAAAAGAAAGGTCCAGGCTCACATAGGAAAACCTAAATTAGTATAACCCAGCCAAAACACCTCAGCCACAAGCTTAGAGCCTATTCTGTGCTGTTAAAGGGCTCTATGCTGCTGACCTCCCTCTGAAAATGTGGAATTGTCCCATTATTGCACAGAACCTGGGTGCGGTGAAAGAAGTGGTCATGGCATGGTGCTACTTTCCAGAGCCCAGGCTGTGGGCAGGTGGAGGGTGCAGTGCAGTGGAATAAGCATACATGTTCCCAGGCACCAGCAGCAAGCAGCTCTGTGGAGCTCAGAAGCTGAGCTGCTTCCCAAAGCCTCAGGTCTGTAGTACAGACAGGACATATCCTCATTACCCTGAACTCCATAAATCAGCTGTGAGTTTGACCTGGGTTGCTCAGAATCTTGTTCATCAGGCATGGCTGAGCTTAAAAAAAAAAAAAAAAAAAAAAAAGAAAAGAAAAGAAGAGAAAAAAGCTTGTAGCAGCTTTGTTAAAAATGTACTTTGGAAGCAGTTTAGGAGAGGGCATGTGGCTGCCCTTATGGCCCCCTCGGGATGCCACGCTTGTGGGAAGTGCAGCAATGCTGAAAGACATCTGCAGAGCTCTAAATCTGTTGCAAACACTCCGCTGGGTCATGGCCAGGTGAGAGCTAGGACCAAGGTATGGAGCAGGAGGCCACTCTGGCATCTGGGCAAGGCATCCCCACATTTTATCTCAAACAGACAGCCCTGCCAAACACACTGCACCCCCTGATGATAATGCCTAAACCAAACAACAATTCTTCTGCAAGGCTGGAAGTGTGGATTTGTTGTGAGTTGTCATTTTGCCCTGTGGGGCTGTTGCTGGCTGCAGTGAGGGATGTGCTGCCCCAGACCTGGTGCCTGCACTTCAAGCACACCCCAGGCTCTCTTTTCAGAGCTGCAGATGCAAGAGGGATGAAAACGAGAGCCCAGCCTGTGTGATTTCATTTGGATTCATTCTGCCTGTTTCCACTTGGAACCATTTCTAATTTTAACTGTATCCATAATAATGTTTAGGGTTTGTTTTCTTTTTTTAAAATAGCAGGGCTCCTAGCTCCAGCCTCGGCTGTGTTGGAGTTGATGTACAAGTACACCAATGTATTTATGACTTTGCAGACATGGGTGAAAAGGCCAAATACAGCTGGCTGAAACTCTCACCCAAAGTGAACGCGACGTTTCAGTGACAAAATGACTTTGACACAGGGCTGGCAATCTAACAGCCTGATGCAATTTTTTTTTTTTAAAGGCTGTCATCCTATCAAAGTTCGATCAGAGAGGAATACCCAGGGCAACAGCAATTCTTTAGGCATACAATAAAGTTTGATTATGCTGAGATCTGTGCAGCTAGCAGACAACATTGCTAAACAAACAAGCATGAGGGAACATCCCTTCTGAGGAAAGAATTATGATAGTCCACCCCCACAAACCCCTAAGGCTGCAAACTTGGACCTAAAGCAACTGGCTGGTTATAAAGCCCATCTCCTTGGATTGGGCTAAACACAAATCTGGAGGAGAAACTATTCAAATCCAAGTGCACATGCACATGAAAGTACAAGGAGCTCTGCATTCCTCTTAGTGACCTGTACAAAGACTTACAGAAATTTCGTTAGGACAACTTCCAGAAATTATATAAAATGAGTCACAATCCTCAGTGAGAAACATGATCTGTTTCTACGCAAACCACAATTAGCTAATTTACCAATATATTAACCATGCACCACACAAATAAACTTTGTCACGTCTATCACCTCTTGTCTTCCAGGGTCATGTCTCTAGGACAAGGGACACGTCTTCATTCTGTATTTCTGGAGCACTGCATAGTTTGTGTCTGCACCTGGGATGCCTAAGCACGGCAGTATTTTTATTGCCTAGTATAAAAAATGTTGTTACTGAACATCATAAGCACAGAGAAACTGTGCCATCTCCTCTCTGCAGCCACTGCCCAGCCAATTTGAAGTCCTCATGCCTTACGCTTTGTGATCCAGTGAATGTCTTCCCCTTTACTCCCCAGGGTTTCAGCACTCGCACAGGATAAATATTGTGTTAGCAAACGAGTTTTCTTGCTATGCTTATAATATTCTACACAAACTGAGAATGATCTTGGGCTGAGTTCTCGTGCACTTCCATACTTGGAAAATTCAGTCTTGACATGTGATACTTCCATATGTACATATTGTATAGTGTTTTCTCTTAAGTTTAAGATTGCAGCAATTTTTCTACGTGCCATGGTGCTCCTGCTAGCGTTCAACACACACTCCATACTGATTCCGGTCTGAGCCAACAGGCATTATCTATCATATAGATTGGCCTGCACTTACCTACAGCTTATATTACTTGGACAGAAAACAAATGATATGCATCATGTATATATAACATTTTTTAAAAGGAAATGGTAGAAAAACAATCAGAATTCTTAATGGGACCTTCTTCTGTCATGCTTGCTGGAGAGCTAGTTATAAAGGTTGTTTTCCTTGTTTCATTCAAGGACATCATGAGGCCATGGTAAGTTATCCACGGCTGGACTGCATTAAGCAGTGGATTTAATCATGTTTCAGATTAAAGTTTTACTGGAAATATGGGCTGTAAGAAGTGTTGAGGATTGACCGTGATCTACTGATCCAAATGTTTTGGAAATAAAGTGGGCCAAAACCGATCCAATGTAAAGAGCAACCATGCCTTAAGCTAGAGCTGTATGCTCTGGTAGGACTGGGGCCACCTTTCCATTGTGTGTCTCCATTGTGCCCAATACCACAAAGCTGATCTATGGCTGCTTCTTCAGTACAATTAACAGGAATAGCAGCAAGCTGATCCAAGTGAGTGCACTCAGCACAAAATATTCATGGAAGCATTTACCATGACATGGTGTCCTCTTCATTCATATGTGGAATATGTGACCGCATATGAAACATGAAATTCCAAGCCATCCAATGCATTCAAATCCTTTTCTGTTCCAGAGAAAATAAATGGCTTGGGCACAAAATTTGTAGACAAGGAAAAAGACAAACATCCCTTTAAAAGGGAATTTCATTTCAACAAACCTGGACAAAGGAACTGCACCCTCTTGAAGGAGAATTACAGAGCTTCCACAGTGCCTCTGACACCACCGGCTGCATCTGCACCTACTGCTAACACAGGAGCCTGGAGGAAACCAGAGACCAGCCAGAACTGAATTTAAATTAGCATTTTTAAAAGCTTTCCAAACTGGTTTTGGGATATAGGCTCTGACCTTATTTACATAAGTATTAATTGAGAAATTTTGGATACTACCTGAGATTTACTTTGGGAGACTGCTGAAAAGAAGAAATCAGCACAGGGAGGACACTGATCCTGGGGTAGGTATGCACTGCTGATGTGGACATGGTCCTGGAGGTGTTCCAGGGTGCTGTGGGTGGATATTACCCCTAGGCAGGAGCAGTGAGAAATGGTGCTGAAGACCAGGCTGCAGTGCATGGAGCTGTATTCCTATGAGTGGCAACACCTGGCCAAGCACAAACCAGAGTACCCCTCCTCATCTGCTACAGAGCCTCCCTTCAGAAGACGGATTATTGCAAATTATGGAAAGGTTTCCTAATATGGGCAAATGGTCAGAAAGGGGATAAATCAATCAGCCTCTCTTCTGCCTGTGGCAGAGGCCCTGGTTCAGCAGGGTCCCATGGCACTTGTTAAAGTTCATGGCTGAACAGGGACTGTAGGTAGTTTTTGAGCTAATCTTGGCTCCTCTGAAGCAGATGGTTAAAAACCTTTCTGAATTTCAAAAGGTGAAAGATTAATACACTAAACCCTTCACCCTGCAGTTCTGCTTTTCAGAAGACAAGAAAGTACCAGTGCTTGCCCAAGGCAAGTTTTGCTGTCTGTAGCTGATTTTCTTAGGCACACAGAAGTACTCCTTGCCACTCCCCATTCATTTCCTAGCTCGCCTTTGAAATCTGAAGTGCATTCATTCACTCCACTGTGCCAAGTTTTTACAGGAAACAGTACAACTAATAAAAAACAAATAATTTGCACTGTTCCCAACATCCCATTAGAGTGGGCTTCTCCCCTCTGCCTTCCTGGTCCAGCAGGGACCTCAGAGCTCATAGCATGGTTAAAAAACAAAACAACAAATTTTGCAGCCTCACTTGAGTTGTTCCCATTTTCCAGGGCCAAGGAGGCAATATGGGACAGAACAGGTTATGATTTTTTCAGGTCGTGCTGTTTATCAGCATGACAGTGGGGGAGAAGCCAAAACTGTCACCTCACTGTTTTCTGTCCCACCACGGCAAACACCAGATCACCCAATAGTTTTTCTATTTTCACCAGTAACAGAGTCCTTTTTGAAGTATATTGGAAATACTTGCTAGATAAGCTGTTTCCATTAGAGGGTCATGGAATTTTGTAATATTCCATGCATCAGTTGGTATCCCTAACCCAAGGATTTTCTGGCTTTGGCATCACTAGCACTAACTTATTATTTCAGACCTTATTTCTTGATATTTGGAAAAGCTTATTTATGAGACCTGCCTTGAATGCATTGTCTTAATTCTCTACTTGGTTACAGTCCCAGTGAATAGTATTTTCCAGTGCCTACCAAAGTACAAAGAAGGGAGCAAAATGACACTTAATTCAATAAGCTCAAAAAACCCACATATATTCTACTGAAGAGTAAACTCACATAAATTGTGTTTGTATTTTCACTGCATTTTGAAATACATATATGTAGATGTATTTATTTTATATTAAAAAGTTCTGAGTTGATCAAATCATTACATATTTCTTTCTGGGTAAGTGGTAGTGAGTAGAGATTTCTGACAGTTGTATATTAAATGCAGGTGGCTCTGTGAATGCTATTCCTGTCTGATACACTACATTAACCATAACCTGCAATTTCTTCCAAAAGAACTGGAATGAATTAAATTGTTTAATAAAACGTTACTTACCTGGATAAACTCATTTTTAGTTTGCATTTAAGTTCCCTTAATGCATCTTTCCAGATTGTTACTCGTAACATAAAAACTACAAGTGCTTACTTAAAAAACCAAACATCAAGTGTAATCCTGGTAATTGTCCAAGATTTTCTTTCTAACACTGAACTTTCATACATCTCTTGCCTTGTATTCTGAATTCATGTAGCATGAACTGATAACTTCATTCCCACTTTAAAGCTAAATTCAAGGATCAGACACACATCCTTCTGCATAATTTACTGTTCAATGCACCTCTTCTAAGCCTGCCTGTACATATGGGTTAAAGCACTAAAGACATCAAGAGGTTTGAGGGTAGATATATTTGGGTTTGAGTTTTTTCTTGTTGCTGTTGCTCAGTTGAAAGCAAGTCCACAGGGCAGAGTAAAATGCAGCATCAAGAACCTATACCTTAACAAGACCAGCTCTCATTGAAAAAAAGGTTCTATCACAAAAGCAGTGCAAAGCAGTAAAATTTTATCATCAATACAAATAAAAAATTGTTATTTCACTTTGTATGTTTCTGAATACAATGAGCTCAAAAAGCTTTGCTATTTCAAAACTCGTTTTAAATGCCAGAATAAAGCACGCTGGGGAGAAGATAACAGCTTTATCTTATTTTCACAGTTAAAGCAAACCATAAAGTTTCTTATAACTGAAAGGGGCTGAGATGCAAAATGCAGCCCCACGACTCTGAACGTAGCATCATTTATATCCATAAGCAGATTAAACATTAAAAGTTCTCTCAGTACCACTGACCAGAGGAGCACTGTCATTGTTAGAAAACACACGCACTGGTTACCTTATAATCAAATTTTCACTGCCCTTTCTGACAGGTTTTTAAGTTACTTAAGGGATCTATTTATATGTGGAAGCATCAACATCATGCAGTAAATCCAACCACAACTCAGTCACATATTTTATTAAGTTTAAGTTCAGTGAAAGTGCAGAGTAAACTAGGGCCCTATGTCTCTCAGTTACATCTGATTTGCGGTTGCTATAAAAAGGCCCACATGCCGCTCTTTCAGATGTGTTTTGGATTGAAAATAGGATTAATGTGCTAAAGTGTGATTAGAATGGTTAAACACGATTAATTGGAACAGACTTGTATTGCCAAGGGAGCTCCGCTGTTACTGGCCGGCCTCCAGTTTACCAAGTGAACAAAGCAGGCCAACTGTCCAAGTTTTTCCATGTCTTTGCTTATGTGCCTTTTCCTTTGCATTTTCTCATAGCCAGCTTGTCTCAGAGCAGATTAAATACAGCTGAGAATGTTGGTCTAGGTCTGCAGCAAGCATCCTCGGGGAATAAGCAGGAACCTCAGGCCCAGACTTGGCTTCTCCAGCGCTGGTTGAAAACTGCCATGCACCTAGGGCAAGGGTCCAGGTGGATCGACTGGGGAGTGGGACTAATTTGGGGTTTTTAAAATGATCTATTAAACCCCTGAACTTTAATCAAGCTGCTACTACACTGACAGCTGTGATTTACTCACACATGGCTGCGAAGGGTAAAGGGGGCATGGACTAAGGAGCGTAGGCACTTGTCCTGAGCTTTCACACGCGTGTGTCCGTCACATTTGTGCAACAATGTGTTTTTGCAGAGGACAACTTTGCACTCATCTGTGCTGCAGAAAATCTATTCTTTTTGTTATTAGATATTCGGCATTCTGCACTAGCTACCCTCCCCCTCTTCTTTCAAGCACAGATTAAGGATTTAAAGCTTAGGTAATCAAAGCTTTAAACTGATCCTGCCTGGAGAAGTCAGAATGGTTTAGTATATTGTTCTAAAAACAGAAATACCTCAGTGGTTTGTTGCACGCAGATATTAAAGTATGCACAAATTAAACTCAGGAGTGCAGACATTTTGAGATAAATTCCTGGCTATAAGCAACTCAAACCTTCATAGCAATTAAAACCATGTTTGATTTTTTTTGTGTTTCGTTTTTTAATAACGCCAGGCGCAACTCAAATCACAGTGGAATTGCCTTTCACAGTAACTAAGTCATTGTAGGGCTCACAGAGTAATGCTGTTCTCTCTGGGAACAGGCTTGGAAAATGCACAAGCAAACACAAGATCTCCAAGACTGAATGCACACGTGTACACAGCAATCTCTCAATATTTAGTAGCCTTCTTTAAAAGCTGTCTAACCACTGGGAACAAAGGGGAACCATAGATTTAACTGCTGAAGCTTTACGTCCTGAAGCAGTTATTACTGTTAGAGAAGAAATGGAAGATAAATTCAGGGATGGTTCTTGCCGCGCTGTAGTTCACTTCTGTGATTGTACATAAACTATCCTTTCTCTGAACGATGGGGAGACAAACAGCATGTACTACCACTGCTCATAAGTCAAAGACTTGTCCTGGAGCCAACAAAGCATCACCTCCCCTTGGGGATGCAGTGACAACCCTTTCACTTGCTTTCTATTGGCTTTCCCTGCTTTGTCTTACTACCTTCTCTGTCCCCCATATAGCTTTTCAAAACAGTCTTGTAAATCCTGCGCTTGCACGTAAGGAACATCTCAGCTCAGACATATCAGCTTCCAGTCAGTCTTTGCTATGAAGCCCATTGTATTGGGAAGATTATAGTGCTTTGGGTGTCTAATGGGTGTCCTCCTCCTTTCCTTCAGAAAATATGCTCGATGCACCACAGTACACCAGAACAAAGGAGAAAGTTCACAAGCCAGTCCACAAGCTCTCCAGCTACCCTTCAGGTAGAGGCAGCAACCCTCCTAAGAGCTGTGCAGGAACCACTGCTAGCAACAGCTTCTCACACACATCTGATTTTAAGCATTTTCTGCACAAGTGAAAATCTAAAGATTTTTTTACATAGACAGATGCTCATCACCATTACAAATTAACTCCTGTTCCAAAAGAAAACAATGGCAACTGCTTACATTTTACACCTCATCAACTCTGTAGTCATCTAGGTGCTCTTGAAAACAGTACTTTACCATCTCACCACTTACAAGGAGTGACTCACCCACATGAAGATATTCTCAGCATTTCCAGTTGTTAATAGTAGTGAAACATTAAAGCCTTCTTGGCAAGCTAAGATACTACACTTTACTTCTGGCAGTCCACAACATCTCTCCATATCCCACCACAGCTGCTACATATACCCTCACAACTATCTTGTGACCAGTCTTTTAACATCCATTTTGTCAAAATCAGAGCACAGGTGTAGTTGTTTCAGCTGATAAAGACACCACTCAGCTTGCTCCTTTAGTCAACACAGCTTAGCCCAACATTGTTTTTGAAGAGAGCCCTGGAAGAGGGCTTTTTATAACTTGTTATCTACATTGAGTGGATGACTTAGCGCAGCTGATGTCATCAGAGTTGTCACACAGAGGTTCCCACAGTGATTGGAGTGGTATAAATGTGTGGATGCTCTACTTCAGTCAAGAGTAAATATTTCAACAGTAATCCCTAGAGAGCTACTGTACTTTTGCTCAACAGAAGACAAGATGGAATGCCAATGGTTACACTTTTGATGTGGTGCAAAGCAGAAATTTCATTCCTTTTTAAACTACTACTATACCCTGCTAAACTGTTGTATACAGTCCTTCATTGTGCTCAAGTGTTGAACGTGACATTTGCAAAGCCATCAGACCATAGGATTATCTATATATGGTCCAAAGATCCAGGTAAGCCAGTGTATGTCTTTAAGAGCAGTTACATTTTTCATAGCCAAAAAGATTGCAAAGTCCCTTTTTAACTGAAAACTGATTTTTCAGTTTGTTGTGGAATACACAGTGAAAGCATGAGGTACAGACCTATACCACCCCCCCCCCCCCCCCCTATTGGAAGTTGCCAGTGTTGAGAAGGAGAAAGCAGCAGCTGCATATTCTGTAGTGCCAGGAGAGTGCAGAATGACTGCCTGCACGTTGTGTGCCTTAATTATGCACTGGGGATCTCGTCTTAGGGGAGGTTTTGATTTTGCTTTTTTGTCAGATATGATCACTATTTAGTGGATATTCAGGCACATATGAGACCACTTCCAGGTCTATGTAGAACACAACTGTAAATCTATGCGACAGGGCTGTTTACTTTGGTGCTTGTGTATGCCTAACTCAGCCCTTGCCATCCAATCTATCATCTCCTTATCAAATGTGAGGGATGGCATTTGAGAACTTGAAGCTGAAGAGTCAGCTTTCCCTCAGGAGGCACAGAGCAGTGACAAGTAAATGGGATGGAGCTACGAGAGCGTGGATGAGAGAAGAATGGGGCCCGGGCTGGCGGTAGCTCAGTAGCACAGTGCTAAGGCAACTCAGAGGTCATTGCATGAGTAGGGAACCTGAGTCTTTGCATGGCCATGGACTTTTGTGTGACCAGTGTTGTTGCTTAGATTCACTTAGCTGCATATCTGTAAAGCTGGGGATATCAGTGTGACTTTGCATGGTGCAGTGAGAATAAATGCACAGAAGATGTTGAATTATTATAGTTGCTGTTGCACAAATAGACTAACAGCATCACATTTTTCCTACTAGCAGTTCCCCAAAATAATACTTCAACATTTATAATCCACTTTCCTGAGTTCTTCTTTTACATAAGTGCAGCTTCACAAAATCCTTGAAGTTGAGCTCTGTTCCTTGCACTTTTACAAACAGCAAGGGAAAGTGAGAATTGGAACAGACACATCAAGGCCTGGTTCTGACAAGGCACTGAGTCCAGCCCTCTCCCAGAGAAGCACAAGCACTGGTTGTGTGGAAGCCAGGTGAGCTCTTTCTTTGACTTCCATACCATGCTTACGTGTTCCCCTTGGGCTTGGGCCAGAGTGCTCAGCATCTCATGGGGCAGTGAACTGCCCATGCTTTCTGAACAGTGTGGCAGGGCAACAGCAGAGTTGTGGTACAATGGGAATATGTTCTCCTGATTACTAAACAGGATGGCTGAGAATTTAAAGGGTGAGAGTCTGCTCCAAGTTTTACACAAAGCCCTGTGCATGCCGGGGGAAAAATCTGTAGAGCTTAGTGACTGCTGCCTAAATACAAATTCATATCAAAATTCTTTTCTGCATGCACCTGGTTTGCATGAATGCCATGCTTGTGTGTGCAAGGGAGGCATGTGCATGGCTGAAAACAAGCATGTGAATAAAAGTGACCCTTAATTATATATGGCACAGCAGGGGAAAATGTCCAGCTTCACACGTACAGGTGTATATAACCTTCAGCTCCAAAGTCAGCCAGATGTAAGACAGTGATGTCTGAATTTGATATCTCCAGTTAACTGCGGCAAACATTTATGAGGCCTTTCAACTTGAGAGCACTGATCATACCCTTATGCAACACAGAAGACATATATTACGTTGATCCTTTAATGTTTCTGCATGGTCCTTCTCAATAGTCCCATTAAATCGTCCTTGTTTTGGCTGAGCTGCACTCAGTGGGTCCTTGACATATGCAAAGCACAGAGCAGAGCTGAGGAGAAGGAATGCCAACCCCATGCCGACATCAAGCAGGATTGGGCCCTTGAACAGGGGCCGAGCACAACAAACAGCACTCAGCAGCTTTTTATACATCTTTATCTCCTCTGCTGTGAGCTGCAGCATTATGCACAGATTTATGGGAATTCTTTCCATGTTCACAACTTATAAGTATTAATAGCCAGTCCAAGTTGGAAAATAATACACCATTCCTAACTCTATTAACTGCAGAAAATCTGGCTTTGGTTAAAATAAGATCCCCTTTAGCAATGCTGAATATACAATAAAATATATAAAATAAGCCAGGCCGCATCTTATCTGAGATACAGTAACAGTAATGTTTTTGCCTGAGGCACTGCAAAATTAAGGCTTAAGAATTGGAATGATAGTACATAGATATCATTGTAAAGTTATCATTTTTACCCTGAGTGTTTACTTTAAAGTCTTCTTTATCTAATAACGATTACAGACAGGCAAATTCAGCATGCCCACAAATCTACATCGAGATATTAAAGTTACAGAGAACTTATTAAAAAAAAAGGGGGGGGGTTAGACTTCTGTTTTTGTCACTGGTCTTCAAGAAAGGAAACACCTTTAAGATTTCTTCTACTGTGCTACAAAAGCCACACTGAGTTTCCCAACCAGACAGCCTCATCCTGTTACCAGAGTTGTTAAATCTGCTTGCCTCTAATGGAAGACTAAACCCTACAATCCCTACTGTGACAGAACTCCTGTTGTGTCCAGTGGAAGGTTTTTTGTTGAATTTAGACTTCTGGATCCAGACTAAAATCTTCTAAAATGTGTAAGTGCCAAATGTACCACCTTTCAGCAGAAGTCTGGTACCTGAATACCGAGGTCTGGGCCATACAGATCTGCCAAAATATGCATCAGTGTATTAGGATATCAAGTATCTTTCAGGGTTAAACGAAGAATGAGGTGTCCTGGGGTTACTCAGTGAATCTTTGGGTTAGAAATTCTTTGTATGAGCCCAGTCTCATTGGAGCTTTAACGGTGTGACCGTCATCCTGCCCTGTTCTGGCCGAAGAGACTGTTGCATACTCTGCCTTAACAGGGGTCACCCACAGTCAGTTTCCATTTCTGTGCTTCTGCAGCCTGCCGGAGAATGCAAATCCGTCACATTATTTACTGAGATCAACCTCTGGCCCTAATGTTCTGGTTAGCCTGATCTCCAGTTAACTGAGAGTTAGAACAAGCTGTCATCTCAAGTGTTGTGTCAATTCCCTTCACCGATTCCTGTTCCTGTTAACACATTTTAGCCTTTTTTCTTCCTCATTGCTCTCCCTGATATCCCTCAGCATGGTCCCTGAGGACAGTGCTGGGCACTTGTCAGCCAGGAGGTAGATCACAGACCATGTATAAAATCCTGCTCTTTAGAACAGTATTAGAGAAGATGCCCAGAGAAGCAGTGGATACCCCATCCCTGGAGGCACTCAAGGCCAGGTTGGATGGGATCCTGAGCCCTGATCTGGTGGATGACAGCCAGTTTGTGGCAAGGGGTGGGAATTCAGTGATCTTTGAGGTCCCTTCCAACCTAAGCCATTCTGTGATTCTTTGATTAGCCCACATAACTAAGCATCAGATCAGGGCTGGGAGGGGACATCCATTTCTTGGAGCAGCACAGAGTCCCAGAGCCACCTGCGGGAAGAGCTGGATGCAGTCGGTGCCCTGGGGTAGTCTGGCAGGGGATACATCATAGACCACTGGGTGGGATTTTTTCTGTATTTCTTTTTCAACTGATCATCATCCTGAGCATGAGACCCCCTCAGTGTTTCCATCTCATCATCTGTGAAATGGGGACCATGAGAAGTATCTGTTTTTCTGTGTAGTGTGAGATCCACAAATGAAAAAAAAAAAAAAAAATCTAGTTAGATTGTTTGCAGTGGTACCCAGTGGGAAAATCTGTGAATTCATTTTATTCCATCATTAGCTATAATTACTGTTTGCTCAATTTTTATATGCTTGAAATTCATTCAGTCATTCAAATACCCTCTTCTTGCATAATTTTTTGGTTTGGTGTTATTCCATAGACCCCATGCCAGTTTAAAGAACTCAGAACTATGGTTGCCCAGAATTTTCTTTTATCTGAGGGTGTGGATGAAACCCTTAGCAAAAGAAAGCAAGCTAGTGATGACGGACAGCATCTTGTGGGCCCCCTCCTGCACTTACTGTTGTTAGAACCAGAATGTTAGTTTGGTAACATTTTTGTTAAAAACAATGCAATACTGGCTGGCTCAGTATTGCTTTTTATTATCATTATTATTATTTTTTCAGTGAACACTGTTTGAGCAGAGAGTCTGAAAATTATCTGTTAGACAAGCAAGCTCTTTTATTCATCTACTTATTTATTTGTTTAACATCTCTGCCCGAGTTGCCAATCCTGCAAACTTACACCAACTGAAAATTGAAGTCAATGGAAATGTTTCACATGCATACCAGAAAGAAAACTCATGTTCAGAATGAGATTTGGACACAGTTATCTCACCCTGAACATGACCTCATGAATTTGGCAGCTCCTTTGGCTTCCACCCTTCAGCGTAGCTTGAACTCTTTGGTGGATCAGTGTCTTAATCTATGATGTGCTCTTTATTGTAACAGAGGGGAAAATCTCAATAGTCTTGTAGGATTTTGCAAGCAAGCGTCAAATCATGTACACATCAGACTTATGAAGTCTACAACTGCTGTTGATTTTTTTTTCAGCTAGGGTCTGCTCTTTATCTGGTGAGCTTCTGATCTTAGACATTGTGAGTGCAGTGAATGAGGAATTGCTTAAGATCCCCATGGATTCTGTGAGAAGGATACTTTTACCCCAGAAACACACTCTTTGCCAGATTTAAGAGCTCTGAAATCCACAGGACCCACTCTTTTGGTTGAACAAAGTCCATATTAAACACCAGTCATGTCTCTGGCTCTGGAAGGAAAATGTCAGATTTGCACAGGGAAGCAGGAGATTGGAGTCCCCACATTGTTCTTCCAGTGATGCTGGGCTTTTCTGCTGGCCCAGAACTTCCAGACTTAATCAGAAGAAGCATGAGACATCCTGGAGTGTGCTCAGACACAACTCACTTTTCTGATGTGAAACCTGGCAAAAAAAAAAAAAAAAGCCCTTGGGATGCTCGCTTCCTTTCCTATTTTTGCACTTAGTTCGTGTTTTAGGGCAGATAAATAAACTTAAACTGAAGCTCGAGCTCTGGTGAGGGAAATTCCCATTAAATTTTATATGGCTCTGGTTTCTTTGTCTATCCTTCTTTCCAGGGCTTCCTTCTTCTCTATCCATTCCTTTCAGCCGTGGCTGTCTCATACAAGCAGCGGCTTGGAAAACAGTGTTTCTGGTGAATGCAGTAAGATTTTGGTCAACATTGCCTCACAGCCACTCATCAGTCAAAACAATCAGGAGAACCTCTGCCAGTGCTTGCATTGCATGGGGATGTACAATCCCTTCCACCATCATGACAGCCCCCAGACCCTAACCCAAGGGATGCAGATGCCACAGTTGCACAGCCTGAGACCCAGGGATATCATTTAACCAAGCCAGTAGGAGAACCAGCAGAAAGAGGTTTTCATCCCAAATAATGATGTGTGGGGAAACAGGCTGATGCAGACCTGCGGGTGGTGCTGGTTTTGGATCAGCCCGTTCTGTTCTTGAGGCTTTTTGAGACAGAAACAAAAGGTTAAAAAAATGGGAATCCATTTGGGTGGAGGAAGATCTCAGTTTTATTTCTCATTATAGTTTTTGTCTATTACAGAGGTTTGGCCAAGCTCACTGCTTTCTGAGCAGGAGCAGTCGTGTTGAGGGGAAAGATACTGTGAAAACTCTGGAAAAAAATTGAAAAATACATTCTTTCATAGCAAAGTATGAACTAAAGGGCTTGCCTGGCTTTCACAGCACAACTGACAGAAAATTGTAAAACACGTGAAAACCAGAAAAAGAAGGAACTTGCTTTCTATCATCTGCACGGGAGAAAAGAGATCCTCAGAAGTTTGGATTTCTGAATTATCTTAGCTTTTGAAAACCTTAAAAGAATCTTTTCACAAAAAGTGCTTGGGTTGGCATTTCCTCCAAACAGTAACAGCCTTCCTTTCTCAACCAAATTAAGTTTTAAAGAGCGTCTTTAATTATGACTGTTATTGTTGTTATGGAGGCCTAACACATTTCCTGTTGAAAATAGCAATAAAGCTTTAGTCGATTCAGTTTGAGCCCAGTGACCGAATCTGCAGAGTGCTGGAGAGGCAGATCAGATTTGCAGATGCTCCAGCATGGATTACCCCGAGCTCAGTGCCCAAGGAACATTGTATGCTCACAGAAAGATGTATTCTGTAGACAATGTGTTTTAAAGTTGACTCCTTCACCCTTGTTCAATCTGTTCTTACCCTTACAAGCACAGATGTTTGCTGCCTGCTGTAACTTTTGCATTAATTAAAGTGTCCAAATAAACAATACCAAACCCACATTCTAGCACTGCTTAAGTGAACCGGAATTATTCACTTGTGCAGGGATTAAATCTCTAGAGAAACTGTATAAAAAAAGTAATACTAGAAATACCCAATCTCCTTAAGCATGGCTGTTTTTAGTAATTAACTTGCTCTAAACGTAGTTAGCTGATTTTAAAAACAGTCAGATTTATTCCGATTAAAGCATTTACTCCAGTGCTGGCAGAAAGAAAATTTACTGCCTCAGGAAAATATAGATGTCAAGCATATACTTAGAAATACAGAGTACAGTGGATATAAAGAAGTTGATGTTTTCACAGACCATGTGCTTAAAGATCAGGAAGGTTAAAGAGGACTTTGTTGTTATTTTAGAGCTGTCATATCTGGGGAAGGAGAAGTGTGGCTGAGGTGGGAATGTGCTCCTGTGCCTTCAGGAAGAACACTGACCACTGAAAAGGAGCACAGGTATGTGAAAAAATAGATGAATTTGGCCCAAGAACCATAAAGAAGAATTTTATAAAATATTGTTCTAGTGTCAGTTACTGCTTGTCTTTTCAGATGCACCTTTGCAGTTTATTCAGACAAAGACTAACTATGGGCACTCTTTTCTTCGTAGCTTTCCAATGCCTATGGTCCATTAGACTCACCTTAAAAGTTGCTATGTGTTGATGCGCCCAACTCTTATCTGGGGTGAAATCCATCCTCCTTGAAGGTAAGGCAGAAGAAGCACTTTACCTGCACAAATGCAGTGGGGGCATTGTAATGAAATTATTATAATAACATAAAACCTACACCTTCCATCCACATATCCCTGCTGGAACTAAGGTAGTAATGTCAGTGTTTAGTCACAAGTATTTAGTTTCACTGGGACAACTGAGGACACCTGGGACATAAGCTCATGGGCAGCAGAAGTGATAGAGGTCCCCTTGTGTCATTACAGAGTGGCAGCTAGAATCAACCTGCATTCAGGCACCTGAGTGTATCCTGTGAAAACAGGAGATTTAAGCAGAAATTCATATAGAAGCCTGTGAAGCTCAGGCTTCAGGACAGAAACATGAGGGGGCCAACTCCAAAACCCCTGGAGTTTTGTATCCCGAAGATCAGATCCCATACTCTCCGTGCCCAGCAATTTCAGCTCTCATCCTAAAACAGCTTAGGCCTCTTCTGGCTGCAGTCAGCATTGAGGCTGGTCACTCAGCACCTCTGAAGAAGTGTTGCAGGATGAGGCCTTTAGCCTGTATTTACATTGCCTGGTAATGCCATCAAATGTTCTACTTGTAGCCATTAGCAATCCATCCCTCCTGCTTTCCCTCTCCCTGAGGAAGCGCTCTACAAAACCCATCTGAAGGGTTTCTGTTTTTTCATTACTGTCATAGTCTCCCCATTTTATCTTGCTCTTTCATTAAAATGGCAAACCACAGATACTGTTTCAGTCCAACAGCCCGTTCACAAGAAACTAACCATTCAGGAACAGGAACACATCCCCTTCACGTTCTCTAAAAATTAATTTAACATGAGTCATTGCATTATTCTTCGCTTAAAGCATGTTTCACCTACATTAATAATTTAACTTTCACCTATAAATTCAGACACAAAAGCAGTACAGCTCTCCAAATGCTAATATTCATAAAATATTACATTATCGCTTTCCAAAGGTCAGATTTTCTTCTCCCCCTTAATTAGGATTCAAGACTTCCAACAATAACTTGTTGCAGCAGATGTATAGCTCTTTTATGTTTACTAATTCACGTATCTGGTTTTTCACTTTGCAAAGAGGAAAAAGGAAATGGTTTTAAGTGGGATAAGTACGTTTCTTTCTAAACAAAATAAAAAAAGGAAGTTCTAACTATGAGGGAAGGAGAAGTAATTGGTGATCTGATTCAGTAAAAATTTATACACAACTGTAAGTCCATTACTTTAAGAAAGCTTATGAGTCAGTTCCTAGATGAGCCCCATTGGAGTGAAAGGATATCAGCACCCATACGCTGTATGTTACATGCCTGGACATGCAGGTCAGAGTTGCTCATTAATAGGGCTCTACTCTCAAAAGGGATCTACTCACACTTAAAATGACACTACAGTGCCAATATCATGACCTTTGGGTCATTTTCCATGTTCTGGCAGCGGTCACTGTCATTGTGCAACTGAGTAAAATAAAGAACAAGATATTATTATGAAAATACATCCTAATTTTTCAGGTAAACCTGAAAGGAAATAATTATGTCTGGAGCGAGAGAAGTGCGTTAAATCAACCAACCTATCTGAAGGAGCAAAGATAAACACACTGCGCGGTGTTGCCTCCAGTAACACGCTTTGCTGCATCCATATGCAAAATTCTCATGTCAGAGAAGCATTATCATTTGGGTTCCCCAGCAAGAACCATTCACAGAAGGACATGAGCAAAGTTTATAATTATGTTGTTGTGAAAAAATGGTCGTTGAAAAAAAAAAAAAAACCAAAACACTGGAATCTGTAAACAAGGATAAGAGCATGCAATCCAAGAACAAGGTGATGTCTTACCATGAGGAATTTTTCTTTACACTATTCCTGTTTTTTCTGATTTGACGTGTGAGTGTTTCTGAAATTCCCTCTAACCTGCCTGTACAGCATTTTGGTGTGATTACATCCCTGTGGAGCCTGGGGGGGTCTGGGTTGGTTCCCCGGCTCTGTCAGAAGCTGCCAGTGTAACCATGAGCACATGGCATCATTCCACTTGCATCTCACTGAACCATTCAGAGGACAGATGTATTCTCTTGGTGCTGCCTCACTGAAGTGAGGGGTGACAACATTGCCTGTGAAGCTATATCAAAACCAGGGCACTTTAAAGCCCTATGTAAACCAGCCCTGGCCTCAATTTATTTTCATACATTAGCCAAAAATGGGGCCAGTGCTGATGCGAGTCAGAGCTGAGTCACCTCTTCATAAATTCTTAGATATGTGGTTTAGGTGCTTTAATCCTTCCTCATAACTCAGCTCTCCTGGATTACCCATCACTTTGACGTCTCCTCCTTGAAGACATTCCAGTTTATCTAGATACTTTTTGGTAATTGAGGGCCTAGCAGTGAATGTAATTTTGTTTCTCAATATATTTTCTAAATCCTAATTCAAAGCATTATGGTTTTATGTATGCATATATATTCTATTATGTATTACAATATATCATACTATATATAATGTGAAGAATTTGCCTTCATGTCAGTGATACCAATTTTATTGGGAGAGAAATATTAGCAGGATTTGATTTTGAGTCACCAGCTGTTTTTTCTTTAAGGATATTTCGTTCTTATTAGTGCCCCAGTGAACTTAGTTTACATTTTAGCCGTTAAGACTTAACAAAACACTAGGATGATTCATACAAGCATAAAAATATATTAGTCTCAATTTTTCTGAAGTCTCTCCAGAATGGTTTGAATTTACTGGTCAGATTTCAGGCCACTATCACAAAAAATCCAAAACTGGGCTAAACCTTCTCATGGCTCAGATTTCTCAAAGCTGCCAATGCCCATTTCTCCTATCAAAATCCACTTACTGCTGAGCTTGGGCAGAGAATGAACACCAGCAACAGGCACAGAGCAACCTAAAATATCTAATGCCCATGCAAATACTTTCACTTCAGATCCAAGGCAAAGGCCAGTGATATTAACAAGAGATTTTCAATTGATACCAGTGGGCATTGGCTCTTCTACATACAAGAATATATACCAACAGATACCTATCTACGATAGCCAACTGTACAACAAGCTCCTTGGTTACATTCAGTCTGCTTAGCCTGTCTCAAAGTTCTCCACCATAATGAAAGTCTTCCTCACTTCTTCCAAAAGTGAGAGCCACAGGACCCCATCCTTGCCTGCTGCAATGATCCTGATTATGGTTAATGGCATAAATTGACTTCAGTGACTTGGTTTCTGAGATTATTTTTTAGCATTTTATTTGTGCTCATTCAGATGATACAGGATCTCTATTGCCTTTTATCAGGTGAGTAAGTTCCCTTCTCTCATAGCCCATCCTCAGCTGTTGAGCAGGGGCCCTGCACCTCTAAAGGTGGGCAAAAAACAAGGGCAAAGCCCTGGGGGGCATTTTGGTCACTGAAGCTGAAAAGCAGATATAGTTTCTGGGCTCTGGGGAAAGGGTCAAGAGTCAAAATAGGTCTGGGACCATCCCACCAGAGGGAGCACACAGATGGTGACCTGGAGTTGGTACCTGCCGTGCTTTGGGGGTACCCTGTTAGCAAGGAACGAATTGAAACTGTTCACCACTAAGCAGACCCACAGTTTGGCTGCGTTGTCCAACACAACCTAAACAAGAGGAACTTGTTATACAAACCTGGAAAATGACTTTGGAAAGTTAACGATGTGTTTTATTTCATTTTCCAATTAGCTGGAAAAAAAAATATCTGTTGTCCTGCAGTTTGTGAAACAGCCAACTTAGAGGCTGGAAGGTAACACTAGACACTGATTTTGCACTGGTGTAAATGACAACAGAGAGTAGCAGAAAATCACTGTGTACTAGAAAAACAGAATAAACTTCACCATGCCATTAGATAACCATGGTTGTAGGAGGGGATCCATAGCACTTCAGAAACCCAATGCAGTGCAGTATGGAGTAAGTACAATTATCAAGGATGAAAACCTTTATCTCTACCAGAGATAACAGATGCTGCTGATAACCTCTAGGAGATGAATCACTGCTGGACATATATTTTGAATGGAGGCTCTAAAAAATTCAAGTAATCACATTAAAAAAAATGCCTTACCCCTTTGTAAACTACACAGTTACATACTGTTGCAACCAACTCTGAAATTATTATGCTAAAGGCATGAAATAGGAAAACATGGGGGCTTTTGAACAGTGAGAATTTGCACAGGGAATCAAAGAGGTTTCAAGTTCACTTAGTGCAGATGTTTCTATAATTGAGACACACTAGAAAAATGCGGTAATGCACAAATCAGTCTTGCCTACAGTTATCTGAACCATAAAAAAAATGTCCATAGTCAGGGTATAATTCCATACTAAATCCTACAGGATAGTTTTTTTAAAAAGGAAAAAAAGAAAAATAACAGGTTCTTTTTTTCCTATTAAGCTCCCTAGGACTTTTTCAGTAGGGAAGCCCACAGGGAGCACAAACAAACGTCAAATCTGCTGACCAAATCACCCCATAACCCCCTTTCATATATTCACCCACAGATATTAAGGACCTGATTTTTAATGAGGCCAGCTAAGTGCAGCTGGTGACCTGAAAGATTTATTTAGGTCCTGATCTTACTCCCATTTAAACCAGTAAGACTTCCTTTGGAATGGCTCGAGCTCCCTTTATTGCATGTGCCCACTCAACCACTCAACCCAAGCGCAAATTCCTGCATGCAAGGATAGGAATTGCACCTACGCATACGGTGCTGATTCAAAGTGTACAGCTGTTTCACAGGTGGAAGTAAAACAAGAGGTGTATCTGGCTTTTCACTTCTCAAAACTGTAACACTTAAAGCATGGATACCATTCAAAGGAGGAAAAAAAAAAAAAACCAAAACATCTAGGGTAAGCCTGAAGCAATGTGAAAAGAATAATTGAATCCTCACGTTTATAAACATAATTCCCCACTTTTACATACCTCTAATATACATAAATAGAACTGACGTGTTAACTCCCTATCCAAAACGGGCAGAGACCAGCTGTGCACTGCTGTAACATCCTCCAGGACAGATGTCTTTGCCTGAAGCACCCAGCCAGCCAGCCAGCCAGCCAGCCAGCCAGCCATCCCTCCCTCCCTCCCACTGCAGGCTGCTGCAGCCTGTTTGCACCCCAAGAACCCTGCAGGCACGCAGCCTCATACTGCTGTGCTGAATTTTAACAAGGATCTCCCAACATCAAATCCAGAGATTAAGATTATCAGGTGTTGGCTCCCAGATGTATCCATTTACCTTGCGTTGCTCATCTAAAAGAACAACAAACAGTACTTGTTTTTTTTTTTTTTTTTTTTTTTTTTTTTTTTTAAAGCCTTAAATCCACAATTGCCTCGATGGGTCAAAATAATTATACAAACAAGAAGGAAATTGTGTCACTCTGTACCTTTATCTCAGCCCAGCGGGAGGCGGATGGATAAGTATGAATAACAAATTATCTAGCAGTGGATTCCACTAACCAACCCCAGGTCTGGGCTGGGTTAGCGTGAATCAATTCTAAACTTCTCACAGCACTGGTTTAAGGCTCGGACAGAGAACCCTACCCCCTAATTAAGAACCTGAAACAAATTGAAAACAGCTGTGAATAATTAGACAATTTAAGTGCTGTTAAGAAGGAATAATTTTTGTAGCTATCGTAATAAATCTTATGCTGTCTGAACCCATACATTTTATGTGAACTTTTTTCTGCTGGTAGGTTAGTGCATTACTCATAAAAGAAACAGTATCCCTTTTGTTTTGATTGGGTCTGTTTAATAACAAAAGAGCATATCACTATAAGTGGAAGTGTGATGACAAAGAGAATAGCCTTTACTTTCCTTAATTTTCAGTCGTTGTGGTTCAGATCCCATGTCAAATTCCTGGCTTGTGGGTTCAGAGGAAAAAAAAGAATTCTTGATTTGCACTGTAAATAATACCTGTGTCCAAGCTACTTAACATTTTTCGGATTTCTGTGGAAAAATACACGTCAGGAAAATACTTAAAAATTTAACAACTGACCCTTTAGCCTTATGGTAACAGATAAGTTCTTGATGTATTAACTAAAACTTCAGGAAATCTATTTTTCCTTGAATTTTTTCACCTTTTTTTAATCTTCCCACTTGTCTGGAACTCAGTTAAAGTGTTTCACAGAAAATAATTTACAAAAGAAAAAGTTTCATTAAGCGCTGCCAGACTATTCAAGGCATTATTCAGTAACCCATATCTGGCTCTATTAGAAATAAGCTCCAAAAAACACCTAAATACGTATTTAATTTTCACATTACATATCATTTTCTGAAGGCAATGTATCTGCTCACTTAATGGTAACACCATTCTCAAGTCCTTGTAGGATACAGCCTTTTCTTGGATAATGGCATTACCTGCAAATAGGATAGGGAAAGAAGTCGATTGTTTATAAGCATGCTTTGGCTTCTCTATACTCTCTTAAAAAGAACTACACTCCCCTGTCATTTTGCTGAGGTTAAATCACGGATTCTGACCACCCAGCTTTTAGAGGATTCATAAGATGATATTTTGCAATGTTTGCAGCTCAGCTGCAGAAATGCAGCTGCAAGGAAATGCCTGCAGATGCAAAGTACCTGGTTCTGTGCTGCAGTGGTCTAGATTTAAGTAGGAAAAAAGAAAAAAAAACAAACATTGCACAAAATGGGCCTTATGAGGGGGTCTTAGTGGGGTGAGTCTTGCAGTCTTTCTTTTCCCCTAGCTCATAAAGTTGCAATTCAGTCCCTGCTGCACACTCTTCAGCTGAAGGCCCTATGACACCTCTTGCTCTTCTGCATCTATGCCAGTTGCTCCTATATTTGCAGCTTTCCTATCCTTGACAATATTTAGCCAAGACCTCATGGCCCATTTCAAGCCTGAATTACCCTTTGTAAACCTTATCCCCCAGGTACCTAATGTGTGTGACCGCATCGAGACACTGTTATGTTCCAAGAAAGGAAAAGAAAAGGAAAAAAGGACAAGAGGAAAAAAAAATTAGTTCCTAATTACGCTTTAAGGAGTAGCAGCATAAATGCACGATCCATATTTTTCCAGCCTTCGTTCATTCATTTATCTTCACGTGCACACCTAAATTTCTTTTCCCGAGAACATAGGTTCAGTGTCCTCCCTAGGAAAGAAATGCACAGCAGTTATGCAGAATGTATGAGCAATTCTACCAGAGCATGCTGGTGGATGTGTCTTTTGGAAAGAGATGCTGTTCAGCAGAGAAACTAATTAGAGTTCCCAAAATTTTTAGTATCAATACAAGGGCAAGGTGACAGGAGAGAGATTGTGGATATTACAGAAATGTCTCTGTGGCTTCCTTTAAAAGAAATAAAAGTGAAAGTGATCCAATACTTACTGAGGCTTGGTGAGAATATCTCCACTCCCTTACATAGAAGCCTAGTAGACAAGCGTAGGGACAAGCCACAGCACTGGTGACTTGGGACACTGACAGCCAGGGGGCAATTAATATATTGCTCCCTCATCAGAAAGAAGCATAGGCGATGTCAGTGGAGGCACAGATATCTACTGACCTGCAGCTCTCGCTTATCCATCAGACTGTTGTCCTCTTTGGAGGGCCTGTGGCTAATGAAGAGTCCCAGAGGTTTTCTAATTTTGGCCTAGAATATAGCTGGGAGATACAGTGACCAGAAGAGTTCAATACTTCGACCTCTCATCCTTTGGCAACCAATTTAGACAGAAGCTGTGCCTTTCAGTTGCACCCATGCCCATGAGTTGCTGTTACCCTCAGGGACTAATTCTGGGCAGGTCAATGCAAATCCTTGCAGGTCTATGGGTAGCTAGAACTGGAGGCAGATCCAAACCAGCCACTTTGGTTCTTGTTGGCCTCAATGGAGTTGTGTCAGGGGAAAGGGTAGGTTTGTCCATCAAAGGAAATGCCCCTGAGACTGCTCACCAGCAGCCACCACTGCCCCTCAGCTTCTCTTGCCATAAAACAAGTGAATGTTCCTCTCCCTCTATTTGGCTGCAAGTCTCACTTGGTGAAGGCTGATAAGATGACTTACCAGCCTTGACTATGAATTGCTACAGACTTTGCTTCAAAATAAACATATTTTATACAATGGAGAGCACAAAAGAGAAAAAGAAAAAAAGTAAAAACCCCACTGTCTCCTCCTCCCCTTGAAGTCAGTTTCTCAGTGCTTCTTCTGCATGCATTACGCTGTGCTCTACGCACAAGGTTCACAAATAGACATATAGCTAGTTGGCCACAAGCTTTTTTTTTTTTACTCTGGTGTTTATAATTCCAATTGGTGTAAAATTTCCTGATGGTTAACACATCCCGCTACAGACACTCTTGAATGAATGACTCATTCCCAAATAATTGACTAGCTTTGTAATTTGGGAAGTAAAAATCACATTTATGAGTCCCTGGGGGAAGGGCCTATAATATTGTGCATAAAAAGTAGATAAATCATAAAACCTGTGTTGTTGGGTTTTTTTTTTTCTTTTGTAAAAGCTTCCATTAGCCTTTGTGAGCACATTAAAGCAATGCCCTCTAAACGTGTGCAGCTGCTTTAAATCACTGGCGCACTTTAAAATCAAGTCTTTTTATATCTTGATGTTAAAATTACATGTTAGTTACTGTAATTCTGTCTTGTTTTTTTGTGGGACATCCTTGGATCAGATCTGCTTCTGGAGAGACCTCTCCCTGTACGCTAAGCTTTCTAATCCATGGAAGAAGAAGCAGTGGAGACGTTTTGCAGCCAGGCTCAGTGCTGTTTATTACGCAAAATAGACGAACAAAAAGGACCAGTCACTGCCAGTGCAATTAGGACCCCATCCTCACTTAGCAAATGGGTGCATTTTAGATTGAGGTTTCAAACAAGTGTGCAATGTGATTCTAATGGGATTTGACAAGGGTATTTGATGGCTGCAAGGCAAATCTATTATTATCCACAAAATATCTAGTTACAAATCTAACAAACCCTCCCCCGACTCCAAAGGTGGCACTGAAACTGTGCAATACTGAAACTCCTGAGTGAAACCCTCTTGTCACCTGCCTCGTCTCTGCAGTATGAAAGTCCTGTGTACCTTCATGCCAACAAGGCCTTTTCCCACAATTTCAGGAGTACTGTAAATTAGTTTAGTATGCTTGAAAGAACCTGTAATTGTAACTGCTCTTGTTGACACATCAGCTTGATGCCACACAGAGCACGACTGGGACCATATCCCTTCGTTTTGCAGCTACAGTGCATTTCAAGTGCTTGACAGGTCCAGTGCTAAGATGTTCTGAATTAGATTTGAATTACAACCGCTAAATGCCCTTGTCAAAGCTTGTTATGCCTGAAACTAGCCATATGCATTTAACTGACTATTCCTATGGAAGGTATACTGCTTAAACAAAGACATACTCCAAAGTTTCATACAGAATTGTCAAAATATAATTGAGTTAAAAAAACAACTAAAAGCATAAGAAGAGCAATCTTTACTGCCTTTTTCTCCCTTCTCCTTCTTTGAAATAAATCCAAAGAACAATTTAGTGGAATCTCAGCATAAAATAAAAAGAGCACATGCAGTTCCCACAGAGACATTGAAATCTATATGAATGCCAGATTCAGCTACGTGAGTTGATCCTAGTGTCAGGAAAGGGCATAGCAAATCTTCAGGATCTTGCCCTCTGAAAAAGGTTTAGTATCACATTGCTTGCATTGGAGAGTATCCGGTGCTGCAGGAATACAGTGAACTAAAGCTAAAATATCCAAGTATCAGGCCCAGAATTCTAGAAGAGCCCAAATTTGTGCTTCATCAACAAAGGGAATCGTAACATTGATACACACACACGTATATGCAGATACCTCTATTCCCACTTGCAATATATAATGCATATATGCTATGTTTACAGTTTAGGCACACAAAACAGAAACTTCTTCCTAACTTGTGGATTTGTTCACAGTCATGTACTGGTTGTCCAAGACTGTAATCATACATTCTTAGGTCAGGAAATAGTAACAAACGAAAACAAAACACATTTAGACAGTATTTATCTATCTTTGCTGTGGAGATCTCAGTAGCCCCCTGGGACTGCGCTGGGCTACAGTCTGGGTTCTCGTGCTGCACCCTGGGCTGCTGCACTGGGTTGCTGGAGCAGTCTGCTGATGCTGTCTTGGCTGAAAAGAAAACTCCAGCTGTAAGTACTGCTATGTGCAAAAGAGCTGGCACAAAGCAGAAATGTAAGAGGAAAAAAAAAAAAAAAAAGCCAGGATCTCCTGCAAACCAGCTAGCTATCTTAAAATTTCTTTGAAGAACCAAGGGACATTTCCTTAATGTGAACCCACAAAAGTCTGCACAGTGCAGAAGAGGAGGAGCAAGATATCACATCCCTTGAAGAAAAGACAAATGAGCATACTTTCATATGTGACACTGCACCATGGACTTCTCTTCCCCCAAATGCTCTTGCATGAGTGAAACAAAACATCTTAGGCAAACACCTGCTGCTTAACTACAAATTTCCCAATCAAATTTGAATAGGAACATAATATTGGAAGCTGTCCAGACTGGAGGGCAAGTATACGCTATAGTGAGCTCCTGGGTTTGCATTCCTCATCTGAATGTAGGGAACATAGCCCTCGGTGCCCTCTCTTACTGCCTTTCCTTCCCTTATAATGGGAATGATGAGTGCAGGAGATTATAAGAGAGCGTTATGGACCTTCTCTGGTGGGGAGGCAAACTTGGCAGAGGCATATATTCAGAAGGATGCCATATCTACCCATGTAGCCTCAACATCAGTCCTCGGTTTCCAAAATAAGAATAATGGTGCTTCCTCTGTTTGCCTTGGCTTGTGTGTATAGGTGGTAATTTCTCTGGGGGAAGAGACAGTCCCTCCCTGGGAAGGACACGCAGCACCCAGCATGACAGCGTGCTGTTTCATCTGGGGCCTCTGAACCGTACTGTAAGACAAACAGAATAATCCTGCCCTACAGATGGACAAACTCTAGACAAAGACCAGGGCAGCTGCAGTAGGGCAGCGTTCCCATCTTCAGTGGTGTAGCCATATAAACAGATTGGGAGTATGCAAGTAAGAGTTCTCCCATCTGAAGCTGCCCTAGGCATTACCTCAAAAGATGAATTCTCCAACAACAACAAAAAAAAACATTTCTAACCTCATTCCAAGAGCAAAATGTGGCCTGAACTGGTCAAAACCTGCTGACAGCCTTAAACAGCATGAGAAACCTGTTTCATGATGGCAGTTGGTTATTTTAAAACTGAGCTGAAAGATTAATGGTGAGATTTTCAAAAAATGTAGGCTCCCAATGACAGGAACCGACAATTTGCTCATGCAATTTCCCATCGCTATGCGTGCAATAGGGAGAAACGGGTGGGCAAAATGACACATGGCTATTCTGTGCCGATGCTTTTTCTGGAAACCTTAGCCCCTAAAAGTCAATAAGCAAATAAGCAGAACATTTGAATGAAAGGCAGAAAGGCTTAGGCTGAGAGATACATTGATATTCTTTGTTAATTTTTTATTCAATTAAGAGGCACATGATGATTATTTTTAGCAGTGTCCCCCTGATACAATTCAGATGTAAATCACATTTCTGTAGTCAGCTGCTGCTGTTTAAGCAGAAATATTTTGACACAGTAATTATAGGCTTGAAACTATGCTTTACATTAGTGTATAAAACACTCATTAAATTAAAATTCTTCCATGAAATCATGAAAATAAACAGTCTGTCTGAACTAGCATCAACAAATTCACAGGATGCTTCTGCGTTTTCTCAGGGCTGGCCTTCAAGTGACTGTATTACAAGGCCCTTATTTAACTGTGAAGTGTTAAAGGTTCACATTCTTTTGAAGGTTCTATTCTGCTTATTTTTAAAATTATTGCTTTAATTGTTTTTACAACTTGTAAGATTTTAAAGCTATTAAGCCTCAAAGTTGTGGGAAAAATTTAAATGCTGATTATTATAACTTGCATAAGTCTGTGAGATGGTGGTGGCAATACGTTTTTTTTTTTTTTTTTTTTTTTTTCCCCCAGAGGTGGGTTAAATAAAAGAGTTCAACTGCACCATATGTGGCATGTCACATTGGTCTGTTATGGCTGAGAAGAAGGATACACAATGCATATACGTTACCTTTTGGGACAGAAGAGGAACTAGAAGCTCGGGGTGGTAACGGTGTTGGAGACCATTCTTGCCATCCTTGTTCCCCACCCTCTTGCTGCCTTCCCAGCCTGCTCCAATCCATCACAGCACTGACAGTCATGCAGACGACTGTCTATACCCTGGTGCTGGCAGAAGTTTTCAGCAGGAGAAAAAGAACATCCCAATGAGGTCCATCCATGCCACAAAAGAGGGAGACAGAACTCTCGTCCTAGTCTTGCCCTGCTAACACAAAGATTCATTTCTCAGTTCTCTTCTGTTTTACTGCATTCCCCAGGAATAAGAAATTCCTCCTGGCTAATCTTTCAGGTGCCCCACACTAATATCTCCACCATCCACAGCCCCACTGGGGGCTTCAACCTTCCCCATTCATACAAGAGGCAGTTGCCTCCAGACATACATTCTCATCAGAGGGACCCAGTGATGTGCAGCAGCAGCAGCCTTGGTCTCCCACCACCCACCTGAACAAATCTTGCTGCCAGGGACCGTGGCTAAGACCCCCGAGTCTTGCCCTGCATACCCCAGGCTCACAAGAAAATCCATGTGCATTGGCACACTAATTCCTATAAGCCCTCATTGGATTTTGTTTGTTTTCTCTTCATCTGTACAGTATCACTGATCTTTACAGCATATCAAGGGAGCATGTCTGTGCCAGACTTGGGAGTGAACGGCATGGGATTGTCAATATGCAGATGATGTAATCACAGCGGTCTGAAACATTTTTGCTACATCTCTATTCCACTGAAATCCACAATTATGGTTGACTTTTCTTAGACTGAAGACATTCCAGAAAGATAGACTGCAATGGTAATTGCACCGTTTTATCTCAATACAAATCTTCGGTCTTATGAAATTACAGTCAACATGTTATTTTCTCCATTTGTGCACGAAACATATATACAACGGCGGTTGCAGCAATGTATATTTAGTCTTAACTTGTCAGAACCATCAGCTAAAAAAAATATTCAAATCTTCCAACCATTTTATTAACCAGGATTATGCACAAGAAAGCCTGCTTCAGAGTGTAAGCTTTCGTACACATTGTAATTTAATAGTAAAGATTTAATGCTACAGTTGTCTTCCTTCAGCAGCCACATGGATGTTTTTTTGTCCAGTATTACTGGTATTACGGCTCTCTCTCCCACAGGATGAGATTTTCCACATTAGATAGCAATACCCTTCTTTTCAGAGCCTAGGCACTATAGTCCAGAGAATTCAATTACAGTTCTCCCTGAGGTCAAAGGGAAGAAAAACTCCATTTTTTTTATTAATTCACATTATCATGAAAGCTGTGGGGAATGCTGAATGTGGTTTTGTGAAGTCCCACTAATAACTGAGTAGAAGCTGTTCTTTTATTTTTGTTCCAGATCATTCCACAAAGTATTTTTAGTTCTGAAATCAGATAATTGGTAGATAAAACTTTACTTAATATGCTTACTAAGACAACATGTTTTGATTCTTTATCAATAGCTTTCATGAGAATTCATTCAGATTTTGAGGAACTTCAAGTACTGAAAAATTTATTACTGAAATAGGGAATAAAAGCCAGAAAAAAAGAACCATCTATTTTGGTTAATGCAGGCTTCTATGGGAGGAGAAAGAATTAAAAACAAACAAAAAGAACAAAAAGCCCACAAAATACCTTTTCTCTAGGAAAAACATTTTTTTTCAGCACAAAAAATGTTTCTAATGAGCAATTACAAATACCCAATACTAAATTTATGGAACATATTATATATCAAAGCCTCTGTTTAGATTAACATCAGGTAGGTGCACACCCCTAAGACGTTATAATCTACTTTCCACTCGTATTCTCTAGTATATGCTTGGCAGTCACTTTTCCCTGGAAATATCACTGTTAGCAAAGCTGTTCTCTGCAGCATTCACAGAAGACAAACACAGCTGAAGTGAACTCAGGACTTGGCTCAGTAAAAATATTTTGCTAGAAGTTATTTTCTGGGCCCATCTCTTATTAAAGAGGTTACACATATAATATGTAATTTTGGGACAGGCAAGTGGTGACACTTTAGCGTAAGGGCGAGCGTGAACTCCAAGGCCAGAGTGACATAAAACCTTACAGCTAAACCCCACGGTGGCAACATAAGCAGACTTAGAAAACACTTTCTGTGACCAAAGCCCAAATAAATCAGACAGCTCTGAAGTATGTGTGTTTATACAAATGGATGTTTTGGTGAATTTTAGGCACTTCAGATATGAACCTTACATTTCAGAGCTGCATGACTTCCCATCTTTGGGAGAGGATTTAATTACCTGATCCTACCTTTTCTATCAGAGCTTCTAAATAGTTTTGGGTAACAAAAGACTACAAATGAGACTCCCTAATCTCCACTTTCCACTAGCTACTCTGCCTTCCATTTTTCTCCCCCATGCTTGCAGCAGGTCTGAGGATACTCAGGAAACAAAGAGCTACTTGTGGTTGAAGACCAGTTGCTAATCACCAGAACTTAACATCCAGCTGTGTCTCTTTCAAGAAAGGCAGTTTACCACTTATTCTGCATTCGGATTCAGCCACCTTGAATACCTTCCCCTCACACAGAAACAACATCATTTCTCATACCCCACGCACGGTAGGCTGATCTTTTTTGCCCTCTTACCTGATTATCAGTAATGGAAACAACTAAATTCCTCAATGTCCAGCATCAACAGGTGGTCACCACCACCACAGACTTCATGTTCTTGCCCATAACTACCTCACTTACAGAAGTGTAAAGACTTGTGGCTTCCCTGGCTTCTCCATAGCCAAGTAGCCCTTCAGGCAGTGTTAAAGCTTCCCCTACCTCCTGCACATCCTTCCACCACCAGAGCCTTTACAGGAAGATTTATCTCCATTATCTTCTCACATAGTAATTGAAAGAATGAATAGGACAACTTCTTCCTCCTTATTAACATCCCAAATTACTACAGCTGCTACAGAGAGGCAGGGTGGTTATCAGTGATAGCTGGTTCTGCTTTGCACCCAGCCAGGCAGCCAGTTCAAGAGACATACAGCCAAGGTAGGCAAAATAGGGAGTTATTATCATCCTTTCAGCAAAACTGTTTTTTGTAGGGAATGGATTCTATGTTTTTGGACTTGAGGAAGTTGCAGCCTCTGAACTTCAACATTACAGCCTCCAGCCCTGGAGCTGGTAGAAGGCACAAACAGAGGCAGTCAAGCAGACTACCAGTCTCAACACCATGGCAAAGACTGATAACACATGACCTGCTCACTGGTTATCACTTATACAACTTGTAGCAAACTCAAGTGTCTTAAATTCTAACACTTTTTCCTGAAAACAAAAGGTTCATCTCTGGGAAGCCCCTAGGTCCTCCCCCTGCAGAAATGGGATCTGCTCCATGGGTCTCTCAGCAGCTACCTAAAGGCTCTTCTCTTCACTGTCTCCCACTCACACGTCCCTAGGCACAATTGAAGCCTCTGATCACTTTATTGCATCCAGGGGAAAAATGTTACTTGGTCTTTGCACAGCTTTCTGTGCTTTCCCTTACATCTCTTTTCTTCACATTCTCAACTTCTGAATATGTTAGGAGTACTAAACAAGCAGCACTTCAAATGGTTTTGAAGCTTCCTCTAGCAAAACCATAAAATCTGTACTGGAAAAATATGTATATATCTCTGTCCCAGATTCCCAATCTGTTTCCTTTAAATCCAATAAAATTTGTATCATAGAGCTTAAGGACAGAGGGCTTCATACAATTGAAACTGATTCGGTAAATGCAAAACATAAAAATAAAGTATTGGTATTTGATATTCCTATATTTCAATATTGCTTTGATATTCCACTATGAAACTTAAACTGTTGGGGTTTTATGCATTCTTTTTCCCCACCTCTTTGATTTCTCCCACTTTTTCCTTTGAATTTGGTCTCTTTAATCACTGGACCATGGATCAGAAATACTTGCAACTTGTTTGTGGAAGGCCAGAGCCTAAAGCAGCAGCTTTTTTAGAGTTATTTCACCATCTGTTCTCTCTTTTTCTATTAGATGACTAGTTTTACATGAAGATTCATTTTATCAAGCACTCATTCTGTCTGCAATGCATCGTCTTGTTTTATTCCCATGGTCACACAAATACTCATCTATTTTTCCCTTTGTGCACCGTACCTATTTGTACTACAATACAAGGAGAGAACGCATTCCTTAACAGGCTACATTCTCTGTTTAATTTCACTCATACCGTATGTAATTCACTGGAGCCAGGGCAGGATTTTCCAAAATTGTATAGTAGATCCAAAGATCTGATGAATGAAAGGAGCTGTTATGATCATCTAGCCTGAATTTGACAAAACAAAGGCCATAATTTAACAAAGGCCATGAAATTATTCCTGAACCAATGCCTTCTTAATGAAGAAGTTAACATAGCTCTCCAGCTTGGGTAGTCCTCTTACAGCCTTGGAGAAGGTGTTGCAACTGTCAGGTGACTGACTTCTTTTTGTGAAAGAAGATTCCATTTTCACCACTGATTTTTATACCATTTGCAATGAGAAAATCGAGAACTATCTGATATTAAAAATCTCCTCACTGTGAGAGATTTTGAATATGAACCAGGCCATTCCTTTTTGCAGCATTAAGCTGTTGGAGTGGTTCCTCTGCCACCTGGAACCATGGCCACAGTTTCTGTGTGGCAAAATAAATGGGTTTTATTTCTTTTACTTTTTTATTATAAAGCAGGTTTTGAATCTCTTAAACACCCGCACTTTGTTTCAGAACACAGTCTATCCATGCTCTTCTATTGGAGTGATAAGAAGTGATGTTGCAAAGCACTCTCCACACTTTGAGGAGGCTCTTTTAGCTTCAAGGTGAGTCACTTAATTTCAGCCTCTATCACAGTAATATGAGTTCTGCTGTCTGAATGCAAGCAGAGATGGCAACCTGCATAGATCTCTCACTTCTGATCACATCAAACACCTCTCTTGGCAATGAAGATGCGGGTTAGATTACATACAACAAATAAAGTTGATCCCACATCATGGGAGACAGTTGGAATAGTTTATGAGTTTCTTTCCAGCCCTATTTTCCATGACTTTAAATACATAAAATTCACATGGTTAGGAAATTAATGCTCATTTCACCTGCATTCAGTGAGTGAAGCACCCTCTTACTGCTTCCCCAATCTCTTACTACAAACAGGCATTTTGAGAAAGATCCTTTCTGTCCTCCAAAATCTGAGGTTCTATACCAATATGATCATTTATTACCACCTTATTCTTCTTTCAAGTCAAACCCCTTACATCCCTCATTTAATGTTACCAATTATTGTCAGTGCTGCTAAGAGTACCACCTTGACTATGATTTCCTCTTCTTTGAAGGTGAGAGGATATATCTCCTTCTTTGTCTTGTTTGGTGGCTGTCGGATTTTTTCAGAGTTTTACCTGATATGCAGTAAATCTCAGAAATTCACTTTTCACATAAATGCAGACATTGTACAATGGAGGTTTGAAAGGGAAAGAATTTCTCTGGAGCATTGTGAATTCTGCAGCATCCTTTTAACAGCCAAATAGCTGACATTTGATTATTTGGAAGATGCTCTGGATACTGGCCCTACTGTCATTTTTAAGTCATATCATGCCTGTTTCTTAGCACAAATTGCTTAATACATCCACCCATTTTAAGACAGAAAAAAAATCAGTTTGACAAGCATTCATTATTCTGAAATCACATATTAAACAGAGCAACATTCGCAAAAGTACCGCAACTATTAAGGGAGAAGAAGAACTTACAGGAGGTATAACCTTACTGTGCAGTGGGTAACAGAAGCATTAATAGGCAAAACCTAAGTGGAAACAGTTGACAAAATAAATTAAAGCACAGCTCTCCCCTGAAAAGTGACTAAAAATGGCATCCTGGGGTCCCATGTTTATTATGTGTTACCGACTCCAGATCAGATTTGTTCAGTATACAAATAAGGGGTGAAATTCTAGCTGGGCTAAATTCAACTGGAGTTTTACAGAGAACTTCAATGGGGCCAGGATTTCATTTTAACAGACTCTTTCTTCCTTTCTGAGCAGCGCTGGGGATTTTACTTGGAGGATCACAAGACTGGTTGAAACGTAAAACAGAAAAATCCTAAAAAATTTCAAAATTGCTTCCATTTTGTGGAGTTGAAAATAGGCCAGTTTTTACTTCTGCTTTGTATCACTAAGGACTTTGCATACAATGTTTTTAATCAATGTTCTTATCAGGGATATCACTGACATGTTTATTAGTGTTCTTTTCTGCCATTGGAAAAATACAAAATAGAAATGATCTTACTGGCATCAAACTTGATAATGCTTGTCATTAGAAGTGTTGACAGAAAATAAGAAGACAAATCAGGGAAAGTGAAGAAGTCCAGTTTTCTCTAGTAGTCTTTAACCTAAGAAGAAACAAACAATCCACAGAGAGGAAGGGAGAAACTTTCCCTAGTGGGAAAGCTGGGCCCCTCCATGGGTGCCTCAGGTGACTCCTTGCCCACAGCGGGCGGCTGCAGCTTGGGGTGACCCCAAGGGAAGGACAACGTGCTGTTCTTCCCCCCTTCCTATGCAGATGGGTTGCATAGTGGGGCTGGGGAAGGAAGTTTGTTTTGCCATTTCCCATGCTGTACTCCTTCTGCGGTTAAAAAGAGACCCCAGACTCCAGAGCTGTCAATCTGGCACTTTTCACTAGCACTTTAAAACAATTTCAAAATCTATTAAAAAAATTAGATCCCAATCCTGCTGTATGGGAGCAGACAACAGCAAGAGCCGTATCAGGGGCTTTGATGGAGGCAAGACTGGCTGCAGAGAGCCAGCACACTGCGGATATTGCATTTTATTTTTGATAGCGCAGGACCTCTGTGCTTCTGTCATGTCTAAGCTGTCTGTTTCCATCAGGGAAAGGCCTTACGAGCACAAAACACATGGGCAGCCTTTCGGCCCTGTTTCAAATTTCTGCACACAATAAATCCGTTTGTTTTTATTTCTTCTTTCTGTAAACATTTCTCCATCTAACATAGTAACTGCTGTTTATACAGCGCAGTAAAAACACAGGTCAGAGCACAATAAGATTATGGTCTTACTTCAATATGTCCAATCCATAATAAAATAAAACCTTACAAAATATCTAGAGGAACAGTTTCGGGTCCTCTTCGTATTAATGTACGACGTATGGGAGGGTTGTATTGGGGTATAATATTTTCCACAGCTGTCAGGACTTATTTAAAAGGCAATATCCTTTTTCTGGGATTTTATTTAGGTTCTGTTTATACCATGTGTAGGATTGTTAATCCCATGATGTATGACTCAGTGGTGTATGATTACTTGAAGGCAATATGTACAAAATGAGCTAAATATTTTGGGACAGATCCTGGAGATCTGACACACTGGGCTCACCACAGCAGAGAGGGTCCAACAAGGAGGAAACAGAAAAGTAGCTGCACACTGCTTTGCTTTGCCCAAGGGAGCACATCCTCTCCAGCACATTTCCCACTCCTTGGCTTCAATGGTCTCTCCTGTAGGGAGGGAAAGGACAGAGGGTTGGATGCTTTGGTCCTGACTCCTCTTTTACACTTCACCTTGTTACATCTTCCCTTACAGGGGCAAGAAAGAACATTTAGCCCTCCACATGGGCTCTGCTCCTCTGGGGCATGCCTGGAGAGGCAAAACTTCCTAAAAGGCCAGCTATGTTCCTGGGCAGATTGTAACATGAAGGATAGAAGCAGGCTGAAATAGCTTACCAAGGGTTATTTGATGTGAAATGTGTAACATAAGCATGACTTCTGATTTAAAAGATATGAAACATGGTTTCATTTTGTGGATCTCATGAATGTGCTGAGATCTGCTTCCATCAGCTGTGAGTCCTTTCACATGGAAAACAGAGGCACAACTAAACCCAAAGAGATGAACTTGTCCCACATGCAGCTTCATCAGGGATGCATTTGGCCCAATATATGTATTGATTTTTGTGAACTAGTAGGTTCTTTCCAAGTGAATGGAAATGGAAGCAAACCATGAAAATGCTGTTAAAAAAAGACATCATTCTGTTGTTAAATCACTGTGGCAACTAGATTCTTTGGTTAGAGAATTTGCAGGGACACTATCAACTTCTGTGCCTGCAAACTCTGGGTACTCCTGGAAACAAATCAAATATGGAGAGATGAAACTTGTTTGGGAAACAACAGGCAAGAGTTCCATACGTATTTAAATGCCTGGAGAAGCAGTCAGACTCCTATAGAGACTTTGAAATGTGCTCCCAAGTCATGGCAGTGTAAGGGAGAAGGGATGGAAGGGGTCAATCATAGAAGTAAGATGCCAACATTCAACAGCTGAAATCCCTTTAATGAGATGTCATTTTAAGGAATAGTATACCAAGTTCTTGAAGGATATGAAGGAGAGCATGTTTTTCTTGAAGCGCAGGACCTGAAGTGCTGAGTGCATCACCAGGAAGCATCAGTGTGAAACAATTGGCTCTGAAGCCTTGGCTTATCCAGTCCCGCAGTTACCTTGAACCATATTTTTCAGCCAAGTCAAAGAAGCAACAGCAAAGGAGGGAGAGAATGAGAAAGAGAGCAGATGAGAAGGACTCATAAACCTTGAGAAATATCAGAGAAGCATCTTTGTGGGATGGTGTGGGACCAGGATGCTCAGCTGTGTTACCTCAGCATGGACAAGTTGGGATGAATGTGTCCTGTTTCAGAGAAGATAGATGGCATGCAGGTACCTTTATCACGCAGATTGAGAGATACTTACGCATTTCTACATAGAGATACAAAACCTGACTAGGAGGGAAGATTTGGAAGACATCCAACACTGCATAGCTGGGGTTGGTTGTATTTGTACACAGTTAGAATGAAAATCAATGTTCAAACTTTGCTCTTATGCACACCGGCCAACTCTGCTCAAGGCTGAAGCAGCCATACATGCAGCTTTGGCAACATATAACATAGCTGAGGACAGGAACTGTATAAAGCCAGGGGATGATGATAACTCGCCCAGACTGCAGGGCACTGGCCACTGGAAACTCGGAGGGCATGCGCTGCCTGCAGACATAGGCTATCTTCCTCCTTTATTCCCAGGCATTATGTTGCATTAAAAGAAATTTTTAAAAGCAAAACATTACTTTTCTCAGGTCAAAGGGTCTGCTGGAAGGCAATGTGATTCCATAGTGGGAGTAAAAGGCAATTGGATTGATCTTCCCCATGAAAGAACAGCACTGTGACCACTTTCAATCAAAAGAATAACTTAAAAATTTCCTGTAAGATTGATTTACTCAAAAATGCAGGGCAACTACTGCCTTCTCTCCCACTCTTCAGTCCTGAATAATGAGCTTGCTTCCACTTCTTAAGATTTCTTTGTCATTATGACAGTTAAAACTGTACATTTCTTAATTCAGAGGGGAAGGAACATTTTTTGTTTAGTTTTACTTTTTTTTCTCCTGCCCACAAAGTGGGGTATTATGCAATGTACTGAACATCATGATACCTGGTAGTTTTTGGCATAGTGTCTCCATTAATGTACAGCCACAGTTAGGAAAAAATTGAGAAATCTTAGGTACACCTCATAATCTGACAGACCTATCCCATTTATCATTTCTATGGGCCAAATCTTGAGGATATTTATTAGCTATGGATACGATCCTTGTTTATTTTCCAGTACAGATAAAAGACCTTGTCACGGAGCAAGACCTTCTGCTGCATGCTGTACAAACCTTCCTTTAAATTCAGGGAAAAGAACATTTACCTAGTGTTCTCTAAGAAAACCCCAGCTCACTCCACTCATGCTTAGAGCAAGCTAAAACCAATGGCTTGTATTAGCACAGTATTTTCTCTATGCTTATTTACTTTTATAATAATTTTTAAAGCTGCACTAATTTCTGGTCAATGCAAGCCAAAGTAAAGAAATGCTGTATTTGTTCATAGCAGTTAAAGATATTCAGAGAAGCAGCAGCCTAGGAGCATATGAAGGCAAACTCTACAAGAGGCCGCAGAAACTGTTAATGTAGGTGAAAGATGGCAGGACATTGTGCTGCAGCTTAATCCTTTACACTTAAAAGAGGCTGAAGCCAGAGAAGTCTCTGGTGAAATTCACAGAAATCAATAGATGTTTTGTCTAATCTTTCTGTAAGCACTATTTGATGGAGGGAAAGTCACAGTACTGTGTAGCGTTTTTTTACCGTGAGTCCCCACAACACTTGGGAGTTCATCCCGCCTCCTGCAAATCCCATGGCTTCTACAATGAAATATTTCTGCTCCAGAATCCCCTTCCCACTGTTCTCTGGAGCTGACTTACCTCTGAAGAGGAACTTTCCTGGAGAGCTGGTGGTTGGACACAGAACACAACCACATTTTAGGCCCAAACAGAAGACATAGTTTTTGATTTTCTTCAATGTGCCTTAAAGAAAGAAAATTAAATTCTCATGTTTGCATTTTGTGAGGCAAAGAGGATCTATGGCAAATGTGGCATGCAAGGCTACGAGCTTTCCTTTAATTCTCATTATTTGTGACAAGCTCTGGTTGCATGTAAATAACTCCTGTACACCATAACCCTATTATCCAGTAGTGTCTTTTTCTTGCCTTTCTATATCATTGCCAAGCTTAGTTACATGCTCTCTTGCTCTTCAGTTAACACCCTTCCAGACATACTATTTTCCTCCTCTATAATTATCAAGCCATTGTAAAGCTAAATTGGCAGACACTATATTGTAATTCTGGCACTTTTAGTCTAATTGGGGATAACCACATCAAGGATGTGGTCAGCGACAAATGAGCTTTTTTTTTTTTCCTCTGAAAGATAATAGGTAGCTACTTCAATCACTTTTTTGACAGTTCAACATTTGTGTATATTTTTCAATATACATTTCTACAAGAAAAAAGCTATTACCAGTACACCGCACAAGGATCTCCTGTCCATAAATCTATTTCTTTACTATGAGTAAGCTTTACAGTTCAAGACAGTGTGTGTGGTTTTCTGCATTAATATCAGTAGCACACCCAGCAGGAAATGTGAAGGAGGAATAAGCCCTGCTATGTGGCCTGTGGCTGCTGAGGGACTCACCAAAGAGTGTAAGGGACAAACCAGAAAAACCACGGACAATTTCTGGGATCCGGAGGAACATGCGATAGGAACAGTATAAAAAAATCCAGGGCTGCTGTCCCTGGGCTTAAAGGGCTTTTTCACACTCCAAAAAATATTTCTTCTCATTCATAACATGCTGGTCCTGGAAGCCACATCGATACACGTGTGTGCACGCCCCCTGGTAGAACTGCGCACGCACTGTGACCTGGGCAGTACCATCAGCACCAACAGTGAGGCTGCATTCTTGCTGCTTCCTAATTAATTCCCTTAACCAACAATGACAGCCTTGGCAAGCAGCTTATCATGGATTCTTTTCTACTGTTTTGGAGCTTCCGTGCAAGCCCAGTGCTGGGGGGGTGCCAGTGCGGAAATCCAAACTGACCTACTCAGCAGCCAAGCCACCAGAGATCCCAGTGGGTCTGTCAGAAGAGATTTCAGATCTTCCAGAAACTGGCTCTGACAATGAAGACCAACAGCAAGCAAGGGATCTTCTGCTCCTCCCAAGTTTGTCTTTTTCTTCAGGACAGCTTAGAAACTCTTTTGCACTGTGGGAAGTTTCTCCAGGAACCCAAAGTGCTCTTGATGAGCTGCTCTTTCATTTCACTGTTGTGTTTGTATCTAGGGCATGAATAAAAAGACGCAAATCTTTTAAGCTGAGGGTTTCATCTACACATTTGTACCTCTCTTAAAAATGTTGCTTACTCCACCTCCAAAGTTCTGTATAATCCATCCATCCTTTACACTCAATAGCAAATGTTTTGCCTTGTCAACTCCTTGTAAATAGAGGGTGTCAAATACGTGGCTAGCTCATTGGACACAGCTAGGGAAATAGTTTAATCTTCCCAGTGGAGTAATTAAAGAAATCATCCCAACTAGCTGATTGACTCCAGCCAGACACCTAATCAGTACAGCTAGAAGCGGGACGCTTGCGATGCACATGCTCAGGGAAGGAGAAGGACATGCAGGCAGGACGTGTGGTCATACGTGGAGAATTCATGTCTCTGCCAGCTGTGTTCCCAAGGACCCAGCTGTGGGACTTGGTCTGAGAAAAGTGGTCCTAAATACTGGAACGATTTTTAGAAGTTTGTGATGGACTTTCCTGGTAAGTGCCTCAGGAAAGGCAAATCCTTCAGTTCAAGTGGGATTGCATTCATTTTGTGCTCAACTGACAGAATAGCAAGTATGTTTGGGGCAGTAAACCTACACCTACAGTCTAAAGCCAGGAGCCTTGCCCACTCAAATGAGAAAAAAAATGTCATCTATGAAGGCAAGAACTACTTTTTTGTAAGTATTTTTCTAATATTGTTCAAGAAGTATTTTACTGCATTGTATCCCATGGACCTGTTACAAACTGTGAGTGAAAGGGATCTGACAACCCAGAGACTGGAGATTCCTCTTTTACTGATTTTACTGAAATTTCTTTTTGCCCTACTAAGTTTTTCTCACTTTAATCCTCCCTAAAGTAAAATATCTCCAAAGCAAAACCGTGTGTTGTGACAGTATTCTAATGAGATAACAAGCATGGAATTTAATTAAAAACTTTGTTTTAGTCCTTCAATGCACAAGCTTGCAATCCTTGAACATTTCATTAACTAAAATGCTCTTTAGAAAACCCTGGTAGCTGGTAGAAGAAAGAATGAAGATCAGTAAAGCTGAGAAGTACAGTGGTATTGCAATTCTTGCTGCTTTCTGCAGTCCTTTAAACAGAAACAGAAGAAGGACCTTAAACAACAATGAGAGACAATATAATTATTTCTTGTGTCTGTGATGACAAAGCAGATATTGTTTCTTTTCATTTTAGTTTTAATCATAGGATTTTATTGGCCCTCCCTAATTTTCTTCTTCTCCCCAACAGGGAGTTTTCCTTCCCCTTACCTTTTCATTTCCACTTGCCTCACAAAAGCAATACTCCTTAGAGAAGAGGAAGCTACAAAAAAACCCTGTTCTTTCTAATGTGCTCTCTTGTAGAGGTAAGACTTCACAGCATTTCCGTTATGTGCTTTAATTAAACCAAAGTAAAAAGTCCCACCATATCCAATAGAAACTTTTGGTTTGGAAGCCATCAAAGGAAACAAGGAATTCAGTGCATTTAGGCACTCATGCACTAATTAGTGTCCCAGCAGCTCAAGGAACTGCATCAGAGACACAAGAAGGGTAATGAGCCTACAGCTAAAAGGACACGAGATGTTCCTTCCCTTATGTTCAGCCCCATGGACCTGTGCTCACGGTGAGACTTGAGAGGCTGAGGTCAATTGGATCAGGGAGTGGGTTTGGCTGAGAACTAATCCTAAGGGAAGGGACAGGAAAATCCAACACAAGGAGCATGTCTCTGGGATGAGGAGGAGGGGCTGGCTGGTTGTAAAACGACACCTAGGTATATGGAAAATAACATTTAAAACATCTGATCTATGCTTATTTAATGCTGTGCACCAGCAGAATATTCTGTTAGCGGAGAATAAATTCACTCCAGAGGTCTCCTGTCTCAGTCCACCAGAAAATTTGTGTTTTTAAGTTCCCAAAGAACTAAACATAAACGTTTCTTCAAAGAGTGAAGTCTGCTTGGAATTTATAATATGTGTTCTTGTATTCTGGGTTCTGATATTTATTTTAACTTTCTGGAGAACCAGAAGAAAAACGTTCATTTATCAAATGATTTGGTGCATTTCAGCAGGAGAAAGCTGCTTCCATAGGGGTGTCTGTCTGCTGCCGTTAGGAGGAGAAGGGCAGCAGGTCTCAAAACCCAGGGAGTTTTGTGTTTATACTAGAGGTCTCAATTAGGTCAGTGTACCTCGTTTGCTGAAACAGGCTGCAATGAGATTTCCAAGCCGACATTACAAAAACGCTGTAACAGAAAGAAAAATTATCTGACTTGCGAATTGAAATGAGGCTTTTGATGGCTGCAGAACTAGAATACATCCTATTCATCAGTGACATTCAGATGGGCCACTGTGTAAAACACATGTCGACATCACTGATTAGACATCTGCCAGAGGAAGGCCAGCAAACCTCACAGGAGAGGACATTCTTCAATCAGCAGGGCTCATAACGTTCCCCATGGAAGCTGCTCCATTACAAACAGCTCTGTTTCCTCTACCAAAGGTGTGGTGGAAACATCTCATTTCTATTTAGCTAATCGGACGACCATTTCTATGCAAGCTGGAGTGTGGGATAAAATACTCAGAACAAGGTCTCTAAGAAGTTGTAAGTTTTCTTGGACAGATTTTAATTTTAGACCTTTGAGACTTGTTACTGTCCAGCCAGAGCTTACTAGCACTTTGGGAGTGCCAGTTTCCTTAGTGTTTGAAGTGACAGCTACATGAACTGTGACATTTTAAAAGCATGATGTCTGCTAGCTGTGTCTCAAAAGTTGTGTGTGTTTGTTAAGTCCATAAATCCTACACGCTCATTTGTTGTGTTACCGTTTTAAATTCAGATTCCAACTTCTGCTTCTTTTTGCCAAAAAAAAAAAAAAAAAAAGTATATGTCAGTGTTTAATATTTCACTGTAAATTTATTATAACTGGAAGAACTCGTGTAGTGTAACACTCTGAGACAGAGGGGGTGTCTATACTACACCCAGAATGTGTGACTGCAACTTGAGCAGACTGCTGAGCTAGCTTTCATCTGGCTCGCTGGGTGCTGATAACAGAGCGGTCATGGCAACAGAAGGCTGAACAAGCTCAGCAAGAGCTGTGCACCTTGCCGTGGTCTCCAGGTGCTCTGAGGTAGCTGATTTGGAGTAAGGCTGAAGGGCTTTCATGAACTGCAGGTGTAAGTTTCTGTCAAAAAAATTTCCAAGCCACAGCTTGGCATAATGTGGGAAGTATGTACAGAGAATAAAATGGTGTACAACCTGTTCTTTTCCCTCAGCAGCCACGACAAGACAGTCAGAGAGACAGAAATGTAAGCAAGATGCACTTCTCATCTCATTCAATGTGGTCATAGTTTCATTCTTGTGAAAAAGGTAGAACCATTTTTCATTTTTCCAGTGGAAAGAAAGAACCGAAGAGGAGTTGTCCCTTGAGCTGTTCTCCTTAAGCACCCTCAAAACTATTCAGGAAAGAGATCCCCCATTGCAGTTTGTCCTCTGAAAGTATAGTTTCTGTGATTTATGGTGGTACAACAGACAGACATAATCTTTAAGTTACAACATACCACAGTGCTTGCTGATCCGCTGTGTAAATGTGTGGTGCTTCCCTGTTTGCAAATACCCAGTGCTGTCTGGTTGCCCAATCTGTAGGAGGATACGGTAGAACTGCAGAAGAGGAAGGTAATGAGCATAGTGGAGAATAGTCAAAGCCAAGGATGTGTTGAATATTTGTAGGTGGAGACAGCAAGGAAATATGGTAGAAGTGTTTAAAGTTACAGGCACTACAGATAAAAAGCTCAGATCTGTAGCAAGGACAAGAAGAAAAGGAAGTCAAACTTACTGCTTTGAGGGCAGTGCAAAACAGAGACAATATTCCCCAGCATCAACATTTCTTCCTGAGCCTATGAAGGAAGAGGTGTTTCAAGATTTTCTTTGGAAGAGGGGAGTAAGAAAGCACCCAGAGGCTCGGAGATGACTTGGGATCTTCTGAGCGGGAAGCTGGGAGGAGGTTGAAGATGTGAGATGCCTCTAGGGCCATACAGCTGGTGGGAATGGCTGTTCACTCTTGCCCACCCCATCAGAGCTGAGGAAGCAGGTAAACGAAGCTCAGAACAACCAAAAAGAGACATCTTCCCACCCAGGGTGTAATTACAATACTGGAAGTCACTATTATTAGTGGAGGCCACAATATAAAGAGGCTTCCAAAATGAATTAAACTCTTTAGTGGCTATTAAGCCCTGTGGTTGGATGCAGGACTAGGAGTCTACAAGCCAGCAAGTGCCAGAATCAGATGGTTTGCAAGGAAAGATAACTACGTTTACTCTATTGCTTATATTCCTCCCTCAGGCACCTACAGACCATGGCAGATCTTGGCCTTTCAGCCTGACCTGTTCTAACAGCTTAATGTCACATCCCTATGTGGTTCACTCCCTGAGCAGTCTGGCTTCCCTCATACGTAATTTTTCATTTCTAACAAAAAAAACTTGCCAGTGAGATGCAGTGACAGTGAACCACTCAAATGATGACAATCTATGAGACTGACAGATCTGGGATGAAACAAGATTTTTTTTAATCAGTTGACCTAGTAATTATTTCCTGGAACACAGTGGGAACCAGATTGAGTGTGGCTCCATTCGCTCTAGAGTACATCTGCAATACTGACTATTTAATAGGAAACATGTTTGCCTAGGTGGATCAGACCAGTGCTCTATCCCTGCCTAGTATCCTGTCTTCATCAGTAGCTATTCCCGAAGGCTTCAGTGGAAGGCAAAATATATCCTGTAATAGGCCACTAGGAAATAATTTATCCAGAAGAAAACCATCTCCTTAACTCATTTTGGTTAATGATGTCCACCCTACTTTGAAGGCTGATACCTTTTCCACTTTGGACCACTTCTTCATATAAATTCCAAACCCTGCAGAGTGGTTGGCCTCAGTAATACTTCCTGGCAGAAAGTTCCACAGGTTAATTATGTGTTAATTATTTCCCAAGTTCCTTTAAAAAAAAACAACCTGCATTCAACTGAAAGAAAATCCTCACCTCCCATTGGTTTCAGTAGACTCAGGGGCTCTCAAACCTTGGCAGTTGGGGGTGGCATTGACAAGGTGGTAAAGAATCCAGCTACACATGTAGTTTGTGCTAAATGGAGCATACGCCAGCTGCCCCCATGTTTGATAGCGATCTGAGAGCTGCAGAGATTTAAGGCTCCCCACAGTGATCCATCACATCTCAAGACACAAGCAGAGCTGGGATGTGCAGCTCCCCATGGAGCATTCTTCCACAGCAACAAAGAAGCCATTGTGTTGGTGGGTGGGTGAATATAATAGATGGGGAGGGGTAGAATGGGAGCAAACCACAGCACAGAGCCATATCCTTCAGGTGTATTAAGTAAGCTGCTATCTCACCACCAAAGTAAATTTTTAAATGCTTGCTGTATCTGTCATGAATGTGCTGAGGCCATGCTTTGCTCCATGCCTGTGCATGGGATAGGTTTCACACCATTTCTTCTGACCCAACCATCTTCTCTTGAGAGCAGCAGCTCAGTATGTTCCATCCACCATCATCCCTTTCTGCTGCATCCTTTGTGCTAGGGCCATGCAGCTGCACACAGACACGTCAGCTCAGAGTAATCTGAGTGTTGGGAGAGGAGCTGCCCTCTGCCATGCTCCCACATGGTGGGAGGAACAAGGTGGAAGCACATAGCTGGTGGTCCCACAGGAGCTTACAGTCAGGGGAAGCACAGATTGGGGTCAGCTCTTCCCTCACCTTCAGAGGTCTTGCCTTCACCCACACGCTGACGCTGGTACTCCTTAAGTTATGCAATAGGTCAGATAAGGGAACTGATCCAGTCGAAATCTAATGCGAATAAAAATCAGAAAAATACCCAAATAAATGTTAGGGTGGGAATAGTTCTCTCATCTGTTTCAGCAGTCTGCAAACACTGCTGCTGGTACCGGGGAAAATGCAGGAACACGGTAAGGGGAAGCAAAGGGAATAGCAGAAAAACAAGGTTTGGTGTCAGTCTACACAGAAGTTGTCTTATAGGGACTGAAAAGTCAAAACGTCTTCCACTTTTTGGTCCACACATCTGGAAAACAAAACATTCTTCCAGTGCAGCCTGGGTTTGCACAGGGTGCTGTGCACAGATGCCGGTCACTTGACGAGGCTGAGTGCTTCCCCAGCACACAGTGCCTTGCTCCCACACGATTTCTGGCTGAAGGGCAGGATGCAAGGGGGAACATGAGCTCCGCTCCTGATAAAGGGAGACTTGCAAAGAAAAGGAAAACAAACAGCACAAGAGTGTTCAGGTACATGAAAGGGTGAGATGAACTAGAAGCAGACCTGTCTTTCAGTGCACACAAGCTTTATCTCCAGAGCTCTGAAACATCATCCATTCGCTATGTTCCTTCCTCAGGGTCAGCAGCCAAAACACATGGTGGGAGGCGGCACTTTATGGACAAGAGTCACTCACCCTGGTCAGAGCAGCCAGACAGTCGCATTGTCCCTGCCAGACAGGATGGACGTTTTTTGCAGTCTGGAACACCAAAGCTATTAGCAGTGCTTAATGTCACCAGCATTTCAGTCTTATCTTAATGGATAGGAGGGCCCTACTTTTAGAACAAATCAAGAATCTCAGAAGATCAGCTCACACGACAGTTTCCTTGAGCATTCAGATTACACTGCTTTGTTTTTAAATTCAGAGAGCACAATTTCAAAACGAAACAAACGAACAGGGATATTTTAGGACATAATTTTCACAGGTCACAGAATGCTTGATGGATGTGACTGAACTGGTGCTAGCATACAAACTCCTGGCTCCTGACCCAGTAGCCATTTCCTTCCATATTTCCAGATATAGAGTATTTTTTTCCATAGTCTTAGTGCTATGTTAAGAAGGGCAGTTCAAGGACAAGGATATCTGCCTGTACACTTAACAGTTGCACTTTCCTATGGAAAGCAGCAAGGACAAATTCACTCATTCCAACTTCAAAGACAAGGAGACAAAATCTTGAAATCAGCCCTTTGCTCCTTCCCTCTGTGCATGTGTAGATGTTGTTGGCTGCTTTGGTTTTTTTTAGAAAACTAAAAAATGACATCTAAATACTTGGGGGAGAACAGTCATTAAGAATATTGTAAGTAAGCACTTCTGTTGCACCTTGGCATTAGTAGTGATATTTTTTCTTTGTATGTTTTTTCTTTAGAATCTTCTGAGTGGTAGAAAAATGGATATAAATAAAGAAATAGAAATTGTACAATATTCAAGCAGACTGTAATAATGTTAAATACCATTTTAAAGCCCCTAAACTACTTTAAAAACAACATGAAATAGACTGATTTACAACTTGCTCTGCAGTTGAAGGGTGGAGTCCAGTAGGAGTATTTGCCTTTGGATACGCTAGTAAAATAAACCTATATTAATTCAACCTTTAACATAACTGCCAACATTTTGAGTGTATCTGTCTGTTAACAGCATAGCAAAACAGTCAAAAGAGACTTTGTTTTAAAAAGGAATCAAAAGATGAAGGCCCTGCTAGGACAGAAGTCAATTATTCATTATAATGCTTTTTGCAGCAGGTGTTTTGTGTCAGAAGCTGTGGAGCTGGTTGTTTGCTTTGCTTTGTCATCAGATACCATGATATGCAACCCAAAGAAGAGGATCCACACTGAAGATTAAATCAGTAAATCTTTTTACGCTGGGGAGGAAGAATGAAGTATGAATACCCCCTGTGATGCACAAAAAAAAGTATATTTTGGTCTAGATTTGTTGGCACACTGGTAGATTAACATCATTCTCCATATACCCTATTTTGACTTGCTTACCCCAGTGTCATCAACTAATGAGCATTAAACAGGAAAGAAACTATCTTCAAAGCCACTAAGCAAGTTTGAGTTGAAAAAAATGTATGGTGGGGAACAATCACCACTGGGACAAGGGTGAGGAGTTACTTCATGTCAGCAGCTCATGGGTTTTGCTGCCCCTCAGGAAGATGTGAACTTCAAGGGCAACGTGTCTGTGGGCTATAGCATGGCCTAGTGAAGTCTCTGCCAAACTCAGCTGATGGAATCATGGTGTAACAGACTGGCTTAAAATTGCTAACAGCTTGGTGGACTGTTCACAGCCAACAGACCATTACAAAGGCTGAGCTGAGATGTCTCTTATGGAAAGCATAATAGAGTAAATCGCTGGGCCCCATCTTCTCTGTGAACAGAGAATGTTAAATGTTAAATGAACAGAGCTTAACAGAGGTTCCCTTTTTTACAAGAGTGAAGAATGTAGCCCCCCTGCCTTGAACACACAAAATGTGCCAAAACTGTCACCTTTGAGGGCTGAATGATCAAGGCTTGGTCTTTGCATCCAAAACGATTCTTTCTGCAAGTTCTTGAACACAGGTAAAGTAGAATAAAGTAGTTGAAGCATTCCAACCCACGCTTAAAGGAAAATTAAATAATAATAACATAAAAAGACAGACTTGCATCAAGGAAAAGGATTGTGCTTGATTCTTGGTGCCAAAATCTTCCTCACTGGGAAGTTTGGCTTTTGCGCGTTTGGCATGTAGCTGCAAAGGTGTGATGGGACTTCAACCTGCCCCAGCACGAACCCATGCCAGCTTGCACAAGACATGGAATAGGAGGGAAACACTATCCTGTGGTGTCCTGGGATCCTGTGGAGCCACAGTGCTTGTGGACCCACTGTTTCTACTCATTCATGGGTAGATAAGAGCATCCATAGAAGTCAGTGAGGGCTTTTTATTGTGCATCTTGTTTTACAAACATAAGCGATGAAACCTTTCACTAGGTAACTTCAAACACAACATTCACATGTCTAAGGGCATAAATGCATTTAAAAAATAAAATAAAATAAAATAAAATAAAATAAAATAAAATTTTAGCACAGGGCTGACCTACATGCCTGTTCTAAAAAGAACTTGTTGGACATTCTTCATTGTCCATGGCAGAATATGTACATTTAGGGTTGAAAAAGGCTGTTACCACCATGCTTTTGCTTTGCATCATAGTACGTAGAAGCAGCCCTTCACCTCACCACCATTCTTTCAGTCAGATTTCTACTATTACATCCACATTAAAATCAGACACACTAGCTAACTAGCTCGGACAGTAGTGACAAAAGTTTCAGGCTGAGGACTTCAAGGAAGTCCATGGGCTGTGTGCTGGGCTTTTCTGTCCCTGGTTCCATGGTTTTTGGAGATTCAGCATTACTGCTGGCCCTTCCTTGGGAAGGAGGTGTTTTTTTACAGTGTGCAACAGACCCCAAAGCACTCAGACTATAAACTAGCCCCCTGTACACAAAGCTCAGATACGAGCCCTTAGAAGTGTTATTTTTTCCCTATTTCTCATGCATTTTAATGCTATCTTTGCTTTCTTGAAGTGTGACAAGATTTCATATTGCAGTCTCCCTTCCCTCCTTCTGAATGGTTAGAAAGGGACTCAAACACAGTTGAGAAATGACGTCACACTCCAGCCCAACTGTACAGTCAGAGGAGATAGGTAGACATTCACAAAGCCTACCAAAGCTCTAAACTTTCCTGAGAAAAAGTGTACTTAAATAAATGCTTATATCATTTTCTGAACGAAGTGTTGGATAAACTCCAAAATTCTCTCATTTTAACGAGGAAAGCTTATAATTACGTGGTAACTCATCTTTGACTTAGATTCCTGGGTGTTATCTTCCTGTAGAGCAAAAAACACGCCAGTGAGCTCCCAACAAAATTGAAGCCAGTGGGATTGTCACCATCAACATCAAATAATTGGGATTTCAATCCATGCTTTAGCTCAGTTTATATCCCTGTCTAGGAAAAGCATTCGGTGAACTTTCAACACAGCATGATTTTACAAGTCAGTGCTCTTGGTAGAGTTACTTATTTATCTCTGTCTTTGTTTTCTCCTTTGATAAGGATAACAGTCCGAGCTTTATAAAACTTAATGAGGAAGTTTCAAAGGTACTCTGAGATCTTGAGATAATGTACGCAGAATGTGCATGGATTAATTATTTTTAATTCTTAAGGACAGTGGTTCCTGACCTAGGCACTTCGAAACAGTAGCTTAGGGAGACGGGTTGCAAGTCAAGAGGAAGTGAAAATGTTGAATTAGTGCTCTCAAGAAGAAACCATGACACAAACCCAGAAGTTATATTGGAAGTTAGGTCATGAACCTGGTAGGGAAACTAGAACACAGGTCCATCCGTGTTTCTAGTTCCAGAATGGCTTGAAAAGCACGCGTTGTACTGATAAATATGCTTCTACTCATGGCTAAAAATGCAGTCCCCCAGACGTGCATTTCTTTTGAGCTCTCCCTCAAGAACAACAACAGAAAGTTCTGCCTATGCCAGCGATCCGCTCAATTAGATTTTACTTCAAGGTGTGTTAAGAGATTGGAACAAGATTTTAAACAAACGTTTACTCCTCAAAAGCCTTAACAGACTCAAACCTACATTCACCATGGGTATACGTAATCAGAACAATAATAATAATAATAAACCTTTGGGACATACTGTGAACATCAGATTGGCTACAAACTTTACTGAGTGGAAAACTTCTCAGCAGGTGGTTGCAATCCTTCTAGAAGGGATTGGGGCTGGATCAGCAGCACCTTGGGGGGTTTGGTGCCCATCTCTTATTGTATTTGCACCATGGTAACCTAAGCACAAAACCTTTGCTTCTTGGTTATTTCATTAAAAAGCCAGAATTTGTGTTTAAGATGTCATGCCTAACCAAAGGGTTTTTCCTGTAGTTCACGTTTTCTACTTTTATCAGTGGCAAAAGACTATTGAATTCAACTTTCATTGAAATACTTCCTAGTTCTCCTTCCTGGGCACAGGGCTTTTTCTTTGCCCAAAGAAGTCAATTTCTCAGTTATATGTTCTGGAAAAAGTTTTTCATAGGGCAGTATAAAAAATAAAATATCAACCACCCCCTTCCCCAAAGGGTTTTCATTTGTCAAATATAATTTATGCCCACATAAGATTCATTCCTTAAAATAAATACTGAAACCTCAGAGAAAGCCTTGTGCTTTTTCTAAAGGAAAAAAGTGCCGTGTGAATGGGAGCGGCGGTTTGCTCCAGGCCTGGCCCCATCAGTATCCTCAGTGAGCAGAGGAACAGAGTGGGGTTTTTACGGGCCTCTATTGTGTCTGTTGAACTGTTGCTCTGTCTTTAGCAAAATCTCAAGCAACAGAAATCTTCTATTAAAACCACCTGCGTGGCTTTGTCAGCTGAGCGCCGTGCTGTCAAGCAACTGAGCTTCTTAAGCCAATACAAGTCATTAAGGAGAAGGTGAATTAGAGATTTAGACGTTGCCGATAGTAACTATCCATGATCAATTGATATCTTCCTCTGATAAGGCGGTGCTCGGCAGCCGCCCCCTCCTCGGCCTCGTCCTCAGCCCGCGACCACTGGATCTAATTACGGGTGAGGAACACCAGGCCCTCGTCAGCGCTGAAAGGCCATCAGTAGGCCTATCCATTAATAACTCTCCTGTGCGCTGTACATTGTAATTGTCAGACTGCAATTTACAGTAATCCTCCAATGCAAAAACTTAAATAGCTGCAGCTGATTTGAAATTCATACAACCAGTTGAAAGAGAGAAAAACAAGATGCATGGGTTAAAAGGCCAAATTGTGCAAGTGTGTGCGCTGAGTGACAGACATTTTAGTACTAGCCTGGGACCATATTTTAAAAGGTCACTGAAAACTTTTGGCTTGGGCCCTCTGACAAACAATGAACTTTCCATATATTTATTTGCCATCTCTTTGTTTTTACAGCAAGCAGAATAAATGAGTTAAATGACGTTGTGCGGGTCTGCACATTGTCAGCACAGGTTATAAGTCATTATTAAACTCCATCAAATCAGACCAAACCCGGTCTAGGCAATGAGACTAAAAGTTATTTGCATTCCTTCTGTCATAAAAAATCATATCCCCTTACCCAAGACTTTCGTTTCTTTATTAAATGCAGCCACAAGAGTATTTCAGGTCTGGCAATGTGAGCTCAGGAAAACCTACTCTGTATAACTCAGTGTAACAGCTTAGAACCGATTCCACTAAAATGTCCCAGCTGAGTGTATCTGGGCACTCAATCAAGACACACATATTACTTTTAAATAAGATTAGCTTTTATATTTTGCTGCTTAAGTTAAAACTTTTCATGTCATTCTCTCATTTTATGTAAACTCCAACATAATTCTGTTTTAGAGAATACTTCAAATTAAAACCCTCGACTTGAACGTGTCTAGCAAAACCTGCCTAATGGCACAGCAAGCTGCTTGGTGACACTAAAACACTTTTAAATAAGATGAATTTTCCCTGCGTTGCCCTGGCTTTGTAATTACTGCTGCCGAGCAGCATACGCCTTCGGTTACAATGGCAAAAGCAGCGGCTCACGCTCTGAAACTTATTTGACAAATAACTTACAAGTGACCTGCAACATCTGTTTAAAAAATTGTCCTTCAGTATCTGCCTCAAGTTGAGTTCAGCATTAATTATGAAATGCAAATATATCATCTGGGGCCGAGGGCGGCTTATGCACACACACGAGTCACGGCGCGGGGTGTTGGGACCATACTTCTGGCACGAGGCAAGCGGGGACGAGGCATGCCGGCCGGCCTCACCTCCTGCTGCTGGCTCAGCAGAGATGGGCAGTGATGCCCAACGCCTTCAGTCACCCCAGCTACATCAGCACCATGCATCCAGAGGGTGCCAGCAGCCCGCAGGGAGCTGTGCAAGTCACTGCAAACACCTACGCTAGTGAGTGAGGGGCTCTGTACCCCATGGAGCTCAGTGATTGGCATTAATAAAACTAGTGACAACTGAGTTTACACTCACAAAATCCTACAGTGACTGAGAAGTTGAGTTCTTCACCCACGAGGCTTTCAAACTTCTACCCGGCCGTATCTCTTCAGTGCTTGGTGTAAAGTCTGCTTGGGATGAGGTTCAGCTTGTAGCACAAAAGCAGATGGAGCAGTGAAATGGAGCGCTTTGCTCTTCCCCAGGAAAGGGGAATGTTTTTTCAAGGTCTTATAAGTCTTTTTATGTGCAGGTCAGTAAAAAACAAATAAGAAATTCCAACTCTATGTAATCCCGAATTACATTATTTTGGATCTGATTAAAAAGCTATCCAGAAAGGTTTGATTCAAATAGCATGTGCAGTACAGGTATCCCTTCACATCCATAAATATTAATAGCATAACTATGGAGTATAAAGTTTTAGAGAACAATTTCATGATTGCAATCAAAATAAACTGCTTTAAACCTGTATGGAAGCACATGTAAAATATAGTTGGACAATATCAAAACTATTGATTTCTGCTGCTCTAAAAGATATTTGCTTCTAGGAGATCAAAGCCAGATCCAAAAGCTTATTTCTGCAGACCTCCTTTCTCTGCACTGCTTTTTCATTTACCTTGTTATATACGAACGCAAGCAGCCACTGGGCTCAGCCACTCAGTGATAGCATTTCTGCAGCTAATTGTAGCATACTGGAGTTCAGCAAGGAATATTATTAAACTGTCCTATAACTCACGTTTAGTGTGAAAACCTGGGACTTGAAAAACACCTGCCCAAACAATTCATAAACACACTGCATAGCAAATACCTATGGTAATTCACTGGATTTACAACCGTCATATTATATTAAACATACAGTATCAAAATTTATCACCCATTACGTGGATTCCTGTTTTAATAATATCTCATACTCGTACCGTAGCACCTTCTCTCCCCCAGGATCCTGAAGCACTTTAAAATCGTGCGTACAGGAATTGCTTCACGCACTATGGAAGTACAGCTGCCTCTGGGGTTGAAGGGGGGTTAGCAGAGGAGGAACCCTGTGCACACCAGTTATAAACACTGACAGCCTAGAGGGATGCTTGGGGATGGGGAGTGGAGAAAATTACACCGAGGCCTCAGGAGCCCAGTATAAAGCCCCAGCAGGTGAAGTAGGTGTGCAGGCAGCTGGGCCAGGATGTGTGCTGGTGCAGGACATACTTGTAGTCACCGTCACCAATCCTGACTGCAAAACCAGCTCCAGCGTGCAGCTTGAAGGAGGCCCCAGCTCTCACCCTGCCTGTACCCCAGGTCTCTGGGATCCACCCTACCCCACCGACTTCCCACCTCCAGTATTGCCATGTTGAATCCCCCTATCCTCAGCAGATAACCCCAGATGCATTTCCAGGAAAGCAAGGAGACCTCTGTGGTGGGCAGATAAGTGAAACTGTCCAAAAATAATGCATTTTTAGAGAAAAATCAGGCAGATTTATGGATTTCTAGCTAGGCTATTGATCCAATTAGCACATGACTATTGAAGACTGTTGTTACCTACTGTGTTGAAAAATACTTATGTTCTTCAGTTGATTTTAATCACAACTTCAGCTACTTCTTCACACTTGTCATCTTTACCAAAGCAATGTCCTGTGGCCTTGGCTCACTACAGAACTGTTCAGAACCTCTCTTGTGATAGCAGGGAACCAACTTCTGAGTATTAGGTTAGACAGGATGGTCAGTCATCTACTAAAAGCTGGCACCTGAGCCATCAATATCAGATGTAGTCCTGCCTGCTGGACTTCAGCAATACAACTGAAACACTGAGCTCTAATAGCTTCTCCATGGTTTGAGATGCATTATCTCAGTGAGGGCTCAGGGTATGGAAGCTCTTTTGAAAGAGACAGGTCATGCTCCTGTAAGGGATGAGGAAATGAAGCGTGGGAGATGAGCAATAACAAGGTGAAGAACATGAGCCACTGGCACAGGTTGTCCAGAGAAGCTGTAGGTGCCCCATCCCTGGGGAAGTTCAAAGTCAGGTTGGATGGGACCCTGGGCAGTCTGATCTGGTGGGCAGTAACCCTACCCACTGCAGGGGGTTGGAGCTGGGTGGGCTTTATTGTCCCTTCCAACCTAAGCCATTCTGTGATTTTAAGGTTATACTGACTGGCAACAGAAGGTGGCAAGTGGACTACCCTCTAACAGCAAAAGCAGTTTCCCACCCTTCAAACATGGCATCTACTTTGCCTGCTGATGAGTCCCAGCTGGCACTTCTCTAAGGTATAACTGCTACTCACACTGTACCTTTTCTGGTAGCACTGCAGACAGACCACAGCTCTCCTCACCACAGAGCTGATTCAGCTGCAAGGTGGTTGTCACTGCTGTAGGTATGATGCGTAGTTTGCGCAGGGCTGATGTGTAAACCATCACAAGCTCTGAAATGCTCTGCACGTTCCCTCCTCCTGCACAGGACTTGTTTGGGACCCCAGAGGACTGAGTTCAGGGGTAGTAGAAGCTTAAGGCATCTTAGTAGTGGCCATGTCTTCTGCATTGCCTGGTTGCTAAGCTCAACCTCTGCTTCTTGTAAGGTTGTATTTCAGCTGGCCTCCATTTCCCAGTCCCATCCATATGTCCTGCTCATACCTTTAATCTGGATGCTAAAACAATCAAATACTGGCTCTGCCTGTTTTCACCACTGTCCAGCCCTCCTCCACCCCTTCCTGGGAAGCCGATTTATGAGCCAAGTTACCCAGCTCTGTTCCCTTTCCTCTTTGTATTTAACCTGTTTCTGAACTGCGGCATTTCTCCCATATTATCTCCAGCCTACAGCTGTCTCCATTTGCTGATACGCCTTGTGCTTTGCTGGAGGTCCCCACCCCTCCTTGTCTCAGTCAGAGCAGTTCCTGGGATCACCTGACATGCACCAACCTGCCATATCCTATGCAAAAAGCAGCTGCTTATGCATCTAGTCCACATTATGTACTATTTAGTTTAGTTCCTGCAGCTGATGTGCCATGCTGCAATGTGTTTAACTGCTGCATTACATAAACCTTCACCTTAGCGAAACTGTCCATAAACCAGCATTTCTTTGCAAAAAACCTTCTACAGAGGTTGCTGTATCACTATTCTACACTAATTTGGTGGTCTGCAACTAAACGTTAAGTAAAGTTAGGGGTACTTCTACAATGCTTGACTCAGATCTGCAGGGTGGGCCAGGAAGGTCTGAATACCCCTTCTCCTCTGCCTTTCTGTACCTGCTAAGGACTCAGTCCCTTATGAGCACCAAGGATGCCTTGCAGAAACATTTTTGGCTGATAAATTCCACAGAAACATTTAAAGCCCAGCAAAGGCATTTGGTTCAGGAAAGAATGGTTACTCTGCCTCCCAAGCATTGCAGATACCATCTCCACTACCACAAACGTCAATACTGCTGTTGGAGGCAGAGTCCAGGGAACTTCTGTCCTCTATTTAGGGGAGCTTTTTGCTGGCCCAGCCCCGCAGAGCAGCCCGTTGCCCAGACAGTGAGTAGGGCTGTCCGTGACGCTCATTTGTATAATGAGGGCTCTTTTTGCCTGGAGCTGAGAGAAAGGTGATGAGTGTTACTGGCAGGAATGTAATTCCCTGCTATTCCAGCTAGATTCACCTTGAAAACGGTAATTTCTAAACCAGTGACTCACCGGTCATGCTACAGCGAGAACAAAGGAGCAGTTGCCATCGTATATGGCTGCATTTCTCAATTTTCACTTGAAATTCAGTGTTTCTGTTTCTTATACCTGAAGGACTTCTGTGTAAAGTTCAAACACACACAAATTACAGAGCCCAAGTGGATGTCTTCCCCGTGACTTCAGTTGAAGTTGGACAGGAACCCAAAACTACAGGAAATTTTCAAGTTAACAGAAGAAAATTACTTCAATTTAAGAGTTAGCATGGGGCTTCCAATAAAATATATAAAAAAGTAAAGTAATATTGAAAGAAGACTATAAGCCAGGTAAGTGGAAGATGGTTAAGCTGCAAAGTAAATGATACTGTTTTCATAACATATGGAAGCCCCTTGGTTATTTTACTTACCAAAATGAAAGTATTGCTCACATCCTACGATAAGACATAATAATAGTTACGAGAAAAATAAAGCACACTTACATGTCATTACTGCCTCTGTCTGCTGACAGAGAGATTTCCTCTATGGAACAGATTCTGCACCTGGACTCCAGCAGAAGGGCTAAGGGAAGCAGGCCCCAGGAGCTCCTCCTCAATACTTCTGTGCTCTGATAAGCTTTGTTACTACCTCTTCTTAGGGCAGGCATATTCATAAAGTGATTCAGTTTTCAAATTCCCTTTCCTATATGGTTTTACTCAGGAAGAGTAGCAGTTAACCAAATATATATCTTAGCTCTAATTATGCAATTATGGAGCAGTTATTCCTGTAAGGAGTATGAGAAACAAGTATTTATAAATTATTCTTCATATAACCTAGAGGCATTATCTTTTCCCTTCCTATGGATTAGCCATTGAGTTTTGTCAGGATGAAAAGAAGGTAACTATCCTGAAAATGTATACCTTAATCTTAGCTTTACCAAAGAAATTATTTCTTTTATTCATGGCTTTTATATTGCTTTGCTGATCAAGAAAATGGGTTTATCACTAAGTCAAGCCTGATGTTCCATCACAGGTGGACAGCATAGAAGAAATGGACTTTGGAGTGTTGGCTGGCGCTTGGCTAAACAAGACCAGCAGTGTGCCCAGGCGGCCAAGAAGGCCAATAGTACTCTGACTTGTATCAGAAATAATGTTGCCAGCGGGAGCAGGGAAGTGATAATCCCTCTGTACTCAGCACTGGTGAGGTTACACCAGTTTGTTTTGAGCCCCTCAATACAAGAAAGACATTGAGACCATGGAGCATATCCAGAGAAGGGCAATGAAACTGGTGAAGGGTCTGGAGCACAAGCCTTATGAGGAGCAGCTAAGAGAACAGGGATTGCTTAGTCTGGAGGAGACTCAGGGGAGACCTTATAGCTCTCTACAGCTCCCTGAAAGGAGGTTGTGGTGAGGTGGAGGTCAGCCTTTTCCCCCACATAACTAGTGACAGGACTCTAGAGGGAATGGCCTCAAGTTGTGCCAGGGGAAATTCAGGTTGGATTTTAGGAAAAATTTCTTTTCTGAAAGAGTAGTCAGGCACTGGAGCAGGCTGCCCAGGGAGGTGTGGTTGAGTCACTCTGCCTGGAGGTGTTCAAGAAATGTTTAGATGTTGTACTTAGGGACATGGTTTAGTGCAGAAATATTGGTGGTAGATCGATGGAGGGCTGAATGCTCTTGGAGCAATTTTCAAAGCTTTGTACTTCCATGATGAGCATCACCCTTGGCACCACTCATCACAGTCATTCTGCATGTGATGGATCACTTCCATTGAGACGAGTGTAGATGGCCACTCCATTCTTCCAGTCTTCCTGCCCACAATGAAAAGGAAGATGACGACGCCCGCATTTAAGCAAAACAAAACAAAACAAAACAAAAAAGAAAAAAAAAGAAAAAAAAAGAAGGCCCATTTTTCTGTTAAATACCTTGGGAAAGTTTTCCAGTTTGACCCACTTACTAACACACTTGGAGGTGAGGGCCATGCTTGCATAAGCTACATACTGGAACTTGAAGGGCCTTACCTATCAATGCTGAGGGATGGGAGAATAGCTGGAAAGCCCTAAGAGGTCCACAAGATGCCTTAGGAGCCTCAGCTGAGAACTGCTTGCTTCATTACAGCTGAGCAAAAGGTTATCCACTGCCAAACAACACTGGTGCACCTGTCAGAATATTCCATTTGTTTTCAATATACAGGATGAGTGGAATACTTAAAGGAAAACAAGAAAACAATTTAAAGAAATTTAATTAATTTTGAGACTATTAGCACAGAATAACACTTCATTCTTAAAACATGCTGAATTGTCCCAGTTTGTGTTTCTGAACCCCTATGCTTTGGGGCCTCCTAGCTCCAGCAGGAGTTTTGCAGGTATAATCGTCAACACAGAGATCAAACTGTAGCACATACACCATCATTTTTAACCTGAGTGTCCCTTAAGGGTCTTCACATAGCTATGAAGACAGTTCATTCATCAGAGGAAGACGACAGACTTGTATTTAGACAAGGTCAAGAAATAATGTTTTCACTTTATTTTTTTTAGATGGAGACAAAAAAAAAAGTTTTTGTTAACTCTAGAAGATTTATGAAAAGATTAACAGGAACTAAAAACAAAAAGAAAAGACAATACAAGGTGAACAGACCATAACTTTATTGGAGATATATTCAGCTACAATTATTACAAAAAACTATTAAAGGTAATTGTGATCCATAAGGTGCAGATTGCAAATTTCTGCAGCAAGATTACAGTATGAATGAATTACATTTTATGTCCCTTAAAGACAGCTGCAGCATGTGATGGTAAATATTTTATTGTCCATCAAATTATATTTGTTATTCATTCTACTTGATTTTAACCATCTTTTCAGTCAAACTATTTACAATAAAAACGCCTGCAATTCCCAATTATTGTGCACAAACATTTTTCTCTCTAACTTGCTGCTGCAGTATATTCTGAGTGCATCTACAAAGCAATTAAAGTAGTCTGTGGTTGCCATTCAAATAAAAGAGGGAAAAAACCCAAGGAGTTTATTGGATAAAATTTATTTTTAAGAAATGTAGTTAGCTTTGATAAAAGTTAATTTTAACTGCTAGTGGAGTATACTACAATGACCTCTAGATATTTGCTAACATAATTCAGATTGAGTTACAGAGTTACAGTTGATATTTAGATTACATTTCATGGTCACAAACTGTAGTGTTTTAAGTTTTAAGCCTAACAGGAAGGTAAAGAAATCAGCTTCTTGAAAATCAGAGCAGTTGGAAAAGGATCAATGTCAGTAATTAAGTACCAAAAATCAAAATCCTTCTCACTTTACTCATATAAAAAAATACAGAGATTTCCAAAAGAACGTTTTTGCAAAGAATCCCATCCAAAGCATATAAACCCAGAATACTGTCAGACAGAAGCAAGTGTAGCATCACAGCAGATCTCAACACTATTTGTCACTTTCAGATTATGGATGCTGCTGTGACTGGGATACAAAGATTTCATTTTCTATACAGATAAATGCATGTAGCATAGTTATCTCATATGCAGTAACATAACCCCCCCCATTTTCCAGTTTATAGTTCTGTATTTACTTACAAGAAGAATCCATACTCTGCTATATATATATATCACACATCATCTCTGGGCCAACACTGTATTTCTCCCCAGCACTGCAACCGGTCTGAATTCTTCCCTAAGTTCTGTACTCTGCAGTCACAACACATTCTATAACGAGACTAAAAATTAACAGGCTTTTTCTGTACGGACTTTAGCAGCATCAAGCTGAACAAACACTTCAGAAGTCGCTACTGGACACTCGATATTCAGACAGAGCAGAGATTTAGTTGAGGTTGACCAAATTCTAAGGACTGTCTTCTTGCAGAAACTACGCTATATGCATAATATGTTGGTTTGTTCAGAGATAATTACTGGAGTGTCAGAGGTCATTCTAATTTTAATTACTTCACATAACAGTAAAATGATGTAGTAAAAAAAAAAAACAATAGCTTTAAAATACAACCAAGAGTTGTCACACCCCTTTGTCGTATTTATCCACATACAGTAAAAATGCCACAGACATTGCAAATGACCTATTTAAGTTGTGCAAGTAAATGACACATTGCAGGCATATAATTATCTTTTTCAAATTCAGTAAATCAGAACAGCAGCAAGGCCAAACCACATTTTTCCTCTCTGTTAAGCATTTTTTTATCCTTGAAATGAGGTAAAGCATGGTACCAAGTGCAATGCTTATTTGTGCTACATGAACAGAACAGCGCAAAAAAAAAAGCCATAAAAATAAAAACGCAGCATAGTTAGGAGGACTGTTTAAAGTACAGTATAACAGGACTTAGATAAAAAAACAAAACAAAACAAAAAAACAAGGTTCATGCCAACTAACCCCCACACTATTTTTAAGATGAGCCTGTGTGGCCGTGTGGTTGCTTTTGAAGATGGGTTGCAACAGTCTGCGTACACTTGTGCTTACAGCATGTCAAGTGATCTCTATCCCAACCTTCAAATGATCAGATTTAGGTCTTTAATAGTATATACTGTCCAATATCAAAATCATATCAACTGAAGGGTAAAACACACAGATGTATAACATGGAAACGACTATGATTTTTCTATCTCAAAGGATATAAAATATTTCAATGAGGTCACACTGGAAAACATTACGGCATTTAAAACTCATTTAAAAACGCATCAGCAGCAGAAACTACTTTATAGTCAGCCACTACACATTTCAGATTTCCAATTCATAGGCTTTATCTAGTAACAAAGTGATCATTAAACTGTTCTGAAATACAGAGCAAACTCGGTTCAGTTTCTTTGCAAAAACACTCTGTACCACATGACTGCTAACAATCACCTGAAACCCCTGAGAATCTATAGCCTTGAAACAATCAGTAAGAAATCGTAAGCATTCAAAGACTAACCTTAATTCTTCTGTAACGCAGTTACAACTACTTAACACTTCATAGATGGTCTGATCAATCTGATGATTGATGTCTGGTGAGAAGCGCGGAATTGCCAACTTTCACGATCATGTATTTTCTCTAAGAAACTTTTCTCCTAGCCTAAAGGAAGAGCTAAAACTTAAATTGGTAATCCATTGTCTTCTATAAAAATGCTACCTCAAAGCACTTTACCTGTGAAAATTTAGACTGTTCCATCTCATTTACATTTTTTTTTATACACATCAAGACTTGCGGGTCTTGTAATTTCACGTTCCATTTTCATTACTGAAGTAACAAACAAATGCGAGAACTGCTTTGCAAGCTACTACTTTAATTCTCTGCCTACTCTAACAATGTTCTTCTCAAATACAAGAATAGTCCTTTTTGCAGGATTAAAACAAAATTAACTGAGATAGAAAATACATGAAATTTTGAAAACTGTATTTCAGAAAAGCTTAATGCCTACCCCTTGCCACTAAGGCTTTTTTTTCTTTTGTTGTTAAGAAAGCAAGAGCTGACAGTTTTTGTTTTGTTTTAGTGTGCATTTTGTGAGGAAAGGAATAGGGTTTAAAAGCAGGAAATACAGTATTTATCTGTAATTTAATACATAAGACACAGCATCAAGTTCAAACTATTGTGCTGGAAAACGTTAAAACACCTTGCTCTGCTTTCTCAAACTTCAAGCATAATTAACAGGGCAAAATTGCAGCAAACCTCTACTGATATTGGTGGGAATACGAGACCCACAGCTTTTTAAAAAGGTAAATTAAGAGGTATTATAGTTACAGTGCAAAAATTAAATTTTCAAGCATAATATATAAACATAGCACCAAAACAGAAAAAACAATGCATGCAAAAAAAGAAGAAAAAAAAGAAAAGAAAAAAAGAACTGAGGTATTTAAGTGAAGAGTGCCTACATAAATCTAATTAAAGAAGTATAGGCAAAGCCTAAAAAATAAAAGTATGATTTCCCCCCTCCCCCAGTAGATCAAAACATCAATGATCTAGTTTCTCTAAATTAAGGACCTAAATCACAGATGTATCAAAAGTACGGCAGTTATCTCAAACATCAACTTTCATGTTATTTAACAGCACAGCTTTGGTAGGTGAAATATGCATGCAACTCTGAAAAGTACAGTAAGAAATTTACGTGGAAATATTTCTAAGTGTAAAGGTGCTCTGTTTGTTAAATACGTAACCAATTGACTATAAAATCTGCAGCATATTTTAGGTGTGATATGTCTAAGGTTATTTTGTTAGAATGACAGCTTGCACTGTACAATTATTCATTACTGTTTCCAGTATTGGAACTATCTAGCTTGCAGGTTTGTGTAAAACTGGAATTTTAGCCAAAGACCATATTTTGTTTATGGTATAAAAAAATCTGTAGACTAACCACCTCCTCAGAATTGTTAAAAATAACCTAATTACATATATATGAATACAATTTCTATTATAATCCTGTAATAACTCACAGCTATAGTAATGAGTTGTACTGTAAATATAGAGCTGTATCATTGTAAAATGCATAACAAAATGACGGGAATGTAAAATAGTTTGTTCCAAAAAAGATCAGAAATTAAAGGTTATTAATGAGGGTTTATTTATTTTTAAGGCAAGAACCTTTTTTTTTTTTTTTTTTTTTATGCAAGACTATGTGGCATAAAGAAATTGAAGTCTCATTCTACCAGTATGCCAGCCATTTCAATTAAAATCTGTCCCTAACAAATAAGTGCAATAATGATTGGGAATGCCATCTTAATGTAAAAAGATGACACGTAGGAGGAAATAAAAAAAACAAACGAGAATACTGGCACACTTATTCTTTCTTATACCCAATCATCCAGTACAGTTTATCAACTGCTTTATGACTGGCACTAGTGCACAGATTGAAGAATTTCAAGATTACTATATATACATCTAGCAACTGCATTAGGCATAAGCTCCCTGGCCTTCTAACACTAAGCAAAGCTGTACTGACGATAAAAGTAAACCAAAAAGACCTGACAACAATTATTCTGAACACTTGCTAAATGTCATCATTAAAGCACTCTTGTGATTAAACAAAGCAGAAGTGAGGAAAGAAGACAAGATTGTGTTTGCGCAAAAAACTATACCTACAATTAGTTCCAAAATTTTATACATGTTAAATGTTTTGTTATCTATTCTGTTATCAAACAAACTTTAAATTCTGTCTTCCAATTTGTTCCTCTCAACATCACCGTTTTAAAAAATTTGCTTTATTTGAATGTGTTTTTCCCCCATTTTATTTATTTTAAGAGGAGTCTCAGCTGTTTGGGACCTGAGGTTGATTTGCTTTGAGGCTTCGTAGTGCTCTTCTCGCAGCTGCAGATTTGGCAATCCTGTAGCTTCTGCCAACACCTTTAAACTTTCCCTTTCCTACAACTTCCACAGTTACTCTGACCTTCCCATCGTAAGTTCTTTCTGCAGGACTGCAAAAATATACACAGTAATTACTTACTTACTGTCTAGGCACGTTAATGTGAAATACAAGATCAATATTCTCTTTTCTACAGCAGTAAAAGCAGTAAACAGAAATCATTACTTTTCTCAGAAAGTTATACAAAAATGAATACAAAAACCACCTTAACTTTTTGGTGAAAAAGAAATTAAAAATCACTCATAACATTTAAAAAATCCTCTGTAGTTCATAAGCACATAAGAACATTTTAGGGTGGTGTGTTCCAAAGAAAGTGTCTTCTTACCTAAACTTGGCCGTCTCTGGCTCCATCTCAAGCAGCTCTCGCACTGGAGAACGGGGCACATTAGCAGAAAACTTTTCTATTAAAAAGCAAAAAGTAAAAATAAAAATCAATCTTTATTCTCTTCAAAGCAGATGGCACTTTATTTATTTATTTTTTTTGTCTAAAAGCTGACCATACCTATTAATGGCCTCATCATTGGATAGTACACTTGCCAAACCATTTCCAAAGACATTCCACTATCCATATAAATGGCACCAGCAAGGGACTCAAATATATCCCCCATGGCCTTTGGTACTTCAATGTCTTCCTCCTTTTCTTCATCTTCTTCAGATCTTCTGAGCTGTTTGCAATTAAAAAAAAAAAAAAACAGGTGGGGGGAGAGGGAGAGGGAAAGGGAGGAGAAAAGAGAGACATTTGCTTCTTTTAAAATAAAACAAAGATCTTCAGAAATGCAAGTTCTCTTATATCCTATCCTGAGCTGCTTCCTTTATGCTTTTTTTCATTGACAGCTTTCCGCAGTGAAATTATTCTTTTATTCCCCAATGAAACCAAGTTGCTGCATGTATCATTTTTCAAATGTGAAAAAAAAAAGAAAATCCCCAAACACCATTGCTTAGAGGACTTAACATGCTTTGTGAATTCCTCCTGTAATAATTCTGTAGCATTTCCCATGGGTCTGTTTTTTTCCAATAAGAAACAGACTCGGTTCTATCAATCAACAGTCAGAAGCAACTCATAACAAAGAAAGACTTCATACCTTAAAGACCTCCTAGAAGGAGGCTTTAAAATCTCTAAGTCAAGCCTGTGGATGAAAGTCAGATGCACCATTTCTTACTTCATTTACCCCAGAAGACCAAGCATAAAGAAGCATTAACTGATAACCATCAACATTAGACTGAACTAACAGGTACACTTAGGTATTTTTTAAACATAGCAGGCAGTGCTTTTTTTTGCTACTGCACTAGTTTAAGCCCAAAGTCAATTATCATTAAAACTAAACTTATGGTGTCTGTCTTGCAGATCTTGAGTTAACCCACTCCTTATTTACAAATACTTCAAATATATATACTTTGCATTCACTTTAGAGCAAGTAAAATAATACAAGAAACAAAACGTTTTGGATTATTACTGTCCTAAAGATAAATATATTTTTGTCTTTTCCTCTGCAGGCAACCCCTATTTACGGTTTAAAACGCAATTCAGATTTCTTAACAGTCATCACAATGCTTCATAAACTAGTCCCTTCTAAAACATTTCTCCCTAAAATAAATCAAACAAGTAAAACCTGATGCATACACCTTCAAAGTGGAATTATGATGATTAAAAAAAAATGATCTGTGTTCTAAAGTGTGTATTTCATACCAAGTTCAAACTAAAGCACTTTAGAATTATACAGTACTTAAACAACAGAAGGAAAGAGAAATTACAGATCTATAAGGCAAGGAGCAACAGATGTTTCAGGAGTGAGATTTGAAAAAAGCAAAGCAGATGATGTGGAGACACACATGGAAACCAGTCTAGCTGGCATGGACTGCAGAAACAAAGACTCTGTGCATTAACTGTGATGAAATAAGAGTTTCAGTAATTCAGTGCCAGACCAAGATAGGGAGCAGGCACAGGGAGAGTGAAACAAGAATTTTATTTGAAACAGCTATCTCACAATTTGGTTGCAACTTGAATCGAAGTTTCTAGACCATCTTTTTGCGTACCAGCAAAAACTGAACAAAGCTAAAAATCACTGTTACGAACTCTTGAGACTCTAGCCTTTTTACTCATATTCTGAAGAACACACATTATAGTTTGGTTTTCTGACGAGAAACAATTGTCTAAATTTCAATAAAAATTTTCTTAGTCTTCTCTCAGTTTTCTCAGCCTTCCCATAAAACACATTGATTTCACTCTCTACCAGATGCAAGGGCTGTAAACACCTAAGTAACTGAAGGCTTTTGATTCCTGAGCTTTAAATTGTCTATCAAAAAGAAGAAATTACTGAAGTCAAGGATAACATGTTTCTTCAGAGCTAAAGTATTCTCAGAATATTTTCTAAGAAGTTAGTAATTGTTTTTCAGAAGACAAACTAATAGGAAAATCTACCAGATAGTATTTTTTAAAAAGGATTATGAGAAAGCCCATCTCTTGCAGGACCCTGGTTAAAATTTCACCGAGCAGGCCCTCGTGCTCATATTTTTTCTGAGCAGCTTATCTAAATGAGATGGGTTTAGTCCATTCTTTGGTAAATGTTCATTTACATTTATTTCAAGTATTTTTATTTAATTCAAATATTTCATTTACATTCATTACATATTCAGATATGATCTTAGTTTAGCTGAGGACTTGCAAACTCTTTTTCAAGTGGTTTATTTAAATGATGCCTGTTTCCTTGTCTAGCAGCTCTAAAGCTTCTAGGAGCATTTCAAACATTTAGGTTTTCAAACCATTTGAAACCATTCAAACAGAATGCAATGACTCCTGTTCCAGCAAAAGTCACCCAGAATAAAAACAGTGAATGTTTCTCATACAGTGTGCTACATTAAATAATCCCAGTATTTTGCCCAGCTAGTACTGTTTATGGTGTCGTGCAGATATCCTATCTTAAGTCAGCACTGTGTGACTTAATGCTTCTTCATTACTGTTTTACAGTACAGTAGGCTTCCAATCAGAGAAGCAAGCTAAGAACAATATGGGGAAAAAAACTACAAACAACACAAAGATGAAATACTGAGAGAAATCAACTGTCACTGAAAAAAATCTATAGGCAAAACTGGTCTCACTTTATTTTCTTGATGTTTTTACTCACTCCACACTTCCTGAAGATTGTATTTTACTCCACATATTGCATGCTTTACTACTGAGAGCCACCTGCTTCTTTGGCTGCTTTGTGCTTAAAACTCAAATATTACAAAAATGTGCATCACGATAAGAAATCTAACAACATGCCACAAATCAGATACTGAAAACATTTTTTTTCTACCACCACTAACCTCTGAATCCATTCCTTGCATTTCATTCTTTTCCATTTGAAACTGCACAAAGTCATCAATAACATGAAACAGTTCAGGAGAGACAGCTTTGAAGTACTTGTGGTAGTCATACTTTACAGCTAGCGATGCAAAAATGGTATTATTGACTAGAGCAGATCGCAGGTCAGTAAGAACTCCTGGTGAGTGTTGCCGTGGGTCTTCATAAAGGTGCTTGGTTATGAGGTAGTCCAAAATTGCATCTCCCAGGAATTCTAAGCGCTGGTAACAATCTTAAAGCATTGGAAATAAAAGAAGGTACAACAACACAATTAAGTTTAACACACACATTCTCTCCAGGCCTTTCTGGAAAGGAGATTTGGTACACTGCCATGTAAATTCCACAAAGTAACCAATGTTCAGGGAAGAGCAAGTATGTTTTAAAACAGGTATCTTTGCCTTTAAAAAGATTTCTAGTAAATTAAAATATAAGAAAAAAGCAGTTTTATCTAGTAACACAAACACTCATGAGCCAAATGTTAATTTGTCAGCTTAGCAAAACACTTGTATATAATCAATTAATGCTTATGTTCAAAGTCTTCCTATTGTGCTGAGGAAGATGTACAAATAACATCAAGAAATTCTACTAGCACAGTGATCTGAAAAGGAGGACAACTAATGCTGCAAATATGAATAAAAAAGTCAATATGTTAAAACCAAGGTGACATACGATGAGGTGTTTTTTGCCTTTTTTAACGAAACTTGCCACACATTTAGAATTCTTGAAATGCACTGAACTAAGATTCCCATTCAGAATTAGTCCATTTGCACTGAGAAATGAAACTGGCAAGCCTTTGTTGTTTGGATAATTGACAAGGCAGAGGGAAATGAAGAGCTATGGGGGTCTATTTTTAGAATATAAATAAAACCACCGCCACCACAAAAACTATCTTGAAAAACAAACAGGAATAGGTGGTAAGAGAAGGAAGACAAAACTCCTACGAAGGTAACTTGACATGTTACCTTCTCACAATGGCTAGTGAGAAGATTCAGTTGGCCTTGGCATCTAAGATACTGCCACATCTCAACTAATGCCCCTTAAGAAAAAAAAAACCAAACAGTTGTTACAGCAACTCTGAATTATCTTATATGGTATAAAGGAAAGGGACTGGAATTAAAAGTTTCGGCTACAAGCAACGTAATTTCATCTACTTGCTCTGCCTCAACATTTCTCCTTGACAGTATATAAAAAGGAATAATCTATATGCTTTGTGAAGTTTCTATAAAAAGTGAGTATGTACAAAGTAATACTACCTCAAACAGAAAACCAAAGGAACATTTCAGTGTTTCATCAGGACTATTTCTCAATGTACTAACTTTTCAGAATGACTTATTTCTTTAATTAAGGAAAAGATTTCTTACTTCTTGGAGTAAGGAACCAATTCACTATGGGGAAAAATTCAGACAAAGCAAAAGTAATTGAAGAATATTACAGATTTGGTCTGCTGTTAGATCACATACAGGAACAGTAAGCAATTAACCTGAAATTAATATTTAGTCTGATTTAGTAAACTACTTCAAACTTTTACATTAAACATGTACTCAATAAAATATCTAAATTTAAATTAAGCCTTCAAATTCCAAACTTCAAAATGTAGTCTCTATAAATGTTGTATAATCTACTTTTAGTCTTAGATGTACACTCAAAAAATAACATGTTTGGGATTAAATTATGTGACAAATTGCTAAATATATTTGCAAAACATGATCAGCACTTTCAGATTTGCTGCAATTACATATGAATTTAACACAAGTAAATGAAAATCTAATATTAGTAGTGTGCATTAACAATACAATCTCAAAGATGCATCCTGTGTCTGCATCAATTAAAAAACAAAAAGAATAATCATTAAGACATAGCTTCAACAAGTATCCCCCTTCTAAATCAGGCAAGATACTGTTTTATAAGAATTTTTATTCAGAGACTACTGACTTAAAATAGTACATCAGATGCAAAAAAACACTGCATATGGGAATCCAACAAACTACCTCTCTTACATTTATTATACAAGAAAAAACACTTTTCTTTAAGACAACTTACCAGTAATGGTATTATAATGGTATGAGGCATGAGTAAATGCCTGAAGAAGATACGCCTTGTTCTTAAAACTGTAATTAATTTTCTTCTCAAAGTTTTCAAAACCAGAAATAAGGTGATTCAGGGTTTTTTCAGCATCTGGGTGATCAAACATACACCTTGGTGGGATCTTCAAACAACCATACTCCAGGTCTTTATAAAGAGAAGGCTCTGAATTAACTATACAAGCAGAAACAGAGTTTGGTGAAAGATTCTTCTGCTCACTGTTACAGTTCTCTCCAGTCGCACACAGAGTGCTTTCCCAATCAGTCTTTTTAATTACAGGGAGCACCTTCAGCCCCAGTGAACACAGGAAAAGCTGAGCAGCTCTTTCACCACAGCTGGTCAGATAGCAGCCCAACAGGGCTTCCACACAGTCTGCAATGCTTTTGTCAGCAATACACTGCTCTGTATGCAAATCATATGAGATAGACTGTTTTCCTGCATCGACACCACAGTTTTCTTCTGATGGATTCCAGAAACCCACTACAAAATCATCCTCTTCAACAGCCTTGCTAGGATCCAGATAGCACATAGCATCCCAAGAGCTGTAGTCAAAATCATCAAAATCTGATGAAAACGGAACGTTACCCAGGGATGACTTTTTGGGTGCTTTCCATTCATAGTTTGAATCAGTGGTTGAAAAGTGAGAGAGAGAAATTTTCTTCACAAAAGCCCCCGATCCCATTAACATACTATCTATGAATTTGATATGCTCTTGATCATACTCCAAAAAATCATCTTCAAAGTCTGTTTCTTCCTTGGGCAACCTCCACATTAGGTCTTCATCCTCTTCGTCGTCATCATCATAATCAAGTTTACCATTAGCCAACAAATTCTCCTTTGTCTGTGAAAGAACAGAAAAAAAAAACAACGTGCTACTCAAGAGGAAAACTTGATTTTATTCCAGAACTGTCATATGAATAGGATATGAGTAGTATCTGCTAACAAGCCTGACTTTTTCAGTTAATAGCATATTGTCTAATCAGATACACAATACAACCTCCATTAACACTAGCATTCCAAGTCTAGAATAGTTATATAGAATAGTTAATACACTGCTGAAGGTTAAGTAATAAAGGTTTTGTATGTTTTACATACAACACATGCTATGTTTCATAGGAACTCATGCTGATATTTTTATTCAGTGCACAAGAAACTGATTTAAAAAAACACTAAGTGCATATTTGTATGTTGAAGAAAACTAAAGAACCTCTTAGACTCTAGTTAGTGCTTCAATAATCATTGTGTACAGCAGCAAAAGATATTTATTTATGCTCTCAAGTACATTTGAGCTGCAAATAACTTGTAGTCTACTCAGCAAACTAATTAAAAGTTTAGTCAATCAGTGTAGGTGATTCTTATAGACCAAAAGAGGAGTTTAATACAAATTGGGAAGAATTAAATGCATGAGTGGGAGACTATCCTGATTGTGTTAGGGATTCATTAAGTGATCTGCTTAGAAGCAGAAGAAAAACAAATTAATAACATGTAATCTTAACACATATGAAACCTCTCTAGCTTCTGAAATGTTTTGCATCACCAAGATTTCAATAGAGAATGTCTAAGAATGGAAAAACAGATAAATGACACAGTTATGCAACACAGATCTTTGGTACTGAACAGCAACCTATACATTACATCACGATGTAGGATAATGATGCAATGCAAGGGTAACCAGTAGTAATCCTATCCTTTAGACAAGTACATAGCTTTTTTTCCCCCCTGACTATACCCATAACCTTGTCTAATTAAAAGTTACATTTGTCACCATTTTTAATACATAATTACATATCTACAACTATAAAAGTAATGATGTGTCATATCTTTTCTCTCCTCACATGGAACAAATTGGTGTACGCTGAAGTAAATTGTAAATTGAACACAGATATCTCCAAGCGATACAGTGCTATACAATGTGCTGTGGCCCCAGTCCAGGAAAGCACTTTAACATATTAACTAAATGCATAAGTAGCCGTCCTTTTATCAAAAGGACTATTCACAGGCTCAACCCAGCATCACTGATGTCAGTGGGAATTCTGCCACTGAATTTGATCAGAGCAAGATCAGATTCAAAGTGCTTTTCTGGATTGGGTCTTGAAAGCCAACACCATTTTGAATCAAGTGAAACAGCCTATATCTGCCCTCAATCTGTGTATGGTATGCTGTAGTCTCAGCTATCTAATCTTGCAAATCTGTAAACCAGATGCTAAAACTGAGAACCCCTCTATTTGGGCCAAATGTACAAGTCCTTAGAGCTGTGGATGTGCAGCTGTAGGGTGCACCAGAAACCCCTGAAACCATCCACTGACCAACTGGATCACAACCTTTCTCAACATGATGTGGCAGCCCTAGCCAGGTCTAGGAAAGGTGAAGGAAGGGGGAGGGAATGGCTATAGAAATTCATAGCCCAGCTATATTATACAAAAAAAAAATTCTGCTGTTGTAATTACCCATTTCACATGTCCAAAGCAGGGATTTCACTAACTTTAATTGTTCAGTGAAAATCACAAAACTTAAGTATTTTCTCTAGAAACTTGTAGCAGCATAAATTTTCTAACCACCTAAAATTAGAGCCGATTTTTTTCTTATCAAACATCACCTGACCCACCTGCCACTAAAACAGAAATGAGAAGCATTCCTTTTTAAGAGTTCAGTAACTGTCCTTGCAAATATTTAAAAAATGATAAATTGCATTTTTGCTGCAATTTCATTCACAAGTTAAGCAACTTTAAGAAACAGGACTAAGTTAAGTAACCTACCCTAACACTGCCTGCATATTGCCTCTCACATTACAAAAATAGAATATGAAAAATTAAGTGATGAGAATGCTCAGTACTTAAATGAGTCAGGATATAATTCTGATAGTTATGTTTTTTCATTATTAAAAAGCATTTCAAAAATAATAGAAAATTAACCCCAGAAGAGAATTTTTTTTCTTGAAGAACATAAAATTAACTTTGAATAAGTTATGGCCACAAGCTAAATAAAACTACATTGTGGGTTTTGTTTTTTCTTCCTGTTTGGAAATCAGCTATTTGATAAATTAACAGACCATTCTGCTACAGGTAAGATCTTAATGATTGATAACACAATAATACCAACATTTGATTAGGATGTTTCAACAATAATTTGTCATAGTGAAATGAGGTTTCTAGATCCATAGATAAACAATGAAATTTAAATCTAAGATCACAGAAAATCTGGTTTGCCACTTGGCACAAAAAACTCTTTATTTTGGTCTGAAATTGCTAATTTTATTTACAAACAAATAGTGAAAGAGGAAGAGGCCACTGAAAAGTTATGGAGAACGGAGAGGTTTTTAAAAGTAATGATTGTCACCTGTCCCAAATGTACCATTTTATTTTTAGAAAGGTAAAACAGTAAGTCTCTTTGAAATTAAACCTTGGCACAATACAGAACCACAATAATCAAGTTGTTTTATTCTGCAATAAATATTTATTTGCACAGTACATCTACCTAACAGCCCTCTCATGTGCCCTCTGGTGGTTCTGCAATCCGAGTGTGGTCTTCAAACTGGAGAAAAAAATAAATAAACCCTTCCACTCTCCCCCAACCTCCAAATTATTTCAAGCACCTGAAAATTAAACCACTGGCTGCTGTAATCAGTGGTGTTTCCTAAACATCCATTTCTACTCTTGACATAAAATGAGTTCAGTCAGAAAATAATTTTCATACTTCCTCATTAAGATTTGCCATTCTGAAGTTTTTAGTGATAGGCCCTAAGAGGTGTCTGTGTCTGCATTTTATTTTGGATGAAGAGTAATTCTCAACCATCCTCGCTTTCTAGCTAACAGCAAGCAATATTTTCTCAAGCCAGCTGTAAACTTCATTCTCCAAAGCACTATGAAAAATAACAACGCCTCACATATTTGGTAAAAGTATTTCTTATGCATACAAATGTTACAGCAAAACCAATAATGATGTAATTCAGTTTATAATTTCCAGGAGAAACTTCAGACCAGGTAAACTCAGGAGAGTACCTTAACTAAAGCAAAAAAGCTTTTCTTTCCTGCTTTTCTATTAACATATATTATCAGCAAATTTCCTTAGTTTGGGCTCTACTTGGGATCAGTTTGCCCCTCATTTTCCTTAAATTATGGTTAAGCTTTAGATAGAAATGAAATAAACATATTGATTTTCTTTTTCCAAAATGTAGCAAAATATGTAAGGGATAGGAGGAGGTAGGAGTTAGAGGATACAGATCACGGTCATTGAACTATTCTGACAGATGAATTATTCATCAACATTGTTAAATGAATTCTTACCGTTTCGTCTTTCTCCCATTTATCAGTGTTGCTCTTGTCCTGGTTTACTATGTAACCGGGAGGAAGCCAATTGACAGGGGGATCAAAAATCGATACCACCATTCGACTAGGCAGTCCTTTCTTTTTTCCAAGGCGATACAAGTTACAGTTGCTGACCTTCAGGAAAAATACTATGATAAATCTCTGGACATGCATTTATAAAATAAAAGGTTAATATATGAACGACCAAAATGATTTTATGAGGTCAAGTTGGATTTTGTACCATTGTGCATTTCCTTTAGTTCTCTAAAGGGTGTTTGGATTTCTTAACATAGTGTAACCAACTCACAGCATGGCAGAGATTTATTTGTTTAAGTTGAACATATTAGGTGTGACAATTTTAGCTAAAGGAAATCTGTTAGATTAAGCTCTCTTTGCAAAATAAAATTACTATTAATTTTAGAATAACAGTAAATATAACCTGGACAAGTGTCATTAATTACCAGTATTAACAATCAACATTCAAGCTAGATTTGTAATGAAAAATGATTACTATTTTGGGTAGATTGACCTAAACTTTAGCAGTAGAAAATGTTAAAAAAGTTCCGCATAAAAAATCTTAAGTTATAATCCAGATGTTATTTTGATAGACTCGAAAGCTTTTAAATATTTTAAAAGGAAAGGAAAAACACACACACACAAGCATCAAGAATTTCTTTTAGTTTTGAACTACTGACTTCTGACCTTCATTTCTTATTTTAAACAATTTCCATGTTTCCTTTTCAAGTCTTGAAATCTGAACTTGAATATTCAATTGCTTTTTTTTTTTTTTTTTTTCATAGAATCATAGAATGGCCTGGGTTGGAAAAGACCTCCAAGATCATTTAGTTTCAAGCCCCCTTCCATGGGCAGGGTCGCCAACCACTAGACCAGGCTGCCCAGAGCCACATCCAGCCTGGCCTTGAATGCATCCAGGGATGGGGCATCCACGGCCTCCTTGAGCAACCTGTTCCATTGTGTCACCAACCTCCAAGTGAAAAACTTCCTCCTAATATCTAACTTAAATTTCCTGTCTTAGTTTAAAAACATTCTCCCTTGTCCTATCACTATCAACCCATGTAAACAGCCATTGCCCTTCCTGTTTATGCGCTCCCTTCAAGTACTGGAAGGCTGCAATGAGGTCTACCCAGAACCTTCCCTCTTCCAAGCTAAACAAGCCCAGTTCCCTCAACCTTTCTTCACAGGACAGATGCTCCAGCCCTCTGATCATCTTAGTGGCCCTCCTCTGGACCCATTCCAAGAGCTCTGCATCTTTTATTTGAAGCAAGCAAGTTATTTAGCCTTCCTCGTTTTTCAAGACTAAACTGCTCAGTCACTTAATCCCCAGTGATGCATTTTATTAGAAGTAGTCAATCAAATTTCTCAACATTAAGTTATGTTACATGGAAAGAACAATTATGACTCTAGAATTCTAAAACTGTAACAGAAGTAAAGACTTTGCTCACTACTGTTTACATTTACATTAAAATACTTTTATAAATTGTTATTTAACAGTTATGTACAATTTGTTGTTTGTTTCATTTTCAGTATTCCTGTAAGATCATGCAAAAAGCTTTTGTGGAAGGCAACTCATTGTGGGAACAAATACAAGGTCAGTAAAGCTACAGTGTAATGCTCTGTGCTACGAACTCTTGAATCAAGTGCTCCCATTAAGAGTTTCTACTCTAAACAACTCAACTGTTTGGTCCACCAAACATGTTCTCGCTAATCCAGAACTTTCAGTTCAGTTCAGCCCTGTCCTTTCTTAGGGACAGTCATCAGCTGCTTTAGAATTAGAAGCAAACTGTACAAAAACCAATTTCAATTACAGCTATAGTAGCATCAATCTCCTCATCCTGTATTTTTATATATACAAAAAATATATATGTAAATACGTAATTTTTTATGTAATAGATAATATTATATGTGATAGCATTGGATTTTTACTACTTACTTTTTTACTTCTCATGTATGACAGCCGTCCCTCGTGCGCATCAGGGTAAGTGCAAAACAAGTATGTAGTGATGGCATGCTTTAAAAATGAATCACCAAGCATTTCTAGCCGCTCCAAATTAAATCCATCACTAGCATTTGAAAGAGTCAAAGCCTGAAGAATGAGACCAGGATTAGGACCAAGAGTTTTTGAGGAGTACCCACTGGAAGTGTTCTTTTCAGAATCCACTTTGTCTTTTGAAAGATTAAGAGCTGTTGAAGTACTGGTGGTCAATGTCATTTTGGGGCATCCATCTGAGGTAGATCTGTTAGCATTTCCATCAAGGTATTTATTACTCAGTAGAGTACATTCATTGCTGGGCTTGGGCTGGTTCTCACTGCTGTATAAATTCTGAATGGGATATGAGGTAGTTGGTTGTACAGGTATTTCCTGCCTGCAGTAATTCAGCTGATTTCCTTGGCAAAAGTCTCTGTTAACTAAATCACAATTGCCATTGGCAAGATTTTTATTATAAGAAACACCATTAATTGCTGCAAGTTCTGCTGAGACATCAATTTGGAGTTTACTGGGTGACTCATCAAGCAGTGTTCTGTAACTCACAGACATTTGGTCATGTTTTTCTGCAGAAGAGGTTCTATTAGCACCTTGATGTGCAGCATTTTCAGGGACTACAATTGTGCTGTGCTTACAGTAATTTTCATTCTCTACCAAAGAGGAGCTAGGTATGGAGATGAAAGATTTGCTGTCAATAGATTTTTTCCATCCGAAGTCCAGGTTAGGATATCTGTGAAGAGAACATGCTGGCTTTGTTAAGAAGAAAAAATGCCGATAGATAACTATGCACATACTTGTTAAAAAAGTAATGTTTTTCTGAAGAAAGTGAATTTAGATGCTGTAGTCACTATTTCCAATCAAGTCTTTAATGATCAGTTTCACAAAGAAGTGACGTGAGTTAAACAGACTATCGATCTCAAATTCTCACAACAGTAAGTTTTCCCCCTTGTTTTCAATGAAGTGAGATTTTAAACATATTGAAAAAATATGTACCTGAAATCTGCAGGAAGTGATTTAACCCCTACGCCAGCATCAGTGGCTGTTTGAGCTCTTAGTTCCTCTGCTGTCAAAAGGCAGTGCAGGCGATAAAGTATGCTGGGGAGGCAAACTGCTTTTCTCCACAACGATGCTGGAATAGGATGTATAGCACATAGCTCAGGAACCAGTATCTGGGACAGGAAGAATATGATTTTATTTCTAAGGGTAGTCTCCAGGCTACTGTTAATGCAGAGGCAACTTGAATTAATACTTGTATTTTACCTGCTTATTCTGCAGACTTTCCCATTTTGCCTTCCTCTTCTCAGCACTGCTTAGTGGAAGTGCTTTCCCCTTCTGATTCAAATGGCGAGGAGTCAAAAGATTAAGTCTAAAATACATGTGAAAATAGTTTAATATATGTACATAATTAATGAATAAAACTTATTAGCTTCAACTTTCTGAAGTGATGACTTGTTCTTAGAATTCACCTGTAATGCATTATGAAATGAAGGAAAGCTACCTCTAGAAAAAAACAAAAAGAATGAAAGCAACAGACTCAAGTTACATTTGTATAACATATGCAAAGTATCACTCGAGAAAAAAAAAACAGTATTTTGGAAAGCACAAACCTTCAATTTTATCACACAGAGGGAAAAAATGGCATTTTGTTGTCTTATTTCAAATAGCAAACAGAAATATGATTGTTCTTTACCTTGAAGATGTGTGGTCCACATCCAGCAGCGGCTGGTTGAGATTGGTCAGGTCAAGATTATATTTTGTTTTATAATATTCAGCAAAAGTTTCATATTCAGGGGAAGGGAATTTACTGAGTGGAGTAAGATCAGTGTATACATCAGCTACATAGAATCGATGAGGCTGATCAAAATTTCGATACCTAAAAAAAAAGTTTAGCATGTTTTATCCTTAGAGTAAAGCTTGTGGTGATTTCTTGATGCTTGAATGTGATTGAGTGATAAACCATTAAATAACTCGCTCTGGGGCTTTTATTTTCAAACACTAGTTAAGTAAATGAGGGCTTTACAACGCCAAAATCAAATATATTGATAACAGTCTCAAAAGTAATTCTGCAAATGGTGATTTCTTAATTCCAGACACCAATCAAACTTGGTAACTTAGCTTTTTTGAATCTGGTTTCCTTTTAGTGCTAGAGTCAGTAGAATTCAGAGAATCTGAGTTCTCATACAAAAAAGTGTACTCTATCCACACTGGCAAATAAGACTAAAATACAAAAATTCAAATACCTAATATAGTAAATTCACCATAGCTTTCCAAGGGCAACTAACTCTTTTAATAGAGGTACAACATTAGAAAACAGAAGCCAGGATTGTGAAATACCTTTTAGTGATGCTCACTGGATAGTATGTGAAAATCTGAAATTTTTCACTGAAGAATACGTTGTGTAATTAAGCTTTCACAAAATCCTTTTTTCTTATCTTATTCACGGCCATGCTTATTTTGCAGAATGTCCAAATAACACAAATACTTGATACTCACCGTGGAATGATAACTGCATCCTGGTAGTCTTCTAACTTGAAAATAAAAGGCATTTCTTTTGTATACTGTGTACTGGGAATGCCTGTACGCGCTTCAGACTTTTCAATGTCTTCCATAAACTTAAAGTCAATGTCCAAAGTGCTGGAGTCATCAACTTCGAAAAGGAAAATGTATAACACAGTTATTCACAGGAGAGTTTTTCAGGAAGAGCTTTTCTGACAAGTTGTAAATTACAACATTTTTTTTCTTATTCAGTGTGCTTTCTTATTCTGTATTTCTATTTTACTTGTGATACACACATATATATATACACACATACAAAAATATATGTGTGTGATTTCATACCCTTATTGAGTCAACTGAAATTTTCTGTAAATCAACTCACATCACTAAACTAAAACTAATTTAGAATTGTGAATAAGAAATAAAAACAAAACTGATATAAGATTTCATACTACCACATATGGCATTATTTCAGCAGTTAATTTCTGAAATTTAAAATAAATACTAAAAAATGTTTTGCAAAAAGAATTAAAAGTGAATATTAAAAAAGCACCTCTATTCTTACCAATGTTAAGAGGTAGAACACAATAGGCTGAATCAGCTTCTGTGGGTTTGAACTCTAGTGCAGGTTTCTCAAGACGAAGAATATGTGAGAAAATGTACTGGTGGAGTCGTGTTATCAGCTCAAGCATTTGCAAAGACAAAGTAAAACCAGATTTCTTAAGCTCAATAGATATTGTAACCTCTCCAGAGCGAGTATACACAGGAAAGTGAGGAATCTAAATGTGGAAAAAAAAAACAAAATCAAAAGGGAAAGATTCATAACAGGATTCCTCTACAGAGTACTAGTTGCATAGTTCAGACATTTGTATGCAAAGATGGCTGCTAACACTTTGCTACCACAATGATAATGACAGAAAGTCTGTCAGCTGTTTGAAACAACACTCATGGACAGGCTTGAGAGGTGGGCCCATGCCAACCACATTAAGTTCAAGAAGGCCAAGTGCAAGGTCCTGCACCTGGACCAAGGCAATTCCAAGCACAAATACAGGCTGGGCAGGAACAGCTTGAGAGAAGCCCTGAGGAGAAGGATTTAGGGGTGCTGGTTGATGACAGACTCAGTGTAAACTGGCAATGTGCACACGCAGCCCAAAAGGCCAACTGTATCCAGGGTCCAGAGGAGGGCCAAGAAGATTATCAGAAAGCAGGAGCACCTCCTCTGCAAGGACAGGCTGAGAGAGTTGGGGCTCTTCAGCCAGGAGAAGACTCCGGGACAACCTTATAGTGGCCTTCCAGTACCTGAAGGGGGCCTAGAGGAAATGTGGGGAGGACCTTCTTCTAAGGGCATGTAGTGACAGGACAAGCAGAAATCGCTTTCAACTGGAAGAGGGTAAATTTAGACTAGATATAAGAAATAAATTCTTTACTGTGAGGGTAGTGAGACACTGGAACAGGTTGCCCAGAGAGGTTGTGGTTGTCCCCTTGCTGGAGGCATTTAAGGCCAGGCTGGATGGGGCTTTGAGCAACCTGGTCTAGTGGGAGGTGACCCTGCCTAGAGTAGGGGATTGGAATTAGGTGAACTTAAAGGTCCCTTCCAACTCAAACCATTTGATGATTCTATGTAACTTCTGAAAGGCCAAGTGATATAAAATGTTTTCATTATCTTCCTTCATTTCAATTTTGATTAAAACAATTTAAAAAGTAACTTGCCATATAAAGCATTATCATGTTTCTTGGAGTTCAGGTGAAAACATGAGATCAGAAAGCAATTTTGGTTTAGACTTGTAGGATTGCACAGACAGTCTCTCCACATGAAAGATTTTTAGCGGTACGCTCTTTTAAGACCTGCTTTCAAAACTTTGCTCCCAGGTTTTCCAAACCACAACCAATAGTCTTTTCTACTGCCTTCTGATGACTGGAACTGCTAATGGAGTGTGCTGTTTTAAGCAGTGGTAGTTGTGTTATCTTCAGTAATAATTTCTACTATACTTCCTCTAAAAATTCTCATATTTAATAATAGGAATCCCATCCATGCACTTCGATTAAAAGTGCTATAGATGGATCTACAATCTGGTTTCACTGTGACTTGTCTGCTAAGAGTTTGGTATTCTTGTCAGAAAATATATTTTTAAGCCAGGATGGAATTTGAGAGTACTCACTTTAGGTAAGAGCGCAGTAACTAAATCATCTCGTTTGCACTCTCACCACACAGAACTCCTCTCAGATGTAACTACAATTTACAGTTTTGCATCAGTTTCTTTTAGCACAGCATACTTCTGCTGCTGCAGCAGTGCTCAGAGGAATACTGAGAGGACTTGTTACTATAGCTTTCCTAAAGATGAGGTAATACTTCAGGCCATCTCTGTAGCTGGAACTCCATTTCTATCATACCTCTGACAAAAAAAAAAAAAAAAAAAAAAAAGGAACATTTGGAATTTGCCACTGCAAAATAATAAAAAATGAAAATTTTCAATTTCTAAGATTGGTTACAACAGAACAGCCCATTCCATCATCAATGACAGCAAATAAAGTGATGACTGGATTAGATAAACTGCCACTTATTTTCCAAAGGCGGCTTGATATAAACGCACTTATAAAACAGAACAGACCAGTTGGAAGGGACACACCAAGTCCAACCATCTCTGAGGTCTAACCAGAAGTTAAAACATATTAAAGCCGTTATTCAAACATCTCTTGCCTTTTATGGTAAGTTCCAACTCTTCAGCCTGGAAAATGAGATTGTGAGGCATATTAGATGAAAGAAAGTAGCTAAATTCATTACCTGAGGTATAGGTTTGGCTGTCAATATGCCAAAACATCTCGTCGTATCCTCAGGAGGATATAGCTTTCGTCTCCTAAAGTTGAGCTCATCAGGCAATGGAGTAGTTAACACCATTCCTATTACATACAGGTAACAGGGCTGATCAGGTTTGGGATAACTATCCCTCAAACATTCTGGAATCTAAAAATCATAAAACAGAAAAACATTAGCATGATTAAATTAGCAAAACTAACCTAAACACTATTCTTTGAACAAGCCTCCCTATGCTTATTTGGTAAGCTACTGCTAAAAATGAGGAATAAGAGAATTAATTTAGACTCAGGTAAGCTCTTTCTTATGCAAAAAGATTTGATCAGCAACCTGGCCTGGAACTTAGGAACTCATGTCATCAAAGGAGAACAATGCTCCCAGATCTTCTTGTTTGCTAAGGGAACTTAGCACTACACTACACCCCTAACCTTCCACTGCATCCACTGTGTTAAAAACATAAGTCTAACTGTACAATACAGACATAACTTCACTATTAACACAACTAAACTTTTGGTGCAAATTTCTAAATTTGGTCAGTATATCTGGAGCACTCTATATCCAACATCTTTCAATCTGAACACTAGAAGGAAAATAAATAAATAAATAAGGAAGGAGGGAAGGAGACAGAAGCAACATAAAAACCCTCTTACAGTCTAGTAATTCAGCTTTCCTATAAGCTTGGCTGAATTTACATCTTTATTAACACAGATTCTTTTCTCTAGATAAACTGTTTTAAAACATCATTTTCTTTAAATACAATTGGAATACAAAAACAAATTTTTATATACAGCCTGTGCTGCCCAGTATTACATGGTAAAAGTCTTCTATTAACAATTCTAGCTTGTAAATTTAAATGCTCTCAACAGCCAAGAGCATTTTTAAATATGCTGCTCATATTTATCATAGATCATCCCTTACGTTTGGTAGGAGTTCATTACCTTATGGATCTCAGAAAGTTATCCTTCTGCTTATCTAAAAATAAACTTCAATACATGTAGTCATGGATTTTAAAGTTAGACTGTAGCAAAACTAAGGCCCTGGCTTAGTGGAAAATTACTCATAAGTTTAATAACTGTATTAAGCCCAAGAGGATCTTGTAGACCTTAAACATTTGCCAAAACTTTTTTTCCAGATGTGAAAAGTTGGGACTGAAGTGAGGGAAAATATTCTCAGATTCTGTATTAAAAAAAAAAAAAAAAGCTGAGAAAGAATGATGCATTACTTGACAAATCAACCCGTCTGAATGAGAAAGAATATAGTTATGCATTTTACAAGTAGCCTTAATTCAGAAAAATCACTAGAGGTAAGGGGACCGAAAAAGGCCCTCGTGGTGACAAGAAACACCAAGAAACACCTTGCAAAGTTTCAAGCCAATAAGTGTTGCAGGAAAAAAAAGGTTTCCTAATCTTGTAATTCGCTCTATAATTTTCTTTATGATGACACAGTCTCCTTTCCCAGCCTTTCATAATAACCAATTATTTAAACTACTATTAAAATTGGAGTATGTGGAGGAATCCAAGAATGGAGTTCTTGATTGGAACAGCACATCACCATAAACTACTACTCTAAGAATACATGCTGATGTTCTCAGATGTGATCAAGGGCTATGGGCTTCTTCATGAAATGCAAAGATTGTCAGAAGCTATTACCAGAAGCTACAGTTTGTTACCAATCCTATTCAAAAGACCATAAGGCAAAAATCAACAACCACAGGGGAAGAAGGAAGGTTCCTGAGTGATTGTAAGGTATTCTGACAAAGCTTCTTTCCTCCATTTTCCTCACAAATACCATAATAATAAGTTCAACCATACAATCTTAAATGGCTGAAACCTGTTGTAACAAGTTTACGGATAAGCTACTTAATGACACAGAACTATCAACTATCTCATATAAACCTTTTAGTATTTTAGGAGTAATATTTAAAAGTAAAAATATTAGAAGTATATTTGATACTCTAAGGGTTAAACAAAAACATGAAAATCTTTGTTGGAGCAATACAGTTACTGAACTAAACCAAACATCTAAAGAAAACATTAAAAATAGGTAAAGGAGCAATTTGTGCACTTAGTTAGTGGCTTGCATATAGTTTTGACCTCCTGAACATCTCCATCAATCTTCAATCATTTCTCTAGAAAATCAGTAATTCTTCTTTTGCTCTAGTACATTTACCAGAGAACTTAAGTATTTACAGATTATCAATGCCAGATAATTCTTCCTTCCAGTTATGACAGTTTGTATGAGAACTGTTAGGCCATGGCCTGAACCAGCGATTGAGCACCTGGTGAAGGAGTGTACCCAGCCCTGGGAGCACAGGTGGAAGCAATTCACCTGTGTGACCAGGAGGAGTGGACCCAGGATCTCATCTAATCTCATTTAAGGGCTGGCAGATGCAAGGGAAGAATTTCTACTTGGAGTTCGCATTCTCTGGGGTGTTTGGCAAGCCCTGATCCTCCCAAAGGGATAACTGACTCCTTCGTTATGACCAGACAGTGACCACTGTTTTTCTTGGGTTCAAAGCAACTATATCTGCTGCTGCCTATCCTTACACCATACTAGGAAAAATAGTTACCAAGTTTTGAAGAAACTGTATGTTCTTTGAACTACAGGCACATTTCCATAACATATGCTCCCATAAGCTCACTAAGGTAATAATGCAAGCTTCCATATAGTCAAAACTATAAAATACACCAAGTACAAACTGAATTGTTTCAAAAGATTCTTATCAGATAAGAATAAACATTAGCACTGAGCAATACTAACAGCTTTAGGGTAGCACTGTCGTCTTTTTGTAGAGCCTGGTCTTCCTGGCACACTGGTTTCTTCTTCATCATGTAAATCAAGCTCTTCCTCATATTTAACCGTTTCTTTTCCAACTGGCATCAAATGGTCATCCAGTTCACCTAGGTATTGTGAAAGATTACAAATAAATAGCATTAAAAACAATCATACTCTCGCCTTGTCAAGTTCCATCCACACATGCTCAGGAAAACACCTCAACTAAGTTTTTAAAATTCACTTACTATTGCAAGTAGTGTAATTTTGGGAAAAGAATGATAAAAGTTATTTTTTCTAAGTATTTATTTTGAAATAAAGTATTACAACAAATGTCTTAATATAAAGTTAACAGAAAGTGAAAAATTGAATACTGTTATGAAAATATCCAAGAAAATTCAAGCATCTTTGGCCACAAAAAGCAAGCAGTAACTGAAATACTTGTCTAAAAAACAGTCATGTGAAGTTATAGCAACAAAGAAGGGACAGTTATATCCATGTTTCATTCAAATTAGGAAATGATACTGTTGACTGTGCACTCAACACAGAGTTGGGCCACAGAAATATCATTCTGGGATAAATTCACTAGTATGGATTCAGTCATCAAAAAATGTAACTCATCATAGTTTTTATTTAAAAGAAATGTAAATATTTCCATATTACATCAGAGCACCGATGACATTCTCTAAAATATTTTAGAATTAAGAATACGCTCCATTATACTTACTAGAGACAAGACAGTTGAAATAATCCTGCAACTGGATTCTGTACCATGACTTAAGATGCAGTAAAAGTACAGTTTGGGGCTCTGGATTTGTAATATTTTGTTTAAACTCAATTATAAAAACCAAGAATTTATTTTTTGGCTGCAGTATCTAAATCCTGATCTACAACCAATACCTTCTAGACAATGAAGTTTTTTTCCCTAATACACTGAATATATTCAGTATTGAAATCTCTTTGGCTTTCATTAAAGTTGCATTTGCTGCTTAAGACAAAATTAAGTTAAATAACTGGAAAATGACTTTAGGTTACATGGTGTAAGCTAAACTATAAAGTACACGATGGTATCAAAGACAAGCTGAAAGGAAGTAAGAATAGACAGCTTCAGCAGAAATTCATGTATATACATAATGTCTAGATCATCTTCAATATTTAATTGTAAAAAATCTGTTTACCAAAGAGATACTGCTTTTCAAATTCTTACCGATTTTGTGCAGTTTTTCACAGCAAATAAGAGCTACAACTCTCTCAGCCAATCTTGCACAACTCATTGGAGGACCCTATAAACATTTAAATATTTCTTGAAGTCTTTAGTTGATTAGCACATGTATTACAAACAGTTTAACAAAAACTTTAGGCAAACAAAACTTAATAACATATTACACTGATGACAGCTTTGTGTAGATATGCTAGTTTACATAGTTTTTCTACAGAAATCAAAATTACAACCTTTTGAATTCAGAATACTACTGGTGAAAAACAATTAAGCATGTTTACCTACAGCTGATACATAAGCATGCAAAAAACCAAAACAAACAAAAAAAAAGCAAAAAACCAATGGATATCTAAATATTTTTGCCCACTGAGAAGACAGTACTTGTTGCAAAACAGATAACAGAAATAGATTTAAATGCAGTTACGGAGCACAGTGCAGGAAAAGAAAGTCATGTGTCTTTCATTAACATCGAAAAATATCAATTTAAAAAACGGAGCATGCACACATCTATACCAACAAATTCACTTATTTCTATGCTCTTCTGTCCCTAAATACCTACAACAATTGATGCTCGAAGAGGTGAGTTGATTGGCAGGTAGAGAGTAGAGTAGAATGTATGATCAGGTAGTTCTCGGGTTTTACACTTGGGAGCTAGGTGTGTAAATGGATCACTTGGTAATCTAGCGCAGTACCTAAATTGAAAAGAGATTTTTCAAATAATCCAAACTTGCAAAGTGAAACTTAAAGACATTTTCTATGAACTCTTACCTTACTGGCACAAACACTACAGAAGACCATTTTACACTACGCTTAACACTGAAAGAGTACATTGTTGACTTGTGTTCAACTATCTGCCAATTAGGAGACCTCCAAGTCCTATTCCACAAAGCTGGTCTCTAAGGTAGTTCCAAGGTTGCAATAATGACTACTGTAAAAGTGAGTATTTGTCATGATTTTATGATTTTTGTTATCAGTATTCCACATCATTACACCATGTAAAGCACTGGGAGTTAAAGAGTTAATGCTTCAGTTCCATGGACTGCTTATTTTCCAGGTACCCATTTCTCAGAAGAGTAGAACTACGTACCCCAGAGGACTTTGCGTTTCCATTTTCTGCTCAGAGGGAAGGCTAAAACTGCTTGCAAGTCACAAGACTGCCCCTTTTTTTGCTGCTTGTCTTGGCAGTGTATGCTCCCTAGCCATCTCTCCTTCAGCTTTAGAGTAAGGACTTCCGTTTTGGACACTCACTCATTTTATTTGCTTTATTAGCCTCAATTCCTATTATATTGTGTTATCTTGCATTCTGATATGATATTTAGTAAATTAGCTTTCCTCTGCAGATTGTTGCCGCTGTTTTGTTTTTAGGCCCATCACCCATCTCTCTACCCTTCCCCTTTTTCCCACTTTCTCTGGGTGTGGGTTTGCAGGTCCCCCTTCCCCATTAGTCACAGAACCAGGCTGAACCAGCTCATAATTCTTTTACACCTCCCCCTACCCCCCCACTCTTTTTCAGGCTGTCCCCCTGTCATGGACACAGATAGATCTAGAGATAATTCAATGACACTACAACAGTATTCCATCCTATGTACCAGAGTTTCATTTAACCTTTTTCTCAATCTCCAGATCCCCTCTCCACTATAATCACATCCCCTACTTCACGAATACACGCCAAGATCAAACATATCAAGGAACTTTTTATGCAACCGTTGACAGTGACATGCAGTGGACCTTCTCATGGCTCAAGAGCAATACCATGCACAACCACATGCCAGCCACACTTTGAGTAATCAACCATTACACTCCGTCTCAATCTGACTGCTTTGCTGGATTTCATTTGCCAGGCAACCCACCTAAATGATCTGTATTACGTAAATTTGTCTGCTGATATCCTATGTCACTTACATGAAAAACTTTAGTTAACAGAAGGATTTTACATGACCCACTTTTCCCTTGTTCACGGAGTCAAGCATACCATCACACATGAAACAACAGGTTCAGACATACAAAAACTGCTCTTGAAGAAACTGTTGGCTGTTGCCAATCACCACTTCTTTACACTTATGGAAACATACTCTAAAAGGATTCATACTAAATAGTTGAGCAGTCATGTACTTCTCTGGCTCCTCCTTTTTGCCTTTTTGGAAGAGGGTCACAATATTCACCTTATCCTGCCTCTAAAGGCCTTTTCTAACTGCCGTGACTTTACAAATATACTATTGGCTAGTTCTCTTGGAAACGTACTCTCCAGTTTAGCAGAGCGGTACTCTGTTCAGCTTAAAGCATTGTTTTTTGTTTTTTTTTTCCCCCCAACAGAACAACACTTTGACTTTGTAAGAGTGAATTTCACAATTGAAACATTTTACTACAGTTTTAATAAGCCACTTATTTGTTTTTAAAGTTAGCTTATTAAGAGAAAAAACAATCTTGCTACCTGCTTTAAAACTAAATGTTTTCAGGGCAGCTTTTATCTACACGATGATTTTAATTAAGCAGGAATCTATTATTATGTTTATTATCAGAGCTAGAATATCTGTAGAATAAAGAGAAAAAAAAGCAAACTGTACCTTCAAACTTCCATGACAATTTTCTTTGGAAGACCCTGTCAAGATTTCCAAGATGAAACGTGCACAATGCCCAAGCCTATATTCTTATGTTGCAAGAGAGAGTAATAAACTTTCCATGCATAGAAAAGTAGCAAAAGTGAACATGCCTCATACCTATTTATGTGTCCAATTGCAGTGTTGATAGTAACTCTTGGACTGTTCTCATCTGTTCTCAGCACATAGGGTGGAAACACATCATCATCATCAACAATGGGTTCAGTTTCAGTTTCGCTGGTATCAACAGATTTTGAGCATTTATTTCTCAGGATCTTAACATTTCAAGAACAGAATACGTTACAAGATTTTTCCTTTAAAACACATTACAATAAATTTAACAAAAGTAGGCATAGTCCTTTGACCACATACCTTCTCAATTGCTTTATATGTCTTAAGATCTTCCTCAAAACTTTTAATTTTGTCTGTATCTGCTAACATTATATAATTGGAAATTGGTGCTCTAGCTCTTCCTTTTGACTGCACATAGGAACGGTATTCTGTGGGCAAATCAAAACGCACCACCAAATTGCATTTTGGTATGTCAACACCCTCTTCTACAATACTGGTAGCAATAAGAAGATTGGTCTCGTGTGCTCGAAATTTTCTAAGAACCTGTAAAAGTAAGGAAGACAAATTTGAGAGATTGATCTGTCAACATTTGCATCAATTAATCAACAAGCCATTAGAGCTAAGAGGAATTGATCAGAGATTCCAAAAACTTGTTTAAATAGCAGACATAAAGATACTAGTGTTTACAAAACACAGCAAGGCTACTCTGTCCAAGTAGCTAGATTTTTAGGAATTATATCTGATATGTGGAATTAAGCAAGTCTAAGGATCTACTGTCAGGCAACAGAGAAGCATCACACCTATTTACTTAAATTTTTAAAATACGGTATAATAAAATACTACATTCAGGAGAGTGGTTTTTCTTCCTATCACAAATTTCTGAGGCTGAAACATACTCTTTTGGGACGGAAATAAAAGACCAACACATTCTAGAGTTGGTACTTCTATTTTTAATGTTTACTAAACAATAAGGATTTTTTTTTTTTTTTACTGGAGAAAGACACTTTACATTTAATATACCTTTAAGTACATTCGCTATTAAACTGATCTACTACATTTCAGTAGTAGAGCTTTATTACTATCAGGAGCTTTACTACATTAAAATTTTGTTGCTGCATTACTGTGCATTTCTTGAAGTCTGACTTTAAAATTACTCTCTCCTCACCATGTAAAAGGCCAAAATGACAGAAGCATACAATGATTTCAAAAAGGATAGAAGATAACAATATCATCACAAAAGCTAGAAAGTTGACAATCCAGCCTAGGCAGGAAAAAAAAAATGCATGTGACCTCCAAAAAGTTTACATGCTCAAACCATGGAGTTTTACATTTATATAGTTTAGAGATTTAACAAATGCTCTTTTAGCAAAAATAAACAAAAGCTTAATAACTGTTTAAAATGCTAGGAACTTTAATTTGCTGTGTAGTATTACTATACTACTATTAATGCAATGGAAAACAAATTAAATGGTTAATGATCTGACAAGAAATGAGCATGACTTTAAAGTTTTTACATAAAGTTTTGTTTGTGCAATGTGACATACAATTTATCTAAGCATCTGTTATTTTTTATGAAGAACATCTGTACCTCAAATTAGCATGCATGTTTGTAAAACCACAGGTATTCCCCAAATTTCTAACGACTGTTCTCAGATTCTGCCTGTAAGAAGAGTACTGAAGTTACTTCTAGTTTCAATTATTTTTCTTGAAGTTACCTCTTCCTGCTTTCTGAATTCTACTTCCATCTGCTTGTTACGAGGCTGATTCTTGCCAATGCCATGTCCAGTTATGAAATTGCTACTGATGTAAGCCAGTTCTGGATCCTGTTTGCCAGCTTCTTTTATCAACCTAAAAATATCACGTGCTTTTTAGAAGTCACACAAGCCAGACAATGGAAGACAATCTTTTGTTAGCAATACCTACATTTAAAAATGAATAAAAATGGAAGTGCAAAAATTAAACATCTTGCTAAAATATAAGCTAGCCTTAATTTCCCCTTAAAACTCTAGGTTCTACTGAAAGCCTTTGCAAGGAAAATAAAGGACAGATTATACGCAGCACACAAATGCATGTATCATATACATTCTAGAGCTATCATGGTAAAATACATGGTTAAAAACCAGATTTTTTTTTAAAACCAAGCTACTATTCTAAAGCTTCCTGTTAACAAACTCTCCATTCATGATATTTTAGTTCATTTTCTGTAAGGGACAGACTCTAGCAGAAATACCTTTTACTGCTCCCTCAAAAAAGTATGTTTCCTGAATACAAAGGGTTCATTCAATTTTTTTTCTCCTACATCTTTCTTTAGCGTATATAGAAAGAAGTAAAAAAGGCTGCCCTTGGCAATGCTTTGGTTTCAAAAAAAATTGCTTGTATAAATAAAGTAGTGAATCCAGAACAAGGTATTTGTGGATTTAAAAGTATTGTCAACTTGCTCAAAGTAATTGTTTATGCTGTAGCATCCTTAGTTGACCTGTTTTCAGCATGGAAAGAACATGGGATTTCTCAGTCATAAAGGTTTATGACAGCAGAATCAATAAAACCAAGGGTTCTTACACAAAATTTTATTTCTTGCATGTCTCAGAATAGCCAGCCCAGCACCTGGCTGGCTCTGGCAGTATATCCCTTTATTTTCATCAAGAGGTTTTCCTCCTGTCCAAGGAAAGCCTGCCTCCATATACCTCCAACAGTAATTCCAACCCCTCCCAGTTACACCTTGAGAAGTTCTGCCTCATGGAAGAGGATGGGTGCTGTACTAGCTACCTACCAGTACATAGCCAGCTAGCTGCTGCCAAACAAATGGAAAATGGCTAAGTTCTCCTTCCTCTCTCTCCCACTGGAGTGCTTACTACCCAACTCACTGGTTTGAATAGTTTATAGGAACCCAGAACACTTCCTTCCTTTGTATTGTGTTGAAACTGTAACTGACGGGGAGAATAAATAAGATAACAGAAAACTGACAAATAGCTTGGTACCGTTACAGAAACAAACTAGAAGGATCCTCTTGTACTAAAATGTGCTCTTATTAGCTTGAGGCTGAACAGATTCACTTTTTGTATGCAGTCTAGGCTCTTGAGACAAGCATTCTAAGAAAGTAGGAGTTACAATTTTAACAATACTTTCTTTTTATTTTTGTGTAGCATTTTTACCAAGCTGTATAGCTTCAAGAGCAACTACTACTGAACATTAGAAATGTTCTTTTTGTGTCCCACTCATTACAGAAATTGAGAAAAATTAAAAGCAACTGAATAAACATGCCACTGTGTAGATATTTTGAAAGTTCTCGAGAAACGTTTAAGACTTTAACCTCATGGTTTAATAGAAAATGTAAGTAGTGGTAGCTAACAGGCACTGTTTTCCTGTGATATAAAAGAAATTCTGCTTTCAGATCCTTCTCTAGGAGAGCTGTGAGGCACTGCAATGAAAATGGATGGATACTGAGCTTTAGAAAGTGATTTCTAGTTTCTCTAAGCTCCGTTTCAGAACAGGACTCAAATGTTCAGACAAAACAAAAGAGTAAATAGGCCACTTCATCAGTTGTGTTGTACTAATAAAAATGTTGGTTTCTGAGGGGAGATTTGTTGGTTTTGTTTCTGTTTGTTTGTCTGTAGTACTTACAACATGAGTAGTGGCCATTGCTGAAGTTCTCCAAAGAAAGATCAGCTTTCACTGCTGCTTCAGTGAAAAAAAGTCTACCTACTTCTACACAGCCCAATGCTTTCCACAAGGGTTGCCCTTTCTTATGTCATCATGAACTACAGACTATAATACTATTTTATGAGGTTTGTTTTACCATAATGTACATTTTTGTTTAAATTGATGCATATTGGATCACTGGAAGCTTGAGAGGTTTCGATACACAAATTCAAACTCTCATGACTTCCCCATTCAGGAAACAGTACCTCTTCCTGTACATATTGCATCAATACAGTTATAGTCAGCAGAGGCCCTTGAACTTAAGCATCTCCAAAGAAGGCCTACAGGTTTCTGTCAACCAGCTCAAGTCTGCTTATCTTCCAAGAATTCTCAGACTGAGTGAACATTAACTAAAGGAGCATTTTGAAATTATGCAAGCTAATTTTCAGTGGAGAATATGAAGTAGTATAGTTTTATTTTTTGCTGCCCCTAACTTGAACCAAAGGCACCTGGGGCTTAAAGACAGAAGAAAGTGGCTACTTTATCTAGATACCATATTCTCTGTTGGTTTCAAGAGCACTCAATATATACTGATTGCGCATAAGTCTGTCTACAAGAACATTTGATGAAAAAAGCTAGAAATTAAAGGATTCGTAGAGTTTAATAGATAACTAAAATTTAACAATTCTGTTCACTTCTTGTCTAGTGGTGAAACACTCATCCCAACTTTGCAAAAAATTTGTCATAATCTTTTGAAGTTATTTCTTCTATTTACAGGGAACATTAATTCCACTGAAGTACATGATTTGCATTATATTGCATATTTATACAAATATATTTAAGAATGTAGAAAGGTTAACAATAGTGTGCACAAAAAACACATAGGCAAGTCTGTACATCAAAGACTATATTGTGCAACTCAAACTACTCAGTCAGGTAAAAGATAATAACAGAAGCATCAGATTCAGAGTCATCCAGAACTCAATAAGCAGACTGCAAAGTGCACTGTTAGCACGCTATCAAAAAAGAAAAACCCCTGCATCTTCCCTTCCCCCCAAGATATAAATCAGATGTCACTCAGTTTGTGTCAAATGGTGTTTCAGAATTAAGAATGTTAAGCATATCTATCATTGATCACATTCAGGAATAAGACCTGATAAGAAATGAGATTACTCCAAGGCATATCTTGGCAAAAATTCCAAGATTCCTATTTTTCTTGGTGAATACTGTAAGAAAGTGCTTAGTGTAGTACTGGTAAACCTTCAGAGGAACTTTGGCAAGTGTAAATTTGCTTTTCTGCAGGCCTGTATCATGTAATAAAATGATTTAGTAAGCTAACTGTAAAAAAAGTTAGAGAAATTTCCAGCATCCATTCCAAATATATAAAGACCAATTAATACAAATAAGTTTACTCTTATTTTACAGTTAAGGTACAATAAATATTTCATCTTCTACACAAATCAAATTGCAAACTCAGGTCCAGAATGAACCCTTGAGTACAATTTTCAAATACATTTACTCTCCCCATTCACACACAACCTTTTTTTTTTTTTTTGGCTATTCCTTCTCGACACAGATCTGGTATAACTCCCTAATGCAACTTTAAATAGAGTTCTGAAAATAAAAGACAATCTCTTCCATATTCACAATATAAACATCCACGTGCTGGCAGCTGAATATGCCTTTTTTTGTTTTTAAAGAAGATTTACCTATTTAGAACAACTGCTGTGTATCTTCTTTCCACAAAAATAATTCCACATAAAATATTCGTAAAAGGAGATGGGAAATTAGTCTCTGGCTTCTCTTTCTCCTCAATCTCTTCATCTTCATCATCATCTTCAGAATCACTCCATGATACATAATTATCCTGATTTCTATTGTTATACCATTCAACACTTTCGAACTGCTGCCGTTCATATGGTTTGTATTTGCGCAAGATTTCAAGCAGCTTTATTACTTTTGGAGTTACAAATTTCAGGTCAAGTGAGGCAGGTGAGAAATGCTCTTCACAGAGTGCATGTATTTTCCTAAGGAAAGTGTCTGTAAACAATAAAAATTTCCTGTGCAGCTCCTCTTGCTCATGTTTGATATACTTCTGTAGCTCTCTCACCATCATCCCAGCTACCTTATCTGCACACCAGGGTCCCAGAACAACCAACACAGCTCGACAGTCTGACAATATCTACAACAGATGAATTCATGTATCAGTTCAAAAGAATACATTCATAAATTATTCACATAAGACAGATCTGTTTCCTCATATCATAGTGCCTATGAATATTGTGATACATTCTATTACTAATATAAGTAAAAAGTTGGCTTTTGTCATTTAGACAACTTTAGGAACTCTGGTATTTAATGGTGCCATTTCCCCCCCCTCCTAAATCCCAAAAACTCAACTTTGAGCTTTGTACATTTCTAAGCCTCAAAAAAAGTTTAAGTAGTATTCTGCAATTTGACGAAATTGCTATTTGAAATTACCTTCAGACAAGTATGCTAAGAAGGAGAATACTTCTTGAGGCAGCTCAAGAAGCAAAAGTTTTATCTGTTATATTTAACATAAAACTAATAACAAGATAAATGCTTTAAAAAGTACTTTTTACTTCATTCATTAGTGATGATTGCCAATCTTTCAAAAATACCTAAACATGAAATTGCACAGTTGTGTTAGGTTAAAAGGAAAAGGAAAAAAGGGTATGTGTGGGCAGAACAGAAAAAAAAGACAGGAAACTATTTACTATTAGGAGAGAACAACATAGACACTTGAGTACAATCAGCATTATAGCTAATGACAATCTTTTTCTTCCCACAGAATCAAACGGTCCAACAATAAACAACTAATGAAATCCACATATGACATACAAACAGTACTACTCGTGAACTATATGTATTAGTTACAACGGAAGTATCTCAAAACAAACAGGATATCAGTTTTCAGTTGCTGCTCTAATTTTTCTTCCTTCTTTCACTCTTGTGAGAAAATACAGAACAAGTTGCCTTCTTTATACTATATTCCCTGAAGTTCATTAGCTGTGAGACTTAAGGGTAAAAAATTTCTAAACAAATTATATCTATATATAGAGGGTTGATTCTCCCCACATCAAATGGAAAACTGATTTATTTTTCTTAATATAGGTGCCTCCATCTTCTTGTAGAGTTACTAGATCAGGAAAGAAGCACAGAGGACAATACACATTAGAAGCGTAGCAGTTGATTCACTATTCTGGATTATGCAAGTACTTGGGATGGCCCTCAGTTCTGACATTTGTTATGAATTTTTGCCCTACTGAACTTTAAGTCTTGAACAAAAATCACAAGAAGTTGTGATAAACTGAGAAGTAGAAAGATAGACTGCGTTACTTATTATCCCTGTCCCTGGTCGAAGTAATCTTTAACTGCCAGAATATTGAGTTTCTAGAAACATTAAATTGAAGTACTTTGAGATGAAAAGAGAAACACATTCTCCAACTTCCTCACAGATGGTTATAGAAATAATTTACTTCTAACTTCTTGTTAAACAAGGAGACTTAATACCTGCACAATTGTACCTCAGGATGCAATTCCAAATCTCAATGAAAAAAAGTGGTTTCTGGTCTCCAGACCCCATGTGCAACAAGTCTCTGTTCAAACCATGCCACCTATATTCTACTCTGCCATCCTGTACAAAAACATAGGGGCAAGCTTGAGGCTGAAGTTTCATTCCACTAGTCACATGTTGTTCTCACTACAATAAACTGTGAGAATTGTAGAGCTAGTTGGATTTAACACCTCAATTCCCACTTCAGCATTCTGTAATACAGCTGTGCACTGCTTTTCCTAATAATTCCTGTGACATTATTTCCCTTTTTGTACCAACTTATTCAAAGGTCGTTGGAGATGCTACAGATGTTAAGACTCTTGACTTCAGAAATCAGGGTGCAGGATATTTTGCTGCCTTAAGCAAATCTGAATACAGGATTCTCAAACCAGATGAAGTTTTAATCTAGATATGAACAGTAGGTATAAATAGTTGACATTCAAGCCCCATTAATTTAAGAAAAGATCTGCAGTGTCAGTAGAATATGAAAATTAAAAGTCTTCTTGCTCAAATATACCAGGCTGACTAGCTTAGAAAGTTTCTGTAACATAATATATGCTGCAAAGAAAAATAGTAAGACTTCAATTCCCTAGGTTTTTCACACAGCTTACAACCTTACCTGTTTAGAAATTAACGTAGAATCTCTTTCCTTTGAATGTACAGATATGTTGCAGTCATTTAGAAAATGAAGTGCTTCATCTAATTCCCTTAATAGTCTTCCGTACAATCCACTTTTGTCAGTATATGGTCCACAGTCTACAACAATCTCACATGGCTGAGAAGTATATCTTAATTGAGGGCAAAGATCAGGTTATTTCAGCCTGTTAAAGTTATATGGCAAATAGCAAGGGCAGTATGAAGCACAGTCAAGTACATTTCTATTCCCACCACGAACAATTACAAAGTTAAATATATATTTAAGAAAAAAATCACCATATATACCAAATTGATTCATTCTAAAAATACTAATCTGTCTAATGTGCTTCCTAAAAATGAGGTTGGTATCACTACCTACATTTCAAATACTGGAATATCTAAGCCAAAGTGAATTGAATCCAATTGACCACAACCTTCACTTCAGCTTTTCTAAAGTGTACTCTTTTGATATGCCGAACAAGTAAAACAGTTGTGATATAAATTCTGTTTATTTCTTCAACATGAAGTTTCTGAATATTAAGGTCAAATAGACTTTCTGCTTAACTTTAAGATGTACTTCAACACTCGTTACTCAAAAAACAATTTTATATGTTCACCTTTCTGTCCACATCTCACATACAAGTAATGGCATCACATACACACAAACTTTGCTGAGATTTAAAATAGCAAATATTTATAATGGTTTATTCCTTACTAAACAAAAAGCCAAGTCAATTAAATAGCCATAACTGTACAACAACATACCTATCTAAGACCACCAAATCAGTTGCAGTTTCAGCATTGCTCTTTAGTATTTTCTCCAGTTTCTTTATCTTTTCTTCTAACTCAGCAGGATCACACTTCCCATTTAAAATGGAAGCAGTTAATCCCAAGATTCGAGGGCAAGATGGGTAATCCTCACAGATCTGTGAAGCAAATCAGAATGAAGTACCTTCAAACAGTTGTTCCCACCATTCTGAAAGCCTACAATCAAACCAGCAGGCAGAAAGTTTCTATGCTTAGTTGGAAAATGGTATTTGAATAGCATGTATTGGACAGGGAATCAAATGTTCAGTAAATGCTTTCTTCTATTGCCTGGAAGTAAACCTACGGAACTGAAGAACATTTAACAGCAGCCATGTTTAAATATAAATATCTCCATCTAGTAAATATTTAAAGTAATAAGCAATTAGTTTTGCAGAGGATTGCCTTGTCATACTTACAGTACAACACATATCATAATACCTACACACCATGAAAAAACTAAAGCAATACAAAAAAAGTGTGCATGATCTGGTTAAACCTGAAGAGAGATCCGGAAAGACATCCAACAAATACCTCACGGAACTAACAATATCCCTTCAAAAGCCCTATGAACATTTTTAGAAATTAATACTTTAACAAATATAGAAACTGGTTAGTACATCTCATTCCCAAACACAAACATTTTTAACAATAATTTTGAAAATTCCCTTAATTCCTCAACTCCAGGTTAATGCCAGATTTTTCCTTAATCACTACAAATTATAGAAGAACAGTGTATCTACTCTCTCATAATATGAATTAACTCATTACAGTAAATCCAGCCCCAAGGCATGCTAAAACATTGTTCCATTGATGTTATTCGTCAATAGCAAAAACTGACTTATTTCCTACTTCTTCGTCCCTTCCAACCTCACCCATGCTCTGCAACCAAGTATTAAAATGTTCATACAGTACAAACTAACCTTCATAATTTCACGGTATGGATGGTCCTGGATTGCAAGATGGCACTCATCAAACACCAGTAGATTAATATTTGACAGGGATAAATACTCATTTCTCAAAACAGTCAAAGCAACATGACATGTCATAACCAGAACCTAAATAAAAAAAAAAAGCATCAACATAAAATAGTACAAGTAGTCTTAGACCACAGTAAAGTGTAAAAGCTCTTCTGTGCCTCACACTTGATAGTACTGACAGTATTAGGAAATATTAACTCCATCTACTCATCTGAGTTCTCTAGATATATTTCATTAGCCATAACTAAATGTTTTGCTAAAGTAAAACAAAAACAGAAAAAATGGTCTAAGAACCACAGAACTAGAGCTTACTCAAAAATGCAGAAATAAAAAGCATACCAAGGAATGACATTTTTAGTGACATTTAAAGTACAATATGTACACTAAAAATTTCTTCTGTAGTTATCATCTTTGACCACAAGGCAGGGAGACTTGAGAAAAAAAAAAGGATTAAAAGGACAGTTTTTTTTTTTTGTTTTTTGTTTTTTACAACAACCTGAGTACCTCCTATGCATGTTTTGCTTAAAAATTAATATACATATATTACTAACATGCTGAATTTCTGTTAGAATAGTTTACGTTTAACTGAAAATTATCAGCTTTCATCTGGTCTAACCGTATACTGTGTTCGTATTTATACTTAATACATTACCTGATGCTTAGAGAATTCCTGACTCCATTTCTCTTTTGTCCATGATTCAGTTACCTCTAAACTTGAATACTCTCCCACTTTAAGATCTGAATGTGTCCTGACAGCTGACACTTGCTGAGCAACTTGATTTGCTTAAAAATAAAAACAGACAAAAATCCTCAATCTCATAAAGGTGTTTTCATACATTAATTTTTGAGACGTTTGCCCTATTACTAGCACTATGCTTAATAGTACGATCTTCAGATTAGGCTAATGTTAAACTGATGTACATGGCAACCTACCTTCACATAATGCTACAGTTAGGAAATAAACTGCTAACTGAACTGCAATTCACATTTAATGCTTTTATTTTAAATCAGGAAATAAAAGATGCCAGAGATAAAGAGGTTGTATTGAGTGTACGATCAGTAAAATGTGAAAGGTACCACATTCTTTGATCAGTTTATTATCCCTGCTGTTGAGGGCTTCAGCCAAAACTTTCTCCCAAATTTGCTTTCACACAACTTCTATTAAAGAGTGTCCCATGACAACGGAACTAGTATATTCAGGAATTTAGTATATTTTCCTCTTACCTGAGTTGACCAAGAACACAGTTCTTTTTCCATTTTTGTTGAAATCCCCCCTGATCTGATAGGACAGCTCTTTAGTGAGTAGTACTGCAATAAAAGTCTTCCCTGAGCCAGTGTTTAAACAGACTATTGTATTATGATCCAAAGCTGCTTCAAGCAGTTCAACCTAGATATAAAAACAACAACGCCCTTATTTGCAGCAAAGTAGATAAAATGTTGACAAAAAAACCAATACAAGTGGTAAACAAAACATAGACAGGTCAATATGACCTGTAGAACTCTTTTGAATGCCAAAGAACTAACGCTATTCTTTCATAACAAAGGTACAGTCACTCACCCAAAAAAATATACAAAAAAACCCAGACTATACAGTTTAGCTTCTAAAACTAAATTCCTCTTCAAAACTATTTGAAGCTGCAGGCTAGAGCTTTTAAATCTAATTCTATGTATTAATTCAGCGAAATACGCAAGTACATTAGTTCAAGGCGATATAACCTTCTCAGTAATACTAACCAAATTCTAGCTTTCAGGCATCTCTGCAGGGCACAAAGAGAACTGAAATTCCAGAATTCAGGAATAGCTTCTGTAACAAAATGAAAATCAGAGTGCCCTGACAGAGTTTCTGACATTACCAAACTGCTTTGACCAGTGTGCATATCAAAATCAAGACTAGAGATGTGACTGTAAGTGTATAATCAAGAAGCACAATGTCAAAATTAGGGTATTTATCCCCAGTAACATCTTGCAGAGAGCAAGAGAACATTCAGCTTAACATTTTGGTTCATAAGAGCTAATTGAGAAGGGAGAATAGGGATTATTACAAAAGCAGAACGCATCCTAGCTAGTGAAAAAAGGGACAACTAGGTCCCAACAGATAGAGATGTGAGAAATACATGCTTGGACTATGTGTAACAGTAGACTTTTTCTATCTGCTCTGCTTCTTTTTCTATTAAATTCATAGATTTATTTTCACTAATACAGTAACGTTATTAAAAAAAGTATTAGCACTAGTACCTGATATTTTCTTGGCGTATAAATGTTATCATGAATTGCTTCTTGTTGCCACGGTAGTCCAAAAAATGGACCCATTGGGGAGGAAGCAGGGGTCATGAGCTGCAGTCCCGCCATGCTGAGGGATTGCAAAGCAGGGCTTTTCATTCATTCATCCAGTGTTTCTGTCATTGCGTTTTTGTTCCAGCACAGCCTACTATGGAAGAAAGCAAAATGGTACTAGATACAGTTATAATATAAAGGAAAAAACAAAACAAAAGAATCTAAGGATACATAGTTCTACTTCATTTTTACTTCCAGTAAGTGCTACAATCTCATTATTTTCAGCAGAACACTTCGTCTTTAAGTCCAAAATTACTTTTCCACTTAAAGAGGTGTATTTAACAAGGTATCAAAAAAACTAAACAACAGCTGCTTTATGGGCAAAGTTGATTCTAGGCACTTGGACATTCCAGGACAAAGTTCCCTTGGCATTCTAGCAAACCTCCTTTTAAAGTTTCTTGAATAACAAATTAAAAATATAAAGCTGCTTTAACTTTACTTCAGGAAAGAAAAAAGATTTTCAAATCATAGGTAATAAGTAAATCTACCACCTTTCGTATTTTCAAGTAAGAACTCTTAAAACCAAAGATGTACATACACATAAATGCACGGAACAGAGACTTTAACCAAAAGGAAAAAGAACAGGAGCTTCAAAAGAACATGTTTTCAATTAAACAGATAACTTGATCAGAATTGGCAGAAAAATAAGCAGAAATCTAATAATTACAGATGATGATGATGACAGGAGCTAATGGAAAATAGGTCCCCTGACAGATAAGCCACCAGTTTCCAGAAAGATGCGCTATAGAACAAACAATTTGATGACAATTATGTACTAGAAAACAGCTCCCTATGAAGGTCTATGAAGTCCTCATTACTGGCTATTTTAGAAACGTTTCATTTTTTCAGGAATTATCAATGCATAATCTATTCTTCTTTTCCCATAGGACTGAATGAATTATAACCTTATTGTACAGAAATGTTCCTACTGTTCTATACTATGGGAAAATTAAGTCTTGCAATCGTGCACTGGGAAAGAATTGAGACAAGTATGATATGGTATATAATAGAAACTATTGGACAGCGAATGTTATAAAAGAACTGCTTGGCAAGTACGAAGCAGTTGAAGTAAAAAGGGAAAAAATACTCATTTCTCTCTCAATCAAGGTGGAGTTCTCTTTTATTTATGAGTTCAATTAATATAACACTGTAGCTCTTCCTTGTATATTCACATTTCCTAGTTAAATTTTACAGTTTGAACCTCTAAACACTGATGTATAAGCTAACTTAACTAACATTAAGTAACTATAAGAAGCTCTCAGTTTTCCACTTCAAATATATTTTGTCTCTTGCTTGAGACAAAGAGAATTCAATTACATTGAATTACATGATCAGTCCTCTAGGACATTAGTCAGAGTAAGAAGTTTTCTTCTTTTTTTCCCCCCTCTTTCCCCAAAAGAGTGGAAGACTATTCAAGAACATTATGGTTGAGTTGAGGTAACATCATACCATTGCACTATAAAGAGTTATCACTGTTCTGAAGACAAACATTCAGAAAAATGCTACTAAGTGAAAGAGGGTAAACTTCATCTTTGACTCAGCAATCAACACTCTTCTTTCTCTACTAAAAAAAAAAAAACTTCACCAAAAGAAGCACATTAATATTGCAGGAATATAGTCTTATATTTTAATTTCAGCTACAGAGAAACTGTCAGGGTGAGAAGATACCAGAAAGAAGTGATATATTCAGAAGTTTAAGAAAAAGCATTTTGTTTTTCAAAGGATGTATTATAGAATGCTTTTGAGATTCTAGCTGATTTCTCCAGTTACTTTTGAATGAACCTCCTAACTCATGCAAATCTTACAAGTACTTCTCATTTACTTTCTCAGTCCTGTTACTTAAGTTATTGTTTCAGTCTGAGTCCTTTTAGATTCTTCAAATCAAAAGAAAAAAAACAGATATTGCTTTATTTAGTTGCAAATACAAAACAACATAGGCTACACACATCACAAAATCAGAAATACATGGTTTTTCATTTCATATGTAATATAAGAAGAGTCCTGGAGATTCTAAAATCGCTTTTATACATTTCAAACTGCATACAAGAACACATAGGTTCTGTTCTAACAATTAGTAACTCTACACGGTGTCTAAATCCAGTCAGACCAGAAAATGTTTTGGTTGACTCCCCATTTGGAACTAGCAGCTCTATGGCTGTTCTTTCACTGAAGTTTGCGTAGTTCTATGTCAAGTAAGACAAGTGGTAAAAAAAACAAGTGCATGTGCTATATACAGTTGTGTGTAGTAAAGGTGATAATTCTTGACATCCTGATCTACTAAGCATTTGCACAAATGTACTCATGTTAATCATCATGTAATTAATACAATTGTATCAGTCACACACAAAGGACTTCATTGGGATACAATTGTTTTCAGCCACCGATCGAAAGCACCTGAGAGCTCTGGGCAGTAACATAAAGCTTTTGTATGAACAGGCAGCTCAAGTGCATGACAGTCAGAGAAACCCATTGAAAGGTTCTCTCCTTCACACAAGGTAATAGACAAGGCTCTGCTCTAATATCTCTAGCTTCTTTATAATCAAATCAGTGTCATGCTATCTGGAAACACACAGATTCCTTTGGAGAACACAGAAGTCTTCATTTCACTGAAATTGCCTCGGCAGTTTTCCTACTTATATACAGCAATTGATGTGCAAGGATAGTGTTTTTTTTTTTTTTAAAGGAGACCTGGTCGCAGCCATTATAGTTGCTCAAGGCTGGGATGGACCAGGTAAAGTATAATACATATTATGTTTCTAAGGGTAACTGCCCAATCATTTTTATATTTACTCCCAGTCACAATTTTACAGAGCATTTTGGATCAGCTGTGCCTTCTCTTTGTTATTCCACTTAAGTTTTTCTTTTCCAAACCATAAACACAACTTTGCAAACACAAGCACTCTCTGAGACCATCTCCCTCACAACCAAATGCATGACCTAACACTCACAAAGAAGCTAACATTATCTTCTGCATATGACTCCATGACAATGATAGTAGGTTTAGCTACCTTATCATAAGGAGCACAGAGATTCACACTTATACACAGGTTCAGCTTGCTCTGGAAGAGCCTGTGAAACATCACACACTCTAAACCACAGTTGAGGTAAGAAGTCCACCTACCTAAACTATCAATGCTGCTTCCTGCTGTGCTAAGGTTTTCCCTAGTCCTGGCCTTCATTTGTATTATTTCTATTCTAAGTATATAAGATTTGACAAGATCAATGTCAACATTATTATGGGAATAAGCCACAATAATGAAGTAATTATACATTTTAAGTCTCTATTTCAATTGCAAGGAAAAAGTTCTGCAATACAAGAAAAGCAGTGCAAGACCATCTAGAAATAAAAAAGCGAAAAAAAACATCTACTTGAAGAACAGGTTTTAAATTGGAAACAGTTGAGATGTAAGTGCATGCTTTCAGAATTTGTGGACAGAAGTTAACTGAACTCTGTAACTAGCTAAGTGGGAAGCAGAAAAAAAAAAATAGTCCTGCTCTGCCAGTGTGAATAACAAAGATATATGCTGTGATGTTCCACCTTTATCGATTGTGTCATTTTAGATACCGAGACAATCAGAAACTGAAAACTTGCTGAAGACAAATTTGGAAGGAAAGATACAGAAAACAGAAGTCCTGCTTCCTGCGGCTCTACAGTGAGTTAGAAGAAGGGGGACAAAGCAGCACAGTAGCTCTACAAAGTTCAAATTGTGGCCACAGAACTCAAAATCTTAATAGTGAAATCCACAACTTGATGACCTTATTTTAATTAATGCCTGTTCACATCAACACACTGAACTGCAAGCTTCAGATAAACCTAAAGCCTTATTCTATCATTTAAAGACATACTTCATATAGGTACAAGGTTGGGAACGAAAATTTTACAGGAGCTTTTTTCAGGCTAGAATAATTCTGGAAGAGTGGTGCAGGTTTTTCAGCCACAGGACCATATCCAAGTTAAAAGAGTCCCTTGGCACACAAAAAAAGTCAGGTTTTAGTGCATTAAGGAACACAAGCCAAACCAAGTAGGGCACTCACCTGAAATAGGACATCCTGGATCTAACCCTGCTCCAAGGGCTGTTAAAAACTTTTACTGAATGAGACTCTGAAGTAAGCAGAAAAGAGACTGGAGTTCTTGGAACACATCTTTGGGTTTTCAACTGCTACCTGCATGCTTAATATGTTCTGTACTCATAGCAAGTTATTGCAAAACTATACTTCCTATTAACAACAACAAAAAAAATTACTACTGTGAAATGTAATATATTTCCTCTGCTTTCCTCCAGATCTCTAGCTGTGATGTCTGAGTTTCTATCTGATACAGTCTTGATACCAGAACTATTTCTCATGCTGCAGGTTCAAATTGTTGCCTAGGAATTTCTATTTTATTCTCTAAAATCCCTGTTAGCATTAGAATAGAGAAATTAGCCTCTGAAAAGATGGGAAAAATCACTTGAAAGTAAACAAACCATGATCCATACATGAAAATAGGAATCAAAACTTGCTGCTTGAATATTCTTCTACACGAACACCTAAAGAGTCTGAATATTGCATTCCTTACAATAAATCATATCCAAGTACTACATGAAACATTAACCTGTTCAAAGAACTAACACAGAAAATTATTTCCTGGGAAACAGACGAACAAATAAAATTATAAAATATTACAAGTACAAATACAGAGTAGAAGATCAATGTAAATGTTATTTAAAGAAAATGGAAAATATTAACTAAGTTGTTTCACAGCTACTGAACACTCACAGTAAAGTGACTTCTACATACACTATAAGCCTTCTGTGCCAAGAACTGTATGCTCACCTTCATTTGAGCAAAAAAAAAAAAAAAAATTCCTATATTATCTCATTTCTAAAACAGCATTAGGGGTATATTTTCCTAAGTTTCTGAAGAATATAATTTGGCTCAGAGGTCTAAACTAAGAAAGTACCATCAAACAATAATATTAAAGAGGATGAATCAAATTATTTTTACCTCATGCTACCTTTAACAAATTTCAATATATGCAGTGCAGCTGCACAAAACTCCATTATCCTTCAAATACCTTCATCAGATGCATTGTCTAACAAGTTATGTTGTTCTACAACATTCTTCGAAAAGAAATAAATTCAGATCCATTCTCTTTCAAGTGTTAATAGAATGCATAAACACTTAGAAAGCTCAGCTGCAAGAATTTTTCCTAGAACCAGCTTCTCTGGTTTCTCTAGCACAATCAATTAACTGTGAACGTTCATCTTCAACTAGATGCTATTTGTTGTAATTTTATGATATAAAAATAACCTAACAGTATAACCAGAACATTGGTCTCTAACAACACATCAAGGGAGTCAAGTGTTCCTTTTTGATGTTCAGAAAAGCTTCATTAGAGAGCTTACTAAGGATGAGGATTACGTTGAGGCTCTATATTAGAAGGAGCTGCTTCTGAAGCATTTCTCCAGGCAACATGGTACAGTTAACAGCTGGAATGCTTGCCAGACTCCTCCTAACTTTCTGGCAGTAGAATAGAGATGAAGTATAATGTGACACTTAGATTCAGATAAATGGACAACCCCTTAAAATCCGCCAAGTGTTCCATCACAGGTATGGACAAACCTGGCTTTGAAGCAAATGCCTAATATACAGTTTCTGTTGCTGCTCACAGAGCTAAGTTAACCGCACCAGCAGGACACTGTTTATATCAAAATTAAGCTGCTGTACATTGCAACAAACCCTTAAAGCAAAAGAATTATCAGCATAGTATACTTGGGATATAAGCTATTTGCCAGTGCAGAAATAAAATGAGAAAATGAAAATGCATCTGTTTCTAGCGTATCTATACTCACATCAGTACATGAAGCATTCAGAATAAATGAATGGAGGGAGGATGGTTATCCTTTGTCAAATACAAACATACAGATAGCGGCACAAACTATCCATTTTTTTATAAAGACATGTTTAAAGCATAGTACTGCAGGTCTAACTATGCAGTTGGTTAATTGGGGGTGCTGAACTGCTGAGATGCTGATTCCTCCACTTTCAGCCCCTTAACATAGAGTGCAACAGAAAAAAAATTAAGTATATGATATACAGAATGCAAGGGAAGGAGCGGACCAATGAAGCTCCATACACGTCTGTCCTCAATTTGACACCAAAGTTCTCGATTTTTATTGTATACAACTTTATCAGACAGCCTCTTTCCTGTTTTTGCTCAACTCATAATTCAAACTGAAGTATATTACTGGGAGTAAGACCGTAACAACTTACCTGCCATTCACTTCAAGACAATAACTTTATCTGTTATTTTTTCATCCTTCTATCTTGTTTATTTTAGTTATATAGTTATTATCTTGTTGTTTATTTATCCTTCTATCTGAAACAAACTCAATTCTAATTTTAATCCTACACATCTTCCCTCTTCCCACTTTTTAAAAATTGATTTTATTTATTCTATAGAAATACATTTCACTGCAAAAACCCACAAGAAATACTTAAACACAACATTCACTTTTTAAAAATGTCAAAACAAAAAGAACACATTTACATTCAGTTTCACAAGAGATATCAAGGCACATATTTCACAACAAATGCCTTTTTTCTTTATGCCACTGCTTTATCTAACCACCTACAGATAAAATAAATTAGCTATTTTAATCATTCTTATTCATTTCAAAGAAATTCAGGGTAAATTTCTACAGTCTCACTTACCTTATGGTGACGTGGTGGTCCTGAAGGAGTTTTACATATCAGGCAGAATACAGCAAAATGATACATAAAAAATCTATTTCTCCTGTACTACAAAGCATGCACTTACCGTTTTAATCTCTGCAGCCTCTGTGCTTATGCTTTCCAAACTGCATTTTGACATCATGATATCAGCTTGTAGGTTAATCACATAATTTGCAGGCTTCGGCTCTGAAACGCAAGAAGAAAAAAGACCTCTGAGCTATAAAAACTATTTTTAAAGAGAATTACAATATCAAGGTTAGCTGTAGAAATTCACTTGCTTATAAACATTTTATGACATGTCAATACCACACTATAACTGGTTGAGAGAAAACAAAATATTTAAATCCACTCTAAGCACATTTTAATTTAGTAGTAGAAACAAAGCTACAAACAATTTAAAAGCTATTTTTTGATAGATTAAATATGCAAGGAATTAATGCATCCCTAATCCTATTCATATTAGTAATTGGTTCATACGAGAAATACATTAGTAATGTTTTATAACATTTTTCAAATAAATATAATGATTTTTCCATGCACAATTCATTTAAAGTTAGAATGAAATTCAGATTTCTTTTAATGTTTTCTAATGAATCACACTTTCAAGCCATAATACAGTAAACCGATCATAAAGAAAAAACATTACTTACTTTCTAAACACATCAGCATATGTATACTTTATTAGTAATAATAGCATGCAATTCAAGTTAATTCCTATAAAAACACATTTACCTATTCACATCAATCTAGTAGTCATTCAAGTCTATTTCATACGTTAACATCTTTACAAAACTACAACATAAGAACACAAATGTTGTATATCTAACAGATCCACAGTATTCTCAAAGCTGGAAAGCACAAAATTAACATGATATATTCACCTCAAGTATTAGTTTTGCTATATCTAAAAAGATATTTGAAGTCATTTTTTCTTTTAAATCAATACTGAAAACTTAAATGCAAAAATAATCTTGATGAAAATTTCTTCTCCAATCAATTCCATGAACTTAATAAGGACACTCCCAAGATTACTTCAGTATGTTCATTTTTACCTCAAATACTGATGCTGAGCTTTTCCAGAGTTTCCAAGCCTGTAATTTTGTTTCACCCTAGGTAACCTAGAAGGCAATATAAAGAGAGAGTATTTTAACATGAACTGCCATAAAAATCAATTGTGCCATGTGGTAGTCTGCTTTCTTGCATTTTAATATTTAGCTCTGTAGCAACAGCACATGGTCCTTCAAAATCTAATTATCATCTGTCCTTTTTTGGCTGGTGATACAGACAGTCAGCATCTGAAAGCCATAAGTGCTCTGGAGATATTTGCATATTTTCTGTTTTATCTGCTAAAGTAATTGCTAGCTGAGTACAACTAGATTTACAATTTTCCTCCCCTGTGCTCCCTCCACACAGCTTTCACCTAATGCTGTGAAGAAGTCTTAAAGAAACTTAGCATCCAATACATAGCCAAGAGAACCGACTTAGTTTGAAAGAGCAAAATAAACTGTTTTTGCTTTATTTTACAACAATAACGTGTGGGAACTGCAATGCAGAAAGTCTGGTGAGTACTGTGTTAACGTACAAAATAGACCTACTCAAATCTTACACCCAGAGCTACTTTCCAAATTCATGTTTGTAATGCACACACGCACCCTTTTTCTGCACAAAACACAGAAAATTACCAGTAAGATGCAGTGAGTTGAACAAATTTATAACAGTACATTCCTGTTACATACAGGTTAATCGTTTATCCATCGGCTCTACAGCATGAACCAGAAAATAGCCTAACAACTGAAAGTCATCCCTTTGGAAGTAGAGGTGCAGAAATATACCACACTTTGTATTATCTCTTTCAGCTTTTCTTGTTATTACAGCATTTAGTTACCCTTCCACATAACAGATATGAACAGAAAAAAAAAAAAAAAGGCTCAATTACTTGTCAAGAAAGCTAATGTCACGTATTGCTTCACACAGCAAATATACTTTATTCCATAATCACAAATGGTAAGCAGAAAGCAAACAAATCGGTAGGTTCACATTTGGGAGAACCAAAAGGAGAATGTAATTCCCCACCAACCCCAACAATTTCCTTTGGCACATCAAAGCTGTAACACAGAAGTCGGCAGCCTCAATTGATCGGCAGACATGAATTACAGTAGCCCTTTTAATGCCGAAGCTAACATATAACCAGACAGGCCGCATTCCTGAGATGCAGTCAAGTTCTCCTACAAAACAGCAGCTCCCTCCATTAGCATCTCAATGGCGCTGGTGCCCGCACCCAGACAAAGCCCGGTGTGCAGAGGCAGCAGCCCCGTCTGCAGCTCCAGGGCTCCCAGCCCCACCGAGGAAACGCTTTGGGCTGACCAGAGAATTTCAATAAACATCAGTGTCCGATCTGCTAATACTTAAAAATAATAAAAAAAAAATTAAAAAAAAGCTCATAAATGTTTTATATGCAAATAGACAAATATATATATATAGAGAGAGATGTCAATCAAAACTATAACAAGAGGTATAATATTTTACTCTACAGTGACTAAAGATATTGTTTAAAAAGCAGAGTGACTTTTTTAAAATGACTCTCACATCACTGAGCACAGAAGCCATACCAGAAGTGAAAATCAACAGTAACATATATATATTTTTAAAGCTTCCTATTAAGAGCTCAAGGTTCACATATTTTATATAATGATGGAAGGGGAGAGTTCCCTAAGTGTTCCGATTGTCCAACTGGCCACACAGCAAAAGCCTTAAATACTCAATGAACAAAGCAGCACTGTTCAAACAAACAAATAAAAAACCCAACAGTCAAGTAAGTAGTCCTATCAGGACGCCAAGAGAAGCAAGCAAGGACACTGTGACTTCTGCAGACCTCCAGTGCCCTGGCAATCTGCCAGTAACCAACAGGCACCTCTGCAGACCACAGGCAAGATCTTTGAATACCGTGGCTATTTGCGACTTTGACATTTGATAACACCAAAAAATAAGTGTATATCAGAAAGTATATAAAAGAATATATCAACAGTTTTGATTTTTATTTTCTTCTCACTGTCTCACTGTCATTTCATCATTTGGTGTTAGGAAATAGCCAGGTTAATGTGATAGCTAACCACTGATATTAAGGAAAACAACATGACTGCCAGAAAGAAGTGGGAATGAAGCTGACAACAGTAGCACACATTTGACCTGTTACTTGACTTCAGCTTGAAGTTTTCTCCATCATTTATATTTTAAAAATCAAACGATGGCTATTCTCCCCATTCTAATAATGATGTTAATACTTAAACTATTACTCATGAACTGCTAAAAGCCTGAAAATGAACTCCTATTTTGCAAGAAGATCTATGCAATTGGACTTTGAACCCACAGGATTGATGAAGCGAATAATCTTCAAGCAAACAGAAATAAATTCTAGGGCAAATCAAAGTCCTGCAGCATCAGAGGATATGAGGTAGAAACCACCACTGTGGCTGTGGTTAGAAGAAAGTCCTCCTGGGCCACCATCCTGCCTCACCCTAATTACAGCTACTTCAGGATCTTGAAGAGGGCAATTACAAAATGGGACTCACTCTCCTCTTCATGTGTCATCCCAGCAAGCTTATTTATAATATTTTTCTTTGGTTATTCTGTGCTACAAACAATAAAACAAGTTAGGAATCACAGTACAAACTTCATACTACCTCAAATTTGCTCCAAAACAAAATACTCTCAACTTGACAAACTGAAGTCTTCTCCATGAAAGTCAGAGGGAAAAAAAAAAATATTAAGTACATATATTTAAATGAAGTCAACTAAAAGCCAAAAATATTTAATAGATTTAGCAATTAAAATGAAATTATTCCATGCAATACTTAATTTGCTTTTTTTTTTCTCCCCAAGCTACTATTTGAAAACTAACTCACAGTTAAGCTTATAGACCCCAATTCATGTAGTTACCTGTATTATTACTACATCTGTATTACCAGAAAGGGTAGCTGAACATATTGATGATTTTTTTTTAATCACTTGGTCCTTTGGTTGGGCAACAAGTTGTTTTCTTGTAATTATTTAGTTTGTCTAAAGGTTAATGTTAAGGCAGGAAGGCAATTAAGCAGACATTAGGACAAGTATTTCTCCTTTCCCCCCATCCAGGAGCAAGCTGTGAGCCAAGTACAGTTCTAAAGTACCAATTATTCTTGCTTACGGTAAATAAAAGCAGAAGCTGCCCTCTGAATATAACCCCATGTGGGGCTTTCAAGCCCATTATTTGCATCAACATAAACCCTTCGTCTCCATGTGGCAAGTCAAGCTCCCCTAAACAGAGGTGTCTGACAGTCCTCTGTTCTCCCTCTGTCAGAGCATCCAAAGATAGAATCCTACAATACAAGTGGTCTTCTCTGAAGGCATTAGTTTTATAAAGTAACATCTATGGATATCTGAGTTTTACGTCATCCTCTAGCATTTTTACCAGTCTAAAATGAGAGTTCAAATCTCCTAATGTTGGTCATGCTATTAATTCACCTATCACTCAGCACACAATCAGCAGGCTTAGTTTAAAAAACAAAACAATTTATTATTTGTAGTGCAAATCAACTCATCCTAACGCCTAAAGTAATACTCGAAATATATAAGTACTATGTATTTATTAGCACATTATTTAATTACATTTTGGACTTTTCAGTTTTTAGTCTGTTTTCCTAAAAATAAAGGCTTCTCCCTAATCACTTGTGTGTCTGTAAGTACTACTTCCTGGCCACAGACTTGAAGGTACAGTGCTGGAATTTTCTTTTATGTGGAGGTGGGAGAGAAGCAATATTTCAAGTCCATAAAAATATGTAATATAAAGAGCACCTACTAATGCTCCCAAATTGAAAAGGCATTCAAAGCCCCAGATGCCAGGGAACCCAAGCTCCAGTCAGACATCTACAGGCCCAACTTCTGTATTTGTTTGGTTTAAACAGCCTATGTAATAACATTTAAAGGTATAGACGAAAATCCCCCATGAAATCCTAGCAGGGTTTCAAGGGCCCTCACAAAAAAAATAAGAACAGAATTTCCCATGTTAAAGTCGTGTCTGTTCATAAAAACAATCTGAATTCCAAAATGGAAAAAAGAAAATCATTAGAAAAGGAAATGCTTCATATTTTAACCTACACAGCTGGCTGACTGACTTACCGTGCACAGCACCAGACAATAAAGGCCTTTATATTGAGCCATTTCTTGCCTGAAGAGCTGAGAATCAACTGGGCTAGCATTACTAATCTGTATGATTAGTAAAAATCAAATCAACAAGTGCAGTGTGTTTGGCAGCATTAATGGAATTAACTCAAGAAAACTTTGCACAATATGAAGCACTTCACAAAGAAAATTCAAAATACCTGGAATCTAGAAGAATTAAGATAGCTTAGCTTAGTAACAGTTACTAAATGCTTTCTATCGGAGTCAAGTTGAAAAGAACTACAACTCTTTTGAAGGCAGAGACTTTTATACCCCCCTTAAGCACCAGGCCACTGCCTAGAAACAGCCACTTAGATGACACATACTTAGACAGGTACAATGAACATCTCACTAAAAGATGCAGCAGATTATAGACATTGCTATTCCTTCCATATAAACACACGCATTTAAAAGTAGAACTTGAACATTCTTTTACATTACTTAAACTAAAATTTTTAAGACTTAAGAAAGTTATAATGAATTAGTGATTATTAGCTATTTTAATGCATCAATCTTCACTTTTCAATGTTGTTCAATAAAGTAGAAAAAAATTGTATAGTGCCTAGCATTCAGAGCTAGTCAGAAGCTTTTCAAATTACATTTTATCATTATAAAGATGTAAGTTTCATACAGTGTTTTCACAACACAGGTCCTTTGTTGCAATGTTAGCTTTCAAACAACTGGCACCAAGATAATGAAAGTGATTCAGATATCTGAAAGAATTCATTTGGGGAAAAGGTGGCAACATGAGAGCTAACATCCATATTGAAGTTAAAGTGACAAGATACATATAAGAGCAAGTGATGTTTATCTTGCATATTCTCAGTCCTGAACCAGAGGTAATGAAAATAAGAATGGTTTGCAAAGACTTGAGGAGCTTATCTTGTGCTCTATAACTTCAGGTTTCCAATGTAGGAAACAAACACGTTTGTCTTTAACAGATGTCTCCAATGAGGTCTCAGAAGTTTAAGCATTGCCGTATGATTGACCAAGAAATGAAAAATATTTAAGACCCACAAAATACAACTGGAACACATTCTCCACAACATGTGGGATCACAGGTGTCTAACATTAATAAGCTTTTTTTAAAACTTAAAGCTCACACCCCCACCTCCCCCTTCTCCCGCCCCTTTAAATGCCTTTCACTTTTTCCATCAACTATGAAAGACAGCAGAAGGTCAAATAGATAAAGAGCCTACCATGTCAGCAGACTTGAGAAATGTCCTGTTCATCATAAGGGTCCCTCATCTCCACTGTTGATGCTGTTTTGCACCAGCAACACTTTCAGTACAGGCAAACAAATCAAAAACCAGACCAATCCCAGAGTCAACCATCTGTGAATCTTCCACAGTGACAGAATAAATACAAGGAGACAAAGAATAACTGCAAATAAAACAGGTATCCTTGAGATATTTCTGTCTACTAGAAAGTGTTTTCATCTAATGCTAAGCCTATATTTTACAGACAAGTATCTTTATAATCCAGTGCAACATTAGCCTAATTTTTCACATTACCTTCATATATAACATATACAGTAACAAACTCTTATGTAACTTATTAAGAAACTAACAGAAGTTGCTTCTCCTTGTTAAATAATAAAGAAAACACCTCACAAACTGAAAAAAGCTGCTTTGCTATTAACCATATCCAATGTTAAAAAAAAAAGGGGGGGGGGAAAGATGAGCACAGTCGCCCTTTTATTTCTCAAAACTGGAATGGAAGCTATTTCTGTATATAAGAAAAAGCACTGTCCTTTTACAAAAATAAAAGAATGGTTCCAGACATCAAGACTATGATAGTTTACTCAAAATTACATCAACTCATTTAATGATTATTAAGGCATGTTATACGGGGAAAAAAAAAACAAACAAACCAAAAACAGAATTTTAGTAAACAATTCCAGTTTTTCTATATTCTCATCTAAAGCCATTCAGAGCTGAGAAATAATATTTTGAAGCAGCTAAATCTCTGTAAATGATGCAGTTAAGGGTTTCTGACATCAGTTTGGGTTCTGGAAGCAATATAAATCAATATAGTACTCCAGCTGCCAATTAACCCTTCTGCCAAGCCTGACTCAGAATGCATTCACATAGTTCCTTCGGTTCCCATTCCCCTCTGAATAGCCTGGCACTGGAAAGACAGGCATACCCACAGGATCCTGGTCCACATTCATCAGTTGAAGGGAATTCCTCTCTTCTGTAATACTAAAGTGCAGTCCCACAACTCAGTGAGTTGAGCACTGGAGAATCGTGTTTTCGGAACAGAATATAAAGATATTGGCTTCAGCAGAGCTTCGCTGCTAAAAGAATATCGTTGTAGATTTTGCTCTACTCAGAATTCCAGCTTCAGAGCACCAGTTACCAAATAAGAGCAGTTTTGAAAAATAGAACAAGTTGAAGCAAAAGAAAAAATCTGTCCTGTTATTACCACATCAGTTGTAGCCTGAATTGAAGTTGTCAAATCACCTATAATTATGTTTGGTATCATCTAATTGCCAGCAGCAAAATAGCAAGCACCTCAGAGGTTGCTTGATCCCAGCAACATGGAGCAGCCAGCAGCAAGCAGACATTAATAGTCACTTCAGATTTTTTGTGATTTTGTCAGTTCTGAGCTCTCAGAAAGAGTCAAGTTCTGCAATGTCTACCTGGCAGCTCTATCAGCAGAGCCAGCATTACCTCCCTTTCCTACTTATGTCCCAAACTTCTATTGCAGATATACAAGGACCTATTAAAAAAAAAAAAAACAAACCACAGCTGATATTTTAGCAGGTACATTCACTACAGAAATCTTGGTGATTTACATGAGAAGGAGAGGAGGGAATTACAAGAGAATCAAGTAAGAGAACTGGAATACAGCTTCACCATTGTGAATGTGGAGGAAAAAAAACAGATTTGCACATGATCTTTCACAGATATCACCATGCGATCCCTCCAACCTGGATTAACTTGAGAAAATTCCACATTCACATTTTATGACTCATTCCAGGGCAGACACACTGTGGAAACATTCCTCGACACCTTTTTGTTATCTGACCCTTGGGTGGTTCTGCAAATAATTCAATACTTTCACTAACAATGAACACAATGGGTTAGGAATATTTCCTTGCCTTTGCTTATTCTCACAGTGCCCTGCAGATGACCAATTCCAATCAGACTGATGAGTACATAATTCTCCAGGGGACAATTAAATCCAGACTCTCTAAGAAGATCCATGATGCAGCACGGAGGGGATGGAAGGAACAGCAGTTGTAATGAATACATAACATTTAGGCACTATCAGAAGAAACGCTGCCAGCATTTAAATGACAAAGAACAATGAAAGCTCAGTCTAGGTAAGAATGAATAAAAGGAAATAAATAGGTTTCTAGAAGCAAAAAAGAAAAATATTAATGCAAACAGAGCTCTGAAGGAGTAGAGAGATACCTCTGCTCAAACAAAAATAGATATTGGAAGTCATAAGATATAAAGTAAACTAGTTAAAAAGCAGAGGAAAGGAACAGCATTTTAAAGGTGAAATGATTACTCCACCATAACATCAGTACAGCAGATCTGATTAAATTCAAGGCATTAACACCCCTTAACTTAATACTGATTTCTATTGGGAAACTTCAAATTATCAGTTAAGAAAACTCATTTTGGTTGGGAAGTTTTAATTTTAAGCAATTACTTCCTTATTGACATTAGTTACCTCATCTACAAGTTATGAATGTGGACCTTTGACATATTAGGAAGGTACTATTACAACTATTAGTTACTGCATTTAGCTTATTAATCAGCATTATTAATAACCATTATATAGAACATCCTGCTTGTCTGACAGTTGTGTGTTAAGGTATATTTAGGAGAAATTCATAACTTGATTAATTGCAAATGTATTTTAATACTAAGACTTTGTATTCTGCAAAATAAATATTTAAATACAAATGTCTTTTATTTCACTGAGTAATCACGTAATTTTGTTAGTTAAAGGTAACAAGCTAACTTATTTGATTGGGCATTAAGAGAGATAATTGAGTGGTATGACTTTCAGAAGGATTAACACAGATTAACTGCCTAACTCCTACTGGAGATGTGAAATATTGTCCACTTCTTCCTCAGAATTGCTTCTCAACTATGAAAGAGTAGATAAATTTTTAACTTCTCTTTGGTTAACAGATGAATTATAACACCTTTCTTGCATAACATGAATCAAAAGTAGTATTATTTAGAAAAAAATGCATGTATTGTTTTTATAGCCTTAAATACTTAATGAGAAAGACATCGTGGAAGTTAGAATTAAACACTGACTCTGATTCTCTCCTACCTACATATCATTTATAGAAGAGATGGTCATTTTCATTGTTTACACTTCAAGCATCTGTCAAAGGTATAGTAAAACTGATCAGGAAAAAGAACACAGTCTAGGCCTTTAGCACATATAATGAAGTATTTTGAAATGAAGATGTAAAGTTACAGTCATCAGATAGACAAGAGCTTAGAGAAACTGAGAGTAATCACGTAAGACAATGAAGTTAATTTGAAAAGTGAATTAAACTTGCATGGGCAAGCTGTCACTGAGAAGAGATGCCTTGCTACTTTCTTCTACTTTTTCTCTACAGAGCAAATACAGAAGTTTAACATATCTTAATGTCACCAGAGGTATTTCATTTTAGCTCTCAAACATTCTCATAAAGATCTGTATCTATTTGTACAATCAAAGTTTTCCAGAATAAATACAGAAGAAATGTGATAGCCCTGTAAAGACAAAATACAGAAAAGTCACTTTATATTTTATCACCCCTCTTCCATTTTCACTCAGCAGTTACATAAAACGTTGTCTCATCTTTTAAAAGGCCTCCAGATGACAGTTTAAGATGTACTTCATAGGGCACTGCCAAACACATAGGACCATCACTCTTGGATTCTTCTCTTCAACCCACGTGCCACCTCTCACTGTGTCTTATTCTGGTACACCTGCTTCTAGGTAATCTGTGGCCAGGTAGGAAGACTACCCATAACAGTAATAAAAGATGTCACACAGAAGAAAGCTGTTTCTTAGATGAAGCAGCTTTCCCAATCCACCACATAACTTCAGAAATGCTTGCACTTGAAGCTTCACAACAAGTACCACTAAGTCAGGGGATATACAGCTATTTTCTTTCTAGGCAGAAATGTCAGAGAAAATTATACATACACTTAAGTGATATTCTGAGTTGTACGCCTGCTACTGAAACCAGTAAATATTGTTTATCTCAAATCCAGTGGACAGAAATGTTAAGACAACACTTATGTTAAGACAGTGTTAAATATTAAATGTGAAGACAACACTTACAACACTTAATAGTATGGGACTCCATACATCAGAAGTCAGACTGCTCACAGCCTTTTTGGATACTGATGAATCTGAATGGTGCTATCACCATTCAATTACTTAAAAGAAAAAGAATATCAAAAAGCCTGCAGTCAATATTCATCACAAAACTAAGTGCAGGACTGTTTAAATTGTCAATCATAGTCTCCAATCCCTTCCCAGATTTACTCTAAAAGTAAAAGAATAGGGTAGGAAGAAACAGTTCTTTACTCAAATGAGAGAAGGGAGAAAAAAAGAAAAAACCTTACAAAGGTGACTTGCCTCTTTCAGCTACTTTAACCTATTACTTTTGACCTTCACACACAGTGATTCAAAGACTTATGTTGTGGATAGCGCGAGGTCCTAAAGCTCCGATTTCAAATTAAGGATTATAAGTCTTTATCATGCTGGTGGTAAACATCCAGATTAGATTTTATTATTATTATTTTAAACAATCAAGACAATGCTTTCCCTTCCCTTACTGAAACCTAACCACTTTGCTTCAAGAAGCTCCTAAGGCTAAGAGATTACAAAAAGAAAAACTAACACTAGTTTAGGGAAAAAAATTAGGTTTTGATTTGTCTTCAGTGACACTGCTATCATGGAACACATCAATACATTTTGTATTGAAACAAAATTTTGTAAGATAGAGCATTTTCGTGAATACCTCCCTAATTATGGAGTCAGGATTACTAATTACCACTAAATAAAAAAGGGAGGCTTTAAACTGGGCATAAAAGGAAACCTGAATTTTCCCAAGCTAGCAGCTAGAGCATAAGTGCTCCATCTTGGTTACTGCCCTTTCTGACTGTTGTTATCTTTGTTTCAAATCCCAGATTATCTTGATACTCAAAAATCATAAGATTACTACAATAATACGCCTCTTCATAACAACTGCTTACTAACAAATGGGAAAGTAGAAGGTTGAGAAAAAACATGAAACAGTTATTTTAATTAACAAGTGAGAAGAGACATCAATATTCACATCGTACAGAAGACAATCAAGTAGAAAGTACCCAGAGTATTTTGGGATTAGGTTTCACAAGACTGCCAACCTAGTCCCATGGCAATTTAGTGCTAGATGAAGCAACTCCACCCCTTCTCATTGCTCCTTCCTGTCTCTAAATAACTCTGACACTGGGTTGACATGCTGGAAAAAAAAAAATTCAGCTCCCTAACCCTTTTCTCTTTTGCCTAAGTAAGCTTTCTGCTGGATCAGCAAGCTGCATTGAGTATGGGAGGTGGAGTGTGCCAGATGAGCAGTAGAGCTGGTGTGAGGAGATGGTTGTCATCCATTTTGACAGCCATTAGGTGGCTTACCTTACAGGAAACAAGCAAATTGGGTTCAAGAGGCTTCTGACTGTCACTCAAAATCAGACAGCAACTTCATTGTTGCCAGCTATTGCTGACTTGTGTTACACTGTGACAAGAAACTTTAAGATGCAGAAACAAAACTTCTTGATACCTAGTACAAAACCAATTAAATGAAAGCAACAAAAGAAAACATTTAGTAGCACCAATGAGGGAATGAACCATAAAAGGCTTTAAGAATAGTTAACAGCTGGCAGTCAATATAGATATTAATAGCATTATTGGCATGTTACTCAAAATGCTGCCAGAAATCAGAACCTGCTTCATCATTTTGCAAGTCACCACATGCTCTAAAACCATCCAGCAGCTCTTTGCAGAACCTTATTCACTGATATAAGTACCAGCCAGTGGACAGCTTTGACAAATCATGGATTGCTTTATTGAAAATTCATCTTCTATTCAATTTAAGTAACGGAGACTTAAGACTGTTTTCCAGAAAGTTCAGTATTAATCAAGGTAGGTTTTATATCTCAATTTCTACGCAGCAGAACATTAACTATGCAAAGATTACCACAGGGAAAATTACTCATCTCCTGTAGGTTGACTGTATGTCTTTGAAAGACCCAGGGAGCTCATAAATGTTTCTGGCACTCTCCCAGTCCTTTTGCATTGAAGTACTTCAAGGTAAAAATGCAGGCCTATGTTGTGCATTACTTTCATAAAGCCTACACCTCCTCCTCCAGAGTTCTGTCATGTGTCATATAGCTCAAGCTCTTTCCTCTCAAATCCCAGGACAGATATTCTTCACCACACATTCTGGTTACACTTCTTCAGAAGAAGATATCACTAAATTGTAGTCTGATTAGAGGACAACACTAAAAATCAAATTATGTATTCAGCATATAAACAAACCTTCAATACCTAGGTATACATTTCTTAATTACATATAACACCTGACCATACACAAATAATCAGCTTGGTTTTGAAGCACCAGTTACAGCTTGCAGTGTTTCTTCAATTCAGGAGGCCGATGTTTACTGAGATAAATATATAACTATTCTCTATGACAACCAAAGAAAAACTTTTCTTTAAAAGTAGTAAAATATTAAAATGAGGTCCATGGGATCCAGTTTAATTGTCTTAAGCTAAGAGGAAATGCAGGCTTTGTTCAGAATAACTGTAAAAATAATGAAAGAAGAAAAAAAGAATAATCACTAGGCTCAGTAGCACAACTGTGTCACTTCCCTTTTGCAGTCTCTACCATTCAGGCTCACGCTGGCCACTTAACTGCTAGAAACCATTCATTTTCTTGGGTCAATATTATCCTTGTTTAGCCTCGCAGAAACAGGAAACCATTAGTACATCATAATAAGAATAATTAATAAGTTGAATAAATGAATACACACATATTCCACATACTCACAGAACATATGCCAGAAACAGAGCTTCAAATCAAGTCTTATTTTCAAAGCAGTGTACCTTTCTGTGCCCATTATCCACCTTCAGTAGTAATTCAGTTTCTCAAGTCTCAGAGATCATTTTGGCAGTACCATGCCAGACAGCAATAGTAACTAAAAATGACCTTCAGTGGTTGGGGGGAGGGGAGGAGCATACCTTTCCCCACCCCAAGCCTTTCACAGAGATCATATCACTTCTTGATTAATAACTTCACATAGATTGGCAACATGGGCATTTAACTTCAGCAGAAAGACATTAAAAGGTCATGGATTAAAAAAAAAAAAGTGTAAGAGTGAGAGCAGTCAAAACATTGTTATATTGTATACACCTTCTTTTACTTTATGTCCTCTTCCAAAAACGAAAACCTAAGCATGGCAGAATAGGTTTTCTACAAGACTTACATATTAGCAAGTTTTAAGAGAAAAAAAAAAGATTCCATTTTCTTGGTCAGAAGGGATCCACAGTGCCACACACACAAAAAAAGAAAACAACCCACAAACTGGCAGATTCACAGCTGTGTACAAACTTACATAAAAGCCATGAGAAGAGGTACAAAAGCCCCTGGCTCTAAGATGCAAGAAGTTGGAGCACCACTCTTCTCTCTTTTCCCACCAAAGAAGGACATTTCACCATTTCTGCATAAAAGATGTGCAACCTTGCAAGTAAATTCTTTGATACCAGTTTCACTCCTGGACTTGAGAAGCAGAGAAGTTGCAGCAGTTTGAAAGTAAAAACATATCAGGAAAATTTTCCTTTACCAATAAAAAACAGAAATCAGCTGCTCAGTATTCAAACACTTAACATCAGTAGGCAAAGCAAGTAAGAACTACCAAGACCAAGCTTTCAGAGAATATCAAAGCATACTTTAATACAGTAGGCACTGCTTTGTCCTGCAGATTAAATCTTTCAGAACGGCTCCTTAATGACAATCCTGCAACTGCCCATTCCCTCAAATGATTAACACAGTTTGAACCACCAAACCTTCAAATCCCAACCAAAGATTGCAATAACTCCAGGTAGAAAGTGAACCTTTAGTTATTACTATCTATCAGGTCTCTTCTGGTTTATTACAACCCATGCGGAAGTCAGGGAAGGCTAAAGATTGAAGAAATACCTTGATGGAGTGGAGAAAGCCCAATTCTGTCTTTAAACATTCTTAGCCTTCAGGGTGGAGTGTTTTAAAAGCGCATTTCACTTAATTATGCAGAAGTTACAGTTCTGTACAGTACTAAAATTATACTTCTACTTTCTTTTTAAATAAAGCCACTTCCTGGGGAAAAAAACAAACCAAGTTTCTGTGCTATCAATATGAAGAAATGAGTATTGAACACATGAAGGTGACGGGACACAGCTGGTCAGCACTTACCCAGATATACATTATAACACAAGGAAAGGGAACACTGTAACCACCTCTCTGCTCTGCCAACTCTATCTATCAAGCTCAGTATCCATAGCTCGTACCAACTATGAGAGAGAAAAAGAAAACCGGATTTTCTCACTGAGAATTATGGAACCATGGCATAACTCCTTATAACTGAAGAATGTTTTAATGCAACTAGATCATGCCCCAAAATACAACTTGTCAGTAGTCCCAGCACTTACTATAATGCTCACTATCCCTAAAGCATCTCTAATCCTTTCCAAATTCTTCTGTAGACTGTAAATGAGAGTTCAAGCTTATACAGAGTACGTCAACTCCAAGCTTACCACATCCATTTTACTAAGCATCTCCTTGCTCTTCTAAAAAGGACAGACTTTTTTTTTTTTTCTTTTTTGCCATCAATTTGCATTCAGTTACAGATCAATGAGTACTTGGTCCATTCATAGTGAAAGAGAACACAGATTAAGTAGTGATGCTCAGACTCTATGAAAAGGTGTGCTAAAGCATCTTTGCATCAAGGAAAAGGAATCTACACATTTTTGAAATGGGACATGTCATATGTTCTGTGTACACCATACTGTAGTTTTTTTGAACTATTCTGCTTATTTTCTTCCCATAATCTGCAGACCATCGCAGTAGTTTGCAAAAACACTGCAACTTTTATAAAATATGTGTACAATCTTATGTCAGACAAACTTCCTTCTCCCCAGCTTGTTGGCTTCCCTCTACCATGATCCAATGGAGGACAACTATGAAGGAGCATAAAAGCAAGGCCTCCCACTGACCAGTCATCTTGATGTTTACTGAGTCTGGGATACTCCAACATTCCTAAGATTCTGCTGCACCAGAAATTGTAGTTACACATTATATACAATTTGATTGCTTTATTTATTATTTATTTTTATTTGTAAACTACAGGAACCTTTCATGAACAGGTGAGAAAAGCTATTGCTTCCTATCTACTTTGCTCACTACTTAAACTTCAGTCTCTTATCCTTCCTCTTGCAACTCTTCCCCTGCATAAGAAGTCCTAATGAACTTTCTCCCTACTTTTGTTCTTAAGTCTTTTTGAGCTAGAAGAGAAAGACAGTATAAATATCCAAACTGCATTTAGTAATACATATGTTTACCCAACAAGGATCTATACAGTGACATACTGATGCCCTTTTATTTTCACTTACTTGAGAGTCCTAATGTTTTTTTTAACTTTTTGACTGCTGAGTACTGAGCTGCCACTTTCACCGAAACATTATCACTAAGACAATTTTGTATCTAATATAGAGTTCAGCACTTCTGAACAAGCATATTCATTTAAATCCTACAAATTAATAAATTGAAAAGTAACAATTTATTGTTACTCTGATCATACAGCAATTAGCACCTTCCAGTTGAAAGCTTCTAATAATATCTCCAAACCTTGTTGTGTAATCTTCACAACTAGAAGTCTTGTAGACACAGACAAAAGAGAAAGTCTCACTTCAGAAAAAGAGTTAGGAGAATAGTTAAGGTACATAAGGAGTAAATTCCAGTTTGTCCTGTATCAAACTGGGGGGGGGGGGAGGGGAAGGCCAACACAACTTACCAAAGCTATAATTATGCAGTATGCCCTTCAACACAGCATCAAAAGTAGTTTATTAAAAAAAGCAGGAACGAAAAAGTATACAGCATAATATACCATAATGTAAAGTGAGTGCCTGCAGTTAACTCTTTTAATTTTCCAGTTTGGTCTCGTTTCTTTAAAAATGGGCATCACCTTCAAAACCACCGCTTCCACCACTGCAGCCCACTGCATAACTTGGGGTTCAACATCTCCACGTTAAGAATACTCGTAACATATCATCTGAAGTGCCAAACCCCCTCCATTTGAAGTCAGTAGGAAGCTATTTTTGGAAATAATCATTTCCGGGGAATGACTATAAGCAAATACAAAACAAGCTTTTTTCCTCCTAGATGTCAATATCACAGCCCACGTTTTTATTATTATTTTACCTAACATCTAAGTGTACTAACGTGCCTTTTAACCTTTTGTTCTTTCACAAAGCACCAGGTGTGCCTCGATCACTCTGCTACTACACTTTCTTCACTCCTTCAAACTGGAAGAGGACGGAGAGGGGGCACAGCAAAGAGCTGAGAGTTTCCCTCACCGCCTTTAGCAGCGGGCTCCCAGCAGCGAGAGCTCTCGTCACGCTCCGCTCCTCGCCCTGAGCCCATCGGGACGGAGCACGGGGGCTCCGAGCCCCGCAGCCTCACACGGGCCTTCCCCGCGGGCCCTGAGCAGACAAAGCCGAGCGGGGCCAAAGCGCGGCCCTCACGCCCCGCACGCCGCCGGGAGCTGCCGAGGCCGACGGCGGGGCTCCGAGCCCGGCCCCGAGACGGGCGAGGCCCCGTAGGGACGGGGACGGCCGCTGGGACAGAGGCGGGGCACAGCTCACCGGGACCCGGCGGCGAGAGGCGGGGAGGGAGCGGCCGCCGCCATCCCACCCACCGCGGCGGCGCGCGGAGCGGGCTCCGCCACGCAGCTCCCGGGGCGAGTGGCAGGCGCGCCAGGCCGCCATCTCCTACCTGCTCGGACGGACCCGGCCAGGCGCTGCACCCCACTACAGGCCGCGTCTCATTGTGCTGCCGCCGCCACCGCCATTTCCCCGCTGCCGCCGCCTTGCTCCCCCCAACTGTCAGGTTCCTCCATTCACCTGGGCCCGCGACGGCCTCCTCCTCCTTCTCCTCCCCCCCCTTTCCCCCTGCGCTGCCGGCCCTACGCAAACAGAGCACCTCCCACCCGTACCAACGGAGGCCGCCCAGCGCCTGCGACGCAAGCCCGCTCCGAGAATTCCACCCTGCGCAGCTTACGCTTCGCGTCCCCGCGACATGAAAGGAACCAAACGATTGGCGGCGAGACCTAGATAAAAGGTGAAAGGTTCACAGATCAGCCAATGCGGCAAGGCGACACAGCAGCTGCTCGGGAGCTGCCGGGTGGTCCAAGAGCTCACGTGTGTGCGCCTTCCCCTCCAAAGCATGGCGAGGCTCGCGGCCTCCCGTTCTCATCCGCTCCTTCCTCGCGCACGCGCTCGGGCGGCACCGCTGAGGGAAGGGCGGCGACCGCCATCTTGGCGGGGCCGTGGATAGGCGAGTGAGCTCTGCGGGGTGTGGAGATGGCGAGGCCGCCTGCGGGGCACTGCTTTTCCCGATGAATCGGGAGTGCTCCTCGGGAGACAGTCGTATCCAAGCAGAAAGAGGATCTGTTTGGAGGCAAACGAGAGTGCTTGGTGATTCTGGTTAGAGCCAGAGCATGGCAGTGCTTAATCTCCCGTGTTTCTGCATAGGGAAATTCCACGTGTCTATAACCATGGTCATAGTGTTCATTCTGCCAAGAGCTAAGTGCTGCTCCTCTGCCAAGGAACTGGCGCCCACAGCTGAAAAGTGGTGTTGGACCAGAGCAGGGAGGATGGAAAGACTGCCAGAGGTGGTTGTGCTCCCGCAGCAGCATCCTTTTGCTGTTGCTTGTGGCAGTGTTGACCAGCTGGGCTGTTGGTCTTACTGAATTTCTCGTCAGCCCTCTCTTCAGTGACATTATGAGATAGAACAAAATTAAAACAAACAAACAAACAAAACAAATTTCTTGGATGTAACTTTTCAGCTGATGTAACTTTTCCACTGTCAAAACCCTTCAGGTGAAGCATCTAAGAGAGGCAAATGGGTTGTGCGTGAACGCAGGAGCACAGTTTCTCTTGTATGTCACATGCTACTGTTTTCCAGCTTTTATTTCTATGACACAATTGACATCAGTATTTAAAAGTCCTTGGAAAAACTGGGGAGAAACTGCAAAATAGTAAAAAGCCTTGAGTTTACCTAAACTGGGCTGCAGCACCACATGACTGCTGAATAGCACATGACATAGGATAATGTCTGATTGTAAGCACAAGGAACTGGTCACCTAGGTAGGCCATGGGATTGAAATGAATCAGTTGAGCAGAATGAGCACATTAGGTTTATTTTAATTTTGAATCCAGGCAATTTAAAGCCCCTAACTCCCACCTTCCATGTCATCATCTGCCAACACCATTCTCTTTGTGACTGGTGAGAAGGCTGAACCCTCCTCACAGAGATGATGCTAATAGTCTTGATTACTGCATGACTTAGATCCATAGATGCAGCCTGAACCAGAGAGATGCCCAGGGCAAATAAGGAAAAGGATAACTCTTGTGGATTCATATTTTGAGTTTAAGAGTCCCTCAAGCCTAATGTCAGCTGGGATGGATCATCAGGGAGTCGAAGTGCAGTAATCACATCCTATTTGTGTCTGATTCCATCTCCACGTGCATGGCAGTTTGGTGGAACTATTAATGTCCAGTTATCAATTACAGCAGTGTTGGAGCCCGGAATTGCAGTTTCAGTCTCGAACAGCTGTGTCTGGAAGCAACCATGAAAAGCTGCATCTACCTCAATTCACAAGGCCTTAGCTGTTCTTCAGCACATTGTGCTCACCTTTTGCTGAGTTGGTCCATGTTAATCAGTGTCCACATCAGCTGTTTAAATTGTCCTCTTACTCTCCATGGATTTAACAGCTCATCCTTTTTACCTTGGTGCCCTCTTCTAGGAGTTTCGTTTACACTACAAACAAATTAAATCATTGACCAACAAGAGAAATTTTGGTGGTTGTTGGTGATGTTTTTTTTCTCCTGAGTGTGTTAAAAAGAAGTGTACTAAAAGATGGAAGCGAGCAGCAAAAGTCTTACTGTTGGGGCAACAGTTTTTTTGGTCTCATTTAATCTGCTAAGTGCAAAGTTTAATATTTCTGCTTAACTTTCCTTCATCCTTCACTCACATTTGTCCAAAAGCTCTTAATTTTCCATAGTTTTCTCATTCTTTGTGAAAGAACAAGGTGCGTATTTTACCATACTTTACAACAGTGGTGGGATATTCACACTTAAATTTCAGAACAGGTTTAATCTATGGTGCTAGTGAGTGGCCAGATGTGTGTTCTGCCCAAACTGATCACCGTACCAGTACTGTAAAGATATATCCACACATGGGCCACGTGGTCATTCTTATGGAAAGAAATCTTCAAATAATGTAAATATATGCACCTGGCTTCATTCTGTCTTCTCCTGACTTCTCCTTCCCACAGTGGATGCATTTAGCTGCATGCTGCATTTTGCTGATCCTGTTTGCCCTGCTGCAAAGAGCACTGCAAGATATTTCAGGTATGCAGGTATAGCACTAGTCATGCTTTTGCTAGTCCAGGTAGGCAAGTTAGGACCATCCTAAGATCACAGTTACTTACAAAGGGGCTGGAGATCATCCTTGTTGCCTAATAAAGAAAACTGTAAATGTAATATAAAGCCATTTCTTGCCAGCTGCTGCCCTTTTAAGTTGTGCTGAATGTGATGCATTTGCAGCTGCAGATCTGTCACTGGAGATCCAGCTTTCTTCATTCCGTCTGCATTCTGCCTTCCTTCCTATGACAGTTTGTACCTACAAAATCTGTAAGAAGAAATAAGGGTAACCAGAGCACCCTAAGGTTCATTTAAACCTGGGTAAAATGATTTCAGATTAAAAGTGATAGAGAAGTCTAGGATATTACCAAATTAAGTGTTTTCTTTACTTAGCTCAAACCTTAGTTGCTATTTAGAGCACATTTCTTTTGTAATGCCCATGTTATTAAATATTACCGTATTAGGTATTTTTATAGCATTGAAGGGACACCCTTCTGTTTTTTTATGGTTGGAAGAATAATTATATCCCGTGACAAAACCTTAGGAAGAGGAGCAGCTGTTCAGTCTTATCCAGTGGGAGCTGTCAGAACATATGGGTCTATTTTTCCAATTTAACTGAAGTACTGAAGGAAATTGGCATTCTTGATTATTTCTAACATAAAATAAAGCAGAAAAAAAAACCCTCCTTAATCATCTGCAGGCCATGATTAAATAATGAATTTTATCCAATTCAAGTAGGTTCAAAGAGAAGACAAGCAGAATACTTAAAACGTAAAAAACAAAACACACCAATGCCAGGAGAATTCTGGAAGTTATTTTCATAGAAAGAAAAGGGTGTCTTTCTCCACAGCTACTTCCTCCTTGAGCCTGCTAGCTGACAGGAGTTTTTGATTTAAAAGCACAGTTGGAATAAAACTTGTACTGTACTGTATTGTTCCATCACCTCTACCCACTCCTTTGTAAAATATGAATTTCTTGTCACTTGCTTGCATTATAACAGCTCATCTTCAGATCTTTAAGCCCAAATCAAAAATTAAACTCTACGTTAATTTCACAAATTTCTTACAAAGATTTTTAAAGTAAAAGGAAATCATCAATGTGTTACAAAGCTCTACAAAATTCCACATACTTCAAAGTCTTTGGGATGCAGTGTTTGGTAAGAAAAAATAAGCTACTCATAACTATTAAAAAAAAACAACAGGACATTGGATGAAAGGAATAGAATAACCCAACTAATTAAAATCCAGAACAGAAAAAATGATTATGCACCAAATCACAGCTTTCACAATATCCCCGGTGCTGGAAGCACTGATGCTTTACTGTATGCAATAATTGCAGTAAGACTACAGCAGCAGCAACAATAGGCAGAGATATTTATCTCCCCCCTTCTATAAAATCATATCAATAAATGATACTGGATTTTGTTTCTAGTTATTCCTGCTGGGTAGCTGTGAAAAAATGCGTATGGGTTGGAATGGAGGGGAAATGCAATTTAAAAAAAGTCACAGACGAGTAATTGTATTTGTTCATGCTACAGAACTTTGAAATTAAGCCAGCAAAAACCAGGCTTTGCTTTTGGCTCTACATATCTCACTGGCTTCCAAAATGGATTCTGAAGAGATTCCTTCCTGTGAGTCAATGGTGACCTCTGTTGTTCCCTGCTGCTGATACCAGCCATGATGCTGTTTTGTCTTTGCACCACACTATTTCAGTAGTGCACTTTGAAACAAACTGGCGCTGAGAGAATACAGGCCAGTGTGTTGAAAGTGAGTTTCTGTAAAGGATGTGTCTATTCTTCACCTCACTTCAGAAAATTTGAGACTTCCCTCTCAAACAGCTCCTATTCTGTCTACCAGCTTTTTCTGTTCATAGTTGTGAATCACTGCAGAAAAAAGCAGTTACAAACACTTGAAGGCACGGCGCTAATAACAACATCTGTTACATATTATGAGAAAAAGCTGCAGGTATGAGTATGAAGGAGGAATGTGGAGGAAAGAAAGAACCTCTATTTGAGCAGAGTCCATTCTTAAAACTGAAGCTGAGATGTAAAGGTGTCAGGTTGTGCAAACTTTTGGTTTCCCCTCTAGGACAGAGGTTAAAAAAAATCCCACACTGCTTTCAGATGTCATAACTCTAAATAAGGATATTTCCCCCAGTGCAAGTGAAATGTTAGTATTTTTAACTGTTGTACTGTCTTTTCTCCTCCCATTTATCACTGACTTGAAAATACTTTAAGCAAGTCATGTGATTTCTGCATTCCACATGCAGTTGCCGTACAAAAGATCTAGCATACCATAATTGACAATGGTTCTTAATAGCCTTGAAATATACATTTTTATGCTCTTTTGCCTGAGAATCAAGAAATAATACTTTGTAATATATAAACATACCTAGCTATTACAGTTATGATGATTCTTGCTAACATGCAGAAAATACATATCAGCAAAATGATAAATCAGTTCCCCAGGGTACAGATCAGCCATAAAAGTAATGCAAAAATAATCAGTTCAAAGTATTTACAGCAGAGGGTGCTATGCATTTTGCTTTGATCATACGTTACATCACATTCCAAGGTAAAGTGTACGGTCTGAGGAGCACGGAGAACTGCCAATGGTACCGTCTTACCATGGAACAGACTTATTCACCAGATAGCATTTCATAAAATACTATAATTAACTCTAGTGGAAACAATCCTTGCACTATCAATACAAACAGCAATTCAATAAAAGGTTATTGTCATTTCTTACCTGGCTACATGTTATTGTTGTTTTAAGAGAATTCACAGCTCAAGACTAAGATTTTGTTATATCTACCCAGCATTTTGAAGGCACTCAGGGCTCTGCTAATATTTACCTACCAGTCAGGTAAAGTAAGCACTACAAAGAACAGCAAGAATATATGCCTTTTGTCCACAGGTTGCCCTCAGTAGGTTTGGGCTGCTACAAAAGCACAATATGCAGACCGGTCCCTTATCTGAAATGACACCCATGCTTGTCTGTATTGCTGTCATAATCCAGATAGGTATGTTTCCTGTCCTGCATCATTTGCATCTTGTTTAAGCTACAAAAACTTTACACAGAAAGTATAAGGGAGACTATTTTTGCGATTGTGATCAAGATGGTTTATATCCCACGATAGTGCAAAAGAAATGAAATCCAACAATTCCTACTCTTGCCATGTTTGAAACTGAACTACATTTTGGAATCTATACTCTTGTAAAAATGTATGCTCCTCCCAGATTGTCAATAGCATTATGAATATTCTCTTACTGTCTATAAGCACCAGGTGTGGGGGAGGATGGCACAATGAATGAGTACCAGCAACAACAAGAGTTGTGCAAAACGCACTGAAAGTGTATGATGTGATTTGATTTTGTAGCAAGGAATAGAGGAACATTTACCATTTCTAAAGCATGATACCCATTAGCCTTTAAATTTAGTTAGAAAATAAGCAATTCTACTCCATTCCCCATATAGTTTCATGATGTTTAGTTACGTATTTCTGGAGGCAGATCACTTGTCCGATTCTCAACTGTATTGCATCTCTGTTGTACTTTGATTATTCTCCTGTGCTCATACACTGCAAAGGGAATTGAGGTGTAGGGGGAGGAGCATAGTAAATATGAATCAGTTCTGCACCTAGTGAGTTACTAATTCACTGGTCTAACACTTAGCTTCTTACATAGAAATAGGCCAGATAAATTGAATATTAAGAACAATATATAATTCAGCACAACTGGTTTTGAAAGCTTACCTTTATAATACCAATTTCCACGCGTTAAGAAATTAAGTAATAAATAACCACCATGAAGATTTTAAGTTCATTGTTTGTTGACTGGAATAAAAGCTTGGCTTCCTCCTCCAAAATTAAAAGTCACCCTTTAGGTAGGTGGGAAAACAATCCTCTTTATGAATTTGCTCTGTTTGATGAATCTTCTCTACTATAAAGTGAGTACAGTTTCTGGGCACTAAAATGCAAACTAAGAACAAAATGGTAATCTGTCCTGACGTGAGGTGTTTGACAATATACAGAGAGGAAAAGGACAAACTCACAGGTAACGGTTTCTGTACAGGAAGCCTGCCCATTTATTTCAAAACTGGAGATTTTATAAAATAAAGTGGAACTATTCACTATAGTAAATACTCATCTTATTACAGAGTAACAGTTTCTAAAAACATTTTCTTTGCTATTGTACCAACTATACACAGGAATACATTTCTTTCTCACAAAAATTAGCTTTGAGCAACAAGTGCAAATGTTCAATACATACCACTGACTGAAAGCATTTAGAAGAAATGTATTTTAAAATACACAAAAATGCATCTCCCTCAGTATGCCTTTTGATACCAAGCAAGTCCTCCTTGCATTTGTTCTCATTTAAATCATCTTCGTTCCTTACCTCTTGCCAAAGGGTTACATGTGTTTTAAATATGACATCCCTTACTTATAAATGTCTCCAGTTAACTCCTAAGCAAACCAGAACTTTATAGATTGTTTTAAATTGGAGAGCTTCAGTAAGAATGGTAACATTGATCAGGGTAAAACAGGGTGGGTTTTTTTTTTGAGGGGGGGGGGGGGGGGGCTTGGCTTTTTACACAGAAGAATAAAATAGCATGAAGTGGTATGGCAAATGAAAGCATGCTTCATTCAATACAAAAGCAGAGGTTGAATTCTTTTGACTGTAACAAAAAGATGCATTTGATTTGCAGTGTTAAATTGTAAGTTATTCAGCATTAAAAAAAAAATAGACTGTTGTTTCTCTACCAAATGAACAGCACATAAGTTGAAAGTTAATTGAATTAAATTAGACCAGTCATTTCTAAGTAAACACTGGTGATTATCTGTTATAGTCTAGTGACAGCTGAGGATCAGAGCTGCACTGTATGAATGGTTCCTTGGGCACAGAGCAAACGTATACCATGAATCAAAGAGATTCCAGGAAGGCCCAATGAAAGTAATGAAACTACTTTGGCAGTAAAATATTACCTGACTTGAACACAGCCTTTCTTGGAATGTTATTTTTTACTATTTCTCACTGAGGTCAAATTAATTATTTTTATTGCCCCTTCTAACCTTTTCATGAGGAAAGAATTGTATTAATCATCCAGGGGCCAATTTTATGTTCCAGAGACATAAACTTAGACATTCCCCTCATGGTGAGAAAATAACACCGTTCTCATTTTCCATTATCAGCAGTAGCAGCTGTCTGAAAAGGAGTCATCAAAAGTGCCACTGAGGTGGAAGTGAGCTTTCCGTGTCTCATATTCAGAAGAAGAAAGAAATGCTTTGATATTCCACAATTTCAGTTAAGATAACCCTGAAACAGACACGACACGTGAGAATAAAAGGTTAATTTTTTTGCCTTCTGTGAGCTATAGAGTAGTGTGTCAAGAGATGGACAGACTAAGCAAGCTTTCCCATTCAGAATATGTCTTTTCCGATATCCTTTAAATGTGCATATAAATCCCGTCCTCTGGCACAAATAGCTACACTTGGCGGGGGTGTGGGGGAGCAACTTGCACTCATGCATGCCCTGTTTATGTACAAAACTGGAATACAAACACTCATCAGTCACCTGTCTATAAATTAGCATTATCAGTGGTACGGTATGCAGTGGGGAGGAAATTGATGTTATTTACTTGACAAAAAAACTGCTCACCATGGAAATACAAACACTTACTTAGGGATTTTTTTCCTTCTTTCAGGTTCACCGTCTATTAGCCCAGTGGAAATCAGGGGGTGACCTTTTGTCAGGTCAGAGCTTTTGGCTGCGGAGGTTTGGGAACTTTCACAGGTACATTCTAACCTGTGACCTTACTCTGTGTTCCAGCCACTTGTTCCCTGCTGCTGTCTTAATCAAAACCGGTAGTGGATGGTAACTTCCTAGAAGAAGTAGGGGATTGGTCCTACATAATTTATGCAACAAATGCAATGCATTTAAAGGGGTTAACTGAAGTCTGTGGCATTGTTTGTGTACCTTGGATTTGAGGGGTTCTAGCCCTAAGGCAATGCGTAGGCTTTGGCTACTTCTGGCCTATGTGATGGAAGTTAAGTCCTCTCAGGGCCAGATCCTGTAGTGTGTGCTTAGCACACAGATGTGTCACAGTGACTTTCACAGAAGTCAAGAACTGAATACATCACTGGATGCATTCATGTTTGTGCTTGGTAAGAAGGGACTCCCAAGTACTTAAAGCTACACGTAAGTGATAATGCACTAATTATCTTCTTAGATGGTCGAATATGAGAGCACATACACTGGCCAAATTCCTCTTCTAAAAGCTCTGATTCTGTGAGGATGGGTACCAAAAGCTCTGAAAATAATAATGATAAAAAACCCTGGGCCCCAGTAAATTCAGTGGCTCACTACTTTGATGAAGAAGCCATACTGACCGTCATCAGAAGACGTAAAGGAAATAAGTGAGTTACACACCAAATATTAACGTGTTGAAATTTCAGCCTCAGGAAGTTTTAATGGAAGAAAGTAGCTTAATCACTCAATATAATCTGCAACTTTAGCTGAAAGTTAACATCACAAAATGATATATAGCTATGCAGCTTGAAGAATCACGCAGTTGTATTCAAATCATTTCCCACGTCTTTCAAGTCTACTGTTCAGTAAGAGCTCCTCCTCTGTTTGCAGTTTCCATTTTCCAAATGGATGATCCAACTGATGCATAGCTCAATGTTCATTCTTGTGAGTCATAATTAATAAATAATCATATCACATACACATAGTTTTACAGGTATTCTTAAAATGGTTTTACAGTTCTATTAAATATATAGATAAAATAATCACCGCTATATAAAAAAAATCTTTTTAAAACAGCTGAACTCCAAAGCTTTGCATAAAATTCTGTAGACACATTCATTATAATCTAGAAACTCAATTAAAATACATTTTAGAGCTCAATCTGTCAAAAATATTCACGGCATTGAAAAAGTGATTGTCTTTTTTTTTTTTCTTTTTTTCCCTTTTTTTTTATTCCTGCAATCCGTACTTGCCCTGATCATTTCCTACAACCTGGCAAAGGCTGCACTCATCTCAGTTTGTAGATTACATGACTGTTTAACTCATTTCTTCAGCTGTAAGACATCTGCCCCATAAACATTTAGCAGGGTTTTGTCTTTAATCCTATACCATTTCTCGCACTTTCTATAAAATTGCAATGAAACACTTCGCAGTTGAGTTACACAACAGCAGTAACATTGAAGCATCCGGTTACAGCTGTTCTGCAGCCTGTAATGGTGCTTTTTGGAACACCAAACACCCCTTTTATCCAGTAATCTACAAGCACTTCCCAACACTTACACTTCACAATACCTTACTATGCATACACTTGCTCAACAAGAACTGGTTTTATAAATGGTCTTAACAGATCAGTACCCACATATATCTGAATTCTGCTACTAAATCAAAGTATCAAGTGAGGTCACTTCAAGCTTAGCACTTCTCAAAAACCCAGGCCTTTTTTCAGGAAAACCTCCTTATTCAGACCATGCACGTATCTGTTGGCGAGATAAAAGATGGCCCACCAGCCTTTAAAATCTCAGATGCCTCAAGATAGTCTTTGAGCCAGCATAGTAGAAAATCCTTTGCTACAATGAACGCTTCACAGTCTGTGAAGTCTTTAGACTGTAAGCTAAGAATGGCACACAAAGACCAACAAGGAGCAACATTTTCAGAACAGAGATTCAATTGCAGTAAGGGATTGGATTTTGAACTGTGGAAGAATGATGCAGGCTTACACATCATTTTAAGTGGGGGGAGCTGCTGCTCATGCAGTTGTGTTTTTTCTTTATCTATTTTTCTTTTTCAGTTCTAGATAGTGGCAGAACTCCTTGAGAGTTCAGTCTGTTTCCACAGTCAGCTGACCACAGCAGTATTATTTGTAACTCTATTACTCTGGACATTCTTACCCACAAAATGCCTGAATAAGGTAGACTGCTTCTGTTATAGTAAAAAACAAACAAACAAAAAACCAGGCAAAGCCAAATATGGGTTTTCCAAATATGGAAAGAAGCCAAATACCAAACACCATGGATTTATTTAGTATTATTTTCATCAGCTTTAGAAAGAAGAAGCAATCTCTATCTCTTCTCAGGCCAGGCCGGAAAGTATACATCAGCTTAAAGATTGGATGAAATGATCAAGACAATTGCTGCATGCTCTCTGAGATTTAAACTGCTCACTTTGCTGCCTGTTCACTGTTTCACTGACTATTAGCAAGAGGAAAGAAGAAAACATGAGTTTTCTCTTTCTTGGAAGTTAATATTCTGTAATGAAACTGCTAGCCCACTCTTCCAATCTTTATGGATGTCAGTGGTTTAGATGAGACATCTGAAAATCTTCTCCTTCCAATTCATTTTCTTAGGAGAAAGAAGACAAAATGGAAATGATTCTCCTTGACTGAACTCTGATAATGGTAAAGTTCTCCCAAATGACTGTAATTGAACTGCAGATAATCTCTGTTGATGACTAAGAAATTACTGCAACTGAACTGAATTTGAAGACTTCTCTTTCACCCTGTTGTGCACTGATACCCTTCCTCTGGCTAAAAACCTAAAGCAAATACCCTAAAGTGATCGCTGATGTGGCTAAAAGTTAAGAGGCAGAAGTGGCTTAACTATGTCTGTGCACAGAAGTCTACCCAGTTATGGGTGTAAAGAAAGGCTGACAGCATTTATTTATGTTGAGTTTTACATTTGCCATTGATTTATACACTTAAAGAATACTTCTAACCCTTTCATAACAATGCACTCGTGCTTCAACACCAGCCTTAGTAATTAGATGACCAATCAGATTTTGTATCTTTAAAAGAGAGAAATGATCACATGATCTGGTAAGTAAAAGCATCAGAAAAAGGAATCAGATGCTGTCTCACAAGCAGTGAGGTACAGTATTAAAAACAAACAAACAAAAACCACCCATCTGTTCCTGATCTTTCTCAAAGATGTCCACGATCAGTAACATACAAAGTGTATTTCTTCAGGTACTGTACAGAAATTTCTGGATTAAGATTTCTCACATGATCCCTCCTAAGAAGCAGTTAGCACTGCTCCACACCCAATTTGTTCCTGCAATTTAAACATAACAGGTTCGGGGTAAAAATGAATTTAAAAAACAAACTTCCCTCCACAAATAACCCCCCACCTGATTTTGCTGCTCCACTGGATTGCCACTAGGATTGTAGTTAAATTCCTGCAGCAAGAACACCTCGGCTCCAACTCTGCTCTACCTCTACCTCTCTCAAAGAACTGCATGGAAAAAGAGCATTTCAAGCCTTGCAGGAGGGCCAGATTCATGGGCAAGCCAACAACAAATCTTCCACTGCTGTTGGACCCTTCACAGGTAAATGAAGCCAGAAGAATAATTTTTGAAGACTAGAGCTCTGAATTGTTCATAATTCTACTGATAATTATCCATTTTTATTTAGCATCTTATAAAGCAAGGCACAAATGTACAAAATTGCAGCTACTAAATCAGGTCATTTTTATATATATTTACACAATTGTCATAATATAAAATGTGCTTAGACATTGTCATAAGCACAACAGTAGAGGAACTGAGGAGAACCTGATAGTAAATACAAATACCAGGTCCTATATTTCTGCTTGTGCTTCACCTGAAATAACGTACTTATGTGTAGATACACAAAGCAATCAAGCCACCGTCTTTTATTTCTCCACACCTCACAGGGATCACACTTTGAAGCTAAAAAGCTGTGGAAGGACTAAAAGGCAGTAGACAAGCACCCAGAGGAAAATGATTAAGTAGAATAGCTCCGATTGCTCAACACTTGGAGTCTGGCGAGGAGGTGCTGCAGTCTCCTTTGTTTCCATGTCCTTTTTCATCCTAAAAATAAGAGAGAGAATTTGTTAAGAGGCAGGAAAAACTATTAGCATTTACATTAAAGATCAGACAGCATTCTAACAGACAGCAGTTTAATCAGCTCTTTCAACCTACTCGGTTGCGCCCCAAGCTACACCATAGGATGCATAATGAGCTCTAGCAGGTGTTTCCTTAAGGACTCTAAAAACAGCAGTTAATAGTCTGAAATCTTGGACAATTTCTCCGGTAGTTAAAATACATGCAGAAACAGCTCATTTGACATGAGCTGATTTTCATTGGTCAAAAAGATACTTTTTATTTTTTATTGTTTAACTTTCAGAGCAATAAACGTGACTTTGAGCAACAATTGCATCACCTTTTATTTATACAGTGTATCAGACTTGACATACTGTCTCCAAACCAGCTATTCTTAGTGTTTCTCATGTCAGGTACATGGAGGGTAAACAAGCAACCCTGGACTTCAGGAAACAAACTAACAATTCCAGAATTACAACCACAGTTCTTTTTTTCTGTTTTGGGCGTCCTGCTCCCTCAATTAATGTACCGGATATATACGTATGAGCATTACACAAAACATGTTCAGTATCAGCAGTCTGCAAGCAAGCAGTGGTTATAGATTGCTATGACAGCTATTTATATATATATTTTTAAGGGAAGCTTAATTGAGACCAGGGCAGTAGATCTTGCTATTCTGTGTGCTTTTTGCAGCTAAAAACAGCCGTCATTTTAACTAGAAATTTGAAGTTGTACTAATTCAATACCATTTGAGAGGAAAAAATGTAAAGTAATAAAGTGAGGGAAAGCTTATTTCTTAAATAGATATGTAGAAACCCATATCAGAGGGATACACATTTTGAGTTCAGGATCCAGCCCGGCACTGTAAGCCCAAACTCAAAACACACACACACAAACACACTGTAGAAACCCACAGGTGCTCTAGGAGAGGCAAGAGCTCTGTTAAGCATTGCCTTTCCCTAGCACTGATGGTGCTAAACACTGTCTTGACAGGCTTCTAAACTTGGAAGGAGCCAGCTCTGCCAGAGGCCTCACACAGGAAGTCCTTTCACTCTTTTCTTGGTTTGAAATATCCACCATGTGGGGAAAGAGTTCACAGTCTTGTTTAGACAGCTAAGCCTTTCCTCTCAAGCCAAGAAAAAGTATTTTTAGTTAAGGAGAGAGGTGGAGAGACAAAGAATTTTTGTGTCTTATATCTATGGGAAATATTGACCCTGAGCCAGTACATAAGATGTACCATTGGTCTACTACTACAGTTAATTTTTACTTCCCTTTGTAACACTGACAAAACTACGTAGAAGTTAAAGATTCCTTGCATAAGATTTTGTCTGAAGAAGAACTACTCACCCAATGATCAATAGATTTTCATCCACTTCTGTCATCTTCTGATCCTTTTTACCAGAGGTTTCCTTAAACAAACAAGTAACCAAAAATAGATGATATAAAAAGAAAACAAAATTCAGTCTCTCACACAATGGTAGTTGTGTGTGCATCCTTTGCAAAGTATGCCTAATTTTTATTCAAACAAAATGAAAGCGTGTTCTTAATTTTATCCCACACCCGTGCATCCCCCATCACGGTCTGTTACATACATAGAAATGCTAAGAACTCTCCTCATCCATACAACTTTCTATTGGTTTTGACAGCATTGCAAAACCAGGGCACCTGTGTGAAACCTTAGTTTCCCTAAACGTTGTCAGCAGCTTTTCTTTACAAATCGAAGAAGGCCCAAATTTTATTTTGTGCTGAAAAGCCACATTCCTACCCTTGCTCAGCACACCCAAACTGCTGTTGCTGTCCTTTATGAGTTAAAAAAAGAAAAAGCATCCAGAGCTCAGTTCTGTAGTGTGCTTGTAAGAAATCAATATGAATTACATCTGCGATTGAGGATGCAGTTTCATGTTACAATTAAATGTCTTCAAGGGCTAGCTGCTGCTATTCAGAGAACGTACTACAGCACTACTACAACAGGAGAGGCAAAGAGTCTCTTTGGTAAAAAGTGCATCCAAAAGACACTCCGCATTTTTGCAAGGCTCTGACCAGGATGCTCACATGCATACAGAAAATGCATAAACGAAAAGAAATTGGTTCTGCAAGTAAAGGAAGCTTCAAAGAAGGGAAGTGTTTCAGCTGTGCAGAGATAACAAAGTAAACCTCAAAGTTAGAGTATATTTAATGGAAATATTAAGTAGTACTTTGTGGGCTTTTCCAAGCTGGAAAAGCTTTGTGGGCCATTTCATTTATTTGGAAGAGTTCAAGAATAGCTTAAATTGTTATAGGTTAAAGCACTAAAATTCTTAGAAAAAATTGGGCTTTTGTGTTATCATAGAACTTTTATAGAGAGCAGACCCTTTCTTTAAAGTATTTGAACTTCTGGAGTTCAGGAGAAATCATGGAATAGTGATAGAAAGGTCAATTTCTACAAACTTACCAATCCAGCAGTATCAGGAAACCTTTTTCGGAGATAAATGTTGGAATCATTGTCACAAGTTCTGGAACGTACATAAAAGTAAAGTGTTTTAATTCATGAAGTTTTGCTTTGAATTCTGCAATTATGCTCGCTAGTTTTAGGTTACACAGAACTACAAACGTGTTGTTGAGTGTTTTAGTATATGGATTTGAACTGATTGTTAAAATCATAAGCAGTAACTTCAAGAAACTTTAAATTGTTTGTTTTTTTTTTTAATAGAAAAATCCAAATGCTCAAATTTAATTTTTTTTTTAAACAGTATCTGATACGTTTTTTGCACATTTTACATCATCTAGATTTAAGAAAGCCTTATGGCTCGGTGAGATTTTATGGCTCTGTAGTTAAAAAAGAATTGATAAATGACAAGGAACACAAGCCTGACAAAGTAGATAACACTTTCTTCTAAAGCTAAAATGCATTGGGATTCCAGTTGGTTTTGTGTAGCAAAGTTTGTACAGCAAAGTCAAATCACGTCCCACTTGCACTAAATCGCTTGATATGTTTAAGAGAAACACAGGAAGAAGCCACTGTGTCCTAGAAGTCCACAAGAAATATTCAACGCTCATGGCATACTTTAGAAGTGCAGTGCACTTTAGTAGTGCATCATTCCTATCAGTTAGATGCATTTCAGACAAAGTTCATGTGGAATACCTGGTCAACTCCTGGCTATTAGCAATTTCTTCCAGTTCATCATCAAACAGTGCAGTATGCCCAACTTCTGAGGTCTGTAACTCTTCTACTTTGATCATATTTTCCTTTTTTTCATCCCCATTACTACTTTCTTCCAGTCTTACTCCCACTATTGCAAAGTCATCTAAATTGTCTCCTATGACCTGTTGAAAATAAGAAATGTTTTGCATCAGACAAGACTGGTTCCCCAGCCTTTTAAATACCTCAGTGGTGTAACTTACTCAGATGCTAGATTACATGTAGTATGAGATTGAAGGTGTTACTAAAGAGAATAAAACATATTTTGAAAATAATTTCAGATACCTTGAGCTGTAAAGTACCATCAGATTAACTTACATGCAATTAATTGGTAGTTCTTTAAACATAAGCAATTATGACATGACTGAGTGCTTTCAAATAATCCATTCTGATTTTCTTTTTTTTAATCTATCTCCAATTAGCCTGCTGGAGATAACAGTCATTTGACTTCATTGCCCTAATAAATGTTAGGACCAAACCAAGTTTAAGCAACAGAGTATGATTCAAGTATTTAAATGGACATTCATTCCAGAAAATACCATCACTACTACACTACTATGCTAGAAAATGTGTAAGACAATTCAAAATCAGTGTTTCCAAGAAGACATACAATTTTGTCTAAATTCAAAACACAGAATAATTACGAAAAATTGCCCTTCTTTCTCCTCCAGTTTAGATAAGCCCGTGTTTTACTCACACAACTTAACCTACTCAAACTGGTTTGTTTTCACAGGCAGACTTATCTAGATTCAGACAAAAAAAAAAAAAAAAAAAAAACCCTTTACCCATATCCTTTCAATATCAACAATATTGGTTCCTGTTCATTTCATTAAAAATTATTTTAAACACCCTCTGTCATAACCTTCTCTGCCTAGGAGCTACAAAGGGGCTTCAAAATACTTCAAAGCATCAGTAAAATTCAAATTTCTGCAGTATCATTACTGCTCAGTCCCCCTTTTGTTAATGCCAGATCTTTCAAGAGAACTGCAATTCCATTCTTTCCAGTAGAGGGCTGTGGCAAACAGTGTTAACGAGGCAGAAAACCAAGTACATTTTACGCATTTCTCCAAATAGCATGCAAAATGAAAGGAAATCCTTGAGTTCAGGAACTAACCCCCCATACATACATAAAGAAATACAGCTAATAAAAATTCAATACCTCAGGATGCTGTAGAATCATGGAATCTTCATTGCCGGTGGCTTTTTGGCTGTCTATTTCAATTTCTATCTCTCCTATTAGTAATGGCACTTCTTTTTCATAGAAGGAAGTGCTATGACTGTTCATATCTATTGTTTCCTCCTCTCCATTCTCAGTACCCATTTCCAATGAAGGGACGCCATGATTATTCTGCAAGCCTGGCTCTGGAGCATCCTCCTTGTAGTCCTGTGCCGGTGCCCCTTCCTCATGTAAAGAATCTGTTACTGTTTCAGAAAAAGATATGTCATTTTCAGTATCATATCTTTTAAGACAAGGCTCAACATAAGCATCCAAAACTGCTGATATGGGAACGTTATAATGTGGATAGTAGAAGAGATCGTGGGGTATTACAGATACTTTTGAAGAACTGAGTAGCACTTCTGCTGAAGACTCATCGTCATCACAACTGTCTGAGTCTTCTCCATTATTGGGCACATCTGAGAGAGAGTCATCAGATGTTTCTAGCAGTGTAGACATTTCTTGGCTTTTGAGATTGGAACCATTCAATGAACAATGGTTATTTTCTGTTGTCTCCAAGACAGGCGATTGCTTTGCATGTTCATTTTCTGGCAGTTTCAGTACTTCCTCATTTAGAAGATGAAGAACATACTTATGTGTATCTTCTTGTTTAGAGGTAACTTCTGGTAAAATGATTGAATTTTGGGAATTGCTCTCTTCTACTTTATTTATAGATTCGTCTGTAAGTATACCTGAAGTCCAAGACAATGGACTTAAAGAAGAAGTATTGGCTGAAAGGCTCTTTGTTTCATTGTCATATTCAGTATAGGTTTCTTTAGTTAATTCTTCAGAGTAGTCTTCAAAAGAGTCAACAGAATTTTTCTGATCTGTCAGAACAGCTGGAGAAAGGTCATCACTCTGTTTCAGTGGATCATCAGATATGCCACCATCACCTGGCATCAATTTATCACTAAGAACTTCCCAGGAAGAACTTGATTCATAACTGGCAGATCCTGTAATTTTCAGTGAAGTAGGCCTTTGTGGCTCATCTTCAGAGATTTCCTGAGAATCACCCAACACTTGACTCAATTTGCCATTACATGCTTCAGGAACAGTTTCTGACAGGATTCTCTCGGGGGTATCATGAATGTGAACCTTTGGAGGAGCAGGGTGACTCCTTTCATGATTAACGGTGTACATATTTTTGTCACTTTCCCTTAAAATCAAGATTTTGCTTTCCTTTTCTGAAGGTGTGTCTTTGATGTGAACATACGTAGATTCAATTGGAAGCTCCTTCTCAGGATCTGTAAAGTCTTCCTATAAGTAACAATACACCATTAAAAGACAAATCGTGCCTCACATATCATTTTACTTCTCCCAGGTGATACAGAAACTAACCCACTGCCCCTTTAATTTGCGAGTGGCCAATTAATTACTCACATATTTTAAAAGTAGGCAAATCAATTTGGCTAGTAAAGTGAATTGAACAAAGCTCAGCATAAAGAAGCCACTTGTACAGGAAGATTAGAATGGAGACAAGCCTACTGCTCAGTTCTTAATATTTTCATCTCTCCCTGCTGCACTTGTGGAAACAATTGACTTGGCTTTTTTGACTCAATCCCAAAACCTGGCAATAAAGTAAATCTAACAAGTGCACTAAATCTACCATGAAACATAGTAATCTACTAGATTATTCAGTTCCAATGGACTGTATTAACAATGAATAAATAAATATGTAGGCTCTTTTTTGCCATTAAAATGTCCAAAAGTCTTAAGGCTAACAAATATTAATGGCAATCTAATTTAATAATCATGATTAGATTATTATAATAATTTTAATTTCAGTGATTTTAGTAATGTCCACCAATTTTATAAGCTACAAAACAAAATAACACTTGGAACTTTCAGTCACTAAATGAGAAGGAATAGCTTTCATGTAGGAATCATGACTGATGTGCATGCAATCATGCACAAAAAAAAATTACCTACATACTCAAGGGTCATCAAATCCCTTGGAAACTCTTTCAGATCGAAAAGATTGCGCTAAACCAGGTTTGTCAAGAACCCTTTTTCATCCTAGGCAGGTCTTTCCCCAAGGTCCTGAGACTTCTCATTTCCCCTCCAGTGTTACATCTCCTATTGTTTAGCTACATTTTAAATTTATCTTCTTTTTGTCCAAAGGACCTTTTTATCAGTCTCTGCTGAGGTCTGCTCCTCAATTCTTTGCTTTTGATAAGGTCTTCATTAAAGCCCTGGCCTTTAAGCTGTAATTTATATTATGCTTACAAATGAGGGCCTTTGATAGCTTAATTGACAAGATTCAATTGTGATGTCTTGTGTCTGATACAATATCTGCTAAATTCAAATGGATTGTGACCCTCATACTTGAGAAGCCTGAATTCAAAACCAAACTGAAGGTCAAATAAATTATTATAGATGAACTGATAAACTTCACTTTATTCTGAAATTACTATGGCAAAGTAGCAGAGCCTATGTAAACATTTCTAACCTTTGAAAGCTATAATTGGATGTATACGTCTGAATGCAGAGTTCTACCTGAACCAGCTGAGCAATCTGCAGTGAAAGCTCACTTGACTGGACTTAACAATACAAGAAAAATTACAACTGAGTTTGTGGTTTATTTTAAACAGCTCAGAAAGAAACCTAGAAGATAAATACAACACCCTTCTTTATTTATCACACCAGAGCAAATAAAAAAGGGATGTGGCATAAGAGTAAACACTTACTCCCTCCAGCTCTGGGAAGTGTTCAAGGAACTGGGCCACGTAGGTCACAATGGACTGCTCATCGGGGGATTCCACCATTATATCTGTGGAGGAAGGTGTACAGCACATCAGCACACGTGGCCTGAAAGCAGTATTGCAGAGGCACATACTACCAGACAGTTATCTGCCTTTACAATGAGAGAAATAGCAGCTACAAACACTTTTCTTTTGCTGACAGATAAGAGATGGTAGAATCCTTTTCACTGTTCACAGTGTAAAGAGTTCTCACCATCTTGTTCACATTAATTTTTTTTTCCTGTTTCTAAACACATATTGAACCCTGACCAGGGTCACTTTTCATCCACCTGGAAAGTGTAATTTACAGCATATATATGTTGCTATCACTAGACAGTGATCTTGTTGAGTGACAGCACAAAGACTTATTTTTAGCAGAACCCATTCTTCTAACAGGTGACACATAAAGAACAGTTTGGTTGTTTGTGCTTTCAATCATAAAGTCAAGGCTTAACACCTGCATAATAGAGTTCAGCAAAAAGCATGGTAGGAATCAACAAGCTCCACTTGTAAACATATTTATCTGTACACTTATACATGCTTGCATGTATATACATATAATACACGTATTAATGTACATACTATATACATGAATTGTAGAAGAGTAACTGGGAAATGCAAACACACTTGAATAGGTCTCTACCCATAAGTGGTGACTTACATACTTCATCCTGAAGTGACATTTAGCCTCTGTGGACTGCAGGCATTATGGAATGCTACTACTGCACTAAGACACCTCTCCGCTCAGCAGGCCAGTGATTAATGCCCAATAGCAATATCGGTGTCATGCAGCATCTAATCATTAACCAGGACCAGTGCACATAGCTAAAATTGTGGTAAAATATCTGGACAAGTATGACTGGAACCACGAGACTACCAGCCAGTGACCAAATCTTTTTTCACATCAGTGAGTACCACACACCAATCGCGTCAATAATCCAATCACTGGGAGATTTGTGGTAGGTATGACAATGCGATATTAATATATTCATGGTAGTCTGAGTGTTACCCAATAACGCTGATGTAAATGTTTTACCTTCTGGCTCTAGGAGCCTAGGAACTCCCAGCTTGTTTTGTGCAATGCTAAAAGCATCCTCCAAGTTTTCTCGAGCTGATTTTTCCAGTGCATGCTTCATGTCTACCAAAGTGGAGTCTATTGCTTTTATGATAGCTAAGAAGGCAAGGCCGCTCCTCCAGCTGCTGGTGAAGTCCTGAACTGCAACACCGTATCTAAACAGAATTACAGACAGTTTACATGGCAGTTGTGTGAGAAATCCAAAGTAAAGCATCACCATTTCCAAAGATTCTTGAAAGTTGCACTAGTGACAGCTTCAATCAAAAGGCACAAAATACTTCGATGAAACACAAGGATTCATAGATTGGGTCAGTGCGGTCAACAACCGATATCAACCGATATCCTAGGAAGCAGCTAGTGAAAACAAAGCCCTCAAGTCCTCAGCAGCCACATTTAACATTCACAAAACCAAATGCCTGTGCGATTCCTGTTTCTGTTATGTTCCAGCACTCTAATGCCATAGCTTCGGATGACTGCCAACACTCAAGTACTTAAAAAACATAAGCATAAATGACTCACTTTCCTGTGTACTTGGCCTTCTATAGCAGAAAATTGTACTTTGCCAAATGCAAATAGCACCAGTATATGTACAGATCACAGGTGTGTTAGGAAAAAAACAAATTTGCAACAAAATGCTGCCCCAGAATAGAAAATCCTATACAAGTCATTGGTAAAGACAACCATAATGATGCTATTACACTTCTAATAGCTCAGTTGCAAGAACAATTTTCTCCATTAAATGTTTCAATTTGTACTCCTTGACTAGGATGAGAAGTCTAAGACCTTAATTTCTTCCATTCTCTTTGCACCTCCTCCCTGTTAATGTCATTATCAGCATTAACTTGAAAGTAAAACTGTGCTTCCTACGTGGTCTGCATTAGCAGCAATTAACTACGGATCTCAATGGAGCAAGTTTATCTGCACAAGAAGCACCACTACCTTCACTGGAGATAATCAAGGGATGCGGTCCGCAGGACCAAACACTTAAGATGTAAATTTGTATCTTCAGCTCTCTATATACAGCATCTGTGTTCACAGGCAGATTTGGACATACAAATCTATCAACAGAGAAAAATGATGAATATACAGCTACCCTACATTTATTAGTAAGTTTGACCCATGCCCTCTTTTATCTCTGGCAATCATCCTTTCTGATAATATTATATGCAAAATACATGCCAAGCATTTACGTGTGCACTGGATATCTTGCACTAAAAAAGGTCAACTCATCAGTAATTCTGCCCAGCATTAATGATCACAGTGTTTTGGTGAAAGAATTGCTTTTTTATTACAGAGGAGAGAGATGTGTTGATCAATGGAAATGGACCCCAAATTTAATGTGTTCTCAGGAAACAATCTAAGATTTGACCAGTTTTCATATTTAATTTAGAAGAAACAAAGCTTCTAATACAAATTCTGTCCTAGGCACTCTACAGCACACAGAGAGACTCCCTCAGGGCTGCTGCTTAATTTAAAAGGCTGTTTGTTGTTAAAGTCTTTCACTATGGTTTTTTTCCCCTTCTACATTTCAACCTTTATTTATGCCTACCCTTTAATTAGTAAAACATATCTAATAGACTGTGCAGAAGTTGCAGGGAGGGGGAAGAGGGAACAATCCTGTTTTAAATAGTGCCAAACAGATTAGCACAAGTTAACATTTAACATCAAGCCACAAAGAAACACAGCCTGCTTCAAGGTCAGATGGTTGCTTTAGACATGTGTGCAGTGATACATCTACCTGCAGGTCTCTTATGCCTGCAGACTTTAAAAGCCAGAAGAACCCACTGCCAAGGTGGTACATTAGGAGAGAGAGATGAGCTTCTGCTTGAACAGGACAAGCGGGACACACTTTTCTATGACAGCTTGTTTGCTTACTTTCTGGTTTTCCTCTGAACCCAGAATAAAAGGGCTCTGATGGCTTTTCGCTGGTCCTTCACCGTGACAGACATGCTTCTTTCTATGTTAGGAGTGCTGGGGTATGATGTGTCTGACTCTGGCCCACTGGGCCCAGATGACAGGCTGGACGAAGAGGAGTTCCTGTTGAGGTTGCCTGTCAGCTCTTTAATCTGTAATAAAAAGTGAAACACACGGAACACCAATTTAATACTGAGTGAATGGAAAACTGAATGTTTGTTTTCAGGCAAACCAGCATACTTTTAAGATAACAGGATCATAACTGAACAACTCTCAACTTGTACTGCACAGACGTGACAGCCACAGCAGCCTGGCTCGCAACCCCAGGAAATGGGGAGGGCATGGAATTGGTTAATGTTGAACAGAACAAATTCATTTTAAACCAAAATCAAAGAACCACATCCTGAAAAAGCAGTTAGCTTAACTGAAATCATTCTCTCTCTTCACAGGGCTCACCTGAGTGAAATATTTTATGTAAAGAAATGATGACCTGCAACAGCATTCCTTGGTCAGCATGGATAGCTGAGTCCAAAGTACTCACTATGCTGCTTTCATGTGCCTCCATGCCTTCTGTTGCCAAGTCTAACTGGTGCTGTGCTGTGGTGTTTGGTTTGAAGTGCTCAGCCACACAGAGAAGCCCCCATGTCACTTCAAAATAGAGATCCATTTTAGAAATCAGCCCAAGAAAATGACAGAGCATTAGAGCACCAGAGCATCATAGTCTTACAAGAACTGCAGAAACCTTCCCTCCATCTCCCTCTGTTCATTAAAATTTGGTATTGTCTAGAAGGTCATTTTCAAAATACATGTAGATTAGGAAGCAGTTTGAATCTAAGCCTGGGGCTAAATTAAATTTCAGGTTTAACTCAGTTCTATCAGGTCTGGAGCTTCAGGCTCTTCAAGATCTTTCATTTGGCTCTCTGCATCAGTTGCAAACTCCTGCCATGGTGAGAAAGACCCCAGAGATCACTGATTCTGCAAGGAATTTGCCGCCATGTTAGACCAGATCCAGATAAGGTCACTGAAAATGAACTGTAACCTGGAACCAAATCTGAGACATTGGTGCAGGTCCAGGGAATCTGGAGCAGAGTCCTGAGAAGGCACGGGGGAGAAGGGACAGGAATAATCTGAAGCTAATTCTGGTCCAAGTCAAATCAGGGCTTAAATTGCCCTCTATTGACACCAAAACAGATCCAGTGAAATAAAATGAAAACAGCTGCAGGTATAAAATTAGCGTATCTTAGGAGGAAAAAGGTCACATTTAGCAAGGTTAATTATGTTTTTTAGGATTAAAGATCAAATTTAAATAAACAGCATTTGGCTGGAATAGATTGATAACATGGAGGCTGTTGACTTGTGATTAAAGTACTCGAGTTTTATTACCTGAAAAAACAATATTATGTTCCATATTAGTCCAAGTACCAGAGAGGAATTTCCATCTGCTATTTCTGCTGCATCAATGCTAACAAGCTTTACCTGTAGAAGAGATCATAAATTCAGAGACAAATTCAAATGAAACAACATAAATACAAAAATATATACTGGCTTGGTCTGAGATATATCCGGAACACTTCCACCACTGACCAATCAGCCAACTGTAAGATAGAAATCTCTTTTAACAGTAATTTGCCCTGATCACAGCCACTCTGCTCACTGAACTCTCAGCTCAAGCCTCCCAAACCTCTGGCAGTCTGCAGAACAGCAGTGAGCTCATTTGTACATTTAAGATTACAATTGTAATTCATCTGTACAAATATGGAAAATGATAGCATCCTCGCTGGAGGATCTAATTCTTAACAAGCAGAGGGCAGGCACATACCTCCTGCCTTTCTCTGTCTAAATTGTGACAGATTGGCTGGAATGCACATAAAACCTAAGGAAAAGAATAGGACTGCGGTCACTTTTCTTAAAAAAATTGAAATCATAGTAAGAACTGCTCACTTCTGTTTTGCTATGCAACTCCCTTCTCCTTGCTTATATCACTTTACGCTGCTTGTCAAAGAGCTCTGATGAAATCAGGTAGCAGGAGATAGGTTTGCATAATCCAAGCAAACTCTAGAGTTTCCTACATTGAAGTTTATTCCACATAAGAACAACAGAATGTTATTCTCTTAGACAAGACAAACTTGTTTTTGGCAAAGCCCATGAAGGAAAGAGGAAGCAAGGAAGCTGTCAGTACTGTACATGGCACTCAGAGCCCAGCATACAGCCCATTTATCGTTTATTTAGAAATTCCACACATGATGAATCACTTTGCAGAGCTTTGCCCTGCTGCCCCAGTTCCACAGAAGTATATATCGATGGGTTCCACCCACTGTGGTTAAATATCTAACCCTGAAGGTCTTGGCAGCTGAGGCTTTTTGCCAGCACTTTCATCACTACCTCTCACTAAGTTTGGCTAAACTGAAAAAGGAGAGCAGAATAGCTTTTTATCTAGTGGTTTGCACGACAGCTTTCAGTCCCAGCAAGAAGGCACCTCTGGCTGTCATACTTCGAGGCAGAGGTTTTCTTACCAAAGTTATTGGCACAGGAAAGCTTTAAAAGCTTTAGAAGTTTAAAATTTTAAAAACTTGGTGCATTTTAATAATTGTCCAAAATGAGCATTCATCCTTAGACTGTTCTGTGTTGGCTCTGTTCTCTCACTACTGCTTATGTTTGTCACTTGTTCCAGCTGAGCTAACTGCTGCAAGGTACCAGCTGCTTACTCTTAAGGAAACAAGAAATAAGTAGAAAAGTAGTTGTTTCGGCAGAGCTAATTCGAAGGCAGCCCATGTCCAAGGCTTTGCCTGCCTGGCCTTGTTAGTGAAGTTCTGGATTGTCACCTTGTGAGGTCCTGGCAATCAGACATGCTTCAGCTGCAGCTCTGCAATGTGTTGACATCAACGGAGAGAAAAAAAAATCTCATCTGCTAGCAGGCCTTAGCTGGCTTTGTGTGAAAAGCATAATCTGGGAGAGTGTTTAGAAATCTAAGAACTTGTAGGATATTTCTTAACAGTTCTATAGCAGGCCATGTAGACCTACACATTTAGGGCCAGATCAGCCCCCACTTGGAGGATTGCAACATTGGGAAGACATAGGACAACTTTCTGACCTTTCACATCCTCTTCTGAGGAACGGGGTGAAACCCTCAAAATCTATGAGGTTGAAAGAGATGCACTCATATCTCACAGCGTACTCATTCCTGCACTGGTGCTCCACTGACCCTCTGGTCTGATGAGTACTACTACAGGATCTCTGGAGCACGAATTAAGCACATTAAAAGAAAGCAGCAAAGTGGCATCAGTCACTGATATGGCATTCTTTGTGAGGCAGGGTTTTGTGCCTACACACAAACATACATCAGATCTCTCCTTCCTATGCAGCTTAACCCTCCTTTATTTATACAATGGTGTGAATAGGATCATCAGTTACATTTTTTCCTAAACAATATTGTGGAGAAACTGCAGAAGTTTATTGCAGATATTAGGTAAAATATCTTTCAGTACAACAAGAAGGCTGTAATCCTTTGTGGGTATGATCCACTTTTCCTCATTTTCAAAGATCTGAGTATACCGCATACATAAGCTGTCGTATAGCTGGGGACTTCTCTTGACACCACTACATAGCTTAGCAACAGCAGAGAGCTTTTAAGACACAGGTCACATTGGTAACACTTTGAAGAAAGCTCTAATGGGAGAGATCCCAAAAGGACTGAATCATTTCGAGCTACAGGGTCTGATCTTGCTTGTTTCTTTCCGGCTGTGTCAGTTTCTAGGAAGCGATGTTGCAGTACTACTACACTAAGAGGGAAGTTAAATCCTTATAGGGTTTTGATTCCTGGAATTATGCATTTATCTCATGTTCCCAGATTTAATTTTCTCTTGCCTTTGACTCATGATCAGCTGCTGCAGCAGTTCACCAGACAAATACATGATTTCTAATACTGAAAGTATTTCTGATAAAAGGAAAGAAAGCCATTCTTCAACCTTCAAAGTAATTGAAATAATTTTGTAACCTTCAAAGTAATTGAAATAATGCCTCTAATACTCAGTTCATAAAGACTACTTGCATTTCTTTTAATTTTCTTTTAATATAGGATTCCTGGTCCTTTAATCCTATTGAACCTTTACATTATGAAATGAACAAATAATCCTTGTTTTAGACTCTGTAGGTGTTCTCTTTGTGCATTTCTATGAGGCTTTTCAGCCTTGCTGCTAAGGTAAATCGCAATGCCTTTAAGCAGTACATTCTTCTTATGTACATGCCATGCATCACTCTAGTTACAATTACAACAACTACAATTTGTGACATATATCCAGAGAAGAGATTAAGAGCTGCCTTTAGAAATACTCACATTACTGTCCTCCAGGAACTTAAGTGCTTTGGCTATGTTGTTCAAACGAAAAATGCGATGGGTTGAAGATTTGTATTCATGCATCTAGAAAAAATAAGCCAAAAAGTGTTTAAAAGTGCTGGAATTATTCACCCCTTCATGCAAAGGATTAAAAAAAAACATCTAACAGAAAGAGCTTCAACTACACGATTGGCCCAGGCTGCAGCAAAACACAGTTAGCAACCCATCTTCCTGCTCTCTAGATGTTACATCTCTCCTCAACCTGCCAGGTTGATTGTTTATGTAATCAGCCCCAACCACGTTTGGTAACAGGACCAAATTTACCTGAAAAATCATAATAGATACTTTTTTTTTTTTTTGTCTTTAATTAAATTGTATCATTCTATTTAGGAAGCATGAGCAGTTTTGCTAGCAGGCATAGGCAGGTGGGAGCAAAAACTTTCATTCTGGCAGAGATAAAACAGATTTCTTGCATAGCTGTTTCCCTGCAATTTCATGTTGGCACTCTACTTTTATCATGTATGCAGGAAGATCCAACTGCCAACACAAGTCTGGCCTCCCTCTCTGATCTTCCAGCACACAGACCAGTAATTGTTGCGATGTGTCTCCCCTCCAGTCCCTTTCCACCCTGCTCTCAAGGCTTTCTATGTGAATGTAGGCAGAGACAGTGCTGCTTCTGCTACAGCCCAAACTGCATGAATATTAAAAAATAGGTGGTTCTGAACGTATGACCACAGTGAGCATTCACTCTGCAGTTTGGAGCATCACGAGGTAATTATAAGAGCACATGCAGTGATGTGGTGGCTGCAGAGTCGGTCCCTCCTCTCATCCAAAAGTAAGAGTGGTATCCCCACAGAAGAAAGTACTTACTGACAAGGCTTAAGCAGAAAGAAAAAATTGAAGTCAACAGTAATCGGCCATTTATGTTTGCATTGGGTATTTCCATTTCTGGAACGTGGAATTTTAAATGGTTCTTACAATTAAAGAAAAAATAGATTCTGGTAAGTGAAACTTTGTCACTCTGATTCAGACTGTACCAGTAAGACTAAAGAAATCTGAACCAGAACTAAATCCACAGCAGCACACCAAAGCACGCAGGATCACCAGGCTTACTCAGTGTCATAATGTCTTCAGACAAAATAGAAAGAGAATTCATGGATTAAAAGAATAATACAATTTTCTCCAGCAAATTTATCTTTCCTTGATAACATGGCTTGAGCAAACTCAAAATGGAGTATGTGAACACTAACATATCCAAGCCTTAAAAAACCCAGGGGGTGAAGGGACATTTACAATGGTTGCACACCACTCATATCTCATGGTTACAGATCTAAATTACAGCTCAGGACACCAGCTTGTAACATAAGGAAATAATGACATAATTGCTGAAATACTTCTTACTGTATGCAAGACACGGGACCAAATTCTCCCTAATTATTTGAATGTCAGTATAGTGTTACTTCTAATGTGTGGAGCTCCACAGATACATAGGTTTCTCTTCCTTGCATACATACCAGTTTTTGTCCTGACAGGACTTCCAGTAGTGCCATCAAGATTTTGCCATCTTGTATATCCATAAACAAATCTCTCACTTTCAGTGGAGGTTTGCACTGTGAAGTAAGAAATGAGGTAGCTTTAAAACAGCCCTACTTGATGAGTCACTGTTACTACAGGGAACTGGAAGGAGAATTTTACAAGACAGGGATACTAGAAATAAATCTCAGCCTGCAGGAAGAAACAGACAACTCTTCTTCACATCACTGGCAATTCTGCCTATAAAAGAAATAAGATAAAACTGAGACATATACCCATGTAACTGTGATCAGAAAAGGACTTATCCCACATCTCATTCCTTTCTCCTCTGTAATGTTTCTGGTGGTGCCATTCTATATCCCACTATTTTCTTTAAATAGCAATGTATTGTGTCTTTCTTCTCAGCAAACTCCTCCAGAGAGAGCCATCTCTCCACTCCACTGAGGTGTCACTCTGTGTGCTGTGAGGCATACAGTGAAGTCAGTGCTGCCCTTAGGGGCAGTCTCAGCTGCAGCAGTGATGCTCCATTTAGATGTTACTCGCACCTGTGTCCCGAAAGAACCAAGTCATTTTATTTCTGATTGGGCAATGCACTACTGTTTCATTAAGTGCTGCTTCTGGCAAAATGAGGCTGTACATTTTTATCTCTAGTCTTTAATCTAGCCAAGAGTACTAAACTCAAGTCAACGCTCCATACTGAAAGAAAGAAAAGTAACATTCATTTCAAGATTTAAAAAGCTTTGAGTTTGAAGGTTTCAGACTTCTTATTCAGTCCTAACAAAAACAAGAACCACCAGAACTCGTAGGATGTAGACTGCCCTCAACTATCCCATTACCAGAGCCATCTCCTCTCAAAAGATGACCCAACTGGGATGGCATGCTCTAAGAGTGCACACACCATACTACAAGTTTCCTAAGAAGGTATATGAGGAGGCCTTCAATGCTGTCTATAAAATAAGTGAGCCTCTCTGCATACAGAAGTGCTTCTTCAAGGATAAAGGCAGAAACCATCTCCCTCAGAGGGTGTCCTTGTGGAATCACCTGTAATTAGATATAGCTTTAGCAATGTTCTCATTATTTACATGGATGTGTTTGTTATGCTAGTTCGAGGAAAAAAAAAATACTGTAGCAGTAAACTTTTGCCCTTTCTTCAGAGAAGCACTTTTCTTTATTGAATGAGAGGAAAAAAATTTGTATGTGCTCCAGAGAAAACAATTCACCTACCCACAAAATTTCTAAGACTTCATATGTTTGGCACAGATGAATTAACAGCTCCCTACAGCCATTTCATGATCTAATTCCTTTTGCAAATGAAAGAACTTTTCCACAGTTACATACTTGACAAACCTTTTTGACAACTTTCAAATTTATAGCTCCAGAACCTAATTCCCAAAGGAATCACTTACAAAACACTGTCTTCATTCTGAGAAACCTTTGGGAGCAACTGATAGTTCAAAGATTACCAACTGGCCTTATTCTGATTTTCTAGAGAGATTGAAGATCCTTTTATTCTTTCAGTAACATTCACTGCATAGTAGTGGTCTTAAGCAACTACATATTTGATGCTTTTCTTCTACAAACCTTTTTTGCTTCACCATGTTTGAAGCCCAATCTCTTCACAAGAAGCACACAATCCATACTGCAGTTTAACTCATAGCCCAAACTTAGTTCCTGTCTGTACTCTGTGAAATTTAGACACAGATACTAACAGCACTGTGAAGCCCAAACTCCAGTCCAAGTTAGGACTGTTGGTCTGTCTCATTCCACGACTGCACTAAGCATTGCTTCTGTCTCAGTAATTCTAAGACTTATTCTTTCCTCTTCTCATTCCCAACAACAGGAAAACCTTTCTCTGGATACCTAACCGCTCATGAGAGTTAGCACTTATCTACTACCAACAGGAACAACAAATTGGCTTCAATAGTCATATTACCATCTGATTAAGAAACGATTATACTTCAAAAATATGGGATGTCCAAGAATTAGTTCTCTAACATAATTGGATATGTAAAGATCACATCATACAGGCCTTTGGAAAACGAACAACAAGTAATTAATGTTTCCCATCTGGAGATCTGGGACAGAGCCAGGTTCTGAGGACTGATCTGTCTTTGGCCACTATGCCTCAGATACTGAAACTTCCAGTTGTGTGGAACACACAGCAATCATCCTCTCAGAGCAGCCTAAACCTCAATTGATTTTATGCGGCTATGTGGGGTTCTACAGGAACACGCAGTCAGTAGCAATGTAGACACAAAGGTATCTGAGATGACCTAAAGCCAGCCCAGCATTCACTGAACCTGAAAAGGAATTTTCATTCATACAGAAACATGTTTCCAGCTTCCCCTCATTCTTCTCCAGACCTCTTCATATACACAGAAATCCCCTTGGATCACAAATTGTAACTATTTTAAAATATATTAACGTAGTCTACTTCCTAGTGTGTCTTTGTATCTCAATATCAAGACAGGCAGTCTTACCTTTCCCAGATGTAGGTTTATCCATCTTGTAAAGGTCCTCTTCTGTACATTTTCCCGTTCCACTACAAATATCAGAAACAAAACACAGCACTTAAGTTTCCAGAACACAGCACACTTATAGGAAACTTCAAAAATTTAAGCACAAAAGAAGTCAGAATTCATTGGAGGCCTGCAAATAAAACAAATATATTCCATAACAGGAGACACAAGGCCTTCATCCAGGCACGAGCTATGCACTAGTAGATGCATTCTAAACTACATAGGAAAAAGGTTCTCTTAGTTTTGCAGTCTTCAATGTAGCTTTTGAGAGCTGAGTTTTAACGTGCTGTGCACAGCTCTCCAGTGATGTTAGATTCTGAGTCGGTGGTTTGACCCTTCAATTTATGGGATTATTGTCCTGACACCCACATGCAAATTGGGCTGCTGTGGATTCCAATGTACTTAACTTGCAAGCACAAGGAAACTGGACCACATTAGTTAACACAACAATTTGGTCTTCAATCTTATGAAAGGAAAAGTTGCCTAAAAACTCGTCTTCCCAGTCTTCCAACTAGTGCATTTCAAATTAAAAAAAAAAAAAAAAAAGAATCAGAAAAGTCTCTATACTGATTAATCATTTTATTTATATTGCAGTAAGACGAGAAGCACTTTTGACTTGCCAGAAGTGCTGTACGCTGGGAGCTGTACAAATAGCTCTTGTGCCAGCTGAAGAGTTTTTAATCACATGTGCCATTTCCTGAATCCATTTCCATAGCAAACTACAGCAAAAGTGCAGGGGGAGTCATATTTCTGACTAATCTTCTAAAATAAAAGAGTAAAGTATAAATTTTAAATAAATGAAGTAGACTGACAAAGTGATATTTCATTTTAGAGACAATTATTCTCAAGTGGTTCTCCAATTTCACTAGAATTAAGGAAATCTGGCAATTTATAAACAAAAAAACATTAAAACTAGTTATATGCTGTATTTCAATCTACACATAGAGCATATTGAATATATTCTAAAATCATTTCATGTTTCCTCAGCCATGCAAAAATAGCTAACCCATCTACTGGGAAATCACGTTCTGTATAAGTCTGGTTTGTTTTTATTGGTCAGCCTAATTATAGGCTAAGTAGCAGCTTCCGTAAATCAAATTTTAATCTTGTTCTTTTTGATCATTTTAACTGAGGGGTCAGTGGCCTCTAATCATATATATGATTGTTTTCCTTATTTTGATGTATTGGAATAGAGCTTTCAGCATGAATTACATCTATCACTGATGGCCACTCGGGCCTTCTAGGTCCTCTTATTCCTGTAAAACCTGATTTTATGTAAGATGGTTTAAAAAAGTCATTACCCTTTAAGTGCTTCAGAAAACATGCAAAATGCCAAACTAATTATTGCTGTTGGCTTTTCTTTTAAAATAACTTAGAGGAATCCACACAGATTTGAAGCAGTTCTGTACAAATTAAACTGTAAATTATATTAGGGTTCTAGAATATCTGTAAAAATACCCACAGCATTTACTACCTACAAATCTCAAAATACAATAAACCATGAGACGAGTCACATCCTTCTTGGGCTTCTCTCCCTTCAGCACCTCAACCCCCAAGCTGCCTCTCCATGCACTCACACACACCCACGTCTGTTCAGAAGCGCCACGTGTCATGCAGAGTCAAGGGTGTAACTTCAACAACTGATCTGTTAAAATTAACTTTGGAGGGTCAGTAGAGGTTAAAGTTAAGCCAGATCTGTCCCCAGATATGTTGCTTTTTGTTTAAATACACGTGTTGGTGAAAAGAGGCAGGCAGCGCAGCAGGAAATGGGGCTGCGTTTGGGACTCCTGGATGTCAGGGAGGACTGGTTGCCTTACCAAATGGGATGGCTAGACAGATGTCCAATGTCCACCAAAATTGAAAAGGAAACACAGGAGAGTACACAGAAGCAAAAATAATGTCTTCTAATGTGTTTTCTAATTTCTACAGAGGCTCGGTTTCAGCCAGGCCCTCTCTCACCAAACACTTTGGCGATTTTTTATTTTCAGGGTAAATAAGGATGCAAGTGAGAGCCACGTTCATTTAGATTGCCTGTACGACAGAGGACACTGTGGCTCCTAAATTTGCTGCAGAAATTCTGCCATCGACATAAATTAGAGCTGCACATATGCCTGAAATGATGGGCGAGCCGAGCTGGTATTACTGCTTCAGGAAGTTCACACACCAAAAAATAAACCAGGCACACATGGGAGAGCACTTGTGTATATATACAGATTCCTGAAACTACTCAGCAAACCTTTCAAAAGCAAACAGGCTCCTTCCAATAAGAACAATGACTCTGGAATAGACACTGGTTCTGTACTACTCTAAAGGAATAGTAACTGAATGGGAAGGAGGAAAGGGGAGAAAACTTGTTTCTAAAATCCCTAAGGCAGACAAACCCCTAATGCATGCCATCTGCTTGCCCATGGAGTTAATGGGAAAAGTTCAGAGCAGGCATTTACTGATGTATGCCTTTAAGTGCTGTTCTCCAGCTCTGCAGACCTCCCACTTCTGATCCAGCCCCTCCTCTCTGCAGCCTTTTCATTTGTGAGGATTGTGGAGACTCTATAAACTTTATATAGTTTCTATAAATTAAATGGAATCTTTTTTTCTTCTTCACACCTACTTTTGTATAAAAGTGAAGAAAATCATTCAAGTCTGAAGTTCGTATGCTGTTGTATATAGTCTACTGAAACTGCACTGAGTTTACTGGGTAGCTAGAGAGCAATAACACCATTATAAAACAATAATTACACATACCATATGGCTGGTCTGCACGCAAATCCAGTGCATTATGCTGGAAAAGGAGGATGCCTACTGCGAGGGTTGGAGGCAAGGATGTAATGCTAGAAGGCAGTAAAAAGTTAAGAATTGCTATTTCATTTATGCTCTGCTCAGATCTTGACATAAGAGACAAAGATATAAAGAGGAATTTTGACCACCACACAGGAAGTAGGTCTTCCATACCCTTCCAATAAGCCCAAATGCAGCATGCTTTCAGAGTAGTCTAAGGTTTTGCAGAGGTACGTGATTTTACTGAAGAACACAGGCTCTGGGACAGACATAATAAATGAATTGTCCCACACCCACACCGTCAGTAAGCAATAGCCACCGCAGAACCATCCCGCATCTTTTGTGATTCAAGAGATATCAGAGCATCAGTACTATATGCTCACCCTAGTGAGTCTGCAAATAAATGGTCACAAAAATACGTATTCTCATTTGTCGAACCAAATGGAAAACATTAGTAATTTGTCAGAGAGCAAAACCAAGCTAGTTTAAAAGACCTCTTGAGCAAACTCAAGGCTAAGTTGATATGGACAAGATAGTTCAGCTGGTTCCCTTTGTGGCACTGTTTCCCACTAGCCTAGGAATTCCTCAGGCATATACTGCCGATGTCATTTCTTCTTCCTTCAGATCTACTCAAAGGCCACTGCTCTTGCAATACCTACAAGAAGCCAATCCCCAGTCACTATGTTCAATAGCGAATTGAAGATAGCAAACATTGATTTGTTTTTAAATACTATTTATTATGATGTTGTAGAACCAGTTATGAACAATCCTTGGAGGCACACCACCACAGGTCTGGGCACATGAAGGAACCAAGAAATGTGGAAACTGATTTGAGTGCAACTCTTGTCATTGTGTAGTTACATAGCTTCAGAAAATTGCTTGATTTGCATGTATGGATATTACTCGCAAAGCAGCAGGTCATTTAAATTTGTTTTCAAAGCTATTAGTATTTAATTCAAGATATCGTCAGCAGATGACATTCAAACCTGCATAACAAGCTGGCTTTTAGATTCACTTGCTACTTACCTACAAGATATCTTGTTAACTACCAGTGTTATAACACATACAGAAGCGCTCTTTCTCCTTCCTACCTGAGGTTATAACCACTACAGATACAAGATCTAGCTGTTATTGATATTAGGCAAGTTTTCAAGAGGGTGGTGTTGGCCACATAACTGTAAAGGAGGATGCTGGTTGCCCTTGGCTCCAGATGCAATAACTTTCTGGGAAAATCATCCCACATCCACTTCATCAGAAACCAGTGCCTACCGCACAGCCAGCTCTTAGCCTTTACGGCTCTGGAGCTAGCAGAGTTATCTGCCAACACCACAGATCAGGAGAAAGTAGCACATCTCATTACACAACAACAACAAAAACAGCAAATATATGATATTTATGATATTTAAATACCACACTCCAAAATGAAACTTGTGGCTCAGATAGTCTCAGTCTTGGGAAATAGAATACCAATTCCTTTCCTTCCACCTTCCTCACCCCCAAAACCCAGCTCACACAGTCAAGCAATCAATAAGCCTCTAAAAAACACATTTAGAACAATCTACTTTTGAACCACCCAAACTGTAGGCCTCCAAATAAAATAACAGCTGGATTTTAAACTGGGCTTCATGGTGTTCCTACACAGTGGCTCAGCCTAGGTATTGCTGATTACTAATCACCACGCAATCAAGGTGAACCAGTATTCATGTTTTCTCTGCAAATATAGTGTTCATGAAGGAAGTCAGATTGACATCTTCAAAAATGCATTTTACCTACAACTGCTCATTTGCTGCCCACAGTGTGTGAAACCTTCTTGTACTACTACCAGGCCTTGAACACTGATGAGTGTTTCCAGACACGAAAGCCCGTGTTGTTTTTACACATAATGACGAGGCTGCTAGCAACAGCATTAGCTGAGAATTTCCTGGGTTTTTGTTTTAATTAGGTGCCTCTATCATTGTGTAGATGCAGACTGATGGCATCGAGTAGCCAAGCTGAACTACTGCTAAATCACCAGATGCAGTGTGATGTCCAACCAAGATCTGCCTCAGTAAGTTTCTGTACAACATCTGAGACACATGAATCCTACCTAGCGTGGCATTCTACTTTTTGCCTACAGAGGTGCAAGAAACTGCACGTGTCATAAAGGCTGTGGCATTATTTACAATGAGCAGTCAGACATTTGATACAGGATGATGTTAGGTAGAGGATGTTGCAGAGCAGCGTGATGTAGGGCAGGGAGAAGTGCGATTAGATTTTCTAGCTGTGACTGGTTCATCCAACCAGTGGCCCGAGTTGGAATGAACACATTGAACCACTTAATCTCCGTTATGTGTTTTTACAGGAGGATGAAAAAAAGTAGCTCACAACGTGACTTAACACAACATGCAGGAAAAGCATTCCTCTTAAGTCTATATAATGCAGCTACACTGCCCAGTAAGTACTCAGTATTCGTAGAAGTACTCAGGAAATCTCCGTATTCGTAGAAGTGCAAATTTTAATGGCTTAATCAAAGCATAAGGAATAATTTTATCCAAATTGCCCACAAAATTCATTTTATAAGCTTCTGAATTCCTGAGAATTGTATACTTTCCTTGCACTTATGAATCCCCCAAACAGCTTAGAGGATTAATATATTTTTTTTCTTTTTGATCTATGTAGGGGTTGAAGGCTTTGTTGTGTACCATATGCCAATTTAAAGTAATTTGGAGCACACGAAATATTAAATCTTAAAAATTCTGGTTTTCTAAGGGAAACATTAACTATACTATATAACATGAGACTGCTCTCAAGTTACCTCCTATGAAACAGGGCCTCCAAGTCTTCCAGATGAAGTTGTTAAGTTAATTGTTTGTTGAAACTGACCCCTTTATTAGAATCCTTATTAAATTTCTATGGCAGGCGTTGAAAGCTTGAGGCTTTTGCTTCCATCAAAGTTGCAAATTCCCAGTCTTACTTGTTCCAAATTCTTTAAAACTCAGGTTAGTGCTGCAGAATACAAACCTCACAGGGTCACAGGCATGACGTTTTCATTAGCTGCAGCTAAACAGGTTTCTTTCAATTTCTGATTATAGCAAAATATTTACTGCTGCAGTCGGTATATTAGGATTACACACACCAAACAAATATTGCAGGATGAATAGACCTCTAAAAAACTCTTAGTACTTCAATCCTCCCAATGTCTGAGACAGATGTTCCTCTTACCAAAGCATTAGGTAGATGAATTTACTTGTAAATTCTACTAGGTTCTGGAAGAGAAATCCTACATAAAATATTACTATCAAAGCTGATAAAATGGCTTCCAATGAGAGGGATTTATTTTTCCCTCATGAAAAGTAATTTGATGGTGGCAGATGGTAAAGATTCCTCTCCCCGCATCCTTTAGCCACAAAATAAACATCTTTGTTCTGATGACTTTTCATATGCATGGAAAATGTTATTGAACAGATTACAGAATTTTTCATTTACTTACTAGGAATACTCTTATCAAACAAAATTTGACATTTTTCAATAAAAAAAAAAAAGGAAAAATATGGTTCTGTTCTCAACATTCTGAGTGAAATAAACATCAGTGTTTACTGGGAATGTTACTGGACCCCACTAAGTAGTAATAAAGCTAACTTCAGTGGCTTTGGAATTGATCTAACAAGTGATTTAATCATTGATCAGGCAAAGCGTTCTCAGACTGTGCACACCACCTGTTCTGTACAAGGAGCTTAATACCTCCTTCTGTACATGAAAATAAACAGGATTTGCTGTTACCAGCAATGGCTATAAGGAACAATGCACATTTACAACAACTTAATTTGAGAGTTTCTTCTGGATTAGAGTTCACTGTATCCTCCTGCCTTTGACTGTACTAGAATCAGGTTTTACAAATATTTCACCTCCTCAAACTGTTCCTGGGAATATTTAGGCTCCTGTCTCCATAGAGGGCAGAATCTCCAACTCTCTGCCATTGCCAGCGTGCTGAGCTCTGCTTTGAAGGGAAATGGTTAACTTCAGTTTCAACCTCTTCTTACAACTTTTCTACCTACTTGAGTATACCAGGTCTGATTCTCTTCACGTGCTCAAAGAAATATCAGGAGCATCCTCCTGAAAGGGACATCACTGGCATCACTGCACTCAGCCTGATACCAGTTAACTCTCTTGTTAGGGGATCAACTCTTGAATCAAATTCTTACCAACGTGGTTTTAGCAGCACTGGCACAACTGTTTCCTGCCTGCTGACATGGAAAAGAACACTCATTATCCACACCAATATCTGCGCCAGCAGAGCTAGCAACTAGATAACATGCTAAATCAAAGATCTCAGTGCTCATCCCACAGTTCCTAAGAAGAAAACAGCAGCAGCTTCCAGAAACCATCCTACCTGAACCAAGTATGAGCTAGTCACAAAGTCCAGTCCAGCTGCATCTCCACTGCTCTGCATTATTTGTTGTGGCAAATCTAGAAAGTCTAGATGGTAAAACATTCCTTATTATTTATACTTTTTCCTTCCGGAGAGGAAAAATATCCTCTTGGCTACTTAATTTTGTTGAGACATCAAAAGCAATAAGATATTCTGCTTTACATTAGCTCTGACGGCAGTGCTAAAGCCTGAATAATTTGAGATGAGCAAAGAATCCCAACAAAACTCACACTGTGAGTCAGGGTTGCTTGCTGGCATTCAGAGTCAGACCAGCACCAGAGTGCCCAGATTCCTTCCACTTCCTACACTCATCAGATAGGACTAAAAGGTTGGTGATTAACTACTTGAGTGCATTTGAGAACATAGTATCTGCACATGTGAGCAGAAGGAACACAGGAGACCAGCAATATTTCCAGTTTCAAACAGGAGCCCAGGGCATCTTCCCAAGGTGCTTCACAGGAGTCAGTCTAACACAGAATTTCAGCTCATGCAATTAATGGCCAGGACCTTCAAAGAACTATAGTTTGGAACAGAAGGGCTGAGGAGACAACTGACAGAGACACCTAATTGTGTCTGGAATTTGCCTGTAACTGTGGGAAATCTGCCCTTAGAAGACAGCAGTTTCATTATCTAAAATTGGCTAAGGAAACTGCAAACAGGGTTTGACATGGAACAATTTTGCAGATGCCATGAAATCATACAGAACTGCCTGCTGGGTGCTTGTGACTTCTGGATCTACCTTTTCTGCTTCCCCCGCTGTACCCAAACAATTTGGGACATTAACCAGCCAGCATATAAACCAAACCAAGAAATGCTCATGATGTCTTCTCAAAAGGACCCAGCACTGGAAGAGGTTCAGAAGCAAAACTTAATTACTTGTGTGCAGTACTGCAAAACAGAATTAAAAGCTAGAAGGAGTAATCCAATGCACATGCCACCAAAACACTGCTATCCTCAAGAAGGGGAGAGGCTTTGGATGGATCTCCATAGCGAAAAATGTGAATTAATCACTGCATCCTGCCTTCCACTTTTTCATCCTGTCGATGTCTGCCATCAAAGCTACTAAGCAACACAGCAGAAACAGAGTGAGGAAGCATGGTGGTCAGATGAATATTAGAAACAAACAGAAAAACATGCAGCTCTAAGATCAAAGGCTTGAAGAGATTTATGGAGATTAATATTAACTAGCACCAAATCCTGTGGCTTTAGAGGAATAAGCAGATGCTTTGTCCATCGTGGGCCAGACACATGATCTGAAGGAGATGGTATGGAACAGTTTTGGAGAAACAGAGAGAAAAATGAAACCAAAAACATCATGTAAGAGATTGGAGGTGCACTGCAATGTGCTGTCTTGCAGAGCAAGCAACGACCATTTAAAAATGGATGAAGGTAGTGTGAGCTGTTAAAATTAGATTAAAATGGCTAAAAAAGATGAACTGCAGAAGACGTCCTTTTTGAGATGCATTGCAGATGTAAGAGGTGAGGTATGCTTTGAGAGAAGTACACCTGCGTTTCCAGGGAAAGGGTCCTTGCTGCACAAGTTGGTCAAGGATGGCAAAAATAACGTTTGTAATTCTCTATTCTTTGCAACTCTTTTTCCAAAATTCAATGAGAACACCACAGAAACTACGATAACTCATACCTTCTCCTTCATGCCCCACAGGAAACATCCACAGAGAAGAAAATACAAACATTTAAAATAATTTAGCATTAATTTCTAACCATATGTTTATGTTATATTCACAGACGCTTCCAGATGTTTTCAGATCTAGAATTTAACAGACAGGCACTCCGGATGTACAGTATTACTCATTGCAGGACAATCTTGTTTCAAACAAAACACTGTCACTACTCTGCTATACTCCCTGTTTGCACAGTATCTTCAATCCAACCAGTGATCCTCCTTATCAGAGTTTCACATCCGTGGGGACAAAACATAGCACCATTTCCCATTACCAAGGAGAAAATGGGAGCACCAAGAACTTCAGGGACAAACATTTTTTCCCTAAGGAAGAAATAAATTGAGCAACCCCAGAATGGCCAGGACAGGTCTAGCTTAATTTGCAGGTGTTGAATACCAAAAGGTGGAGGCTCACAGCGGACTGTGATGGAACATGAGCAAGGAACCAGCTACTTATCACACATGCATCAAACCCTTCCTTTAATACATCTAGTGGTGCATCACGCCTTTCCAAGAGGCAAGGGGAAAAAAAAAAAAAAAGCTTATGGAAAGAACACGTATTTTATTTCTTTGAACTGTGTTCAACATGCATAACGTTCTCTCCTGAGATGGATTTAAGCGATATACTTCAAAATGGAAAGCAGGCCATTTTATTTGCTTTGCTAGCCTGTACTCAGAAGAGAGGTAATTAGAGACTCCAAAGAAAGGCAGGCCTTCAAATATATGTCATACTCCATAGCACAAGAGGATTAAAAATACTTTGAAAAGAGAGAGAGCTTCTGTCAGAGGGTCCACAGAGTTTCTGCAGCCCTTTGAATCACGTCTTCTCTTATTTTTCTTTTAATGCCAATTCCAACAATTTATTGCCAGCTTCCTCGTGCTTTCAGCCACTCCCTGAGGCTATTGGTGCATAAGAAGGAACAGTTCAGGCACAGCCTGCTCAGTGCCACTTCACTCCCAGCTGCATGGTACAGAAGCGTTGTTTCGCATACCCTTTAATACAGTTCAGAGCAGCACTGCCAGTAAGAAGCTTAGCAAACATTTTGGCCAGTGCAAGGAAGGGCATCAAACAGCCTTTTGGCAGCAGGACTGCCCTACTGTGTACATGAATCCTTGACTTGGGAGCACTTATTGTCTAAACACCATCAGATGAGGTCCCTGTCTTGCTGATACTACTTCTACACTACCTTGCAGCTCTTGCCTCCAGCCAGAACAACAGGATCCTACTTGCTGTATGTTCCTTATATTTCTTATCCATTTGCCACATCAAACAATTGAAGGTTGTGCAATGGGAGTGACGTAGAGCACGAAGACTGACAACATTCCTGCTGCTGTAGGAATCAGAAGAGCTCTCATCAATATGCATCCATTCTGTCTATTTTTCCTGCCGTAAGAGGCACATCTGCCACTTTCAGCACAGAGGACTGTTGGTACCTGCTGGATATGGTTAATACTTAATACTTAATATAGCCACCGCCTTTATAATTGCAGCTATTTACAGAACTGGAGTATACACCTTATTCAATAGAAAAATCACTATTCATCCTCCATTTTACTTCATCCATGGGACGTAAGATGGACGGATGAGCAACGAAAGAGGGCAGTGAGTACTGTTTTCATCTGTTTTCAGGTCTAAACACTTGAGCTCCTTAAGGAAAAGCCAACTTAGCTTCACAATCCAGTAAGATATGAAAAGACACAGCAGCAGCAGGAAGGCTGCCCTGCATGCAGCCTCTGGCAGGAGGGGGCAAGTCAGCAGCATCCTTCTACCAACAACACTAAGATTGGTTGTACTAACATGAGCATGGACAATTAGTTTGGGGTGGCAGAAGACGATGAGATGTCTTCACTAAGGTCATGACTATGTTTACAGGTAGAGACTTCAAAGCTGCATTAGTTCTATGATTTATCTACTTGTATAAGACCCTTACTCAAAATTTATCCCTGAATCTCACAGAGCAATAGTAGAACTACATCAGAGACACTTTGCCTTCACGTGATGCTTCAAGTTGAGAAGCTTTTGTAGATGGTAAAGGCTTATGCTTAGCAATCAGTACTGCACCCTGCTCACATCATTCAGTGACTTCTTAGCTAGGAGAGAATGGTCTGATGAGGAGAGGCTTAACTCTTAGGAACAGTTTCTAATCTTCACAGCTATGTGATTAGGTCACAAAATTACCTACAGCAAACCCTACATTTCAGAAATCTGAGACCTGACTCATGGGTTTTGAAAGTTTGAGTCCATATATTTCCCAGTGTCTGTCATTCTGGGCTCATAGAAAATACATTATTAAGTATTCCAAGGACTCCGCAGGTCTGAAGTGTGCATGGCAATAAGCTTCATCAAAGCACTCACCAAACACATGGTACAAGTGAAGTCAAATGTCAAATCAAAGAATTGAGTAATCATGAGTAAAACATGATCATATAATTATACACTTCCCCTCGGGATTAGAAACACAATGAAATCTTCACAGAGAAGAAAAAAAAAAAACAACCAGGAACATAATTACTTGATGCAGCCTCTTGCATGGCAACAGAGAAACACTAAGTCTTCAAGCGAAGAAGCTACCTTGAAACTGAGGTATCATTAGAAAAAATAAAAGGACTCTTAATGCCAAACCGTATTTAGACTGCGCTACGACATATTGCTAAGAAGGTCATGTATACAAGAGTGTGAGCTCAAAAGATGAGAAGAGCAGAGAGAAGTAGAGAAGAGCTCAACCAAGGTCTTAAAAGGAATTCCTTTACATTCTGCCTATACTTATCATCTCTAACACAAGAATCATCCAGGCTTTGAAAGGGTCTTGAAATGAAACCCACACATACTGACTACAAAGGCACTCAGGCACTTCAGCCAGAACCATGTAGCCAGGCTCTGATATGTAGAAAATAAACTACTCACAGGACAATTCTGGTGATGCATCTATCCACAACTGTCAGAACGACTGATCAGTAAGATTATTTATCCTGTCGAGAAACCTGATAAAAGTGTGTCACTCCTAAATTAACTTGTTTGCAATTCTTTAATATTCAGTCTCAACATAGTTGTAAAGACAGCAACATCTTTTACCTATTCACGCTATGATACTGGAAGCAACTGAGGTGTAACTGAACTCCATCACAGCAGTCCGTTCTTCCTTTATTCACAAATGTTATTTTCATAAGCAAGTCACTGGAAAAGTCAGGATGGGACTCTTGTTTGCTGTAACTTCACTCGGAAAAAGAGCTAAATTTCTCATTATTATCCTTTATTTTAATTTTCCATTAATAATAATGGTTGCAACTTAGCTGTAAGAATGGCTTTGAAAATATAACTCCACTGTTTCAATTTATTTCTACAGCTGCAGAATTAAATTGTTTAACTTTTCTTTCTTAAGTGGATTCCCTTTGGCTTTGGCTCCTATTTAATAAAGTGACGAGCTTACTGAAAACAGCCTTTGCAGTTTCAGTGGATTAGTATGGTAAAGCCTAACTTGATTGAAAAATAACTTCACTGCATGTTGTTTTACTGCCAGTCAGCTCACACTATTGACCACAGCTGTGCCTGGCCACCAGACCAGTTGTTTCACTTCTTGTTTGTTTCCAAAGGGTCAGCAATAGCAATACCAATAACATGCACACTCCTCATTTTCATGGTGTGTACAGAGTAGGCAGGAATAGCCTGACTGAAGACAGGTTGTCAAAAAATGTTTTTTCCTGCTTTTCTGGAGATCTGCAAATAACACTGATGATTGAGGCAAAAGCAAAGAAGGCAAGTATGAACCAAAGACAGCGGTATAATTATTTACAAGGAGATACGCCAGATGAAACATGAGGGTAGAAGTTAAGTAGGAAAAGCTTTTCAGAAATCCCTAAGCACGTAATTTAATCAGGATTTGATGCAATGACACCATAAAATGCTGCACACCTCTCCTCAGGTCTGGAGAGCCTCTATCACTCACTCCACATCCCACAGCGCCCTGGGGACAGCTGGATCTCACAGAGACTCCTTGTGACAATACCCAATGCTAAAGATAGGCATCACCATTTAGCTTTTATTTGTCTGTAAAACAAGAAGGCTTAATCTATAAGTCAACTTTATTATGACATAAATAATAGCTACTGTGTTCTTTTAGCACCGAGAAGGTTTAAATTCAAAGCTGTTTCATGGACATTCACATTAAACCTCACACATGTGAGCAAACACAGACTTTAGCATTAACAGACAAGCAGCAAGGAATCTGGGCCTTTAAAATCCTCCAAAGTTTATAAGCCTCTCTCCTACCTCATCCAGATAACTAAAAATGCTACGTTTCTCAAATACCCCCTGTATTGGTTCATATGCCTGTCCTGGAGAAGTATCCAATTTATTTACTTCTGTGTTCACTGAGTATAGGATTCTTATAGCTTAATTAGCTATAAGATAGGATTCTTATACCTTAATTATATATTTTTTTCTTTTATATACCTCCAGACCACTCTTTCCATTAAAGAAAATTAAACTGATAAAATCTAGTCTAGAAATACATTTACATAGCAAGAAGCTTATTTTTGTCACTGGCAATGTGCAACCAAGAAAAAAAATGGAGTTTCTAAATAAGTGCATTACAATTTTCAAAATAATAATAAAAATGGAAGTTAACAGTCTTTGTGATTTCAACAGAAATCCCCATTGAGAAGAATGTAGACTTTGCTCACTGACTCAGCATCATAAGTCTTCTACTGAATTTGTCCTGTAAGGAAGCTGTCAACAGGTTAAAGGATGAAACCGTGGTTTCTGGAGGCAGGGCTACTCAAAGGAAACACATTGGGCAGTACAAACTGGCCCTTTCCCTTTGGATTTCTATAAGCTTCATAAATCGATCACTGAAATTTTAGGAACAAAAATAAGAAATTATCATTATATTGAATTTACATACGAGCTACTCTTAATTGATTTGTCTAATGACACACATGAAGCCAAGTTATATCTCGAGTCTTGTTCTTGAAGTCTCATTTTGTATTGTGAATAAGGACATGCTTAGAAAGCTCACATGTGAGTGCAGTTGCTATGCAAGTAACAGATCTTTAAACTGCAGCTTGTGTGGGCCCTTTTCCTAATCAAATCTGCTGAGATACCGGACTCTGCAGTTAAAATAGGTTTTACCATACAGGCCTGAAACAGATAAATCTGGAGCAGAATGTACTTGCTATAAAAAGTAGAGGAAAAAAAAGTCTTCAAACTTACATTTGTCCCAAGAGTCATATAAAATTTCATGTCTCAGGGTTGTCTTCTAGAGAAACTAATGTTTCCCTGGAAACATGTTTCTAAATGCAGTTGCTCTACCCATCTCTCCTACTAACAGTTTGTTCTTCAAGCACAGAGACAGGCTAATCACTGCTGAGTTTGTATCCCTGAAACTTGCTTGCTCTAGTCAAATCTCACAATTTCTCAGGACCCATCTATTTTTAATGACCGAGAGAGCAACAAGAGTCACCCATGGTCCAAGATACTCCTTAGGAGGAGCCCTAAGGCGTCTTTGTCCTCTGGTACAGGAAAGTAGATGCAGTCCTGTTAAACAGCCTTCAAATCTCAGGCAGCTGGTGCTTGAGCCAGCACCACTGGTGCTCCAGGAACAGAACTGCACCCTGACTCTGCACCATCTCTGGCACACTGTAGCATCAATTACTTATTACAGAAGGACCTGGAGCTGCCAGCTGAGCTATGAAGGAGCTCTGAGAAGCTCTTGGGAACTAATAGAGCACATCTGTAAAGCCACCATGATACTTGGATTCAGGAGATGGGTACTCTCTTTCCTCAGGCATTAGTGTCAGCATTTGTCTGTCTCTTAGTTTCTTCAAGAAAAAAAAATAAAAACAAGAACATAAAAAACCATAAATGTTGATGAATTCTTCACTGTGAGAGCACAAGAAGGAGCTGCGGATTTCTAGTCCCATTTCTGATTACCCTGCATTGAACTTGTTGCCAATATCCACTACAGATGTGAGGCAGTGCTGGTCCTGACATGTTTTCTAGTGTGATCTCCAAGCTGCAGTGTGTTTGGCAGAGTGCTTGCTATTTCATGTCTTTGCCTAAGAAGAATCAGCTCTGAAAAAAGGTGGGTGGATGATACCAGCCTTTGCCCTGTCTTCTCTATGCTTTACCAGAACAAAGGTGCTGGAAGACATCATGCTGATCTCTGTGATTACCTACCTGGCAGATGGATTTTTTCAGTTATAAACAATTCCAATTATACAGTATTATTTGATCTGAAGAAAGACAGACTTAAGATTTGACATATATATGACATATATATTTTTTCTGTTTATGCAAGGTCTGTAGGATTAGGAATGGCACTGGGAAACTAATTGGTTGTTGTCCCTCCCAGCAAAAGAACTAAGTGGTATGAATTGAGAATATGAGGAGGCAAGTTTAAAAACAGAACTAAGGGAAGACTCTCTTCATGCACAGTATAGTCAGTTAGTGGAAGACTTCATAGCCAGTCACTGAGTACTCAACACATTTAGTGAGGGCCTATGTGGAAACAAGCTCACAGAAGGGAAATCCATCCATGTTGACTATATATAAAATATAAATTCATGGGATGGCAAGGAGTTTGGGTTTCGTTTTCTTTTCTACTATTGCCCATTCTGTCCAATTCACAGTAGAACATCCACCCCTACAGACAGTGAGATGATTGTTCCCATACAGAGACATCAACTTACAGTTGTTTTTGAATATCTAACCCTTAGACAGAGAGAAACATTTTAAAAAGGGGAGAGGGGAAGGAGGACCTGGATGAGACAACACTTTTGGTTACCTACTTGAAGAGTTTTTCACTCACTTTTGATGGTAAAAAGTAACAGCCCTTGTTAAAGCCAATGACATTATTAATTTAAAATTACTTAACCCATTTATGAAACAGACAGCCTTGTTAAATCACTCGTCTGTTAATAAAACAGCCCTGAAAAACTTCTGCAGTGTATATTTTACAGGGTGTAGCTATCACGGAACCCATGGGTGGGAGAAATGTATTGGCATCCAAAGCTGGACACACAGTGGAAAAACCCCTACGGTAAGCACAAGAACTAAACAAATAGGTCTGCCGTCACACCCTGAAGGTTGCCACCACCCAGCACTTGCCAGGGAAAGCACATTCCAGATTCAGGGCCCTTCCTTGCTGAGAAAGTACTACCACAATTACTCCCAGAAACAAGTCTAGGCCGTCAGGCTACAGATCTCTCTATGTGAAAGAAAAGCCAGGAAAAAAAAAAAAAAAAAAAAAAAAAAAGGAAAGAAAAGGAAAAAAAAAAGGAAAGTGACACAAAATTATTCTCAGATAGGTCACCATGCAGAATATTTTTAGACTAAAATCAGTCTGCTTGATGTGAACTAGAATTCAAAGAGCAGTTACTTTTTCCTAGCCACAGAGTGAGCACTGTTTCACTGATGCTAATAATTGCCCCACAGAAATCAGAAAATGACATATTTGCTCATTTTAGGTCACTGCTTTGCCTTGGGCTGAATAGAGTATATGAACACCCTTCTTTTTCCCCTTCCTTCTTCAAGGAGAGACTCCTGTACTACACTGTATGTTTGCTGAACAGCTAGGAGTAAGGACCATGCTGTTTCCTGACATAGTAACTCCTGAACAGGCAAGACCACCATTGTATTTACTTGCTTTTAAATGGAAATATATCAACTGAATGTATTTACAGGAATGTAGCTTCCAGTAGTGTCAGCACTTAATGCCCAACATAACTGCCTGTGGTCCATAACAGCATCCTGGAAATTTGATATAAAGTCTGAGCAGTGAAGTTATCAGTTAAATACTGAGCTAACAACTCAACTCTGATGAATTCTCCCAAAGTGGTGCTATATGAGAACACTCATTTGATTCAAGGCATCTTATTGCTGCTTCTGTACTTCTCTGACAATAAATAAATAAATAAATAAATAAATAAAATAGCATTTCTTAACTGGCAATATTTAAAGGAGTTAAACCTGGAAGGGATCAGAGAATCTAAAAGGGATCTGGGCTCTTACTGAGAGACCAGTTCAGTCCCTATGAGATGTATCTCATGACACACACTTAAGGTGCACAGTCAAGATTTTTTTTCCCACAAAGCTACCTGTGTTGCACACTCAAGGACACGGATCCTCCAGTGCATCTGCCACACCACTTGCAGTTTCTTGTCAGGTACTTCTAATGCTGTAGTCCTTAAATCTCTCATGATTTGCACTGCCTGAATACATGCTCATCAGCAGTTTGCCAGGGCTTGACACTCCTTATCTACTTGAGACACAGAGGTGAGGAGGTGGAATTGTTCCACACCAAGGAACATGGTCAGCAAAACCTAGATTCTGGAAAAGACATTTCTTTAATAGCTTATAGTCTTTCAGATCAATAGGAGTCAATGGCATATCTGAATTTTCACCATCAGTGTGGCAGCATTTGCCACAGGGCTTCACTTTGGCCTGTTCAGCAATATGGCCATGGGGTGCACTCTCCCTCAGGGAGGGAATCACTGACTCACACTTTGTTTAGACATCCTTCCAGTGCCTGCTTCAAATTGCACCAAAATAGTCATGAAACCAAGCTAATGTCTGTAGCTGTCTATACTCAAGAGGCTCATAAGTGATATCAGGTGGCTTGACTAGATTTGGTAGCCAGTATGCACTGGCCTGGTTTAATCCAGCAAAACCCTCTGCAGCAAATGAGTTGTCATTACAAGAGGCATCAGGCATATCAGTCCTCAGAAATGGATAATTTCTGTCCCCTATTCAGTAAGTAGTTTTAAATGAAAAAAGAAGTTTCTTCCAAACCTTACAGACCAGCAAGGTCTAATTCAAACATCCACATATCCCCTAGGTGCCCGTTTTTAGACATATGTCCATGTGCTCCATTTCACTACCATCAGTGTCCCAGATCACTGTCCCAGATTTGCATCCTTTTGCTGATTCTCCTCAGTGCTGTAGCCAAACTCACTCCTGATGCAGGCCTAAGCAGTCCCTCCTCGCTGAACCACTCATCTGCACAATTGCAGGAGGCCCCACAGGGACAGCAGGGCATCAGTGTGCCCCATTGGCAGCCTCAGAAAACCAGTACTGCCCCCAACGGGGACTTCTGTGGGACTGGGACATGTGTGGTGCTGTCCTCCTGCCCTTCCATGCTCCCTTGTCCTGACATGCAATGAGGATTTTTACTTTGAACTTTGTGTGTCATTGTCTAAACTACACACTGTGGATAAGATGCTACATTTTCTCTTTGTTAATCTCTTTGAGCTCCTTTAATTGCAGCCTGGAAGCTTCTTCCACACCAGTGGCTGGTATTATTTTACCCTTTCCCAGAAGAGTTCAACTGCCTTTGCCATTTAAAGGCATTCCTCAAGGGTTCAAGCTGTTCCTCTCAATTCTTCCAGGAATACAAAGTCATGTGTTCCACAGATCATCCCACCACTCATCTCTCTTCTGTTTCTACAATCAAGTCAGAAGAGACTGTACCAGATTTGCATCCTCCTCTCTGTACTCAGGGTCCATTCTTGCTTCCACATAACAAACCGGCATTTTTTTGCCCCCCAAAGCCCATTTTTCCATCCGTTATGCTGAATATGTATTCTTTCTGCAAATTCTTACTGTGCTTTTCCATTTCTACTCTTAATTTGCTTAACTGACAACTTCAACACTGCAAACCAAGTACCAAAAAAATACCAAGTTTCAGAAAAGATGAGCAAAGCCTGGTTTCACAGAGATCCAGGCTTAGATCTTAGAAGAACAGACTGAGGAAGCATTGCAAGGATCAATTGTATCTCACACCAGTGGCTCCTCCAAACTCCTCCGCTCTGTAACTTGTGTTTCTTTCTCAAAGCTGAATGCAAGTTCAGCACTCTGTGTGCTTTTGCATTGACATGATACTTCTTTGGCTCTATTTTCCAGCTTTGATCATTTGACTTCCACTAAGAACATTCTTTTACAACAATGTGACAAAAAATCATCTCCTTTTATTCAAGGTGAAGGAAAAAATGAAAACCATAAGCATTTAAACTTCATTTTTTTCTGCATACGTGTGAAAACTGGGTAGAAAAGCAAGCACAGCAGACCAGTGCTGTAAATAATTCAGGGACATGAAGAGTTTCTGTACAGGAACATCTACAGAAGCAGCATTACATTTTAAACTTTTCAACTAAACATTTCAACAATTAGCAAGCTGCTATGTCTGCCATTTCATTTAAAAAGCTGCACTGTCATCAGTTTGTGCATTACTCAACTAAATGCTGTTTATTGAAATTTTCAAAAGGTGTACTGACTTCCATTGTAAAAATTTGGGTACGACTCCTTAATATCATTATCAGCATAATGGGGAGCTTCTGTCCCCAGATGAGGAAAGCATAATTGCATCAAAGTATGCATTAAAAAGGGCCATGCAATTGTGAAGTGGTAGAAAATTACTTTCCACGCCAAGAGGATTCTGGGTCGGAGGGAGGAAGAGAGAGAAGGAAGGATTTTTTCACATTATTAAATACTAATTCACAATATTAAGTATTATCAGTCTCTAGATTTTCTCTCCGTATCAGTAGCAACAGATATTTTTGTAACTCCAAAAAAGGAATATCCAATCCAACTGAAACATTACATTATTGCTCATTGTGTTTACAGTTATACTTTGTTCAAAACCAGTTTCAAAACTGCAAAGTATACTGCATTTCAATTATAAGAAATGAAGAAGCCTGTTGAATTTTTAACCATTTTATTCTCTCTACCTGTCAGAAGGAACTTTTTTATTTTTTTAATTAAAAGAAAAAAAAACAAAAAGAAAAAAAAAAGAAAACCAATCCTGCTAGTTGCAAAATATCTCTACGCTGCAAACAGGATATAAGCCCTACAGCCATGTTTGCAGACAGAGGCCTTAGACTCCTCTCCTGGCACACAAACAGGAAAAGGAGATAAGAAGCTGCCACAGGGAGAGTTATGGTGCTCCTGGGACAGGATAGATTCCTAGTGTACCTCCTGAGTCTGAAGCAGTAGAGATTTCAGGGTCACCTACACACTAGGAGCCCAAACAGAATACCTGTTGTTTAAGAAACTGTTGAAATGACTCACTGGATTTTTCTTTAGTAATCTGCCAGAATTTTCTGTTAGATTTTTTAATCTGATCATTCCCATCCTCTTTTATCCCCTTGCCAACTTAGTTTTCATGCCGCACTCTGAAACAGCTGAACTATTTGATTAATGTCTTCAGAAGGAAAAAAAAAAACACTTCTACACTTACCAAAAACATGCCTTGTGTTTTGACAATTATTGATGTTTCCAAGACACAAAACAAGAAAAGCAATTAGGGACAGTGTTTTTTTTTTTTTCCATATGCATTCAATTTCTATATTTCCCACAGTAATCTTCGTCCAAAATTCTCCAAGCTAAACATTCAGACAGGTATTCCTAACATTGAGTTGAATCCGTAGACAAGAGTTTGCCTTCTAAAAGCTATGCAAAACAAAGTTCATTTTCAGTTAATTTTCATTATCTTCAGAGATAAACAGTAACTTAATAGCACAAGCAGCAAATAACAACACTATGTGTAGTTCAACAGTACAGTAAATCCATCCTAAAGCTTGAAGAACCAGATTTTTTTTCAAAAGCCACATCATACAAAATGCTGAACTAGTGTAAATCTATCCTATCTGCTTTATTATTTTAAACAAGTTGCAAATCAACTTTGTATCACCAAGTTTGAGACCACATCAGTTATTGCCAGGTCTCAGGCAAGTGGCACATAAGGATAAACCAAACATCACCTCCACATTCCAGTGAATTCATTGAAGTATTGTGAGCCCACATGTGATATGGATCACCTCTGTGTTGCTTTATCATACAATAACAACCTACATTGAGCATCAATGAGCTAAGTAGGTAGAATTAAAATCCTCCTTAGTTTTAATGGGTTGGGACATCTTGAAATGCCTGCTGTATGAGTTAGGCTATCACCAATTATTCAGAGTACCACGTTCTGGCATCAAGCATGAGGGAGAAGCCTAATACAAAGTCTGTTCTTGGTTCATCTTGTATTTTAGCAAAGATAGCTGCTATCCAACCCAGGACAACCTCAGACTTGCTTTCATATGCACCACAGGTACCAGAAAAAAGAATGAGAAAAGCATATTCTGCATGTATCTATTTGCCCAGTATTCACTGTAAAAGAAGGTCTGGAAGCAAAGCTAAAGCCTTATACATATCCTGCCTGGGAAGAGCCTGGATCAGAGCTTATTCTCAGGGGAAGTAGTATCTCAAGGAACGTAGTAAGAGAGAATCTTTAAAGACAAATAAGTTGGATCTACAACTTTCAATAGAAGTATCATATTTGAATAGGTTTCTAACTTAATCACAAGTCATTCAGTATTACCTGGTCTCGAAAACAGCATATGGCAACTAAAGCATCAAACCATTGCTATGATTTAGAAAGGTTTATCTGGGTAAATTCAAATCTTCATCCTGGGAAGCAATCAAAAGCAGAAACGCATAAATGGAGAACTTACTGCCTACAACAGGCTTCATCAGCCACATAAAATATACTTCATTTCACAACTGCGAGTCTGCAATACCAGCCTGGATCTCTTCAGGAAAAAGAGACCTAACAGAACAATTTGCCTTTTATTTTTGTTCCTTAGTATTACAAGACTAAACTCAACGTATAGTGCCACATCTGTTTTCTCCTACCTCTATCACAGATTCACAGTTTACATACCCTACAAGGGCATGCAAATAGTCCTTGCACAAAGATTTGCTTAATGTTCTCCAGCGCAAACTCAAATAGCCTAAGCAAAGTGAGAGATAGGGAAGAGCGGTCTAAACCTGTCTGTGATGCCACGGGAAACCAGGTGCAGGACTTGATCCCAGCTAAAATTAACCCGGTGGACAAAAGGGTTTATTTTAACTCAGTCACTCGATCCAATTCACTGCACAGTCACACAAACACTTGTGCCTCTATGAGCCAAGGGGGAAAAGGGTGTGCTACAGCTCTGCCTCTCTTGGCAGCAGCACTGGCTTATTTCTATTTAAACTGTATGTAAAACTATGTCTTAATAGCCCTTGAGCCATTTTATTTAGTCTCCTGAGTCACATATATCACACAGATTTTCGCTGCTGTCCAGACTGGAGACACTCAATAAGCAAAGCATGAGTCCTCACACAAGACTGAAAACTATGATATGTTTAATTAAATATTCAACGGCTGTCTCTAATGGTGGTATTTTTAGAAATATTTGTAGTTCAGAAGTTAGAGCAGAGGATTGCCAAGGTATGCTGCAACAGGAGAGAAGCAAACAAATGAATTTGTCTTTGTGCTCCACTCTCACTGCCTTGCATAAGATCGCTTTGTAAGATCTCAGGAGAAGAGGTAATGTTTTGATTGCATGTGTACAAAAAAATAACTGATGAAACGTTAAGATTCTTGAAATTCTTAAAAGCACCTAAACATGTAACATATAATTGTGATATAAAACAAAGTTTAATGGGTGTTTATCTGTGCATTGACAGAGCTGCTAAGAGACACCATGCCTGTATTACAAGAGAAGTCTTCATCTAAGAGTTCCTTCATTTTCTCTCTCCATCCTAATTGTTTACCTTTACCTATCCTGTGATTAGCCTCCAAATGTAGTGTATATATATGGTTGATTTAGAACAGTTAAGTTACGCAGTTTGTTAGCAGCTCATCCCAGTTCTACTCTCGATGAAATACAAACATATTTTTCACAAGTGGCTGAAGACATAAGGATCAAGAGCCACCTTCTTCCTTGCCTTCTTTGCACTCATCTTCCCCACACTGTTTTCCTAGTGCTTATTTCCCCATCTAGGCTTTGATCTGGTCTGTAATCTGGGTATGCAGTTAATCTCTATCTCTTCCTTTCTTTCCTTCTCCCAGGAGATAAACCAGCACCAATCTGCAGAGGTAATTCCCTTACCAGACAACAAGTTAGAGAGGTAGAGCTACTCATAACACATTCCTGGAGCTGCTCTGAGATAGCTGTGGTTAGAGGAGCATTACACATAGCAAGTCACTCCAGTTGTAATATTTCAGGTCAGGACAAAATGAACAAAATGCCCCTCAGGCATCCACGCATTACATGCCCAAAGGCAGCTGATTCATCATCTCAGGAGGCCAGATAGCAGAATTTAGTCCCTGCTCATGCATTAAATATCAGAGTCACAAGGGGCTGCCTTCTAAATCCAGCTAACCATAAAAGGATCCTCTATATTGGTTATCTCAAATCTGAAGAAATGAATGATTAAAGACACTAGGTATTCTGTACAAGAATTACATCTTTAGTTAGGAACAGAACGACACTTAACAGATCAAGATTTATGCATATGAAAAATAGCTTAGAAGTGTCAAAGATCAATCACTCAGACTTACACAGAGCAGGCTGGCACTGGAGGCCCAATGGACACAATGCACACCTGCTGGTCCCAAAACACCTTGACTCTGAGTTGGGTAATGCGTCTATCATGCAGGCATAGAGCTTATAGCTGTCCTGTCTTCTTGATGGCATAACAAGATGGAGATTCTCTCTCTTTCAGCTTAATTTCACAAGCACTCCAGAAGAAAACTTGCCACACATGGTCAAATGAGAGTGGTGCATAGGCTGCAGGATTTGACTTTCATTAACTGCAAGATGCCACACCAGTGGAAAATAAACAATAAACTTATCTTGTTCCAGTGTCTTAATGCTGCACAAACAGGAGCTGGCTAAACATAGACCATGCCTGAAAAATTCCTCTCCACAAGTATATTGAAAGCCCTGACCATGCTGAAGATGCCAGGCTACCTGTTCACGGTGGGCCTGGCCACTGGGCTTGATGTTGCAAGCCTTGTCCCCTCATGTCCAGCTCTGCTGGGTTCACTGACACCTATGCAGGCAGGGCAACAGGTGTAACAAGTGTTTCTTTGCTCCAGAAATCTTTGTTTTACAGACGAGCAATGAGGAGAGGCTGTGCAGCCCACACACACGTGCAAGGTCTGCGATAGAGCTGGCAGCTGCAGCTCCCTGCTTTGTAGTCCAACAGCTTTTAGGTGCCATGGCATGATCAGAAGTCCTCTTATTAGTGAGAGGAAAAGGAGTACAAACCTCAGACTAAGAGGTGAATCTATCGTTTGAGGCAGGGACATGAAGAAATCAGAGAAGAGCTTCTGAAGACAAAGCTTCTTTAAATACTCAGTTTACTAAGCTGGACTGAAGATAGATCATGGAAGAACCTCTGCCTCCCACTTTCCAGTGAAACCTCAGTGTTTTGGGATGCAGCCTTTCAGCATCAGGCACAACCAGTACTCTCTAAGGTGAATCTCCAAGACCACACTGCACTGGGGATTTGCCAGGTGTGGGAATGGCAGCCCAGAGGTCAGACAGGGGTGAAAGCATGGTGATCATGTGCAGTTCTTTGTCTCTGGAAACAAAATCCTGAGCACTTGCAGCACTGCGTTTCTTCAAAACAGGGTGGGCAGGACTGTTACATAAGTAAGGTTAGGTGGCATAAAAATCACTTGCATTTCCTCCCTACGTTCTTTTAAAAAGCTGAGCTATTTTAGACAAAGAAAAGCCATTGTTTTAGCAACTGGTAATTACCCAGCAACATTTTTCCTGCCTTAGCTTATTAATATTTTCTTAGGTCTCCTTTGGAACTGTGAAGAGGCAGGGTTCAAGAGCAGCAATTTGAAAACATAAACTACACAAATGCACATCACATCACTCCTCTCATTCACTCACAGGCACACTGGACAGAAGGGACCTACGGAAGTCCCTGTCCAAACCTCCTTCTCAGAGCAGGATTATTGCCAACATGAGATTGCAGCTTGCCAAGCCTTCAAAAGAGAGAGTTCTTGCAGCCTCTCTTGAGAGCCATTTCCATGTGGTTCCAGCCTCCTGGTGAGAAAGGTCTTCCCTATGCCCAGCCAAGCATCCAGCTGCGGTATTGCCCTGTGTTGCATTGTCTGGCACTGCTGGGAGGAGCCTGGCTCTCTGTGCCTGCACTTCAGATAGTAACACGATTTCTTGAGGTACTCAATTCTTCCTTTAGCTCACATTTCCTAGACTAAACAAGTTTATACTCTACAATGTCTTTTCCTAGGACGTGCTCTAGTCACCTTACTATCTTTCTAGTCTTTCACTGGATCTTCTCCACATCCCTCTTGACCCAGGGGCCTCACAACTGGATACTGCATTCCACCTGCTTCCTCACCATTACAGGTAGCAAGGCACAATAATTTCCTACATTCTGCAGGCCATGATCCATTGGGAATGTAGCGTGGTATCTACTGTTGTCATCTGGCATCCACTCAAACACCCACATCCTTATTAGCAGGGCTACAAATCAACCAGTCAATTCCCACCCTCTACCAATGCAAGGAGTTATTCTGTACAAGGTACAGAATGTTATGGTTTTTCTTACTGTACTCCATGAGACTCAAGCTTGCCTACTCCCCATGTTTACTCCTCTGGATTCAGGCTCTCCTACCAGCCATATCTCTTTCTTCACTTAATTTGTAGAATGGACATAGTGACTTCACCTGTTTTCCAATGAAAATGTCAAGCAACATGGCAACCCACATCATGCCCTGGGAGCTCTGCTGGTTAGCTGATGCCAGATCGTTATCAATCCTTTGGTCTTCTGGAGTCCAGTCAGAGGTGATCCTGTCAGTTTTCAACCCACCTAGCAATCTACTGATCCAGACTATGTCTGCAGTATCAAAAAAGTCATTTTCCACTGGCAGGATTTGGCAGCTTTGAATCTTTTCTAGACAGGAAAGGCTTAAAATAGTCAGATAGAATGAGAAGCCATGATATCTCTGAATTACATTTTTGAAGCCCCAAACAATTGAGATGTAGGAATGCAGGGGTCAGCATTGAACAGTACCATCAACTTATTAACTGAAGACCAGCAGTTCCTTTGTTCTTTAGCTTAGTGAAAAACAATGCCAGCATTCATATATGAAATCAATATCCAGCAGAATTTCAAGTGCATATTTAATCACGGATGTCAAGAATTGAGTTATTCCTTACATGAACAACGGTCACTGTAGTCTTACTTCCAAAACCAAACATCTCTTTACTCTGGCCTTGTTAACAAGGTCACTATTTCAAAAAGATCACAGCCCTTGTAGGAAGAGATTTGGCAGCTTACAGAGAAGCCACTAAAATAATCACTAGCATGCAACCCAAGCTTGAATTAAAAATAATGGTAAAAACACATGGAGTGGCTGCAGCTAGAACTGGGTTTCAAATGAAGAGATCACCATTTTGGGTGTACGTACACAAATCAGCAATTAGGAGTAATTGCTTTCAGCTGCATTTTGCTGTTTTAAAAAATTAATGATATATAATTAATGCTAATTTAAGGACAGATGAAAGCCAATGTTGGTGCTAAGAAGAGATGCGTCTGACACAAAACAGCTACTTCAAATGCAACTTTGGTCGTGACAGCTAGAGTATTTCTACCATATTCCCAAAATTACAAAAGCTTTAATCCTTCTGTCTTCTCAGGCACTTCCTGCCCATTAATCTTTCTCTTTACCTATGGACAGATCCTCAAAAAGGTGTGAGAAGGGAAGAAATTAATTGTGTTACTATTACTAGACACTGCCAGCCCTCTGCCAGACACTACCCCTTGCTAACTCCACATACCTTCACGTAATGGCATAGACCTGCTGCACTGACATTAATTACACAGGCAGACACAGAGTGAAAGTCTGTGAATCAAACCTCCCTGTGATGTGTACACTGCTACACTACCTGAGAACAGATAAACATACTCAGATTCAAGCGTAAAACAACTGCTGGAAGATTTCCTGGCAATTTCACATAATCTACCCTGACAACACTTCCTGCCTTGAAACAGCAGTCACTCAGCTCCGTGAAGCCCTGGCTGCATCCGTCCCTTCACAAGGCAGCCCCACATAGGCTGTACCACAGGCAGGAAGGCTGATCAGTGGTGTCTAGGGGAGCTTCCAATTGCTACAAGCAGGCAAAACAGTGAAGTGCCAGGGTGATAAAAGGAAAAACCTCTTTGGCATTACTGAAGTGTGACTTCCATGGCTTTCATGAGGTCAGTGAGGAAATGCACTGGAAAGCCCTCTGCATGGTCAGCACCTCAGCTCTCTCACAAGTACCCTTTCCACAGACTGCAATTCATTACACAGAGTGAAATGATATTGTCAAAGTTAACCTCTTTCCACACTCCCCTCTGTGAAAGCACGTGCCTATTACATGCATCAGGCTTGCAGACTTATTCTAAATGAACTGCCTCTCAACATTTGGTCAAACTGTGAAGCCCCTACGCAATGTGGTTTACCATGTGTTTATCTGGACAGTCAGCAGACTGGACCAGACCAAAACGTTCATCAAACTCAGAATCTTTACTAGTGGGGCTGAGTAGATTTAGGCCCCTGTGGTGCAACTGCTTGTATATGGTTCACGTGGCTTCCTTAAAGGGTCTTTAATATATCTAGTAATTATTATTCTGGAGCTCTAACTAGGCACCTCCATTCTGTGAATGATAGAGAAGCTGAGAGATTTCAGTTGATCTCTAATTCCTCCAACTCTTACCTCTAAAATCTCAAGTTCAGCAAAGTTTCATTAATAAAAGTGTACCATTTAACAATCCCCAGTCTTGCAGTGAACACTCCATTGCCTCCCTTTACCTGTTACACAGTGTGTGGCTACCCTGAACAAAACTTTCTGTTTCCTTGCTTTCTCCCCCGGCATTTGGAAAAACGATGAAAAGCTCCTCTGATTTGACTGCAGCATGACCCCCAGGAGCAGGAGAAAGCAGAGGAAGGCATCCCCTGCAGCAGCTGAGCAGAGGTGCAGGGAAAGAGGAATTTCCCTTTGGGAACAGGCTGCAGAGAATTACCTGGTTGCTTAGAAACACGAGATTAAAAACAGCTTGGTTTTCCCCCTTCCTTCACATGTGCACTTACAGAGAGGCCATAAATTGGCTGCTTAGGAGACTCGGGACAGACCATCTGCGAAGTGAGACCCAGAGTCACTGCTCCAGCCAAACAGCAGGCAGAGGGAAAGAAGAGTTTTGTGCTCTGTGCTCTGCATTCCCTATCTGTGTTAGCTAACTTTGATTTGCAGTGAGAAGTTTCTCCTTGCTCAATTTTAGCAGCCAGAAGGAGACTCAAGCGGGCAGCTCTGCAGATGAGTTTTATGTGCCAGCATTTCAGCTCTTGTGGCAATCAGTTGAGGGAATGCAGTCAGGGTATAAGAAGCAAGAATGAGCAGCTGATGTTTACAGCAGATGATAAATTCTGTGCCTCTTACTAATGTTTCCTACGTGAGCTGCCGCAGCACTGGTGATCGGCAGCATTACAGATGCCTGCTGCGTGTTACATACCTCAAAGAGCCTGAAAGAAAGGCTGATTTAAAACACAGAAGTCCAACTACTGCTTTGCTTAACCACCTTCACGTAACGTGAAGTAGGAAATAGCCATCCAGATAAAACAGATTTGGACTTAATCTCATGCGGTTCATGGTCAAACCAGTTTAACATGAAAAAGCACCATCACTAATGCAAACATTACAGCATAGCCACAATGTGTGCTCAAGAGCTTTAATGAAGTCTCTGCAAGAAGAAAGCTCTCCAGGGCTGGTGTAGCAGATCAAAACAGATGAACTGAGATCTGTCTAGAAAGTAACAGAATGTGGAAAAAGATACTGGAAAGTGCCTCAAATTTTGACAATTTAACATTCACTCACTTTCACAGACATCAGCTCTCAAACACTAAGTGGTATGGATTTGCTATGTAGTACCTAATATCTTTGTGGATAAGAGCCAGTGGTGTGGTTATCATTATGCTGGATAGTTATTACAAGCTGAAGGTTAATTATTAGCAGAGCTGAAAATAAAAAGGCACTTGATCCAGGCTGCATAGCTACACACACAGGAAGCCGCTACCCTGAAGCACATCCAGTCTGCTTTCAGACACATTCAGCATGGTTTAGACACACAAGGTGGCACGTCATGCTATGGTGGAGAGAACAGAGAACACAGTTACTTGAAAACAGCGTCTTTGCTGAGTGGGTGTTGTTTGCGCGTTCAGGGAGCTCTTCGGGGACAGGTGTGCAGGAGCCATGTCTCTGATTTTGTTAAGAATTTTTTCAGTGATATTTTATGTTTTCAGCGTGGTGAAATGGGGAAGAGAAAAACAAGTGGGAAAAGAAAAAAAAAAGGGGATGGAAAAGACCAAAAATTAAAGTCACCTGGCAACTTATTTTTGATAGAATTGGTTGTTCTTTTCCACAGGAAAATGCTTGCTGGACTTTCTATATGAAGCACCAATGAATCTGCCAAAGAAGTCAGAGCAGTTCAGCATTAGCCCAGCTGCTTCAATGCTAACAAATACAGTTGTACCTGTACATAAGTGCTTGATATTCAACCTGCATCAGGAAAGTAAACAAGGAACACAAAAGCAGGCAGGCAGGGATGGCTGAATTCAAAGTAACACAGCGGTGGGTGCAAACCAGCTCTTGCCAGTCACGTCAGCCTGCACCCGGGAGAATGCAAATGGGTAAATCTGGAGGTTTCCAAGGCAGATGCAATGAGCAAGGACCTCACGTGATCAATAGGACCACAATGTTCTATAAACACCACAGGAAAAAAAAGGAAAGGAGTTTATGCTGGCAAGGTGAAATAAAAATGAGTTGCCATGCTGCCTAAACAGGGCAACATTTACTCACAATGAAGGAGGCATAGCAGAGAACACTGCCCTGTGGCTTGCTCTGCCAGTGCGCACAGTGCAAAAGCATGAGCTGATGGGACTATGGCCTCCCCACGAGCAGAACAGCTCTCGTTTGGCAGAAAAGGCTTTTAGTGTTTGCTGACTTTGCCAGAAAGAAATCAGAGCAACCTCTGCCTCCTCATTCCCAAGGTGTAAGACAATAACACTGGGAATGGGGAAACTCACTTCTTTGTGTGCAAGCCAATTTGAGAAAAAGAAGTAGGCTCCATTTTACAGCCAGCCATCAGGTGAGACAGACTCCGTGTGACCTGGCATGAGAAGGACAATTGTCCAAGCTAAGTGGCAACCAGGCAGCAATGGCAAGCAAAGGACATGGCTCCCACTCACCCCCATTCATGCTGAAAACAGCAACTTTCAGCTCAAGGCCCATATTGGTCCAGTTCTAAAGGATTTGCGACTGGTAACGGAGCCAAGAGAATAGCAATAGACATGTTTTAAAATGTGGTTGGGTTTTTTTGTTGTTGCGTGTTTGTTTTTATGTATCTGTAGAACTATTTTGTCATTAACTGAAGGCAGTGAAAAATCACAGCTCCAGAGGAAGTCTAGGTGACTAGCCTAGGACATCCAACTCCTAGACAGCTTGGAACTGAAAGGGAGAAATACTGCCCACTGAGACAAAGTTGTAGAGAGCCCTGGAGGTCTTATGAATCAGGGCAGCAACTTCAGAAATCACACCCAGCCCCTGGAAAACACCACAACTCCAAGGTGCTTGCCATTAAAAGCTGCAGCGATTAAAAAAACAGCTTAAATGGGAATGAAGGCAATACAAGGGACCTTCCAGGCATGTCAGACAAGCAGTTGCAGTGACGGGAGATACAAGTAGATTGCATTTACATCAAGGCAACGCTTGCCAAAATAGTTTCCCAGTGAACTGTCCAAACAACTCTCCTGCTGTTTACACCGAAGCACTCCCAAATGTGACTCCCATATTAGTAAATTGAATCTCACTCCAGTCAACTCAGGCACATTTCCACTTTGGCAGCTCTCCTGGCCTCGGCAGGAGCAGGAAAGGTGAATTCAGTGCCATGCTGCTCCTGTAACAAGGCCTGCAGCCCGGTGAGGCCAAGGGATGTCCTCATCTCCTGGGCCTCACCCCTTCCCTCATGGAATACATCCAGTTTTGCCCTGCACAGAGAAATCCAGGTAGCTGAGTTCCAACAAGACCTTGCCATGCACAGCCAAATGAGCCAGGTAAAACGTCTGTGTGATTTGCAGTGTTTACATTTAAGCAATGAAACTTCTTGTTTGGATTCATTACATATGTCTGAATTGCTAACGAGGCTGCAGACTGCACAGGCACATTTTATATGTTGTTTTTTTTTGTCACGAAATACTTCTCTGCAGCTTTGCTCAGGGACCAGAAAACTCAGGTTACAGCAGCATCAGTAGACACCACTCTCCTGCCTATGGTTTAATTTAATTCATCCGTTTGCTACCTATCAAGGCCAAAAATCTACATTCTGCAATCACACTGGCTTTACTCATCAGTCCAGGTCCTGACTGTAATACTCCAACTGTAGTTCTGACAATTAATGCTGTAGTTATATTTATTTGTAGTCATGGTATCAAAGCCATATTGTATTTCCCAAAGATTTTCACGTGTAATTGAAAGAACTTTTTCTTCTTCAACTTTAACAAATGGAAGAACAACATACGCAGTGTAACAGTACATAACTCAGATTTATACAAATTAAACTTGAATGTGTTTGTTTGTTTCATAGTTTGCAGTCTGGAAATGTGAGCAATCCAACAGGCTAACTTCATTGATTCCTATTACACAGATAAGCACACCACAAAAAGAAGTCTAAAGTGAGGTAGTAGCTGTTATTAGGTCAACAAACAGAAGCTGGAAAAACAACAGAGCAACTTATCACTCAGCCTAATAAAATACATTACCTCTCCCTACAAACCTTGCCTAGCTTATAACACAGCAACAACTTCACTGCTCAAATATTTATCACCCTGACAATTAAATTCTGCATTTGCCAGAAGTCAGAGAGCAGCCTCAGTTTATAATTTACTTTTGTAACTAAACAAGGTGCAGTGCAAGACAAAAAAAAAAAAGCAGAGGAACACCAGTACTGGAAACACAGCTGATATAATTTTGCTAGCGTGCGCATTGGATCTGCAAGTTCCTCCACCCACATGCTGCAAAGCCAGCATCTGCAGAGAACCCCCAGCAGCAAAGTCACGGGCACTGGGAGCAAATTACCACACAGCTGATGCTCCCAAAATTACCATTAGCAGTGTAGGTGGGTCTGCATCACACGTGACTGATCTGGGGTGCAAGCAGCTCCTTAGTAGGCATGCAGGTCTCCTTGGGGACCCTGTGAGACATAGTGAAAACTATTTCATATCCCATGCTCCCTGGCACAACACTGAACTGGGACATCATTTTCTGTGAGGCTGGAGGAATAACTGTATGGCATGGATCACCAGGTGAACAGGTATGGTGTAGCCACAGAGCAGTGTAGGGATACCCAGCAATTTTTAGGGAACAGGAGGTTTCTCTGGAGCATCCCCAAGTCCAGAGAGGACTAGTAGATTGCTTCTAGGGAAAATGCACATGAAGGTAAATCTCATTGCCTTGTCAACTGCACAGTAACCATACCCCTACACACAGACATGGCCCTTAATGAGCACCATTGTCATTAAACAGAGCTCAGGCATCCCTCAGAAACTTTCTTGCTGAGACAGAAACACAGGGAAATACTCTTCTATTTCTTTCCTAGCCTGTGTTTAGTGGAGCCACGTAACTCCACTACCTCAAGGCCATAACAAAAGCAAGAGCCAGGATTACACACAAATTAGCCTCAGTTCCACCACTGGGGCGGGACAGGACTCCCCAGCCTTCCCAGCCACACTGCTTCTCTGCCAGCATATCCTGGCAACAGCTTCCACCCAGTCTCTGCCTCTGGGGTTCAGCCCAGCTCCAAAGACATGCATCCTGGTGCATGCTCAGCTTGATCCCAGGTGACTACCTTGGCCCTTTCCAGCTGGTAATGCTCCAGCTAGTGCACTGCTGGCCTCCAGGCAGGGGGACATCACTGCTTGCCAGGCCTCCACTTCCTCTGTTGTGACTATGGTTGGCTTTAGATGGGCAATGCCAACTGTTAGGAGCTCATCTCCAGGAAAAAAAAATAAAAAAATAAAAAATCAACAGAAGTAACCCCCACCTGGAAAAAGCATCCTTTGTTCAGTTTAAATTCAGCCAAAGAAAGCTAAAGCAGAGCTACCTTCATTCTGCAGAAGAACATCATGTTGGCATCCGGAGTGGTTTAGTTTGTCAACTTTCAGGAGAGTTAATTTGTTTTCACTTCGGAGTGTACTCTTGTAAGATACACTTCTTATTTTTCATTAACTACATTGTATCATGGTGGCTGTGGCCAGGTTCATTGCTCTGTGGCACAGTAAATAAATTTAAATCTGTGTTTTAATAGCATCAGGCAGGCAGCAGCTGTTACTGTTGACTGCCCAGCAGATTACTATTGCTCTGGAGACTTTCATCAAGGAAGGTACTCAATAGCCTTAAGATATTATGGTCTGGCAACAAATGTTTTCTTTCCTAAACAGCACCTTAAAAAAGCAGAAGTTGTATGTTGTGGAGAGATGATGAAAAGGCTTTCCTATACCCCTACTCTGAGCACTAGGCTATTAAATTTTTATGTAAAGAGGAAAATAAAACATTATGCAAACATCTGAAAGAGTGTGTTAGAGAAATGGAAGGCAGGATACAGAATTAAATGTATAATTCATGGCTTGTGAGAGCCTTAAGGCAAGACCTTTTGGACTTGCTAATTGCTCTTCTGAGAAGTAGTTCAGAAGCCATAACAATGTCTCCTACAAGTAGGCAAATGCACACAAAACGCTGTAGTAACATCCATCTAGGGGCTTCTATTATCACCGCTGCTGCAGATGTGTTGTTGCCCACCAGGCAATATGCCAAGCAGGGACAACAGGTCAATCTAGGTGTCTGGACCTAATTCTGCTATGTATCCCTGCATACTGCAGTTTTTGGACTGCAAACAGGTCCATTTATTTATAAATGATTGCCATTATTTTGTGGCCCATGGAGGACTTACTGTATGCCACGAGCCTTCGTATGTCACAAGCTCTGTACACGTGAGATCAGTAGAACAGAGTGGCTCCTCAACTGCAGCAGTGTTATTTAGTCCAACTGAGCTCAGAGGCAAAAAATTCAGTGGGTGCAAGATCAGATCCCAGTTGCAGGCAAGGATTTTAATGTGACAGAAAGGGAGGACAAAGGCAAGCATAACAGTTTATACAATTACAGAGGCTTGTATATGCGCATAATTTGGTGAATATAAGTCATGAACAAAGCATCAAAATATTTTCTCATTTCCTGTGCCATAACCATCTCCTTCTCCCTTGTCCCCACTGAACATCCTTGAATTTTCTCATCCCAGTAGACAAAAACTGTAGGCTTTTATCTACCATCAAGTCCCTTCTATTCACATTCTCTATCTGCGAAACATGCTACTGCAGCCAATTCTCTGATAACAACCTGGCAAGCACCCCTACTCACTGTTGCTTCTACGCTATTAGACCCCACCAGAAGATGACTTCAAGGACCTAAGGGAGGATTCTCTATTGCTGTTTCTAATTTGTTACGTTATCCAGTCAGAGTTGCTCCCTGAGTCTTAAGAGAGAGAAACTTGCCTCTAAAGCAAGCATGTGTTCCCTTCCTGTTCCATCAGCTTCTCACTCTCCAGCCCTTTTGGAAACTCTGAAGCAACGTTCTTGATGAACTGTTGTAACCATCTTCCCCTACTGTTTTCTTAGAAGTCTCAGCTGATGCTCTGTGCTCCTTTTCACAACACATCAGAATGAATCTTTTTTTAAAGTCCTATCCTTCCCTTTTGGTATTATTTACTGATGCATCAAAACTACCTTTAAAAACTCATTAATAAAATGTAGATCTCATCTCCAATGAGTTTGAGATTTACTTCTGTAAAGCTACAGGAAGAACAAGAAAACAGAATCTGTCCCGTGATTGTACTGTGCCAAATCATACTCTCTTCACGAGGACAGCAAATCAGATAAAATTTTTACTGATTATATACTTATTTATTTTCTTCAGGATGTTCCATTTACATCTCGGGGTCAAGAATATGAAAAAGCAAAAGGACTCTAGAGATGTGAATAAAACAGAAGGTGAATAAAGAGTCCTGATTTAGACATGTTTCATCTGGAAACCACCAATATTGTCTTGTGAAACTCAGCAATGTAAATGAAGCTATCGATTACATTATAGAGAAATAAAGTTTCACAGCAAGTAAAACATTCTTTGAGTACTTCAAATCACATTAAAGAGAGAAAATGCTTTGCAATATCTTCTGTATAAAAATCTTAGCTAATAATCAGTAAATATAATGGACCCACCAATGAAGGCAATTCAGTAGTTAGCAGAGAAATGCAATGAAGCTGAGGACTCCCAGACTTAAGACTAGACTCAAAATGCTAATTCCTAGTTCTGAAAGTAATTAATCTCTTCAGAATTGGAGCAACATGACCCAAACAAAGCTGTAAATTATTCCATGTGCAACTCCCACCAATGCCAATTCTGTTACTGTTCTTTACAAACTCACCAATTTAGGTTTTGACATCTACAAGGGGCATACACGGAACTCACAGTTTTCCCAAGACCGGGGGTTTACAACCCAAATAAGCAAATTAAAGGCAAAATATGGGAGAGGGAAAATGATGGCAACAGAAGAAAGTCCCTTAATCTTGTGAGTTCCACCCTTAATAAATTTTAACAGCTCCCACATAGGAAGTAAGGTAAATAATTACTAGCAGTAAGCACAGTTTTGTGTAGTTTTATTTTCTTCTGTGACCTACTCATTTGGTTCAAGAGAGACGAGTCATTAAGAACAGAATGGGTCCATTACAACTGTAACACAAAGGGCAGTCTTTAACTCCATACAAAGAATACTAGCACAGATGGTGAGTCAACATTTTGCAGGAAAATCCATGTTGCTTCCACATTAATGAGACACAGGTTACAAGAACACAGTATCATATGTTGTAGTCATTATGTCACAAGTGATTTGTTGTTCTAGCTTAGGTATCCAGATGGTATCAAAAATACTCCAAACTTCCTACACGCACAAAGCTTTCATTACAAAATTGTTCACTAAAAAATTGTTTCAGAAAACATACTGGTTTCTTCAAGTATTCCCAGTTTGCTCTTAACTGCTGAACGTGTTCTGTATTTTGCTTGCAGTGGTTTTACAAGAGCACATACATGCATTAGAAAACCTCAGAAGGCACCAGTAGTGAGTACTAGCACAAGGGAGGGGAGCTGTGCAGAACCATTGTATTCCTAAGGTGCAGAAGAGAAGGAACAGGCTAAGAGCTTAATGGTGTTTCCCCGGCTGGTATACCAGTGAGGCCTTCAAAGAGGGCCTGGTCCCTGAAAGACATGTCCATAGAGCTGCACGTTGGATGGTATCAAAGCAGAACTCAGAAACTACACAATCCGCATTCATGCAGTTTAAAAATAGTTCAAACTAGGAACAGTGGCTGCTGCTGCTTCATCCAGATCAGGTTTAACCTTCTACCCCCACAATGGGAATTATCCATTTCAGAGCCAAAGTAACTGGACTTGATGCCAATTCTAAGCCCCATTATTAACACAATTTTGTTTCTGATAGGAGCCTCAAAAATCTTTATAAAGAACTCCCAGTTAAATAATTACTTTCACTTCACTCTAGCAGACTCCCACAGGTTTGACTGTATTTTCTTTCTTTCAAGTAAATTGTACAGACTCTCTTAAAAGGTTCACCTTTAAAAAAAAAAAAGAGCCTAGAAAATACCAGTCAAAATTTGACGTATTTTCCCTGTTTCAAAGCAGGAGAAGGGTTTATCTGGAAGGAGATGACATATTTTCTACTCAAGTAGATTGAGAATCTACTGCAGAAAAGGGGGAAAGTAGGGGGGGAGGGGAAGAGGAAGATAAAGGAATGAACTGGTGGGAGAGTATGTGGGTGGCAGGAATCGGTTTTTAATCTGAATGGTATATGGCAGCACTTCTCCACAGACATACCTATCAGGGATTCTTCTTTGCACTGCTATAGATTTGTACTGTTTTCTAGTGATATCTCTTATTTTTAGGTTAGTTTCTTGCAGGTCTTGATGTCCAAAGCACTAACAGGTTAACAAAGCAAAGAAAGCTTCAGCCTTTTTCATCCATGCATTTGCCTTTCTAAGTACCTCAGACAAATTCCTCTTGAAATTAAAGATTGTTTTGTCACCTATGCAGCAGACAACATGGTACAAAGACAGATTTACACACTGGTAACCAGGGAGCAGGCAGAGGAGGCGGCTGCTCAGCTGATGGATATAAATAGTAAAATCCTAGTCAACAGGATATTATTGTTCTTTGGGGTTCCCAAAGAAGCCTTAAGCAATGGATCAGCTCCTACGCACACGCTGATGGCAGTCAGCACTGGTGTGCAGTGGGCAGGCAGCATAGGAGAAGCTCTGCTCAGGAAGACTTCAGAAGTGGCCAGGTCCCAACACTTCTCATGCTGCAGTGGGAGGATAGATTGAAAAACTAGGGGGGGGGGGGGGGCGTGGGGGGGAAAGGCCTCAGCAAAACACCTGCCGTTTGTTCGCTTGTATATTAATAACTTGTCTCTAATAGTCATGAGACTATAGAGTAATGCTTTCCTCTCTTCTGGCCATGATGCCAAGCCTAGATGTAGATCACCGGATGAAAATCAAAGAGCCCGAGAAACTAGGAAAAGAAAACAAAGAAGAAAAGAAATCTTCCTGAAGCAGACCAGAATGGCTTATTTATCAAGCTACAACTCCACAGGATGCTGGCTTCAACTGGCTTCGAGTCAAGGCAGCTTACACTCTCAGGTATCGCATTATAAGCCATTATAAACCACATTTCAAGGTGAGGCACTTAATTGTCTCATCCCTCTCTGACCTTTACAGAAAGGAAAAACAATTTGATTGCCCTCCTATTTCTAATTTTCTGTTAACTCTCTCATTTCTTTCTCTTACAGAATATACACTTGTAATTATCCAGGGCAAAAACACATCTTTAGACAGATCTCTCTCCACAGGCAAGATTAATATCTCATCCATGCCCTAGGTAAACTCTCCCTTGGTCTTCCTCTCTGCCCATCCCTGAGCTTTTTCAGACCCCAGCACAAGGGAGACACATTTTCCTGCCAGTAGATACAGCACTGTTCTTTGTTAAAATAACATTTGGATGTTTCTAAGAACTGAAATTACAAGTACAGTGTGACAGCAAGTTCAGTCTGGGATAAAATTTGATTGGATTCATTTATGCATGCAAACGGAAAGCTTTTATTAGCATACCTTCCTCAAGAAAAAGAAATTATAATTCCTGGAGATGTTCACCATGAAGGATATTCTTCTGGCTTCTAGTGACAAGTTTCCTTCCTTCCCCAGCTCCACTTTATCTCCTTTCTAGCAACATACTCTCAAAACAAAGCAAACAGAACTCCCAGAATAAACTGAACAAACTGGAAGTACAGTATGAAGAGGCCAAGGGAACACAGCTGACTCGGATGTTGACTGAGGTAATTCCAGAGCATTTGGAGGAAAAGTTTACCTGAAGATGATAAAATAGGAACTCAGAAAGATGATCAACATAAGATTACTATAAATACATATTTCCAGATAGGATGAAGTAGAATGAAGCATGCTGACTCCATTCCACAAGCATTTTGTTCTATTTACACTACAAAAACCTGAGCCAAGCCAAAATGATGTCTGCTTGCGCTCAGTTAGTCCTGACCCTCCAACTGGTGTGTGTTGGAGAGAACTCAACAAGCATGAACAAACCCAGAAGGAAAGCACCTGCTGCCAGACTGGGCAACACCATGTGGTGGGAGGAGAGCTGGTTAAGTAGAATCATGTTAGTGAGATACACAATTTCACTACAGTATACTGGTTACAATTGAGGCAAATTATTGGGTGACATTATGTATCACTGTCAGATGGTGAAGGAAAGGCAAAATAGGCGTGAAAGAAGGAAATTGGTCAGATCATTATAATAGGCATGCTGGAGAGAGAAGACCAAGGCTCAAAGCCTGCTCCGCCAAGATTTCCATGTTCATACACTGAAAAGCATCATTACACTACCTGGATAACTTTGAAATGAGTCCTCTGGCTTTCATGTGCCTTTGTTCCCCAACCCTGAAACAGGGAAGCCAGCCAAATACATCAAAAACATGAGATACAACAACTAAAGAAATATAAGTAATTCCTTGTTAGTACATATTAAGGGCACACTTCAGTTTTAGTCAAGACAAATACAAAGCAGTAGGGAAAAAAGCCTATAGGCATCAATACCATCTGAGTACAAGAACTCAAACTGTGTCCCTCTCCGTAAAACCATGACTACTGAATGCTACTCCCACCTCTGCAACAATCCTACCCATCTCTAGGAATGCAACGTGCAGGAGCACACATACCAAGCAGGACCACCAAGGCAAAATGAAGTGGGCAGCCCTGCTTTCTGTCACGTGGACACCATGTTAGCACATTACGCTGTGCTTACCACATAGGGTTTGGGTTCCAAAACTCATCATTAGTGTAATAAATGAAATGAGCGGAAACTCCTGCTCACAGAGCCCAAACTGCAGCAGCTCTGTTGTCAGTCACTGCCCTAAGTTTTGGTTCATTGGTGAAATGAGAGTATGAGAGGTCAAGTGAACATTTGTTTCATAATTAAAAGCCTGAATGACAAATCTGTCTGCTGGCTTGAGTGACGCAACACAGAGGTCTCATCAGAGCTTGCTGTAGGCATCCAGACCACCTCTGCAGATGGCTTTCATCATTCTCAGCGTAAAAGTGAAGGACTTGAGATGCATGAAAAAAAAATTGCTCTGGGGTGTCTAAACATTGCCAGCTGTGGGCAATGTTTAGACACCCCCACCAAAATAAAGTTAAGGACTTGAAAGGCACCCAAGGACTGGTTGGAACAAAACCTGAATATAACTGGCTATTAATTACTTCAAAATCAGCCTGGAGAGAGATGCATTGGTACCAGCTCTCCACACCTCAGTGGCTACAGGAGATCTCTCATCAAATGAGAACAGCCCCCCGGTCACTCCCAGGACCATGGTGAATCACACCCTGCCCTTCTCCTGTGATCTCCAGAGTCACCACCATTTCCTGGCTTCAGAGACAGCACATCACTATGACCTCCAAGTTCTTAAATAACCACATGGTGAGTGATACCGTCCACTGCAGAGTTACGGGTGAAGGTTTTTATGTAATTGCTTAGTATTAGTGACCAAAACAAGGTGTTTCCTCTTAAGGTTTCTGAGAACAATTAAATATCCTATCCTTTTTTTGATCCTTCTGATAAACAGGCAATGTTTTAAAGTTTTGAAAGGCCAACATTAAGTACATCAAAAAGACCTACTTTCAAGAGAAGAAATGCAGCTCAAACTCCCTCTGTCTTCTTTCAGCCAAGGTCAATAATTATATTAACTTCTGAAAGATGGTTGAGTACAAGTTGTTTTTTGTTGTTGTTGTTTTTTAAACTAGCATTACATCCCTTTGAAACTTTTACTTTATAATAAAAAACAGAAATGAAAGAATTAATGTATGAGTCCCTGTAACTTTAAATCATGCCTTGTCCTGTCTCCAGGGAGATCTTTAGAAGAAAAAATAATAAAACAGCGAGCAACGGGAACTAAATGTTGTTCAGTCGCATTAATCATCAGGGATGAGAAGTCCCCTACACAACATGGAACCTGAGAACAAGGACAGGGACCAAAAACATTTCCCCAGTGATTCTAAATGATAGCTGCTGAAATCACTTGTAATTCTTCACAAAAATAGGCCTACTGAGGGCCTTGTCAAAGACGTAGAACTGACGGAGGTGAACATGTCTCACAACAGTGAAATAACACATAAAGGACTGACTATCGAGGTATTTACTGTACTGTTTATTTGAGTTTCTTGAACAGAAAAAACAGGCTGGAAGAAACAATGAACAGCAGCCATTTGAGCTACTTCAGTCCCTGTTGAGGAGAATCAGGGGTGCAAGACCTAAACCTAACCTTTCCTTATGTATGGCTAAAGCATGCAGGACAAACTTTGTGAGTCCCACTGAATGAAACAGAGCACAATGGCATCCACCATGATGGAGGCTAATTGGACACTTGAGATTTGTTTCACAATCAATACAAGAGTCTCCAGTGCAAATATAGAATACAGAAAAGTCAGAAGTCCAGCTGCCCTGAAAATCACAAATTTTCAGTACACACAAGTATGACTTATTGCCATCAGACGAGGTTTGTCCCCATGCTTAAAAACCCTGTGCTGTGATCTGACCTAGCTGGAGCATTCCTGGTAGATCATCCCTGACCTCAGCAGGCTCGGGTGGACTCAATGAGTATGCAGCATTATCAGAGATGCACTGCAAGAGCGGGTCAGTCTGATGCACAGAGAACCAGCCATGCCCCTGGTCATGGGCAGTGCCCAAGAGCAGAGACTTTCTGCTAGGGACTTGAAAAAAAAATGCACTCACCCCCAGCTCTAATTAGGAGAGGAAGAAAATCCAGTGGGATACATGCATTAAAAAAAAAAAATAAAAAAAGGCTAGGATATAAATATTTCTATTTGAAATTAGTTCTGTGGAACATATTTAGTGAGAAATAACTGGAATTATATTTCCAAAACATAAAAACATGAAAACTGATTGCCGTAATGAAGCAAATCAACAACACTGATCAAGAAAGATTTCATCTCAGATTAAGAACAGTAAAATATAATAACACAAATGGTATAAAAACCAAAGTAACTCATAGTGAATAGACTCACTGGGTTTGAATTATATTGATATACATCAGGAGTAAATTTCAAGATACTGCAGTACAAAAGATACTTATTTCATATGTCAGAATTAGTGGAAATAATTAACAGAATCCCTCCAAGTAATTTATTATTTTAACTATTAATTCTTGAATCATGCTGCCAAATTGAGTAATTGGTATGGAGATGAGAGTTATCTTTTAAGTATCTTTTATAATATCTTTTCAGATTCAATGGGATTTCTGGTTTTAGAAATAAATCCTTTCTGTTTGCAGGTTACGTGTCTGCAGGTATTTGTTCTGGAGACATGCAGGCTGCTGCTATCATGAGCCTCCTTAGATGTAAATTTCAATTTGTGTTTGTGGCTATGAAGCCTCAAACTGAAGATAAAACACGGCCCAGTTATTTGCACAGAAACATGCAGCAATTACAATGAAGTAAAATCCATCCTGCAGTCCTCCACCTCCAGTCCCTGCACTTAAATGGGTGGGGAGAGATAAAAATAGAGCAGCAGGTAAAGATGTTTGTAGAAAAAGATGGTTATTTCTTAAAAAGTGCTGTGATAGCCTTCACCACACCAGCACTGACAGAGATGCAACTCCTCATCTGCTGATTTCTTCCCATGAATACATCATTTTGAGATTTTTTTTTTTTAACTTCTGCATGGAAATAGAGGTAAAATTTGGCTCTTCTCCTTTAGACATATGCCCCTAGCAATTATTCTGCAACAACAAGTTTAACCTGTACAGAACATAAGAAAATAGTGCCTTAAATGGACAGTGACAAGCTAAAATACCCAAGGTTGTTTTAGTCCAATAGAAAGCAATCTTTCAAACAGAAAAAGGAAACAGTCATTCATTTGAAATATTTTCTAAGTAAATGTTATAAACATGTCAGGATACAAGTGACATAACCTTGAAATTGGCTTGGAGAAAGAAAATTGTTTGAATTTCTGTCCAAGTTTAATGGATAAAAGAAAAAATAAACAGGAGAAGCTATGAGAAGCATGCAATGTTTTTTAATCAGCATTAGTTTGAATATAGTATTTTGAGTACTGCCATTTTTAAACTAATGCCATTCAACTTGTTAGGGTCACTGATGTCACCAGCTGTCCTGGGTAATGCTTTGTGCTGAGCAGCAGCTCTCCAAGGCAGGAAAGAGGTGGTGATGTGGTGTGTGAGAGCATCAGCCTCCTGCCTCCATTCAGATCTGTGTTTGGAGGCCAAACAAGAACAGTGTCTCTTATGATGATGTGTTAATACACGGGTTTGTTTGACTGTAGAGCTATTGGGCATGATTTGAATTTGACGTAACTTCATGCACGTAATGGGACAGAGAACCCAGACCTTTAATTTGTTAGAGAAATTAGGCACTGACCTTGTTAAAATTGAAACGTGCAATCTGTGCTTTCTCTTACCTCTCACTGCTCTTTTATTTCACTGCAATTACTCCCTGCATTTGGAGAAGGGAGTCTTCCTGTCATTGCTGACAAACACTGTAAGCCATAAAAGTGTCATTACATAGGCTATTTCCATCAGAATTATTATGTTTCCAGCATTATCTTCAGTTTCTTATACTTGGATATGAACCTGCATTTTGGGGCTTTGCATTTATAACTCCCAGGTCTATTGAACTTGTATACAGAATAACATCACTTTGTTGATCTTCCTTCATCTAAGGTCCTCCAGGCAGTTTTATCTCTACAAATGTCACCTCAGTCTACAATGATCTCCACTGAAAGTAGCATGTCTATGAGCAGAATGAAATACTGATGAATATGAGGTCAAGTTACAGAAGAGTTAAAGCAACGAGCAGCTACAACACCTTACCTTTGTCAGAACAAACGGATACATTTAAAAATAAAACATTTCCTTCCATTTATAAAATTTCCATGGGTTTCAAACTATAGCAAACAGGTCAAATGCTGCTGACATCTTGTAAATAAAAACAAAAGAAAAAAAATCAACACAACGCTCTCTGTATTTAAGTGCAATGGCCATAATCATTATGCTTCATACGTAAAGAAAAATACAGAGAGAAAAATATATCCAAGAATTCCTGACTATGAGCATCTGCCTTCTGACATCCACTGGAGATGCACAAGCCTCCAAAAGCAGAGAAAGAGACTCAAAGTTAGCTGCTATGAGTTGAGCACCTGTATTATCTCTTAAAACATAGGCTTTGGGATGAGCTATCTCAAAGGAAGCTGAGGTCCATTTCAGTATCAACGTAAGTTATTATTGTTCAAAGCTCATTAAAAGCCTTTGTATCCAAACGGGAAGGCAAGAAAAATCCGGGAGTGCTGTGAGTTTATGACAAAGTAATGCAAGCGAAGTAACAAACCAGGGCAAGGATAGGAAGCTTATGGGTCTGGTATTGCTCATTTCATTTCTTTCAGCCTGTTACCACTATTTTTGCATCATTTTTGACAACTCTACAATATGCTCCTGTGTATCCTTCCAAACATATTTCAGAGCCACTTAACCATCAGCAGAGCAAGCTTGAGACATGGAAAAGTATTTAAATCCAGGGGAATCCAGGAACGTACATCGATGGATTTCTGTGGGATCTGGATCAAACCCTGAGTCAACACCAAAATGACAAGTAGCAGGACTTTGTGCTCCTTGTCTAGTCCTGATAGACTCCTACCATCCCAGACCATGTACTCTATTATAAATACAAAAAATGAGCACTCAAATCACAGTTATATTTAAATGGTGATAACAGTAGCCATTTTTCAGAGATGGGAAAAACTTCTGACGTGGAGTATTCACCTCCACGTACTTCATTCCAAGGAACATAAGGGAAGAAATGTGATTATATATACATCTGGACTATTGAAAAATATTGAATTCAGGACCAAAATATCATCTAAAAGAAAATAATTCTTGCTGAGGGTGTTGCCTCCTTGCAGTGAGCACAATTCACTACATAAGCCAGTATATTTTTGATGATCCTAAATCAAGCTTCCAGTAAGGAAGATTTTAAAAATATTCTTGTGTTGTAACAGAATGTTCCCATTGGTGATGTAGTGAAAGAATAGAAGAAAAAGCCCATCTCCTGGCAGGAAATTAATTATTGAGCATTGCACTGCTTGATGATGTGCTCCTACATCCTGCCCAGGCTTTCATTTTTTCCCCTCTCAGTTTGTGGAGAAATTCACTATGGAGAATATACAAACAGAACAAAGGGGTAAAGAGTATCAGTTTCTTAAATGTATTTAGCAAGCCAAACAGAGCTAGAGAGAGAAGCCCAGTTTGTGTATCACCACCCCTAGTGCTTACTCCCTCTTTATATTCATCTCTTCTCCATCAGATTGCCACTTTGTTCTGTGAAATTACCTCTGTTCAAAATGGAAGAGATGCTCCTGAATTTAACATCACTTACCCGTGGCAGGTTAGAGCTACCACTTCATTCACTGAAAACAAACAGCAAAAAACAAAACAAAACAAAAAAAACCTGAAAATCTTAGTTCATGATGGAAAAAGACCATCAGCATATGCCCATGGATAAATATCCAGCCATAACTCCATTTCCACAAACAACTTTTTTTCCCTTCTACACCCAGTCAGTGTAGCAAATTTCACCACTGTTAATTTTGGCTTTCCTGTGAAAAAAAAAAAAAGCTGAGAAAACCATCCACATTATAGTTTCAGCAATCTGTTTTATGCCAAAATATAAAGCTTCTGAGGCTACTTGTGCCACATGCGCCTAGAACACTCCCGAGTTCAGCAGGATCGTAATGCTGCAAAGCATCCCCACCAGAGCATATCCCAGCAACTGGCATCCTGAATCCTTCAGCAGCATTCTGTGGAGCTATCGCACAGAGAGGGAACACGCAACAGGCTGAAACCACATATGCTGTCTTCAGATAGCATTTCACATAAACAGTGCACTACAGCTCAGCTAAGACATGGCGAAGGATTTTTCAAGAGAAATTAATACTTCTAGCTTTCAAAAAAGGAGGCAGAAAGAATATGGTAAACTGCTATGGCAGATGGTTGTGTGATGCCTGCAGAAACTTGAATACCAGGTAGGCTCCTGGGGTACTGGTGGTACTGCTCTCATGCCATTGCCACTGTCCCTTTGGTTCTTCCATCAGCTGCTGGAGAGGATGGCTCAGACACAGCAGGACAGAAATGTCTACATCTCCATTGTAGACCTGAAAGAGCCCCTGTTAGGCTAGCTCCTTTCATCAACAGGAGATGGTCAGCTTCTATCCCTGCAGCACGTGTCCCAGTGTTATCATGTGCTGTTCATATCTGGAAATATCTTGCTGCTGCCTGCCATCCTCTCCTTACAACTTCCTCCCTGTGCATCATGGAGGCATCCTGGCTCTATGGACACACCAAGGGGTCCCCAGAGACTGTAAAGCACCTCTACAAATGCAACAGCGTTCACTGAAAGGATGCATTCAGGAATAAGACAAGCCATCAGCTCTGACCATCTCATGTGGCCCCACAGGAGCTCTGCAGTGCTGTTGCAAACTGCACCAGCCCCAGCTGGCTTCCTATCCGAAACTCATGACTTTCTATCACATCAAAACAGTTATTGATTCTGCAACTGACAACGATACTCGTGGTGATTCAGATTGTATTCTTTTGGGAATATGCATTTTGAATTACAATGCATGAAAATGTTTAATTACTACATACGAACATAAAGCATATGCTGCCATTTTACAAGAAAGCATGCTGAAGAGAAGCACCATGCTTTGCCACTGGGCTCCAGCATGACAAAAATCACACTCTCCTGAGTATCAGACTCACCATCTGTAACATTTTCCATTTCTAGAAGATAATGTGAGAGCTATGTGTTACAAATCATATCTGCTGTAAGTGATAGATGCTATCACTTGCTTTGGAGCAGCACTCGGGAACAAATGCCTTTTCTCTCCTGTAATAGCCCTCAACAGGCATAAAACTTCTTCAAAATCCTATTCAGTTTTGCATGCAAAGTGTCAACTAAAGTATCTCTGGGAATTCCTCTTATATGGTAAGAGGGGGACAGGAGTTCTTTTCATTAACATAATGTTATTCAAAGGAATTTGCCCTGTAGGATGACGTTTCTCCTACAGGACTATAGGAGTTCTTGAGATGGCTGTGCGCATCTGTATAAATGCATTTTAAGTTCCAGAAAGGAAAACGAGTTTAACTCCTTCTTACATAAATAACTGGAAAGGCAATGAGAAAAACATGGTGGCTTTTTTTTTTTTTTTTTTTTTTTTTGTTATTATTATTATTTAAGAACAGATTTCTATTCCTTCAAATTGCCATGAGTTAAGGATTAAACCTATTTTAATCACCGGAGTTGACCGCAAGATATCAAATGCAGGCCATCCATGCTAATACAGAGAATCAGAAGAGACAGAACCATGAGTCAGTAATGTAGGATTATATTACAAGGAAAGACTGTCAAAACCCAAGGGGATTTCAATCCGGAATTGCCAACCCCGGAAACTGAAAATGGGTATTTCAGTAGTTATAAAGCTGCAGGTCACAGCCCATCCACGCTTAGCCACAGAGCTGAAAGAATGGCTAATTTGAGTCTTTTTTTTTTCCTGATAAATTATACATGCTCTCTGTCAAACCCAACCAAAAACTAATTTCCAGCAACTGCACTGCCTCCACCAGTAGACAGAGCTCTAATGTCATCATGCAGAAACAGGAAGAGATAATGACCTATAATTCAAGTCTATTATTTCTATGGGACATGAAGATGCGTGGCAGTATAATGCCAGCTGTTGACTATGTTTGATGTAACACACCAATCTGAGTGTTCTCCCATGTCTATAAACCAAAGACGCTTTTAATTCTCCCATCAGTTTCTGCTAATCACAAAGACTTTGCTGGTGAAGGGCAAAGATAACTTTGGAAGGACTGATACCAACAGCATCCAAGCCCAGGTATTTGCATCCTTTCCGCCAGCACAGCCTGTGGCAGAACAGGAGAGTATCTCGGAGATGATTTATCCCAGAGTTCTGCCCACGTTTACTCAACTGTACGCCGGGACAGCCCCACCTTCCCCTCCGGCTGCGGGGACCCGGGGCCAACAGGGTCTGCGCGGCCCCGGCTGCTCCTCCGCTCTGCCCCCGGCTTTCTTCCCACCCGCGGAAGCCGAAACTCCCGTTAGCGGCGAGGCAGGGCGAGCCCAGCACCGCCTGCTCGGCAGCGAGGGCAGTCGGAGCGCGGAGCCTGCTCCTCGACGGCCCCTCAGGTGCGGCGGGGCCAGGCTCGGCCGCGCCCCTCCGAGCCCCCCCAGGCCCGCGGGGCGGCCGCAGCGCTCCGGGGAAAGTTTGCTCCCCTTCCCCACGCCGGGCCCCGCAACCTCTCCGCGGGAAGCCGCCGGCCCCCTCCGCCTTCCCACAGCCGGCGGCCGTGGGGTGGGCTACGGAGCCCCGTGCACGGGGAAAGGCGGGGGGGGAAAACGGAGAAGAGGAGGAAGAGGAGAGGGGCGGCGTGGGAGGGGTCTCGGGGGTGTTTGTTTACCTTGGAGGTTCTGCACTCGGATGTCGCTGATGTGCCCGATGAGCTCCTCGCGCTGGAACCAGTCCCACTCCTGCCCGGCCATGGTGCCGCCGGGCCGGCCCGCTCCGGGCAGGGGGCGGCGGGAGCGGGCGGCACCGCCACCGGCACCGGCACCGTCGGCGGGCGCGGAGCGGAGCGGAGCGGGAGGGCGGGGAGGGGGGGCGGCCCCTCTCGGCGCTGCGCCCCGCCCCGCGGCACTCCTCCCTCCCTCCCGCCGGCCCCCACCTTCGTCCCCCGGAGCCGCCCCCTGGGGCACCGCGGGGCCATCCTGGCCCCGGCCCGCGGGCCGAACAAAGAGAGGTTTTTTTGCCATCTCTGCTGCGCCTGGGGACGCCAGGAGGGTCGTCCCCCGAACACTTGTCCTGCACCCTCGTCAGAATGGGCAGAAAGAACTCGGAACGGCGGAGGGGTGCGATAGAAGAGGTGAAATAAGCGCTGCTGTCAATTAAAAGCACCGATTTGCAGCTTGTGTATGCCTTTAGCCTGCTTCTTGCTACGCTGCCGAATTTCCTTTGAATTTTCACTGCGAATATCAACATTCACACCATTCTTCATCCCAAGTAACAGTTATGGAGGCTCCTCAGCATCACTAAGATGTGCTCTGCAAACTTCCCGAGCAGCACGAGCACCTCTTTACATACGCAGCATTTTGTTACAGCATACAAACATCTGTAATTTGGTGCCTTTTTCTTCTCAAACCATGAAGACTGTTTAATGCAAACAGAACAACTTGACACAATCCAGTCGGACTGGTGTAGTACCACCAGTCAGACTACCAAAACACACGGCTGAGATCTATGAAGTTAAATATAAACAAACTAGGAACTGAGACTGGGGCTCTTTCGAGCTGGAACTGTTTGTGCACATCCCAAACTGTGGCCCCACACAACCATTCGGACGCATGGTGCTCTTCCCACAGCCCCATCAGGTGGATTTTCCATCAGCCTTCCAAGTAAGGTGGAGATGGTAAACACACGAAGTCACCCAGGGAGAGGGGAACTGTTTATTACTGCTGTAACAGGCACCAGTCAGTCATCCCACAGCCCAGCCTACAAGCATCGGGGTGGCCCTCAGCTTTATTACTGTTTACACATCCAAGCCCTAAAGTTTTTCACAAATGTAAAGAGGTACGAGTGCCACGCCGAAGAGTTTACAAGCCTTCAAAGTGAGGAACAGAGGAAACATCGTGTGAGAGGGAAAGTGCAGCTGACTCAGACATATTTGCACGAATCCCAGTGCCAGGCTATGGCTTTACATTGCACCAGGACATGCTGGTGTTACCAGGTTCCCCAGGACTGCTACCAGTGTGGGATGGGTGGGCCAGGCTTGGTGTCACTGCATGAGTACACAGTGGGAGCTGGTGTTCTGAGAGCCCTCTGGACAGCCCAACCCAGCCTCCAGGAGCCCCCGTGTGTTCTCATAGTTTTCACTTAGAATCACAGAGTAATTAAGGTTGCAAAAGACCTCTAAGATCATCTAGTCCAACCATCAGCCCCTCACCATCACGCCCACTAATCCCTGTTCCGCTTGCTGCAGGCAGTGTGTGCAGCTGCAGAAATGCAGCTGGTGTAAAGTGGAGGCAAATGGATGAGGAGAGATGGAAAGGTCAAAAACATTTGGCAGTGAAAGGTCCTCACAGAGGTGCAGCAGAAGGAGTAAAGGGCAAGAGGAAGCACTAAAGTACGCATTCACTGCCAGCTCTGCCCGGTGTGTGATGTTATGGCTCTGATTCACTGCCCTCCGCACCTTTTTCTGGGTCTGCTTAACACATTGCTGCCTTCAACCCGCTCCCTGCCCACACGCAAGGTGCCCAGCTCCATCAGCAGGATGTCTGATGGCAACCCCACTACGCTGCCATCCTCAGGCTGGTTAGCAGCTGGCTATGACTTGCGCAATCTGGGTCTTGGGGTCAGGCTTTGTTTAAGATGTTGTAAATGACTAACATCATGGTACAAGGAAGTTTAAATTCCTGGTGAGGGGGAGGAGAAAGGCTGTTAAAATATTTTTTATTCAGGAGAGCACCTGCTCTGTGAACTGTTGTCCTCCGACAGAGAAAAACACAGCCAAATGGCAGCAGTTAGAGTTGCCCGGCAGGTAGCACTGACTGGGCTGCCCACTCATCGGCACATTCACATAACCTGCCTCAACTCCATCTAACATGAGTACAAGACGCTGACATTGAAAAGTCTCACCCAGCAGAGTGCAGCTCTGTTTGGGAAGGCAGCATCCTGACTTTGCCCATCCCAGCCTGCCAGACTTTCCCCAGCGCTTTCCCCAGACCAGCTTCATGGAGAGCAGAAACCCTCACTGGTAGAACCTTCACTGAGATGGCTGTTAAAAAAAAAATAATAATAATAATAAAAAAAAGCAATGTTTGCAGCACCAAGTATTCCAAAATGAAAAACTAACCTCTGAAATGGTAAGAACGCTAACATTTGTGAGGTGGAAAGGGGCATTCTTTATGTTTTTTTTCTTTAGGCTTTTATTTTACTGAAGTTCTGCCCTGTAAACATGTGGTCTGTGAATCAGCTCCGGAAGAAAGTATGAAATCTGAGATTCTCACATAAAGATAGATCTCCAAACATTACGTTACTTATGCTACTTGTCCTAAAATCTGTAAATGCTTGTGGGAAATTATCTGGGAAAACATTATACGCCTACTAAAAAGTAACTGATTATATACAGCGAGGAGTAAAGAACTTCTCTTAAACAAAAAGTGATCTCAGATTCTGTTATTAAAGCTCGCCTGCCTTTTGATGTTTAAGGACCATCCTATAACTGAAAAAGCAGGTTACATTTAATTAAGTCCCCTGGCTCAGACTCGTTACTCAGGGCAACACTGTAAACACTTGGCAGGGACTGAGCTATAAGAACAGGTTTATTAAAACAAGATCTTGGTCGCATATGAGAAGGCAGAGAATATACAGGAAGCTCATGGGCAACTTATCACTCTTCTACATCACCGCCGTTTTTGTATTTTTAGTGTATGCAGAAGGAAAATATTAAAAAGCTTTGTTTACCATCTGCATTTGGTTCCTTTGCATATCTTATTGTGAGTGATTTAATGAGTTGAATTCTCGGTTTGAGAGGAAAAATTATACTTGAAGATTGTCTGATAATAGCAACAAAACCTCCAAACCCTACAGCCAGGTTTTGTGCCTGTCCAGAACAAGAGTGCTTTGTGGCTCCTGCTAAGATGACAAGTGAAGGTGCCTCCACAAAGGAAACTATAGATATATTTATGTGACTGTAGCTAAATTGCCTTCGTTTATAAACAGAGTTCCTATATGAACACTCAGTCCGTGAACGGATTATTTTCTGGCTAAACCTGTTCCAGGCCAATGATAACCAGAAAAAGATGTTGTCTTTCTTGAAAAAGTCACTTCCATGTGTGGACATAACATATACTTACCCCAGGTCTTAGAGGAGCATAACTTCCCTCACATGCATGCCCTAGCTATCACTGACTGCCCTTGTCAAATAGCTAAAGAGTATGTCCATAACTATCCCTGCAAGACCTCCCTCTGGCCACGCTCCCCCATGTCCTTGTTGCACTGTGTAGGCCTGCAAGGAGCTCCTCTGAGACAAATACAGTGTGGGAATGCAGTGGATATTTGGGTCCCACTGGCACAGCCCTTGAGTCTTTGCACGCCCTTATAGCTCCTTAGCAGGGCTACGGAGAAGGTGAGGATCTCTCTCAGTTTTTAATCTATTAAGTTTTTCCAAAGTCTTCCTGGACAAAGAGTAAACCCAGAGGCTTTCTTACCCTATTGCTCAATGAGGAAAAGGCAGGAAAGTTAAAGCCTGAAACCTTCAACTGAAAGCAATCCAAACTACAATTTAACTCTCACATTTTACGCTTGCAGTACAACCTGACCTGAATGGTGACTCCACTTCAAAGCAATAAGTATGCCACCATAGGTCTCATCAACACTTCATTTTTCTTGTTTAGCCCGTATCTGAAACACCAAGGAGTGCCAACCATGAGAAAAGATTCATTAACTGTGCCAGATGAATTGCTAAGCAAAGATTTTGCTTTTATTACCCTGTCCGACAGCAACCCTCAGCCTGGCTCTGCTACCCACACACATGTAAACACTGGGAGGGGTACCATGTAAAGTAGACTTTCAAAGCAAAACACAAGAAAAGAGAAAAAAGACAGTCAAATTTAACAAAGTAGGTAGAAGACACTCAAGAAAGGGTGCAAAAGAAATGAGAGAGACTGCATTAGGAAGATTAAGCAAATGAAGGATATGAGGTTATGCACACACACACACAAAAAAAAGCTATAAAATACAAGTGCCTTAGGAGTCTTTCTTTGAAGGTAAGAAAAGCTGCAGTAAAATGTGTGTTCTACTCCTCCGACAAAGTTTGGTAGCAAACAATGAATTCATTAGTAAAATTGATATGATCAATAAAATGAATACCAGCTTTGAAAGAGGAGTGCAGTGGCCCACTAAACCAGTGCCAATCTTGATGCCTTTCAGCTTCTAACAGAGGACGAGGTGCGGTGACTGTTGGCCCTGTCTCAATGTACTGCTGAGAATATGAACAAACTCTGGTGTGTCTCCTCTTTTCTTGACTTCTAGAAATCCCTTAGGCCACACTGATGAGCCACACTGATTCACATAAACAGCTGCAACCTAATGGTAATAAGTAGATTACAGGGTCTTCTAAAAGGTCTCTCTGTGCTGTAAATAAGTTTTGCTGTGCGCTGTTAACTCGGATGGGTTCAGCTGAATTTATATTATTTGCTTGCTGCAAAGGTGAGGTTTGTATGTACCAATCTAGGAACAAAATACACTTTTCAGCAAGCAGTATTATTTTCAAGGCTGGGCCTTTTGGAGTGGTGGTGTCCTATCAGGGTAGGATTTATAGAGAACAAGCATTTCTACTTGACGGAGGCAACAGCAGAGGTCCTCCCCTGGCCTGCAGGCTTGTTTTCTTACAGTCAGTTTGGTTTTCTGCCATTCTTTCAGGCAGTCTGAAGGCTGGAAGAAAAGGAGGGTAGTTATGTAAAACTCATTTGAAAATTATGCACTTGCGGAACTGATTTGTTTCTGTTGCCATGGCCCTTTTGTTCAAAATCTACCCTTTCACCAGGACAAAACCTTCTCTTGATTCAGGGAGCAAAAGCTCCATATAGTTTTTGGAAACTTGTTCCTTATTTTTCATTTTTTTTCTCTTCCTATTATTTTTCCTCAGTTCCTGGTGGATGTAGGAGGCAGTTGATCTCATCCTTGTGATAGTACAGTGTAATTCTTCCTCTCTGGGATTCACTTGCTCTCAGCTCTGTGTGACCAACTGATCTCATCACCTTCAGATTCCCTTCTGTATGCTCCAGCTTGTTGTGAAGTTTCATTGCCCCAGCAGATAACAAACCAAGATTGCAACATGTAGCCATTAAAGAGATGGGTTTTCCAGTTTATCACCTTAAGGCCACAAAAAAAGACCCATGAAATAAAACTTTCATCTTCAGAGCCCCTGAGCGTGTCCCAGGAGTTTCCAGCTCTTCAACATCCTGTTCCCATAACATCAGTTTCAACGTTTCTGATCTCAGTGATAAAGGCAGCGACGTCAGCCTGGTTGTAGCAGTGGCTTCAAAATGACCCAAGAAATGGAAGAGTCAATGCCATGCCAGGGCTTACTGTACTTTGAGATGATGAAAATTTCTGTAGATAGCAACAGCTGGTAAACCTGTGCAGGTAGAAATGATCCAAACCACATCTGAATGTTGCTCTGGGCAGGACAACTCACTCTGCCTCACAGTGTTCAGCTTTAGGTGACTCTGACCAGCTGGCCAGGTTACTTTCTTTTGCCTGAATTACTTTGAATAGATAAATTTGAGGTACTTTTACCATATACACAGTAAATAGAAGTCAAGGGCTCTAAAACAATATTCGCTGGCAAATACTATTTCTTGACATAACTGCAAACATTTAATATGGTGTAAACAATAAATCAGATGCCTTGAACACCGACCAGAAATGAATGCTTCAAGTGGAAAATGGAGATTGCTCAGTCTATTTTTTACCCTATGAATACTAGCATTGGAAGCAGGGCAGCAGGTACTCATTACAGTGCTTAAGTACTGTAGTTGGAGATGCTATAAAAATGACGGTAACATTGCTGGTTTTTATACACAGCTTTCCATCTGTAGATCTCAAATCTTCTGTATATTGCAATTTTGTGCAATTTCCTGACTTAACCTGCCTGAAACGAAATCGACAAGCCCTGAAATAATATTTTATTTTATAGAAAAAAACCTGCATATTTTTGCAATAAAATGTTTGCAGAAGAATTAATTATGTGTGATCTATTCTGCTTACTTCATCATAATAACAAAACAAATTATTTTCTTATAAGCAAGCAAGCAAGAAAGCTCCTTTTAAGCTGCCTGACCTCTTTCACAGCACTGAAGATATCAAATATTCTCCAGATGCAACATTCAGCCAAACTGCGTGTCAGTGCAGCTCCTTTCAGAAGTAATTCAGCCTTCCTTCTATTTGTTTCCATTCAAATAAATGGTGTCTATTGTACAACCAACGTCAACTCAGCTTGACTGTGAAAGAGATGCGAGAAGAGAATCTTTTGCTGTCCTCCCCAGATCACATTGGCTAGACAAGTAATAGAAATACATAAACCTTTTCAACTGAGGGGTAGTTCCCTGTAGCTGATGAATAAGCTGATCATTTTTTTGAGTTAAAAGGTGCATGACTCTGAATCCCTCCCCTTCCAGCATGAGATTTTTGCAGCATAAGATGCACTAATGGTTCCAAGCTCTTCAGGAGCAGTCATTTTCAAACCTTACTTGTATTTCACTGAATATTTAATGTAACAGTTCTGCCAGAAGTCTCTGAAAATAGGGAGAATTAAAACCCAGCAGCTGTTTCTCAGCAGAAGGAGGTTGATGATTTTGAAAGTTTTCCTTTATCATATTTCAAAGCATGACCTTGAGGAATGCTGTCAGTGTCAGATATGTCCTTGCGGTTGCTGTATATGATGGTTTAGAAGTCATGGTCAGTGATACTTAAGCAATACTGCAATAATCTGTCAGAGATCACAGTCCTCTTTACCAGCCTGGATTCTAGATGATAGTCAAAGGGCTAAGAAATTGATTATTTGTATGTATTTATGCTTTGTTTTCCCTGGTTCAATAACTTCTTTGCAAAAATGAACAGCAGTTAAGGAGGAAGACAAGAATGTGAGGCACCACCACTTGGCAAATGTTCTCAACTCAGCTTTGATGGAAATGTTTATCACTCTGCTTCTGAGAAAGACTCAAGAATATATGCATTTTTGCTATAACTCCACTGTTTTGAACTGGAAGATGAAGTCATAGAGCAAAATACAATTGGTGTTAAATTTGGGGAAAAATTGGGAATGGAAAACACCCTGTAACTCTTCCCTTCAAAGAACTGTTGAAAGTAAATACGCTCTGTACATCTCCTACCTGACCAAATCAACTCAGTAGAGATGAATTTGAATGGTTGCCCCCTCCAGCAGTGACTGTTTCTAAGACTAGAAATGCCAGGGTAAAAAATTTGCCAAAGGGATATTTTCAGATATTTTAAGATCAGGCAGGCTGCCCAATTGCACAGACCTTTAACATTCAGTACTTTAACTTGTCACATCTCTTGTGTTTTTAAACAAGCCAATGGACTATCACATTAAATTCAAATGAACCTTTACAAGAGGTCTTTGGGATTTCAGGATGAGGTAAAAGCATGACCACATGCCATCACACTGCAGAGTTTTGCCTTTTATCTTCAGTCCTTTTTACCCGCTTTTACGCGACTCATGGCATTTTATTGCACTACTGATTACAGAAATATTTATCTGTCCCAGAGCTCTTTCTGAAATACCATTGAAGTGTTCACTGTAGCAGCAAAAACAATCAGAGCTCTTCATACGTATAGTTCATCTTCTTTTTAAGAAGAAAACACCAGCCATCGAGGGTTTTTAAATGCAATGGGGATGAGAAATACAGAAACCAACAGCTGAAAGCTAAAGCCAAGACAAATCCAAATGAGGAGATTGTAATAGTGAGTCAGTCATGCAGAGACATGACGATTTGCCAACTCCTGGTGTCTTTAGAGAGAGCGTGGGCCTTTCTAGAAAATGTGCCCTAGTAAAACACAGCAAAGTTCATGCAAAAGTGGGTTTATTGTGCAAAGTGTAATGGTCT